>NW_026782182.1:0-642762 GCF_031769215.1 Ylistrum balloti
ACAGAAAGAGAAGAGAAAAGAAGGGAAAAGATCCAGCTTTCAAAGAAAAAATAAAGATCAAACAACGATGGGCGTGAATCCTTCTGGTATCTCTTGTTGTTATTGGAAACTGTGTTAATTTAGGAATAGAAATTTAGAATAACTATGATATGTATACTTGTAGTGGGACCAATTGTACCAAAGAGACTGTTGGAGTGAGCCTCAGACCCCGGGCATCACAAGACCCCTGTATTGTGTGCGAGTGCTCGGTAAGTTACACTTTTACACACTTTTATCATTATCTTGTGGAACTCTTCAGATTAATAACTTTGATGGTATTTACTTTATTGTCGGCTCATGTTTGCCTCAACACAAGATGATATGGATTGTAGTGAAAAAGAAAACCTCTTGCTTTAGATATATGAGGTATTATATCTGGCTTGTGTAATATCACATGTAAGACCTTTACAGGCAAGAAGACAGATGTCAGAGATATTGAAGTTTGACAGGATTGAAACCCAAATTGCTTACGAACATTTCTTTTTTTACCAAAACCATGATGACATAGTAGGATTTGTTTGGTAATGAAACACACCTAACACGTAGTAAGAGATTTTAGTGTTTGTCTTCAGGCTTCCTATCACTGGATGTGTACCACACAAAGGTGTAACCCTGTTGCCTGTCCACCCTCTGTTCAACGTGTCCAGCCTGGACAGTGCTGTCCTCAATGTCCAGGTAAGTCCACTGCTAGATTGGTTCACACTGTATATTCCTGTTATACAGAGCAGGCCCATTTTTCCTTTTCCTGAACAAGATGATTTATACCTTTAAAAATACCTTGGATTGATATTTTCTTGTTATAAACATGAGCTAAGTGAATTCTTCTCCCATTTAATTCCACACTTTAGTGTAAGTATGAATGCACAACAGCTTGAACTTATCCACCCATTTTGTTTCTGCATATGACAGAACTGCTTGCCATGAAATTCGGTACATAATTGGGTTTGTTGCTCAATACAAAAAGAGCAAAAAGAAAGTATGCACAGGTATTATATTCTTGTAAGATTAGGATCTGCTTTTAAGTCTTACACTAAAAGGGAAAATGATTTAAATGTAAAAAAAAATGTATTTCCCAGTGTTGACAGTGTTACTTTAGTGTATATGTGTGTGTGTTTCAGCGTGTTACGATACAAGAGAAGATCGTTATTATGAAGAGGGAACTACCTGGGCAGACAACTCTGATCCTTGCATGGTGTGTCGCTGTCAGGTGAGTGTGTTATGACAATCTCTTGCATTGCCATAGTTTTTTGCAGTGACCTTATGCCATACTGTCGTGTCTGGCATCTGCCTACTTTTCCCCTAAAACATCTACTTGTCATAAACACCTAGGCAGACTTTGACCATATTTGGTCAGAAGCATCCTTTGGGGAACAAATTTGGTATAAATGGTGGGTCTCAGCTCTAAGGGGCCTGGGGTTGAGGCGAAAAAATGGAAAAAGTTTGAAAATCCTACTCTTTCTGCAGGATTGATTTGACTTCTCCCAAACTTGGTCTGAAGCATCCATGGGTAAAGTGGAATCAAGTTTGTAATGTTGATGACTTTTTGGCCTCTGGGGATAATAGAGCAATTTATTTAGTATCCTTCATCTGTTAGAAAGCCTGGATTTTGTCCCAATTTTGGGAAAGGTTCCGAGTCCTCGTTCAATACTTACTACCATTATTGTGTTATATATGATAATGTGGTGTAATTAAAACTAGCTTTCTGACCGGGGATATTCATGTCTTGTAAAATACCAAAATAAAAATGTATTGTCAAAGTTTTAATACCAACAGAGTGATAAAGAACAAGTTTATGTTGAAGGGAGGAGAGATCGGCTGTGTAGCAGTGGACTGTCCAAGGGTTTTCTGTCTGGATGACCAGGTTCCACTTAGAGCTCCAGGCACCTGCTGTCCAGTCTGTCAGGATATTGACCGTGCTGAATGTTTGTATCAGGGCACTACTTACCAGGTAAACTGTTTCAGCAGGTGCTTCCTGTCTGGCTTATCTATACTTCTTACAGTTAGATACTATGGAAGTCCTTACTGTCATATATTGCCTGGAAATATCAAAAATAAAGTGTGCTTAGAAAAAAAAGGCTGCAATGTTTGCACTCCAGTAAAGGCACCAGATTCTGATAATAGGTATAACATTGACGAGATTCAGATAAAAGGTAAACCATTGACATGAGATCTTGGTAACAGGTATAACATGCGTGACCTCTGTCCACAGACTGGTGATGTGTGGACTATAGATGAGTGTACAACATGCAGCTGTCTGGGAGGAACTGTCAGCTGTACAACAGAACAGTGTGAATACCAGAACTGTGGGTTTGATGCTGCTTTGACCCGTATACCTGGCCAGTGCTGTCCCGTCTGTCAGACCAGTGAGTACCCTGCCTGTCTGTTTGCAGACTAGTAAAAAGCCTATCTGGCCACTTGTCAAAGTGAATATTTTGTCTGATGGACAGACAAGTGAGTGGCATGTCTGTCTGTCTGTCCGTCAGACAAGTGAGAAGCCTGCCTGTCATATTTATGACCTCTATTGCCCTTTGACCTAGACTACAAGTCATGCCCCATGTCTAAAGTACTACTACGGCCCCATTGACCTACTTTTCACTGTCCAGTGTACTTGATGACCTACTACAAGCACTATATCTAGTTTACCCTGTGTACATAAGTCATATCAACCTTTTGTCTTGAACAGGTCCTGCTACCTGCCTTGTGTACGGTGATCCACACTACCAAACATTTGATGGAGAGTCCATCAGTTTTATGGGAACCTGTCGCTACATCATGGCTGCAGACTGTGAAAATGATGATTTCACGTAAGTCAGATGCTTTTTTTTTTGTGTGTCTATTAATTCTCTATATGTCTGGTTTGATCTTGAATCAATGTTGTATTAATTTCTCACGAGTCAGTGTCAAGATTATCATTGCCTTTTCTGCAAAGGAATGTTCCAATCTGTAATCATTAAGAGCAAAAACAGAAGAAAAGAGAAAAGAAGCGAAAAGATCCAACTTTCAAAGAACAATGGTGGGTGTCAAAGTCCCTGTGGGATCTCTTGTTTATAAAATCATATGAAATTCTAACTTGTGCTTAATATCCCTACACTAGTCTCTGTTGGATGTATGTTGCAGAGTTGAGGTTCAACATGATCGTCGTTCTGCTTCCCTTGCTGTGTCCTGGGCCCAAAACTTTACCGTCAAGCTGTCTGGCTACAAAATAGATCTGCTCCAGGATGGTGTTGTTATGGTGAATTATGTATAAATTTCTTAAGTCACAATCTGTTTGTAATGGCATGAGAATAAATGGGAACAGACTGATATTATCAGAGAAAAAGATTGTTGTACTTCTGAATTATCTTCTCTATTCCATGTTAATTGTAATATATAGACTATAGCTTGTTATCTGATATGTTGTGTTGGGTTGTAGGTAAATAATCAGGTGATTCAACCAAACTACAGACAGGGGGCAGTGTTCTCCGTGGAGGTCAAGGATGGCACAGTGTTCCTCAACACTCAAATAGGAATCAAGGTATGTACAGCTAGGCCTACACGTACAAATAGGGATGAAGGTATGTGTGGCTAGGTCTACACCGACAAATAGGTATCAAGGTATGTATGGCTAGGCCTACACCGACAAAAAGGGATCAAGGTATGTACAGCTAGTCCTACACCAACAAATAGGAATCAAGGTATGTACAGCTAGTCCTACACCAACAAATAGGAATCAAGGTATGTACAGCTAGGCCTACACCAACAAATAGGGATCAAGGTATGTGTGGCTAGGTCTACACCAACATATAGGGATCAAGGTATGTGTGGCTAGGTCTACACCGACAAATAGGGATCAAGGTATGTGTGGCTAGGTCTACACCAACAAATAGGGATCAAGGTATGTGTGGCTAGGTCTACACCAACATATAGGGATCAAGGTATGTACAGCTAGGCCTACACCGACAAATAGGGATCAAGGTATGTACAGCTAGGCCTACACCAACAAATAGGGATCAAGGTATGTGTGGCTAGGTCTACACCGACAAATTGGGATCAAGGTATGTACAGCTAGGCCTACACCGACAAATGGGGATCAAGGTATGTACAGCTAGGCCTACACAGACAAATGGGGATCAAGGTATGTGCGACTCAATCGTTTCTGACAAACAAGGAATTAAGGTAAGTGTATCTTTGTCAACACTGATGAATTGGTATTCTATTCTGACAGGAAGAGAGTTGGTTTCGCTTGGTTTGCTGTGACAAATAGTTCAGTAAAGCCATATATTACTGTGATGTTCAGATTTCATGGTTTACCAACATGCATTTTTGTTACCACATTACCTCGTGGATATATCTTCCTAAATTCACTCGTATCAAAGTTTGTTGACTTGTATCAAAGTTTGTTGACCTGTATTAAAGTTTGTTGACTTGTATCAAAGTGTGTTGACCTGTATTAAAGTGTGTTGACTTGTATCAAAGTGTGTTGACCTGTATTAAAGTGTGTTGACTTGTATCAAAGTGTGTTGACCTGTATTAAAGTTTGTTGACTTGTATCAAAGTTTGTTGACTTGTATCAAAGTGTGTTGACTTGTATCAAAGTGTGTTGACCTGTATTAAAGTGTGTTGACTTGTATCAAAGTGTGTTGACCTGTATTAAAGTGTGTTGACTTGTATCAAAGTTTGTTGACTTGTATCAAAGTGTGTTGACGTGTATTAAAGTTTGTTGACTCGTATCAAAGTTTGTTGACCTGTATCAAAGTTTGTTGACTTGTATCAAAGTTTGTTGGCCTGTATTAAAGTTTGTTGACCTGTATTAAAGTTTGTTGACATATATTAAAGTTTGTTGGCCTGTATTAAAGTTTGTTGACCTGTATTAAAGTTTGTTGACATATATTAAAGTTTGTTGACCTGTATCAAAGTTTGTTGACTCGTATTCAAGTTTGTAGCAATTTCATCTGATTATCATTTTGTGGGCATATAAATTTATGGATCTAGAGTAACCATTCAAAGGAACCCACACCTCAGGAAAAGTCCATGATTTTACAGTTTCTTGGCAAGGCCTGAAGATATTTCTGCGGGAATTTTGTCACTTTTAGTGTTAAATTGAGCTAAATCTCATGCTAATTAATTTATAGAGATCAGTGATGGACTAAATGAGTATTCCCTGGTATAGTGACAAATAGGCAGTAGAATACAATTTGTTTATGTGTTGTACAGTTGGTGTGGAATGGAGAGAGCCAAGCAGAACTAAGCGTGCCAGGCTCATACAAACGCAAGACTTGTGGGCTGTGTGGAAACTTCAATGGCTATCCTCAGGATGACATGCGCACTCGCTCCAAACAGATCACAAACTCTCCAAGCATCTTCGGCAATAGTTGGAAGGTCAGTTCATGTTTGGACCAACTGTTGACAGAAAAGACATAAAACAATTGTTAACTGTCAAGTGAATGCTCTATTGAATGTTATAAATTAGTGATTATGTAACACACTGTTTTATTAGATGATGGTCCAGATCTAATCTCATTTATACTCATGAATTCTGATACTAGCCCAAACATGTTGAGGCAGATGAGTGACATTGACAATTGAGAAATTAATTACAACATGCTAAATTGTGTCATCAAAATGTGAAGTGGAGAGTATGATGATGATGATGATGATGATGATGATGATATGATGATGATGATGATATGATGATGATGATGATGTGATGATGATGATGATGATGATGATGATATGATGATGATATGATGATGATGATGATGATGATGATGATGATGATATGATGATGATGATGATGATGATGATGATGATGATGATGATGATGATGATATGATGATGATGATGATGATGATGATGATGATGATGATGATGATGATGATGATGATGATGATATGATGATGATGATGATGATGATGATGATGATGATGATGATGATGATGATGATGATGATGATGATGATATGATGATGATGATGATGATGATGATGATGATGATGTTTCTGACATGTTCTGATTGACTTTCCTCCAAGTGAATTTGTTGTCAATTCAGGGATCAGCTTCAGTGGCGCTATCACAACTAAATTTAAAAAGATCACGTCACAGGGTATTGTCTCCTCTATTTACTGGATATTGATATAGAGTATGAAACATAAATCTCAATCACTATTTAAAAGAAACATATTGACATGTTCAGATGAATCTCCCATCATCAGCTTTTGTCAATGCTTCTCCACAATGTCCGTTGTTTTATCAATCTGCTTTAGTAAATAAATACCTTTACCACTCGGAGATAGACATGACAAATTTCTGGTATGTACACGAGGAATTAATCTTAACAGTAATTTAGAGAGATAATCCATGCAGAGAGGTATTGCATCAAATTCATTGAGCTACATTTTGACCAGAATCTATCAGCAACTTGACTGAAAAGTGGGTGGAGCTTCTTTGTCATGGACGGTTGAAATCAGCATTTTGATTGGCTAAGATAATGTGAGAGACTGTTTCAGACAAAATAGTGCAGGTCTTGTAAATTACTGTTGTCTCTGCTGCATTCCATTGAGAAGAGTATAGAAATATCATTTTGTGATCCTACAGGCGGACGATCAGACCTCGGACAACTGTGCCAATGCTGTAGACATAGACCCATGTAAGGAGGTTGGCTACCGAGGAAAGCGCATTGCTGAAACCAAATGTGCCATCATCAATGTAAGTCATACACAGCGGCTATTTAAATCTTGTCAATCTCTCACTCCAACTTCAAAACATTTTTTTTCTTCAAATTTTGTGAAAAGATTTCTTTTAATCACTTTTTTTTCTTTTCTTTTGTATTAGGGGTTAAGATAGAGACTAGGATGGATAACTTCAATTAAAATGTCATCACTGTTTCTTATTAGTGATCTCTTCCACACTTTGTAAGGGGGTACAAAATGATAATGTTTTAGATATAGTCAGTAAGGTTCAATGTTTTATATGTAAGGGGGTACAAAGTGATAATGCTTTAGATATAGTCAGTAAGGTTCAATGTTTTATATGTAAGGGGGTACAAAGTGATAATGCTTTAGATATAGTCAGTAAGGTTCAATGTTTTATATGTAAGGGTACAAAGTGATAATGCTTTAGATATAGTCAGTAAGGTTCAGTGTTTTATATGTAAGGGTACAAAATGATGATGTTTTAGATATAGTCAGTAAGGTTCAATGTTTTATATGTAAGGGGGTACAAAATGATAATGTTTTAGATATAGTCAGTAAGGTTCAATGTTTTATATGTAAGGGGGTACAAAGTGATAATGCTTTAGATATAGTCAGTAAGGTTCAATGTTTTATATGTAAGGGTACAAAATGATAATGCTTTAGATATAGTCAGTAAGGTTCAATGTTTTATATGTAAGGGTACAAAATGATAATGCTTTAGATATAGTCAGTAAGGTTCAGTGTTTTATATGTAAGGGGGTACAAAGTGATAATGCTTTAGATATAGTCAGTAAGGTTCAATGTTTTATATGTAAGGGGGTACAAAGTGATAATGCTTTAGATATAGTCAGTAAGGTTCAATGTTTTATATGTAAGGGGGTACAAAGTGATAATGCTTTAGATATAGTCAGTAAGGTTCAATGTTTTATATGTAAGGGGGTACAAAGTGATAATGCTTTAGATATAGTCAGTAAGGTTCAATGTTTTATATGTAAGGGGGTACAAAGTGATAATGCTTTAGATATAGTCAGTAAGGTTCAATGTTTTATATGTAAGGGGGTACAAAGTGATAATGCTTTAGATATAGTCAGTAAGGTTCAATGTTTTATATGTAAGGGTACAAAATGATAATGCTTTAGATATAGTAAGAGTAAGGTTCAATGTTTTATATGTAAGGGTACAAAGTGGCTAAGGTTAGATATAGTCAGTAAAATGTTTTATATGATACAAATGCTTTAGATATAGTCAGTAATGTTTTATATGTTCAAAGTGATAATGATTTTATATGTAAGGGGGTACAAAGTGATAATGCTTTAGATATCAGTAAGGTGATAATGTTTTATATGTAAGGGGGTACAAAGTGATAATGCTTTAGATATAGTCAGTAAGGTTCAATGTTTTATATGTAAGGGGGTACAAAGTGATAATGCTTTAGATATAGTCAGTAAGGTTCAATGTTTTATATGTAAGGGGGTACAAAGTGATAATGCTTTAGATATAGTCAGTAAGGTTCAATGTTTTATATGTAAGGGGGTACAAAGTGATAATGCTTTAGATATAGTCAGTAAGGTTCAATGTTTTATATGTAAGGGTACAAAGTGATAATGCTTTAGATATAGTCAGTAAGGTTCAATGTTTTATATGTAAGGGGGTACAAAGTGATAATGCTTTAGATATAGTCAGTAAGGTTCAATGTTTTATATGTAAGGGGGTACAAAGTGATAATGCTTTAGATATAGTCAGTAAGGTTCAATGTTTTATATGTAAGGGGGTACAAAGTGATAATGCTTTAGATATAGTCAGTAAGGTTCAATGTTTTATATGTACGGGTACAAAGTGATAATGCTTTAGATATAGTCAGTAAGGTTCAATGTTTTATATGTAAGGGGGTACAAAGTGATAATGCTTTAGATATAGTCAGTAAGGTTCAATGTTTTATATGTAAGGGGGTACAAAGTGATAATGCTTTAGATATAGTCAGTAAGGTTCAATGTTTTATATGTAAGGGGGTACAAAGTGATAATGCTTTAGATATAGTCAGTAAGGTTCAATGTTTTATATGTAAGGGGGTACAAAGTGATAATGCTTTAGATATAGTCAGTAAGGTTCAATGTTTTATATGTAAGGGGGTACAAAGTGATAATGCAGATATAGTCAGTAAGGTTCAATGTTTTATATGTAAGGGGGTACAAAGTGATAATGCTTTAGATATAGTCAGTAAGGTTCAATGTTTTATATGTAAGGGGGTACAAAGTGATAATGCTTTAGATATAGTCAGTAAGGTTCAATGTTTTATATGTAAGGGGGTACAAAGTGATAATGCTTTAGATATAGTCAGTAAGGTTCAATGTTTTATATGTAAGGGGGTACAAAGTGATAATGTTTTAGATATAGTCAGTAAGGTTCAATGTTTTATATGTAAGGGTACAAAGTGATAATGCTTTAGATATAGTCAGTAAGGTTCAGTGTTTTATATGTAAGGGGGTACAAAGTGATAATGCTTTAGATATAGTCTTGAGGTTTTTTAATGTAAAACCAATTTTCATGAGGTAATACTTACCATAACTTTAGTATGCAAATATGGTACCTACACCCATCTTTGTATCCCAAAAACAAAAGATTCAAAAATCCCGCCCTCCCTACGACCATGAGCCTTCACGTCATGAACATAGAGTTATTTCCCTTCCTCTTAGCCTTTATGTAGCACCCGTAGAGGGGCAGTCAGGCAGATAGGAAGAGGGGAGGAAAGGGTGGGACTCCATAAAGTTATGGTAAGTATTACCTCATGAAAATTGGTTTTACATTAAAAAACCTCAATTTCATTTCAGTAATAATTACCATAACTTTAGTATGCGAATTCGTCTTACCGTAGTGGTGACTAGCAGCCAGGCAGCCCATCTAGCACACTAAACTTGGTAGGGAGGGGGGACAGAGTGCATAGAATAAGAAGGGGCAACCTCCCCGTGACCGAGCAGGTAAACCACGTGCCGCCGAACGGAAAAGACGAGCCCCGGGGCTAACGGGGGGGCACAGCCACAGACTGTGCAACCACCAGAGGTCCCAAAGAATACAAACCCTCTGAGTGGGAAGCCAGGGATCTCAGATAAAAATCTGTAAATGTATCCCTGCCCCGCCAGAAGGCAGCAGACATGACCTCCTGAAAGGAGGACCCATTAAGAAGGGCCCAGGATGCAGCGAGGGCCCTTACCTCATGAGCCCGCACTCTCACCCTCGCCCGAGCCTGGTCATCAGAATGCTCATAAGCATACTTAATGACCTGGCATACCCACCTAGACACCGACTGGGAGGAGATGTCTTGCTGTCCCTGTTTGATAGGCAAAAATAGACGGGATCTGGAGCCCCGCCCCCCCCTGGTTTTATCGAGATAAAACCTAAGAGCCCTACAGGGACAAAGCAATCTATCCCTCTCCTCCGAGCTAGTCAAAGCCGGAATCTTGATGGGATCGGGCGAGAACCCCGGGACTTGATTCTTCGCAAGGAAGGAAGGATCAGTTAAAAGAGTAACGGCAGCGTAGCCTCTGGACCAACGAAGGCAGGAAGGAAGTGACGACAGGGCGTGCACTTCACTCCTCCTACGTCCAGAGGCCAGAGCCAAAAGGAAGACTGTCTTAAAAGTTAGAAACTTCAAAGAGGCAGACTCCATAGGCTCGTAAGGTGACCTCGTCAGGGAATCTAGCACCAAGGCTAAATTCCACTGCGGGGCCAGCTGTCGAACTCTGGGTCTATCCAAAGCGAAGCCTCTGATTAGGGCAGAAAGAGATGAGGAAGAACCTATCTCCTTCCTGCCGTAAAAAGCCAAGACACTGGCAATTGCTGTCCTATAGCCAGCAATAGTGCCAGGTGCCAGATTGCGGTCCCTAAACAGAGAGAGTAGGAAATCCGCAATCAGCTGAACAGAGGCTTCGAATGGATCAACCTCCCTGCCGACACACCAATCACAGAAGATCTTCCATCTGGACTGGTAGACGGCAGAAGAGGAAGCCCTGATAGATCGCGCGATGCGATCTGACACCTCTCGAGAAAAGCCTGCCTTGGCGAGGCTTCCAGAGATAGCCTCCACGCGTGAAGGTGGAGGATCTCTGGTCGAGAGTGTGTCGTCCTGGACCGAGGCTGACTCAGGAGATTCGGTCTGGTGGGGAGAGCCAGTGGCTCCTCCACCAGAAACGACAAGAGCTCCGGAAACCAAGGCTGCCTCGGCCACAGGGGGGCTATCAGAATTAAGGAGCAGTGATGCTCCCTGAACTTCTGAAGCACCCTGCCCACCAGGTTGAAGGGAGGGAATGCATAAGCATGCATCCCGTCCCAGTCCAGAGAAAGGGCGTCCACAGCCCAAGCCTTCGGATCTGGGACCGGAGAGACGAAGGTTGGCAGCTGATTGTTCAGAGAAGTGGCAAACAGATCTATCAAAGGTCTGTCCCACACCTGACAAATTCCCCGGAAGACCGAGGGACACAGCTGCCATTCCGTCAACACCGGTTGGCGGCGTCTGGAGAGGGTATCCGCCAACACATTCAACCTGCCCGGAAGATGCTTGACCGTAATGGACAATTGCATCTCCTGACAGAGAAGAAGGATGCGGATGGAGAGGGCACACAGGACGTGAGACCTGGTGCCCCCTTGTCTCTCCAGATACGCGACAACTGTAGAGTTGTCTGTAGCCACACAAATCGCCTTGGACTGCAGGAATCCCCGAAAGGATTGCAGTGCCAAAAGAACTGCCCTCATCTCGAGCACGTTGATGTGCTCCGAGAGCTGATCCCCAGACCACTCCCCCGAGCGACAATGGCCGTCGAGGTAAGCTCCCCATCCTGTCATGGAAGCATCCGTGAACAGGGTCATAGAGGGGACAGGCTTGGTCAGAGGAACCCCGCGGAGAACATTCTCCCGAATGGTCCACCAGCGAGCGAACTCCCTGACCGACTGAGTGAGAGTTATCCAGGCCTCCCACTTCCTGGATGACGGAACCCAGTTGGACAGGAGGAACATCTGGAGAGGTCTGATGTGAAGTCTCCCTAGGGGGACCACATCTGCCAGGGCGTTGAGATACCCCAGAAAACTGAGGAACCAACGTACCTGGACCTGCGACCGTTCGATGAAGGACAGAGCTAGAGCCCTGGCCTTCTCGAACTTCTCCACCGGTGGTAGGGCTATGCCCAGAACCGTATCGAAACGATTCCCCAGGAAGACAAAGTCCTGAGATGGGGAAACCTCTGACTTCTCTCTGGAAGGAATGAAGCCGACTTTGAGTAAGACTTTCAGGACCAGCCTGGTATCCTTCACTAACGATTCCCTCACCCTGTGAAGCATGAGGGAGTCGTCGAAATAGATGTGGACGTCTATTCCGCGAGAGTGAAGGAATCCCACGACTACCTGCAGCAGCTTGGTGAACACCAAGGGAGCTGTCGTCAGCCCGAAGGGCATGGCCCGGAATTGGAAGACCTTGCCGTTGCACGTGAAACGGAGGAACTTCCGTGCCGACTTCTTGATGGGGATATGGAAATAGGCGTCCTTCAGATCTACTGAAGTTGCCCACATCCCTTCCCTCACGGAGGCCATGATGCCCCGTGGGGTCTCCATCTTGAAGTGAGGAGAATCTACGTGCCTGTTGAAGGCACTGAGATCTATGATCGGGCGCCACTCTCCGGACTTCTTCCGAACGAGAAACATTCGGGAGTAGAAGCCGGGAGTGATTTCCGACATAGGAATCTCCTCTACCGCGCCCTTGGCAAGCAAGGTCCTTACTTCCTCCTGGATCGCCCGAGCCTTCTCCAAATCCCCTGGAGGAGGAAAGAAGATCGGCTGGGCGGTAAGAGGCGGATCCTGAAGAAGGGGAATACCTAGACCCTCCTTGACCACCGACAACGTCCACACGTCCTCCGTAATTTCCTGCCACTGGGATAGGAAAGCGGAGAGACGCCCGCCCACAGGAAGCTCTGGCTGGGGCAGATCGAGTCCCTGCCAAAACAGAGAATCGTCCGCCCATCCGGAGCCTGAGCCTGCGGGAGAAGGACAAGAGACCTGAACGGGAGGACCGCCGTCCACCCCGCCAGACCCCTGTTCTGTCTCGGTCAAGGAGAAGAAAGAGTCAGGAACCCTTCTTCTTGCCCCCAGGAGGTTTCTTACCTTTCTTACCTTTCCCCTTATTGCCCTTGAAGTGTGGCTGCGATTTGGGTTGGGCAGACGCCTGCCCAGCCGAAAACTTAGCCCTCTTCTTGGGAGGCGCTGACCCCTGCGAGGTGCTGGCCTTCTCGGAACGAAACCTCTTCACCAAGAGTGCTGAGGCGACCGAGTCCTCCTTCATATCCTTCTGGACAGAAGGAAGAGCTCCCCCGAACAGGGTAGAGCCAGTGAAGGGGGCAGTCAATAGACGGGAAAGATAAGGTTCTTCGACTGGGTGATTTTTTAAAATAGAAAATCGCCTAGCCAACACGACATTGGCGAGCAGGGAGACCTGTAAGGCCGCCGATGCCCTCAACGCCGCGTTCAGGGCAGCTGTAAGCCTGTCCTGAATGTCGGCCTGTTCCGTCTCTGGTACCCGACCCTCAGGCAAGTCGGATACCTTATATAGACTCACAGTCAGGAAGTCTATGTAAGACAGAACTTGGATGGAAAGGCGCAACATCCTCTCCATCCTGTGGTGCTCTCTAGCATCGAACACCACCTGGTCCACCGATTTGCCGGGCCAGGCAGCCAGCTCCCTCGACTCCAGCTTTGCTGGTTGAGGGGCCAGTTGCCCGTCATGTGTAGCGTAGTCAGCGGTAGAAGCCTCTGACAAATCGCCAACACCGAGCTGCAGACCGGCAAACCCGGGGGTGCGGGTAGATGAAGAATTCTTCTCCAAAACCCGTGCCCGGGCAGTGGCCAGAGCCGAAGACACTATGGTGCCTTCTGGCAGAGTCCGATCAGTACGAACGGAAGCCCGAGGAGCCACCAAAGAACCTAGAAGGGTGGTGGACTCGGGCACCGACGATGCAGAAGGGGGTGGGCATACCTCCGCTCCGAGAATCCGAGAAATGTCGGCCCGTAGGGCCCGCATCCCCGAAAGAACATGCTGAGCCTCGGTTTCAGCAATCTCGGAGCCCCCTACCTCCTGGGAACCCTCCTGGTCGGAAGGGTCATCTGCCGATGACTCGGACGGATCAATCGCCGAGCACCCAGGAGACAGATGGATAACATCGTCATCCTCTGCCAAGCCCACGCCCTCAGCGTCCATCTCCTCCTCGCTAAAGACCGAAGTCGCCCTGGGAGGAACAGGGGCCGCCAGAGGAGACCTCTCCGGAGAGCGGGACTCCTCTATACGGCGTTTAGACGTAGAACGTCTAACAGCCGAAGCTGTAGGCTTAGAAGCCAACCCCTGAGGACAGGAGACCGACGAGTCCGCGCGGGAGGCGGAAGTCCTAAAGGTCCGGCGAACCTTTTTAGGACCGGCCAAAACGGCCCCCGAAGTAGCAGAGCGTTGGGGGGATTCAGCACTGCTAAAACGTCTCCTAGAGGGAGAGACCATACCCCAAGGGTTCCATGAAGGAAGACCCATGGGGTTGAACCCAAACCCCTGAGGGAATGGGAACAGTCCCACGGGCTGGGAGTGACCCCAGAACTGGCCAAATTGGCCTGCCTGAGCCTGGGGCTGGACACCCTGTCCAAAGGACCAGGATGAACCTCCACTCCCACCAGGTGGAAACCCAGCCATGTACGGGCCGAGCCCGTAACAGCTGGGTAAATGTTGGTACCCATGACCATCCGCAGGTTGGCCTGGGCGGCCCGGGATTGAGTGCCCGCAGGCACCCCTACACCCCGAGCCCGGGGGAAAATGCGACCGGAAACCGGAAGCCTGACCTGGGGCCCCAAATCCCTGGGGGAAACCCCCTGGGAAACCCTGCACCGGAAAATCTGGACTAGAGCGAAAAGCCCCAGATCCAGAGACCTGTGAGGGTAGGAACCCAGGCCCCGCACTGACACTAGGATTAGTGAACTCAGTGTCACTAATCCCCGTAGCCACTGACAACCCTGACAAAAAATCAGTGACCCCTGACCCCATACCCGAGGGTACCGGTCCGGCTTCAGGGCGGCCCCCACCAACGACGCCACCTGGCGTGCCGAGGTCCCTGAAAGACTCAGAGACCTGTGACCGGAAGTCCCTTTCCGACGGTAGCACCGCCGGCTGTCGAGAGCTACCGGCCGATTCGACCCTAGACTTCGCCGAGTCAGGGTCGGGTTGCTCCCCCCCTATACCAGGACGCGCCTGGACAGGGGGAGCCACCCCCTGCTCGAGGGCGGAGCTCAGTGTGAGAACACCCCCAGCAGTGACAACCTCACCCCTCGGCTCAGGGCCGGGGGTAGAAAACCTGGATGGCTTACCCCTCTTACCGGAAGATGAGGACGAATCCCTCTTCCGGCGAGAAGTTCGCCGACTGGGTAGGGGAACCTTTACAGCGGACCCGGCGTGCAAACAAAGTTCGCACGGCGAGGCCTCGCTGCAAGGCCGGCATAAGGGACAGGCATCATGGGGGTTCTGCTCTCCGTAGAAGTGAGAACACCCATGTGCTGAACCACGACGCAGTCCTGAATCCATAATTGTTACGAAATAAATAATCAAATAACAACAGTTATTAATACAAATAAACGTAACAAAAATAAATGGAGTGAAAAAACACAACTCCAACAAACAAATACGAACGAAAGCAAAAGCTAACGAAACGTAAAAAAGCAAAGCAAAATATACGGTCGAATAATTAATACGACCGATAAAAAGCGAAAAAACTTCACGAAAAAACCGAACAGCGCAATAACACGTGGATACGCGCTCGGTGCGTGGAGTATAGCAAATGGCCGAACAAAGGCCGAACAAAAGCCGGCCGATTAAGGCCTAAAAGCAGGATATATTAACTAAATAAACGTCTGCAAAAGACTGTTATAGTTAACGATGGGTTTAAAGCAATAAACCGATATATAAATACTCGGCTATAAGCTAGACTTAAGCTAAAAAGAAAAGGAAGGCACTCAGCTGAATATAGCACGTCCGCCCGCTCCGGTAGCCATAAAGATAAGAGGGAGGGAAATAACTCTATGTTCATGACGTGAAGGCTCATGGTTGTAGGGAGGGCGGGATTTTTGAATCATACTAAAGTTATGGTAATTATTACTGAAATGAAATGCATATTTTTAACAGTAACAGATGTTGTTCTGTCAGTGATTTTAAGGAATTGAACTCACCCTTTGATTTCACTGTAAATGGCAGTGTCCACTACATATGTTGGCAGCATGTGGAATATAAGTAAGAGCAGTGCCAAGAAACCTTGACCTTGAACCAGCCAGAGTTCAAGGACTGCTGGAATAGTCGCCCAGTATGTCCCAAGGAAAGGTACAGCAGCAAACATGGCAGCCATTACTGGTAAATATCAAATCATTTCAATCATACCCGTCATATACACCAGTCACATAGCTATACCTATCAACTCATTGTCATAAGTTATGTGACAACATGACTATTAATGTCAATAAACTAGGGCCATTCACAGATATCAACTCTGCACTACCAGCATTCACTCAGGTTTTAGATATCAATGTATTATATACCTGATAGCAAATTACAGAAATTCTTTTAAAATAGAACATTTTTATGTTTAGCATTGCTCCTCTCACCAGATAGATAATATACCCTTGACTGAAATAATTCTATAGAATATACCCTTGACTGAAATAATTCTATAGAATATACCCTTGACTGAAATAATTCTATAGAATATACCCTTGACTGAAAAATAATTGACTGAAATAATAGAATATACCCTTGACTGAAATAATTTACAGAATATATAGAAATAAATATATACCTTGACTGAAATAATTCTATAGAATATACCCTTGACTGAAATAATTCTATAGAATATACCCTTGACTGAAATAATTCTATAGAATATACCCTTGACTGAAATAATTCTATAGAATATACCCTTGACTGAAATAAATTTTATAAAACATACTCGACTGAAATAATTCTATAAAACATACCCCTAACTGAAATAATTTTATAAAATAAATTCCATACTTCTTTATTATTATTGTGAGACTTATTTCAGGAATCTTAGGCCTCTGGATCTAATTTTCATATTAAATGTTTTCTATTTCAATGTAGTTGAAACTCTTGCTACTTAATCTGCCAACCACTAAAACATCTGAATGACTATGACTGTAGAAAGCAGAATGTATTTTCCACAATCTTTTCCTCACTGCTGACATGAGTTCGGCCAATACCAAGCAAAGAATATAATAAGGATGTCCTAAATGCTGTACTGTATTGATTCTGGACTGGTTTTGTGAAAGTAAATGCTTGAGTTAAGACATGTTTTACATACCTGAAGGAATGAACACAATATTGACTCCAAACCAGGTGTGGGTCATCCAGGTGTAAAATCCGTAAAATGCTGCCATCTTCAGAGAGGCCATGAACACACCACTGTTGATACAAAGTCGACATAATAAAAAAAATACCATAATACTAAAACATTATCACTCCATCAATATTAACAAACTGTAGCATGCAGTTAGCTGAAGAGTACATTCAGACAATTTTTACTCATCACAGCAGAAAACTGATGTTTAGCTTTGTTACTTTGATTAACAATATTTATCGGGAGGCAAGATCATGCTGAGAAATAAGTCATTCTTACAGTTTCAGAAATTATAAAAAAAAAACCTCCACTGTCTCATCTTATTCTTCTGTTCTAAATTTACTTAGGGCTTCTCTCATTATGGAGTTCACAAGATATCCTGTACACAAGCTACTTATTTCAAAAGTAGTCAACAGTGACCTTTGACCTATAAATTTGATTGATGATCACCAAAATCTAAGGAGGTGTAGACCTCAGTAGGGTGATAATATGGTGTAAATATGAACTAAATATGTTTATGATATATCTTGTACACAAGGTTATCATGGACACATGTAAGCATTGACCAAACTACTAATAAATACTCTCCCTCCTCCCCTTATCTTCAAATTTCTTAGAAATTATGTGTTAGCTTCCTAAATTTATTGCAGAGTAGAAATAAAATATGCATCAGCTCACGTGATTGCCTCCTCAACAGCCTGGCCAATGACACTGGTTCCCTGTGTAGGACTAAGGTTACTGAACAACTCCAGAGGCTTGTACTGGTTACCACTGGTAGCCAACAAGTAGAACAGGGTGGTCAGGAAGATCACCTGGATTATAGGGAAACATAGGTAATCAATAGGGAAACATAGGTAATCAATATGGAAACATAGGTAATCAATAGAGAAACATAGGTAATCAATAGGGAAACATAGGTAATCAATAGGGAAACATAGGTAATCAATAGGGAAACATAGGTAATCAATAGGGAAACATAGGTAATCAATAGTGAAACATAGGTAATCAATAGAGAAACATAGGGAAACATAGGTAATCAATAGGGAAACATAGGGAAACATAGGTAATCAATAGGGAAACATAGGGAAAAATAGGTAATCAATAGTGAAACATAGGTAATCAATAGGGAAACATAGGTAATCAATAGGGAAACATAGGGAAACATAGGGAAACATAGGTAATCAATAGGTAATCAATAGTGAAACATAGGTTATCAATAGGGAAACATAGGTAATCAATATAGGGAAACATAGGAAACATAGGTAATCAATAGGGAAACAGAGGTAATCAATAGGGAAACATAGGGAAACATAGGTAATCAATAGAGAAACATAGGTAATCAATAGGGAAACATAGGTAATCAATAGTGAAACATAGGTAATCAATAGTGAAACATAGGTAATCAATAGGGAAACATAGGTAAACAATAGGGAAACATAGGTAATCAATAGGGAAACATAGGTAATCAATAGGGAAACATAGGTAATCAATAATGAAACATAGGTAATCAATAGGGAAACATAGGTAATCAATAGTGAAACGTAGGTAATCAATAGTGAAACATAGGTAATCAATAGGGAAACATAGGTAATCAATAGGGAAACGTAGGTAATCAATAGAGAAACAAAGGTAATCAATTAACATATAACCATTATAGTAGCTGGTGGTTATCTCACTGAACAATATACAAGATGCCTGTCACATGTTATACACGAAGTACTCAAGGCCACTACCACGACAGATCAGTCCTTTTCTCACCTTCCTGAGAAACACAAACTACCAAAGGTAGAGAGTGTCAAAGTATGCACCTCTTATCCTCACCTGTGGGTATGTAGGCCACAGCAAATACACAATAAAAATGTCTATACACAATGTATATAATGTAGATATTTATGCCTTTCCATACACAGGTGTAGTCAAATATATTTGAACTGATGAAATAACACAAGATCAAATACTTTGTACAAGTACTGAGGAACACAGACATAAAGCATCAATTTTATTACATGATTATGAAAAACTCAACTTGCTTCATTGAATGTTTCGTCACTTAATTCAACATAAGGTAATAAGTGAAAGCTTAAAATTCTTTTAAAACCTTTTTGTTATTTTTAATATGACATCCCTTATGACATTACAATTATTGACACATCATAGTGCTATAAAATTTAATATTGTATCACATAACAATATAGCATTTTCTCATGGAAAAAAAGGAAAGAAGAGAAAGTAACTGATTCCTAAATAAAGGGTAAGCACAGTGTGTAATGAAATCAATTAACACATTACAGATAAAACTTTATATAATCAACATGTTATATCTATTTACAGGATTTAAGATTCCCACAGCAGCCAGAGTCTTACAGAGACACATTACATATCACAATCATACTATATGTTTAACAATAAATCATTATAGTCAGTGCTTTGATATTCTCTACTCATTGTATCAGTAAAGCTTGTAAATATGAAAGGTCAGTGAATGTGATTTACACTGCTCCAGTAGCTACATAGTGAAGCTCCCTAACACAGCACAGGCATGATCACTATGGTGACTGGTGGAGAGAAATAGTTACTCAATGAGTGTTCAAAAAGATTGAAAAGGCGGAAATTCATACCACTTGTATAGGTACAAAGTGAAGGGAGCTCCCTAACACGCCGAGGAGAAGAAAAAACTACTTACAGAAGAGATGACGAAGTTAAGAAGAGCTGTACCTCCTCCAAACACCACAGACAGGGTGGCTGTGACTAGACTTAATACAAGGTTCATGTTTCCCTTCAGTACAATCCACACTGAATCTATAACCTGAAACAATTTTACAAAGTTTACATCTAGGTCATATAAATTATATCACAAACCTCACTACTTACCATAATTGACCTAATTAATGCAGCTGACCCTATAAGTGAACCCTCACCTTTTTTTTTTTTTTGGAAGAGGCTAGGTGTGCTATGTTCAAGTTTGCTTACTTCAGTAATTAATTAATACAATATCCAGTCTTTTAACTCCCTGCCTCCCATATGCCCAGCCAAAATGTACTTTAACTGAAATCATTTTTTTTTAAAAATCTGAAATCGTATTTTCTTCTACTTAAGTTTTATGTCACGATACATTTGACATGGGAATTTTTTTTATAAAATGTATATTTTATGGTTTTGTAAGTGTTCAGTTTGCTTATTACATCAAATACAGTACTTAATTCAGTTGCAATGAAGGAGAAAGGTTATATTTATTCTGTAGTGTACATAATGAGCTCATCAAAACCATCTTGCATTAAGCTGTTCCTCTGAAAATTATGTATACCGCTAATACAACTTGACCATTTTGACATAAAGTGGACTTCAGTCATCTAGATGAAAAGAATATTTAAACATACAGTCACCAGCTAATACCACCACTATAAACCATGAGAAACTTACAGACATAAAGGTTCCTATGTTATCTTTAACAAAGGCAACAATCTGACTGATGTTGAATGCGTCGCCCTTGGATATGACCTCCCACATGGACTTGACACTGTTTATGTCGGTGGGAAGAACATTCAATGCTGACGTGGTCTGTAGACTGCTGCTTGTGTCATTCTAGAATAAAGAAAACACTTAAGTCAATCTTTCAGTTGTACTTTCAATTATCTATTAGAACGAGTTTCTAAATGTTACCACATTATAGTACAGTATATCATTTCCAAGAGTATGTGTCCTGACCTTGCTTTATGCAGAAATTGTGAAACTTTGACATTCAGCCAGTAAGTTTACAAAAGGTTCTGCTGGAACACTCAAACTGTATGTGCCAAATATTCTGCCTCAGCCCCGGTCTGTAATTGGTATTTCTCATGCTGGATCAGCAGATCCACTCTTTTCAACCGTTTACGTGAAAGAAACCCAAATTTTATCAAAATACTTTCATCCAAACATTCGAAAGAATTATTTTAAACTAAACCACTATTTTAAATGTTTAGCCTGCCTCTCTGACTCTAACTGGGCAAGACCCTAGACTTGTATAAATTTGGGTCACTTTCATCCAAAGATATCCCTAACAAACTTTACCACCCATGACCAGCCTTAGTGTACGGACACACATTATGTATACAATATATATGTAAAAAATAAATGGACGTCATCTAAAATCTCATACCATCAGAAAAAAATATTTTCATTAGGTCTGAAGGGTGGCATCCAGTTAAGGATACATGCATACAGCAAGTTTGAATATGACTGGTTAAAACCTGTGGGAAGGGATCTCCAGACAAATACAGGTTAGCAGCAGATGTACAAATATGAAAAATTGTTTAAAACAGCAAATTTGTTCATTATTTTTGCTTACACCCTTTTAACTTCTAAATAGATATTGAAATAAAGCTACAGGACAAAATTATATTGTTTTAAAATTATGAACACCGATCACAAGTGACAAGCATGTTTTCATGGTAACTCACCCTTGAGAGCCAGCTTTCATACAGCCTATCCCACACCTCCAGTACCTGAGCCTCTATCTGAGTGTTGTTAGTACCAGATTTCTGATCCATATTCCCACTCACAAAGTCACGCAGCTGCCAAATAAATAAGTTGCTATATAGCCACTTAGGTTGAAAACATCCTTTTTGGTTTGAGAACCACTACACAGTAAGTCCTAACACCATCACACTAACTACTGGTAAAATGCTTGGTTTATACTGGAAACTGATTTTATTTAATCACTAAAGATGTACTTTTTCATCTTCTGAGAAATCAGTTCCTATTTGGAAACATATATTTAAGATGTTGTCTTCATGTAATATCTCTTGCATGCTAATTACTTGAGGTACATACTAAGAGACACCTTTTATTGTCTGAGTAAAGGGAGTAGAATTTACAATAAGGAGTAGGTACTGACTTTTTACAAAATCTCATTCAATACAAAATTTGTCACAGATGGCTATAAACTTCACAATAATGTATTCAACTATATACTTTGTTCTCATGCATTTCACTGTATAAATAGTTCAAGCTAATTTTGGTTATTATTTCAATTATGTAACTGTATACCAACCCTTGCAGCAATCCAATTGCGTCCATAGAGGTATGCATTCCCTACCATAGAATCCATGGCTTTTTGCAAATCTTCTCCATTGGGGAGCCACCTGAATGAGGTGACATTGTATATATATATATTGGTCTAATAGGTGTGCATCAAGATATTCTAGCATTATATCTGCAATACAGTTGTCATCAGTAACTCTGAGAATTAGGTGGAAACCATGGTTATTAGATGTATTGATGAATACACCTTAGACATATTCTTACAGGCATATGATAGATAAAGGTTAAAATCTATGCTACCAGAAAAAAGAAACGCTCAAGTTCATTTTCGATATTTATTATTAAACATGATTCATTGATGATAAGTTCATTGTTTGAGTTCCTTGATTATTTCATCACTATTAAATACATTTTGACGATTTTTTTTCCTATCACAGACAGCGTTTGTGTGAATAATATTAAAACAAGGGTACTCTACACCCTTTCCTGATTCAAATCAGTAGCGTGTGTGCCCAACCCTAGCTTCTCTTACTCTCCTTATTGGTAATTGCCCTTTAAGGGATATTATTTAACTCCTGAATAAGAGCCTGGGTGAGTTGAGTGGGTTATATGGGAAGTTCTTATTCCTCCTGTTCAGCTTGTCCCACAAATGCTTGATTGGGGACAAATCTGGACTGTGTGGTGGTCAATCAAGAACTGGGATGTTGTTTTGAGCCAGAAAATCATGACAAACCTGAGTAACATGGGGCCATGCACTGCCCTTCTGCAATGTAAGGTTACATTGATGGATAAGAGAAAGGACATTTAGTCTCAAGACCTCATCCCGATATTTTATTGCTTTAAGATTTCCATGGATAACCATGAGAGGTGTTTTCATGCCTTGAAATATCCCTGTCCATACCATAACTCCTGCAACCGATTCCTAACAGTTCTTGGACACACCGGCCGACCATTAGTGTAGACAACTTGGTGTGCGGTCTCTGTTGCTGTCTGAAATCAGTTACAGAGGTGCAAGAGATATATGCCTCTATCTCGATGTTGCAACGTACCGTGCAGGCGTCAGCTACTGAGACGGTCACCCAATGTCCCAGTGGCTCTGAGATGCCAAACTAAATGGGATATTGTTGTCTCATGTACACTATGTTGCTAGGCTACATGACATTGCAAATGCCTATACATTATCAGAGCAATGGCCCTACCCCTTTCGACTCAATCATGGCATTTTGCTCTACAATCGCTTCAAAAAGAAATGTTGTGTATCTGATCTGTACTGTTCCAATGTTCAATTTCTAATGATTTACCAGCACATATCTTCTTGAAAAATCTGCTGAAAGCATGCAGCGTTGAGCAGTCACGGTCGGCTGAATTTTAACTGAAGAACATTTTCAGTGTACGGAGGTAGCTCAGTGTCAAATTTAATTAAATTTTGTTCATGTGTCTAAAGTTATATTATAAAATCTAAAATTGTCTTTCTTTTTTCTGCTAGTATAATTTTCAAATTATATTTTTCAATTTTCAAAAATTCTAAAATTACAAATCCTTCAGGACTTTTTCAAAAAGTACAATGTGTTTAGTTATGATGTATTTACGGTAGAATACTTTCAGCCTCCAGCTCAATCACAACTGTATGGGTATACTTACGAGTTGATTTCTGAGTTGAGAGTATTATTCATCACTTCACTGGTCATTTTCACAAACAGCATACTTTCTTGTTGTATCTGATAAATAAGTAAAGAGGTTACCAGATTTATGTTACAACATTTGCCAAATATGAAAATATTTAAAAAACATTTCAAGACTGAATAGTAGTCTGTGATTTATTCACATTTTAAAATGTTGCAACATTTTCCATTAAAAAGTAAAAAACAAAAAAAACAAAAAAAAATAACAAAGAAATAATGAGATATTCCATAGAATATAGTATATCACATTTCTTAACTTTAATGGGACAATTTAGAAAAGTATGTGCCATTTGTGTCAGGACTCATAGATAGATTAATCACAGGTAGTACATGAAGTCAAACTAGAAAATAAAAGGTGTAAAGGACCTTGCTCTAATGTGTATAATTACTTGTATCATTGTTTTATGCTGAAGTTGTGAAAAGTGACCTCTGACCCTTTGACAGACAACCTTAATATATAGGGTGTAGAACATGGTATTATGATACTATGGAGTAAACCTGCAGAACACTATGGATGAAACTAATGGACATGGGTAACAATGACAGCCATTTGAAATTCACTACAATGTCAAAGCATCTTTGATATCCCTTAAATCCATGATACATTAATAAATGCTCTACCTTTTGTTCACTTTCTGTACTTCAAAATAAAACATTAGAGATCTTATCCGATGGAACCATATCATCTACAGAAAATTAAAACTTTTATTTTTATTTTTTCTGTGTCTTTACACTTCTCATACAATATTCCTTGTTTGCCTTATCTGTCTGTGGCTTCTTTTGATTTTACAGTTTATTATCGATAACTCTATCCTTTTGTTTTTACTTTATAAAATGTGTAATAATAGTTTCTGAATGATTCTGATATAAAAGAAATACAAACAGATACAATATAAGTTGCACTATGATTAAACTTAACATGTTTCATACCTGTATAGCACCGATGATGGCCAGGATGGCTGTCCCAAACAACAGCAATAGGATAAAAAGGACACTGGTTGTCTTGTCCAGGGACTGCTCCAACACTGACACAATCTGTATAAATATGACAAGAGCTACAGGAAATATTGGGTTTGAATTGTCTATATAATTAAAACAAGGGCTACCAGATTCTAGCAACAACCATGACACAATCAGCACCACAAGAACAAGCTAATTCATGTATTTGAAAATTGGTGAGAAATAAACATACACCAGGTTCTTGGAATCCAGTCAATAGAGCACTATTGCATGAAGATGGTAATGTAGACTATACATGTGAAATGCCAGTCTCCAGAAATTTTGTCACATGAATTACCTCAAATCTGTGTGAAAGAAAGTGAAAAAGGACACTTAATTTTCTTCAGTAATTTCCCTCTTGTTTCTTTTGTATCAAAACTGCTTATTTGGAACTCTTAAGACTAAGATTATCATACAGAAAATACAGTGCAACTTCCCAAAACCAATCCTTCTCAAAACTGACCACCTCATGTATGGAATGATGTCCTCTTTATTAGGGAAATAAAAACCTTCCCAATACCAACTCCTCTCAATACTGAACTGAATTTGTGTCCAAAATGTCTGTACTGAAAATAACTTCTGAAAAACGGCCTTATAACCAAGCCTTTTCTATACTTCTACTAACCCAACCCTTCCTCAACCTGCCAAATACTCAAGTCCCTTCAATAGTCGGGATAGAGAAGTTCCACTGTACATTCCAGATATATGTAAAGCATTTTTTATTAAGCTGCTCAATTAACTTGTCCACCAAGAAAAACCAACTCCAATCAATCAACAGATCCCCTTCTCCAGAGTCAAGCGATCCTTTTTGTCACTCAGTCATGGAAACATTTTCTCCACTCAGTAAAATGTATCTCTTTTCCATTTACAACTATGTTACACAGTCAAGTGAAGCCCTAATCTACCAGGTAGACAGAACTTCTACTCCACTGCTATAAAGCCTTACCTTATGGTCACCTCGTAGAACCAGTTTAGGTAGTCCCCTGATCCACCTTGGTGCCAGGACATCACGCCTACTGATCAGCCATCTCTTCAGTGCAGCCTTCACCAACTCCACTTTCTCACCAAATATTCCCCCACTGCCAAGCTGTATCACTGAATACATCAACAAGAAATCTATCATCACATCCTTTCAAACTCCCAATTTTGGCCAAAACACTGATGAAAAAAAAAATTATTGGTACAAATACATCTGGTATCAATTATTACACTTACACAAAGAAGTACTTGGTTAGACTTGCAAAATCTTAAATGAAATGTCTTGCATAAAATTGAAGGAGCAAAAACAAACTGATATGTTATGAGTGATTTTCATAATGACTTGAAAGCCATACATATCTGTCATGATGCTTCAAAACACACTATGATAGCTTCTTACAAAAAGTTTTGAACAGCCACATAACAAGTCCTATAGGGAAAAGCAACTGGATGATCCAGATGTTGAGCCATATCCTTGTAAGCACCAAGAGCCAGAAGAGGTAGATAAAGCAATTGTCAATAAGTGATCGTGTTTTTTCTTCAGACTTCTCTTCCAAGATTTCTGCAGGTTCTTTCATTTGTAGTTTGGGACGATCTCTCTTCTGTGGTGAAGAAACTGATGATACTGTGGGGCTCCTAACTGGTAATGATGATGGCTTTTTGACATCACTGGAACTTTTTGTCTCTTCTAGAAAAAAAACAAACTTTTGAACCGTTATCATACTACAAAACTAGAAAATATGATCACACAATCACTTAAACTTCTATGGAAATGAGAATCTGATCAAGAAAAGAACTTAGTAGTATGATATTATTGGGTAAATATGAACCAAATTTTATGAGGTTTCCGAGATACTCTATGACATAGATTTGGAACGGAAGGCAAAAGGAGGGTATGGGTAACACTATATTAACCCCTCGTAAAAAAACCAGGGTCAAGATAAGCAGGATAGGTCTACTGATAGATATCTGGTTTAAGTAGCCATTGCTTTCATGAGCTCCACAGCACACCATTTGGCATTTTACTTTTTATGACAGGTATGTATTCTGATCCAACAAGATCTTGGTATAGGCCAGGGTTTCCAAGGACAAGAAATGGTAGATCTTATGATATGAAAGTGATAAATACTTTTATTTCATTTATTCATTTACAGTAGTTTTATGTCTGATATAACAGCTTTTCAACCTTTCAGCAGGCAACAATTAAATATGTTTATACTTGTAGGTGTATATATATATATGTAAATTCATTTTGCTGCCAAGAAACAATCCTCTACCTGTTTCATCTTCATGAGATTCCGTTTCTGTTGTATTAATGCTTTGGTCATCGACTTTCTCCTCGTTCTCCTTCTCTGTCGCAGACGAGGACTGGTCACTCTCTGAGTCACCTGCCAGAATGATCCATGCAGCTTCTACAGGTGTTGGTGGCACAGATTTTCCTGTAAAATATTCAAAATATCAGCACCTGTAATACAAGTTACATTACAATTGTAAAATTGTTAATACATACATTAGTATAATGATTGATGTATGTATATAACAAAGTGATTGGTGATATATTAACTCTGCTATATCAGGAAGAGAAAACAAGTCCACCCCTTCCTGCATGGTTGTAAAAGTAATCTATACATAGAAGATCTCTTGGACATTTGAATTTTTCAATGTCCTTTTCTTGGAGCTATGAAAACAACTATGTAATACAACTGTTGCATCCACTGCAGAAATTTAACTTAATGCTTTCTCCCATTCCAACTGATTATTTCCCTACTTCAATTTCAACTTTTTTGTCAAGAGATTTTTTCCTTGGAAACATTGTTAGTACTGCTCTTTACTTGATACCAGTAGTGGACTTTAAACCAATCACAGTTTAAGACTATCTAACTCAATTTCAGTAAAATGTGATGAAGTCCAGTATCATAAGACTGTTCCCAGGTTAAGGCATTCAGTGTAGTAACAACCTCTCCATAGAAACGCTGTTATGAGGATGAAAACCTCATGCAAATAAACATTTTTCAATCATTAAACATTTATTCCAATTGAGGCACTAGCAGGATCACCTAGCAACATGTAGAAATCAACGTCACTTCACATGATATCAAATGTTTCAAACATCCCAAAATATCCCAAACTAAATCTAGTAAGTCTGCTTAAATCTAATACACTGTATGTTGTTTTTCTTTTGAAGAGCCACCATATTTCAATTCAAAACTACAGAAGTGAAATTATCATGCTATATGTACAACATGGTTTTTTGAAATTCTAAGTACTAGTAGAGACTCATGTGTCATTCTTAGTGATATTTTTTCTATCAAACTCCTAAGTACTAGCAAAAGTTTAAACTAAACAAGAATTTAAAACAAAAACACAATAAAATTTCATGTATACTTCCTATTTAACGAAATGTAAATATTCCACTAGTGACAGGAAATCCTTCATTAATCATTCAAATATTACTTATTTCTTTCAATCACCTGTGCATTGGCCTTCAATTTAGATAAAACAGTTTGGATGGTGAAGATATATGCAAAGATGTTATCAGATCTGTGACAAACAAACCTTCTGCTAGCCTTGCTTCGTTTATTTCTGCCACAAAACCAAAGACAATGACTACCACAAGGAAAATTAAGAGTGGGACTCGGAGATATCCAGCTGCAGTAGCTATGTGGAGAGTGAGAACAATCCAGACAGGGATGGACAGATATCGAAGATAACGCTTGGTGTCTGGAGACCATAAGAAAACCACAGCTAACAGGTACCCTACCAATAAGGTCCATATCTGTGAAAGGAAATTATTAAAGCATTACAATCTTCAGATTACAGGTTGACAAAACATCTATTAATATGCATATGATTCAAAGCAGGAAATTGACTCTTGCCAGTTTCCAAATACTGGTATCTACATTGGAGATGTTCTTGCACTAAGCTAGAGAACAGTTAAGTTTTAAAGAAACAATTGTAATAAAACCAAAATCAATACTGTTGTGTCTTTTCTTCTAATTTAAGACCATGAGTCACTAAACTTAATCATCAGGGACACCTTGTAACAATACTGATTGTTAACATAAAGTTATATAAAAAATAATACATTAAAACTTTTGCATGTTTAATGAAAAACTGAACATCTCTGATATTCAAGAAACAAAGTACTACTAATTTAATACCAAATTAGTAAAGACGAAGAATCCACAAAGATCTTGGCACCAATTATTGTATGATCACTAATGGTTGTTGGAGATATAGATATATTGAGAGGTGAATTAATAATAATACGATATATAAAAATATAAATATATATGTCCTGTCAGGTGACCTTGGCAGTATATTTCAGTGGGATAGCACTATAAAATTGGTTTCTGTTACATAACATCAGATGAAGGCTTACACGAACATTTTGCAGTCTTCCAAAAACACCATTCTTACCATGTTTACACTGGGAGACCATTATATAATTACTGTAGCTACTTATAGCATTTTAAACAAAAAGGAACCAAACCAACCCCTTCCACAAATAAGCCTACACCCCACTTTTCTATATCTTCAAGGCCATTTTGTTTATCTGATCAAACAAGTTTTCAAAATCAAAGGAGATAATACCACAGACAATTACTAAAGAGCTTCAGGAGGTCAATTAAATGTGTGTGGTATATCGAGGATTTTTCATCTATACAACTGATGAAAAGTTTCCAGTGATCTCTGTGGGATACATGCACAAGTACAAGCCACAGATTGCAATGTACAGGTAATGCCACATGTATATCTTGTACTGTCTGCAGACTAAATACAATGTATCTCTACATGTACTTACATTAAAAAACACAGTATACAATGTAAGTGTTGCCACACCTATAAGTCAGTTGTTGGAAATAATACAGATCCAAATTTACCTACAGGATTTCCCTATAAAATCATATGCTGCCAGTTCATGATCACTGACTTATTTATACAAGTGATATCAAAATGATAAAAAACATGGAATGGAGTTTGTATTTCTGATAAGATAGTATTTTGTTTGGCAAAAATTCAAAAACAAACATTGAATGTATGACTAATGCCAATATACCGCATAATTCTGACACGAACGCATAAAACTTAGATCTACACTGCAGTAAGAATGCGTCGTCTGCTACGTGTAAGCCTTTCGAAGTGGTAACACATGTACATTATAATACTGCGGTTACAAAGTAAATCCTTACATACATGAAAATCAATAAACACTTTATATGCTTACCCAAAATGATGTAAAATATCCAAGAACGTCATAAATGAAGTAAAAAACAGATCGAAACGCAAACAATATGTTCTTCGCTGGGCCGAAATGCCACAGCAGATACGTAAAAATAATCCCTGCGAAGCCGCCTAAAATTAAGCGTATATGTTTCACGAATACGTTAAACACATTCCCATAGACCCTGTCTATCGCTTTGACAGGGATAAAAGCTACACCTATAACGATAGGTGTATTTGTCTTCTGTAGTCCGTGTAACCACCTACGTAGCCAACTGGTCAGCGAACGTTTCACTGGATACAAGAAAGTTCCACACAAAACTGCCCATAGTAGCGGTCTTAAAAACACTTCCAAGATAAAATACACTGCTACTGCAGCTCCAACTGCGAACAGAACAAATAAATTTGCTGCTGTGGTATAGATTGCTTGTTTAAATGCTTTCTCGTGTCCTTGTGGTAGATTATTCAAAACATTATTAAAGGGAGACCGAAAATCCAGGGAAGGAGAAGCCATAGTTTTCGTCGGAAGTGACGTTCTGCGCTAAAGTCACTCGGGGTCTCTCTAGTTTTATCATAACTTTTACTTTCACTTTACCAAATGAAAACGTAATCTTGAATATGATTACGTGTCTCTGTATGAAGTAATGTTTATTTTAAATTATTGATATGAATAAAAGTTTGCTTTATCTGTTTAATTTTGGATAATTTTGATTTGTGTGCTGACAAAGAGTACGTATTTTATCGTGTACGAACAATACATACGTTATGGTGTCCCTGTTTAATGTACGTAAAGGTGAATGTTACTGGTTTGTTAGGATTTTTTCGAAACAGCATGATATTTATTTCTCATTAAAGTTTTTTAAAAAATAAAGAAAGAAAAGAAAAACATGAACGGCTCTATGAAAATGAAGAAACGATTTACTCCGTATTTCGGGCTGGTATACATAACATAGGATTTCGTACCAAAAATATTTAAGGTACATAGATCAACCATCAATTTTAGTTATCTACGTCCCTGATTTCAGATTGTTTTTTTTATGTTAAAACAACCATGCTTTTAGTTGTTCTTTGATGTTGAACAAATAATCAAATCCAGTTAGGACAGTGTTATAAAAGGCAGCAAGGAAACCCACAGATACCTTATAAATGATATATATTATATTTATAAGAATGTAAACATTTCAATATCATATGTATACCTATATATAATTCTGATCCAAACCAGGTCATGTGTCATGTGTGAGGAAAACTTTAAATAAACCATACGTATTTTTTTCATTGTTATCATTTTTGTTTGCTTTGGTTTGTTTGTTTTTCTTCTTCTTCTATTTTGATTTTGTTTATGTTTTTTTATTTATTTTTTGTGTTTTCTCCCCTTTTATTGTAATTTTTAATTCTTTTAAGACATTTTACTATTTTATAGTCAAGCGCTTATAGACATGATGGAAATACGGAGAGGAAATGTGTTCTAATTACTTTTTCCATGTTGTGTCGACATTGGGACATCCTCCTTGATCCGTCGCTAGAGCACATCTGTGGAAACTAATAGTCGCACGAGGTCTTCCTTTCAGAGCTTGAATGAGATCTTTTGTACAATCTTTGACATTGCAGTTGGTAGACAGTAAAGGTAAAACTCCAAGGGAAAATTACAAAGTCTAAGCTCACCTCCCAATCTAGATATCTGGATCAATTGAAAACAGTAGTATGGAGCAGTTTTATCAATTATTTGGCGTTACTGAATTTACTTACAGCGTAGTAAATATGTATTGAAAGGTGATATTCATTTATGTGTTTTAATACAGTCTTCAATGCAGATGTTTCTTTAATGCGTAAGCGTATAAAGTCCACACTCCTTTTCATTGGCACCCGCTTTAACAACTTTTTAGGCTGATGCCCATGCTCTTTCACATTCAGTGTAATATTTTTCGGTATGGTTTCAACCTTGTCTCTTACGTTCAGAGCGTTGAACAGTAGTGTCGAACAGTAATCGTATTTCAGAACTTTTGAGAGGGATGATACTCATTAAGATGAAATGTTTCGTACCAGAATGTTTTGTTGTTCCAACCCCTGAGTTCTGCTTAAACGTTACAATTATCTCAGTACCCAAACTTAAGTGTTCCAGTCCTCTAATTTTGTCTTTAGTGCTAATGCATGGGTGTGAGCACAAGCACAAAAGTTGATATTGACCACGAGTACGGTTTTGTGAATACGTGGCCAGGTGATGAGTATCATGCGATCATGGCCACCAGCGTTCTGTATTATTTAGACAAGACATCACCAATATAGGCCTTTAGTCAATACTATTCATGAAATACACACGTTATTAGAGCTTTCATAACCAGAGAGTGATGGCATTTCATTACTTTGGCATGAAGTAGCGCAATGCATTATGGACCTTGTGTCTATGTCAAATTGAAATAACCAACAGTAAACATAGATGCTTTGTTTGTTTTTTAATGCTTTCAAAATAAGTATCGAAAAATAGGAAGGACCGCCATAAGCATAGCGAATCATAATCACATAAATATTCATTTTTGTTTTTAGCTTTAAATCTACTTTCGTTTTGGGTCAGGCCTAACTTAACCATAAATCCACTTGCACTAGCAAACCGAAACCCGGCTCGGAAAAATGTATAAATCATTTATAATTTTTTTTTTAAATGAGACTATTTTATCACCATCAAACCACCAGTTTGCTAAGATGAATTTGATATGCTAGTATCAATTAAATCTAAAATGATTGTAAAAAACAAACAAACAAAAAACTTTGTTACCGTCGAAATTTCCCGCCGTTAGAATGTTATGCATTCGGAAATTGACTTTGTCTACTCGGCATACATCTGAGGTATGCACGTGCAGGTACTAAAATGGCATAGAAAGAAGACGTTGGATACGGCACAAAGAGGTTAGTTCCTAACACATAGGCCTGGGTAAATTCATTGTGGCAAGCGCAGTTTTAATGTCATCTCAAGGCCTTGGCCTAATAGGTAATTATAGTAACCTCAGGACTGTCTTCTCAAGCAATACATAATGATGGAAAGTCAGAAATCACGCATCGAAGCGGTTAAAAATAACCTCCACATCAAACATTTGTCCGTAGATTTAGAATTTTATCTATGGAGCCATGACACAAAACATCTGTCCGTCAAAATGTAGATAGGTCTGTCTTATGTATGCCTTGAGGATATTTAATGACACAAAAATATAGCCGTTTCTTAATCCCTGAAATACTTTTGTTAGAGATAGTACCGTGAAGGAGGCCTACCTCCAGGTTTACTGCACAGCACGAGGGAACTTTCTCATTTTTTGTTGTTGTATCGATTGTGTGATTTGTTCTTTATGATTTTTCAGCCACAAAAGAAAACGAAACTGAAAAATAAGTGGCATATATATATCTGAATGCCTCTGATGGAAAATACTCCAGAGGTTCAAATATGGAAATTAAATCCCTTGCCCACATCACAGAACATGACCGTTTTCCAAGTAAGGCCACATGTCAAGCCTCCAAAATTGCAATATATGTTGAAAGACATTCCTAATGTGAATTCAAATGAAAAACACCAGGTGGAACACAGACATACCACTCAGATTCTATTAAATGATTCTGAAAGTCTCTGCAATGTTTTAAGCGGTGCCAAGTCAGTGGGACAACAGATCAAACAAAATGGAAATGGGAAGGTTGCTAAAGCTGAGCAAATAGGGAACACATCCATGGGATTTAGTAAAAAAGCTCAGTCTGGAAATTTCCAAGATCAGAATATTTTTGACCAAAATGGAAATATAAAAAGCGTTTCCAATGATTTGAAGGGTTATAAAGGTAAGATATTTCCATCGACAGGACATGTAAATGAAACAATTTACAGTGACCAAAAAATCATTTGCAGTGCATGAAGGTTGCCAGGTATACACACTCTCAAAGATAAGTGTTTTGGACAAAAGGTTGGATTGGAGTGTTTCATGGGAGGTGAAAGTTGAGATATTGATTGTAAATGATGGGTGGATGTTGGTAAGTTGTTGGAACTGGAAATGCAGATAATTGTTGTGAGGATGGATTGTGGGAAGTCAAAAATGGAGATGTGGGTCATTGTTATAGATTTATGTATTGGAAGGGGCTTATGTTCACTACAGAGTCTTTCAGCCTTTCAGCAGACAAAATGTTTTTGTGTGGAATGTAGAAGTTAAAATGGTAATGTGGATCATTGATATGGAGTGGATTGTGTTAAGAAAAGGCTGACATGTGGATAATGGAGCCTGTAAAATGGATTGTGTGAAGTCAAAGTGGACATATGGATTGTCTTGGATTGGAGTGTCAGAAGTCAAGGTAGAGTTCGGGACTTGGTTGTAGAAAGTCAAAAGTTGAAATGTGGATCATCAGTTTGGTGTGGATTTGGATAAATAAGAGTAGAGAGAGATATTTAGATATCTCTCTATAACTTGTGTATCTTGTGAACAGAAAATATGTAAGTTGTTCATTGATATTAGAAGATTAAAGAATGCACAAAGATCAAATAGAGCTGCATGTTGTATGGTGTTAGTAAATATACATGTGTTTTATACATGTACACTAATTGTACTGATGACCATACATATACACAAATTGTACTAACTGATGACCACACATATACAATAATTGTACTAACTGATGACCACACATATACACTAATTGTACTAACTGATGACCACACATATACACAAATTGTACTATCTGATGACCACACATATACACTAATTGTACTAACTGATGACCACACATATACACTAATTGTACTAACTGATGACCACACATATACACAAATTGTACTAACTGATGACCACACATATACACTAATTGTACTAACTGATGACCACACATATACACTAATTGTACTAACTGATGACCATACATATACACTAATCGTACTAACTGATGACCACACATATACACTAATTGTACTAACTGATTACCATACATGTACACTAATTGTACTTACTGATGACCACACATATACACTAATTGTACTAACTGATGACCACACATATACACTAATTGTACTAACTGATTACCATACATGTACACTAATTGTACTAACTGATGACCAGTATGCTAAGCTGGCGTCTATGTAATCATTCAGATAGTTGATAGTCTTTCTCTTGTGATTTTGAAATATTCCAAATTTGATTTGATAGAGCAAAATGAAAACACAGGGGAACAATATATAAAAAATATTTGCAGAAAAATATACATATATATCAGCAAAACAAAATTATCATTTGTCAATAAAAATGGGAAAGAGTAAAATGTGAGAAATATTAATAATTTGATGTCTTTATTTTCAGTGCCACTGATTTCAAAGAGCAGTTCTGAGGAGCAGAGCCTTGGAAAATGTTAGATGGTTGGCCCAGTTATATGTAGAAGCAGCACAGAAAGTTGTCATGGGGACAGCATTCCAAGGATGAAGGACCAGATTAGAGTTCAGTCAATGACTGGAGACTGTGATCCTTGTAAAGTAAGATTTCACATGGAACAGGAGAGTGAGCAAACATCAAACAGCCTCATCAATGGAGAAATGACAAATTTGTTTATTACTCAGGAGAATTCCAAGCAACAGCACTTCAGGAAAGCCAGAGACACTGTGACACAACATAATGTCCAGGAGAATTTGTCAGCAGTATGTCCTAACAATCGGAGACAATTCAGTGATGGTAAAGCCTCCAGTGCTACTGTACTGCAAGATCAGACTGGTTCCTTCTTCAGGTCTCCTACAGGCCCTCATCTTTTATCATGTCATTCTTGCTTGGAGTCCACTCCTTGTAAATGTGAAAAGATGAACCAGCTGAAAGAGCTACATACAGATAAGGATGATTACATGAATGAGCAGCAGTGTGATGGCAAATCCTTTCTGTGTGATTCTTGTGGGCTGCTCATGTGCTCAGATTTGCTGGAGAAAGGGACTGCTGTTGCACATAGAATGTCCGATGGTAAGATAACACCCAACAAAAAAATATCAGATGACATGAAATCTACATCATTTGTACAAAAGACTTCCAGTGAAAAATCTCTCTCTTTAGTACAAAAATCTAGAGAAGAACCTCCATCAGATAGGCTATCAGTACCGGATGAAAAATCCACCTCTAACAAATTGCAAAGAACTGATCAGAATGATAAATCTTTTGTACTATTATCATCTGATGGAAAGTCTACTGCTTTTGTTTTAAAGTCGTCCAATGTAAAAGCATTTTCTCAAAAAGTATCGGAAAATGAAGGCAAGGCCATCTCTTACAAACAAAATGTTCCTGATGAAAAAAACTCTTTTCTAGTGTTGCCACCTGATGGAATGTCTCAATTATACAAACTACCAATTCTGCCTGGGAAACCATCATTTTCCAAACCTCAAAAAAGAGTTAATAAGCAATATATAACCGAGGAATTGACTACCTCACAAAAACAGAGGAAATTAAATACACGTTTTGAGGCAGAAAAAAGTGAAGGCAATGTGCCAGCAGAATCTGTTCAAACTTATGAAAGGACTGGGAGTGCTATTGTAGATAATAGACTAGAGGACAAAAACTGTAATGAAATTCCTGACAAAACACAAAATGAACAGGAGAAACATCCATTCACAAAGTTGCGGATATTATCGACAGGAGTAAAATATAGTGCTCAAGACTCTGTGTTTAGTGAAGGGTCTTTCTCCTCATTAAGATATTCTTTACAGGATGAGCAGAACACATATACGCTACTTAGTCCTGACAGGGAGGACAACAATGCAACAGGGCTCAGGTGTACAGCATCCCGGTTTGGCAGGAAATTGCACTCCACAAAACAAAGTGTAGAAGTCAACCAAAAGATGGCTCTGCCTCATTCTAGTCCATTGAAAGATCAAAATATTGAGGTAATCAAACATAAGAGAGCTCTACCCAATTCTAGTCCACCCAAAGAGCAAAATAGTGTGATAGTCAACCGAAAGAGAGCTCTACCTCATTCCAGTCTAGCAACAGAACAAAATAGTCTTATAAGTACTTTTCCAAGATCTGTTGGAATAAAGAAAACAAGAACTCTATATGATTTTAGTCCAGAAAAAGAGCAAAATTATGTGATGGGTACAGTTCCCAACAAGGGCACAATCAACATAAAGAGAGCTTTACCCAATTTAAATCCAGCAAAAAAGCAAAATTATGTGATGGGTACAGTTCCCAACAAGGGCACAATCAACATAAAGAGGGCTTTACCCAATTTAAATCCAGCAAAAAAGCAAAACAGCCCGAAGTGTTCAGCTCCCAAATCTTGCATTATCAACGCAAAGATTGATTCAGGGCCAGCAAAAGAGCTCAAAGGTTTGGTGGGTACAGCTCCTCAGTCTGGAAGGATCAGCATACACAAAGATTCAGGTCCAGTAAAAACGCTATGCAGTATGGTGGCTACAGCTCCTCAGTCTGGAAGGATCAGCACACATAAAGATTCAGGTCCTGTAAAAGAGCTATGCAGTGTGGTTGGCACAGCTCCTCAGTCTGGAAGGATCAGCACACACAAAGATTCAGGTCCTGTAAAAGAGCTGTGCAGTGTGGTTGGCACAGCTCCTCAGTCTGGAAGGATCAGCACACATAAAGATTCAGGTCCTGTAAAAGAGCTATGCAGTATGGTGGCTACAGCTCCTCAGTCTGGAAGGATCAGAACACACAAAGATTCAGGTTCAGTAAAAGAGCTATGCAGTATGGTGGCTACAGCTCCTCAGTCTGGAAGGATCAGCACACATAAAGATTCAGGTCCTGTAAAAGAGCTGTGCAGTGTGGTTGGCACAGCTCCTCAGTCTGGAAGGATCAGCACACATAAAGATTCAGGTCCTGTAAAAGAGCTGTGCAGTATGGTGGCTACAGCTCCTCAGTCGAGAAGGATCAGCACACACAAAGATTCAGGTTCAGTAAAAGATCTATATAGTGTGTTTGGTACAACTCCTCAGTTGAGAAGGATCAGAACACACAAAAATTCATGTTCAGTTAAAGAGCTATGCAGCATGGAGAGTACCGCTCCTGTGATAGGAACAGTTTCCAGACCTAACAGGATATGCATGAAAAAAGACACATCAAAAGGACCAGTTTTCTGTCAACCACTACCAAAGCCAACAGAAAATCACCTTAGATCATTTTCTACCAATCAGATTAGTGAAAGAAATCGGTTGCAATCTAATGGAGAGAAATTGAAGCAGCTGAGCAAACTTGTATCAAAAGGTGCAAAATTTAGTGATTCATTTCACTCCGATAATAATAAAAAACAGGTAAAAAATGTCAGCAATGCCGGAAACACTCTTCCAGGTAATAGAATGGATGGAATTCTGAGCGTAAAGTCAAATGTTCTTTCTAACAGAACAAATATACGGGGATTGTCGAAGTATACAAGGTTAAAAGATGATTTGCTCTGTGAGGTCTCACACTTGGTGTTGGATAGAAACATTCATGATAAAATGTTGGAAATTGTTCCAAAGTCAAACAATGACTTTAATATCCAACAAGAAAAGAAATTATCACAGAGTAGGTTAGCTGTTAATATGACAGAATCTGAGCCAATTATGGCCATACAATCAGGAAGATTTGATTCTAAACCACAATCTCATCTTAGGCCACCTGTAATAGGAGAACAGAGACAGATTGATACTGGATCAAGGATTGTCATTGAAAAAAAAAGTTTTGATTCCACACAAAGCTTAATTGGGAATCCTAGAAAGACTGATACTGAAATGAGTACAAGAGGTTCTGATACAAGGGATGTTAGGCAAACAAGATGGTCCAATACCGCAGAAGGAATATTTGGGCAACTAAGAAAATCTTCCCCTGATCTAGGTTTATTCAGGGAACCAAAAGGGTCTGATTCTGGGTCAAATATACCAAAACTAAGAGAAGGACCATGCATAGTTGGGAAGGCTATAGGTGTTATTACAGAATATGGTATAGTCTGGGAACATGGAGGTTTTAATACTGGACCTGCCAAATTCCGGGAACAACCTAGATTTGATACTGAAAGAGGCATATTCCTGGAGCAAGGAAGGTCTGATACAGAACCAGGCTTAGTCAGCCGACTGAGTAGATCTGACACAGGACTAGGCTTAATCACCAAACCTAGAGGGACAAATACAGGACCAGGCTTAGTCACCAAACCTATAGGTACAGATATAGGACCAGGCTTAGTCAGCAAACCTAGAGGGCCAGATATAGGGCCAGGCTTAGTCAGCAAACCTAGAGGTACAGACACAAGACCAGGCTTAGACAGCAAACCTAGAGGTACAGATATAGGGCCAGGCTTAGTCAGCAAACCTAGAGGGCCAGATACAGGACCAGGCTTAGTCAGCAAATCTAGAGGGCCAGATATAGGGGCAGGCGTAGTCAGCAAACCTAGAGGTACAGACACAAGACCAGGCTTAGTCAGCAAATCTAGAGGTAAAGATACAGGACCAAGCTTAGTCAGCAAATCTAGAGAGTCAGATAAAGGATCAGGCTTAGTCAGCAAACCTAGAGGTACAGACACAAGACCAGGCTTAGTCAGCAAATCTAGAGGTAAAGATACAGGACCAAGCTTAGTCAGCAAATCTAGAGAGTCAGATAAAGGATCAGGCTTAGTCAGCAAACCTAGAGGTACAGATACAGGACCAAGCTTAGTCAGCAAACCTAGAGGTACAGATACAGGAGGAGATTTAGTCACCAAACCTGGAGGTACAGATATAGGATCAGGCTTAGTCAGCAAACCTAGAGGGCCAGATACAGGACCAGGCTTAGTCAGCAAATCTAGAGGTACAGATACAGGACCAAGGTTAGACAGCAAATCTAGAGAGTCAGATACAGGATCAGGCTTAGTCAGCAAACCTAGAGGTACAGATACAGGACCAGGCTTAGTCAGCAAATCTAGAGGTAAAGATACAGGACCAAGCTTAATCAGCAAATCTAGAGGTACAGATACAGGACCAGGCTTAGTCAGCAAACCTAGAGTTACAGATATAGGACCAGTCTTAGTCAGCAAACCTAGAGTTACAGATATAGGGCCAGGCTTAGTCAGCAAACCTGGAGGTACAGATACAGGACCAGGCTTAGTCAGCAAATCTAGAGAGTCAGATACAGGATCAGGCTTAGTCAGCAAACCTAGAGGGCCAGATACAGGACCAGGCTTAGTCAGCAAACCTGGAGGTACAGATACAGGATCAGGCTTAGTCAGCAAACCTAGAGGTACAGATACAGGACCAGGTGGATTTTGGAAACAATCTGCTGCTTCTAGGCTCCTCCTAGTCAAAGAATTAATGCAGACTGATACTGAATCCGGAATCGTAGTAAAACATCCCAAAAGACCTGATGTGGATACAGGCATACTTACTGAACTCAAACAATCTGATACTGAACTCAGTATGTTTGGGAAACCCAAAGGATCTGATCTTCCACTGGGTGCAGTTGTAGAAACCAGAGGCCCAGACACTGTGCCAGACACACAGCTTCAAAATACAAATGGATTTGATGTCATACCAGACATATTAAGTGTACAGAAAGATTCTGATACTAGATCAAGTGTTGTCTGGGAAACAAGAAAATCTTTTTCTGGTGAGTATATTGTTTACTCTTGACTAAAGTGGAGGGCTTTTTATTGAACATGTTGGTAATTCTACCGAACAATAGATATGGGTTCCGCGTTGTTGTTGAATGAATTTAGCAAGTTTCACTAACATAAACCATGTTTCAATTCTTGTCTCCAGGACCTCAATTCTGTGGTTCCATAGTTTGCTTGGATGAAGGACTAAGTTCATTCAAATGAATGATCTTGACCCACTTTTGAGATCACAGAGTTAAATATGTTTAAATATTCAAATGCCTTCCTCTCAACCAAAGTTTATTTCAACAGCAACTTGGACATACATTCAATATCATAGGGGTTTGACACATCATTAAAGGGCTCTGAATAATCAACAGTTCTAGTGATGTAATATAGTGTGAAAGAACAGGGAAAATACACATACCTGTCAAGTGCTCCGTCCAAGAATCCTACCCAGGTCTCCATTGTGGTAATTGACCAGCTCTACCAACTGAGCCAAAGCTCAGTTAGCTGAGTGACGGAGACTGTATTTAACATTATTTACAAGCCATTCCAACCCGCTCCTTTCACACTACTCCCAATGTTTTTTCTTAAGATAGTCAAGTAAAATGATTAGGGGGAATCTGTTTTACATAACTATGACCAGAGGGATCTTGGCGCCCACCATTTGAGGATCTGTTTTGAGTTCTTGAAGATTTGTTTATTTTTTTTTGTTTGTTACAGGTGTTGTAAATGTTGATGAACTGGTCTTCATTGAATGTACTCAATGATGGCACAAGATATTTTTATTAAGCACCTATTAGCAAATATCATTTGAAAAGATCCCAAAGTATTATTAGATAGCAGTCAGTTACAGGTGGATAATGGACAATATGCTTGTGCTGTATTACTGTCGACATCCAAGATGGCTACCTGTGGGCCACCTTGATTTCAAATCAGTCCAAAAAAGGTACAATGCACAACTAGGGACCAAGGGAAACCAATATCTATGAAATATCAGAAGGATCCATCCAGTACTTCCTCAGATATAGCAGTAACAAGATTTTACTCTCAAAATCCAAGATGGCTGCCTGTCAGCCATCTTGATTTCGGATCAGTCCAAAAAGGTATAATGCACAACTTGGAACCAAAGGAAACCTGCATATGAAATTTGAGAAAGATCCATCCAGTACTTTCCAAGAAATAGCAGTAACAAACTTTTACATCCAAAATCCAAGATGGCCTTCTGTCGGCCATCTTGAATTCGAATCAGTCCAAAAAAGGTACAATGCACAACTAGGGACCAAGGGGAACCTGCATATGAAATTTGAGAAAAGATCCATTCAGTGCTTTTCCAGAAATAGCGGTAACAAGAATTGTTTACAGACGGACGGACGGACCACGGATGCAGGGCGATTTGAATACCCCACCATCTGATGATGGTGGGCTAAAAATGGCATATAGATGATATTTTCTTACAAATTCTTTCTATTGACCTGTAGATCAGATGAGTAATACAGGCCAATAAAATTGGCCTTTTGTTCATAGCTCAGTACAGTAACTTATATATCCAGTAAAACTCATTACTACCTTACTTTCTGATCTAAGAATGAAATCTGTATAGGCAGGATTAGAGTCTATATTTACATACTATTATAGTACTTATATATCCAGTAAAACTTATATATTACTACTTTACTTTCTGATATAAGAATGAAATCTGTATAGGCAGGATTAGAGTCTATATTTACAGTAACTTATATATCCAGTAAAACTCATTACTACTTTACTTTCTGATCTAAGAATGAAATCTGTATAGGCAGGATTAGAGTCTATATTTACAGTAACTTATATATCCAGTAAAACTCATTACTACTTTACTTTCTGATCTAAGAATGAAATCTGTATAGGCAGGATTAGAGTCTATATTTACATACTTATATATCCAGTAAAACTCATTACTACTTTCTGATCTAAGAATGAAATCTGTATAGGCAGGATTAGAGTCTATATTTACATACTTATATATCCAATAAAACTCATTACTACTTTACTTTCTATATGAAATACAGGGTCTATATTTACATACTTATATATCCAATAAAACTCATTACTACTTTACTTTCTGATCTAAGAATGAAATCTGTATAGGCAGGATTAGGGTCTATATTTACATACTTATATATCCAGTAAAACTCATTACTATATTTACATGAAATCTGTATAGGCAGGATTAGTCTATATTTACATACTTATATATCCAGTCTATATTTATACTTATATATCCAGTAAAACTCATTACTACTTTACTTTCTACTAAGAATGAAATCTGTATAGGCAGGATTAGAGTCTATATTTACATACTTATATATCCAGTAAAACTCATTACTACTTTACTTTCTGATCTAAGAATGAAATCTGTATAGGCAGGATTAGAGTCTGTGTTTACATTTACTTATTCATTTATTTACCTGTTAGTTAATACTTTTCTATTTCTTCTTTTTAACTTACGCTGTTGTTCCAAACAATGTTCTTTTGACTATGAAACTGTTTTTTGTGTATGAAACTGTGTATACACATATTTTAGAGACAAATTATATGTCTTTTTTTCTAACTGGTACATTCTTTAAATAGATAATAAACAATCATTACAGACAATTTTTTTGCTTTCCAGTTGAAGAACTTCCCTGCTATGGTGTGAAGGAGGGAGATAGGCCAATTTTACATCAAACAAGACCTTTGCTGGACCATGGAGGAAAGGACGGTTGTGTCATTAATGAATACTCTGCGTCATGTGAGTGTGACAGAACTAGCAGCAATAATCTCTTAATTAGAATTCTTCAACATGATCAGGAGGTCCTCACACAGCAGTTGAACAGTTTAGGTGGACTGGTTTCCTATCTGGATGATACTTCGCTGGAAAGATGTAGACAAGGATCATTGGACAACAGAAGTCTTCACTTGTGTAGAGGACAGTTTCTTTATAAACAAGCTCCTAAAATTTCTTATATAGGACAGAATATTGTTTGTCAGAAACTCAGAATTATCGCAATCTTAAAAGGTAAGTTACTACCGGCACTTACTCAGAAATTACAAGAAGGATCAGAAAAACATAGAAGGAAAACCTTAGCCGAAACATACAGAAAACGTCCCAAAAGAAAAAAGCTAGACACGGTTCCTTCTCAGATGCAAAAAAGTAGGAGACAGCAGGACGAGAAAGCACCTAAATATGCATTTGGACTTGTCAATATGATCCAGGCTCATATTAAGAAAAAATCAAGAAAAGCTTATCAGCAACGTAATTCATTCATTTCACACAGCACTTTGTCAAAGGTATTCCATGCCTCTTGTAAGGTACAACTACCCAACAAAGAGGTTTTGACTGAAGGGTTTCAAAACTCTGAAGCTGTTATAGATGGTGATGTAAAGACAGAATCTGGATTGGATGGAACACAGAGGGAGCAATTGTTGAAGGGAAAAGGTGACAAGAAAACCATTGGAAATAAAGTAGACAAAAAACTAGATCACTTTGGCAATGTTTGTTCCATTTTGCCAGATTCTGCACCACAGGTGGCTAGTCCTGTCGTGTCCAACACACAGAATTTCGATAAAATAACATTTGCATGGGAACAGACAGAGGGAATTTTTCCAGATAAATACGATGGACATAAAATAAAAGACTGTCACCCGTGTTCATCTGTGGACAGAAAGAGTGTAACACACCTACCTCAGAGAAATCTACAATTGTGCAACACTGCGGAAGTAGTGAACTACAAATGGGAACCTGAATGTAATGTGACCAAAAATGGTGGACCTAAAACAAATCTACAACTGTGCAACACTACAGAAATGGCAAACTTCCTCTGTGAACCCGAACATAATGTTACAAACAGTTCTTTATATCCGCACAAACCCCAGTGTACTCTTAACAATGGATGTGCTACTGTCAGCACTGTTTCCTATCCAGTGTGTCCCGCAGAAAACCAAGTGATAAGAGGACGAGAGGAAGGACACACTGATATGTATGTAGATATTGTGGAGAATGTAACAATAACTGAGAGGCCATACAGTGAAGGATGCCATCCAAGTGAGAATTCAGATCAGAATATTCAGTTACAAAACACACAGTATGATAAATCTACCAGTAGGACCTCAGGGTTTCAGGGTAACATGTCTTCCAGTAGCTTTGGTTCACACAATCATCCTGAGGGTCACTTGGATGATGTCAAACCTCTTACAATACAGGAAACAGAAATATCTTCTAGTTCAGAAACTAATTGGAAGATTCTATGCCATGAATTTAAGGACAGTTTTGATTTAGGATGTAAGAAATTGCATGCGGATGTGCCTTTATACTGTGGTGGTGGTCAGCAGTCAGAGCCATGTTCGAGTGTTTTAGAAAATTCTAGTAACATGGCTAACAAAGAAGAGGATAGAAGCGTTGTTATGGAGACCAGAAAAATGGACTGTTCTTTCATGCAACAAATATTAAAATTGGTGAATGAAACCTTTGATAAAACGACTGAAGTTTCAAATACAAATACGACCTATCAAGATATATCTGTTTCTTCAGATTGTGGCACATTTCATTCCATAATGGACACTGAGCAAAATGGCCAATCATCGTCAACCAACAAGATATCCGGTCCATTTAATTGTTCTGACAATTTTGTTAAGGATGATGTGAAGATAGAGGGAACAGAAAATGACAGCAGTTCTGATCTTGAGGATCTGGAGTACATGGAAAAAGTGTAAAGCATGCATCAACACATGTTACCTTGTGAACGGGTAACATCAGCAATCTGTTTCAGTGTATATACTGAATAATTTTGAAAAAAATAGATCTACAATGGGGAGTGCACACACTAAGAAAGTCTTTCAAAAAATAATGTCCCTGAGTGTCGAAATTGTGGAAATCGCGAACATTGTCTTTCAAAAGAAAATGTCCCTCAGTGTCGAAATTGTGGAAATCCAAACAAACCTACTATGGATATAGAGGTATACATGGTCTCACAAGAGTAATCCAGATAGTTCTCTCCGAGTCCAACACAACTTACCATATTGGACATGCTATTTTTAAGTGATATTTGAAGATGTGCTTAATTACAAAGCATTCTTGGTTTCTTGATGCACAACATCAAACTCCATGAAAAGCATACATGGAGCACAAATGAACAATATGGAAAATATGTAATCCCTTATCATGATCCTGATAATTAGTTTTAAATAGATTTTGGTAAGATAATGGTAATGAATTGGAGTCCCCAACTGAATATACCTTGATCATTAGTGACGGATATAAATAAATTTAGATACATATTTGAATTGAAGTTTGAAAAATCTTATGATCCACCTTATGTTGATTGCCACTTCATCTACTTATCTCAGTTAAGATCAAGTTCTTTTTGCTACTTGCATTTTCTTGCAAGGTTGCCTTAACTTGAGTTTTCATACTTAACAGTTTTAAAGGCCAAGTCATTTACTGTTTAATAATACTGATTTTTCCAAACAATAACTTGCGTTTTCATTGGCCGATCACTCAATCTTTCTTACATGCTTACCAGTTTTAAAGGTCAAGGTTTTATACAATAAATAAGACACTAATTTTCCAAAGTTTAACTCAAGTTTCATTGTGAATGGAAAATCAAACTGCAGACATTTACATTGGGTCTTTCCTTATGTTACTGAAATGCTGTATTGGAATTTCTTGGATATCAAAGGTGCAGGTCACCGACAAAGTACATCCATTAAGTAATGATCTCCAACTATGCTGTAGACTGAGGGGCCATCACATCTAGTTGCAGTGAATTCTTTTTGACAAATATTTATAATCTAACTCCATTCTTATTGCAAAATTCTTTCAAACGATGGCAACCTAGATTTGTTGGCAGTAAAATTAACAATAAGCTGAATTTCCTGCAGAAGTAGGATGGTTATCATCATCATAAATTAGTTTAGAAGCATTTGTTGGAAATCAAAGGATGATTTTCATTTATTTTCTTTAGCGGATTCTAGAATCTGTTTAGATTTTACTGTTTAGTACATTATCTCGAATTAACAGAATTAAGTTTCTAGATATTTTCTGGAATGTTAAGATTTTCTTATATACATACAATAATGTGTGGATCAATTAATTTTATGAAATTGTCTTGCAACTTAAATGCCATAGTTTAAGTTTTCTTTAAGAACTGGGTTGACTGTTAGTTTTTTGTTGAGTATAATATTATTTTTAAATGTTAGAAGAAACCTGATTTTTATGAGTTTTTGATTGTACTAAATTCTGTACTTACTATATAAGTTTTACTCAATAAATATTATTCTCTGGTTGTAAACACGAGTGGTGTCGTTACTTCTACAGTCATTGATAATATTATTTGTACTCCAACTTCATTATCTCAAAGTCAACAGAATCATGAAAAACTTTATATTTAACCCAGTTAATCAAAACTAAGATTAAGATTTGACTAGAACTGGATAAATGAGATTTTAATTTTATCAGAGTTTGCAATAATGAATAATGATAATTTGACAGAAGTAATTACATGCATCAGTAATTTGGTATGGTCAGAACTACTGTACACCTTTGCCTGCTGTGATCATGACCATGTGTCGCCACAACTATAGGCCAACATCCTACTACAACCCATAATGCTACCTGCTAGATATTAAGTCAGGCTTTCTCTGTTAGTCATCTCCTCCCGGGATTGGAGGGACGGACAGACTTAAGTTTTCCTCGACGTCCATGCAACATCAAAGATTATCATCTTTCCTTTCATTCCTTACTGGAGAGGGAGCCGCTGATGATGGAGCCGCAAATTTATGGCAATTTGGTGAAAAATTTGAAAGAAATAGTTGCTTTCAAGTAGTCTTACTTTCAATCTTATTTCTACTTAATTTTTCAGGAGATAGGCTCTACATGTAATTACTTTTACAAAGAATACAACAAGATTGATCTTCAATATTTTAATATTTGGCTGAGATATACTTGCTAATGAATATCACGGGCAAGAGCATAGCAACAGAATACTGGACAACACAGACTGTAATAATGTTGGTCACATTTCAAATCAATTTATGCTGGATTCTATTCAATCATTTTTACGCTGTACAAACTTTACATAAGCTTTGACATAATCAGCAGTACTGTAAAGCAAATTACCATTTGGTCTTGTAATAAGCTTTTGCAGGTTTACAACAACGCATATTGCAGGAATTCTTTTCCACTATCTTCCGTCACATCACATTAAGAAAGAGATCTTTAGTTGGCCTCATGGATTTTCTTTCAGATAAAAGTTATGTATATATTAAAATAAATATCTATCAAATAATAATATTGATTTCATCCATGTATATAAAACCTATAATATTCTGTATTAAAACAACTTAATTGCAATATCTCACAACTTAATCATAAGTCCTCACAACAATACCAGTTGAAATGAATTCTTAAGATCTGGTAGCATTTCTTGCAGAATGTCCACATGTTCACATTACAAAAGCAAATGTTTTCAGTAAGCTGATGAACATTCAAGAAATATTTTTTGTTCTATTATAACTGCACATTGTTTTCATACTTTTGTAACAGTCCTGTCTGGATTTATAAAATGACTTGTATACTGACAGCTCATTAGTTAAGCCAAATGTTGCCAAACCATTGAGATGGCAATTCCTTAATTTTCTAATGAAGAATATTCCATATTATAGCAGGCATTTCACAATCCAATTCTGTGACATATAGATCAATCTTAGTTCTAGGTTTCATGAATTAAGTCTGGTAATAGAAGTACCTGAAGATGGTAGGATCTAATTTAGTCCGGTAATACAAGTACCTGAAGATGGGAGGATCTGATGTATTCGAGATCTATGTGTATTGCTGTAAACTGTGTGTATATTGCTGTAAACTGGGTGTGTACTGCTGTAAACTGGGTGCGTACTGCTGTTAACTGTGTGCGTGCTGCTGTAAACTGGGTGCTTACTGCTGTAAACTGTGTGTGTACTGCTGTAAACTGGGTGTGTATTGCTGTAAACTGGGTGTCTACTGCTGTTAACTGGGTGTGTACTGCTGTAAACTGAATACTGCTGTAAACTGTGTGTATACTGCTGTAAACTGTGTGTATACTGCTGTAAACTGTGTGTATACTGCTGTAAACTGGGTGTGTATTGCTGTAAACGGGGTGTGTACTGCTGTAAACTGGGTGTGTATACTGCTGTAAACTGTGTGTACTGCTGTAAACTGGGTGTGTATTGCTGTAAACTGGGTGTCTACTGCTGTAAACTGTGTGTATACTGCTGTAAACTGGGTGTATACTGCTGTAAACTGGGTGTGTACTGCTGTTAACTGGGTGTGTATTGCTGTAAACTGTGTGTATACTGCTGTTAACTGGGTGTGTATTGCTGTAAACTGTGTGTATACTGCTGTAAACTGGTTGTGTATTGCTGTTAACTGGGTGTCTACTGCTGTAAACTGGGTGTGTACTGCTGTAAACTGGGTGTGTATTGCTGTAAACTGGGTGTCTACTGCTGTAAACTGTGTGTATACTGCTGTAAACTGGTTGTGTATTGCTGTTAACTGGGTGTCTACTGCTGTAAACTGTGTGTATACTGCTGTAAACTGGGTGTGTACTGCTGTTAACTGGGTGTGTATTGCTGTAAACTGTGTGTATACTGCTGTAAACTGGTTGTGTATTGCTGTTAACTGGGTGTCTACTACTGTAAACGGGGTGTGTACTGCTGTAAACTGGGTGTGTATTGCTGTAAACTGTGTGTATACTGCTGAAAACTGGTTGTGTATTGCTGTTAACTGGGTGTCTACTGCTGTAAACTGGGTGTGTACTGCTGTAAACTGTGTGTATACTGCTGTAAACTGGGTGTGTATTGCTGTAAACTGGGTGTGCACTGCTGTAGACTGGGTGTGTACTGCTGTAAACTGAATACTGCTGTAAACTGTGTGTATACTGCTGTAAACTGGGTGTGTATTGCTGTAAACTGGGTGTGTACTGCTGTAAACTGGGTGTGTATTGCTGTAAACTGGGTGTCTACTGCTGTAAACTGGGTGTGTATTGCTGTAAACTGGGTGTGCACTGCTGTAGACTGGGTCTTACTTCTGTAAACTGAATACTGCTGTACACTGGTTGTGTATTGCTGTAAACTGGGTGTCTACTGCTGTAAACTGTGTGTACTGCTGTAAACTGGGTGTGTACTGCTGTAAACTGGGTGTGTATTGCTGTAAACTGGGTGTCTACTGCTGTAAACCGTGTGTTTATTGCTGTAAACTGGATGTGTAATGCTATCAAGTTGGCCACAAATCCCATTATTTCTCCTGTTCCAACTTCATACACAGGCAAATGAGTAGTGTCATCTGAAGTTATTTACTGTTAAGCATTGAAATGGACGGTACATAAGAATCTGCCTGTTCCTGCTCTTCCTTATCATACTCCTCCTCCCCTGAAATAAGTGCATACTGTGGGTTTGGTTTTTTGGCGGCTCTTCTGCGGGTGGATTTGCGAGGAACATATTTTTCTTCCTCTTCTGACATTTCATTTTCTGGTTCTGCATCTGTGTCCATATATTCCTCCTCAGATGATAGCTCTTTTAATTTCTTCTTGCTTGCTCTCCGCTTACTTTTGGGTTTCTCATCACCTTCCATTAGACGAATCGGTCTTCCACGTTTCTTTGAAGTGATGTTCTTCACTTTATCCCTCTTGGCTGCCTGTCCCTCCCCATGCTCTTTGAGGCGATGGAGGTTCAGCCCTCGCTGGTCTTTGTAAGAAATATTACACTCTATACAGTCCACTCGTGTTGGACTAAAGTGGGCCCGCATGTGGTCCTTCACCTGAACATTCCAGGAGGCAGCGTAGTTACACTTGTCACACTTGTAGGGTTTTAATTTCAGGTGTGTCCGCATGTGACATTTCAGTTGATATGGCTTGATACAGGAAAATTCACACAGTGTACACTTTACAGGATGCTCACCTGGGAAAGAGAGATGGATTCAAAACAATATATTTATTGTAAATTTGGTGGCGCATACATATATTCATAATGCAGCGAATGAATACTTCCTACTTTACATATGAGCTATATGTACATATATTATGGTAGATGGAAAACAATTGAAACACATAGCTAAATTAGAAGTCTGATTCCCCACTTCTTCACTACAGTATAGAGAATATAGGCATATTGAAGGAGTATAACATATCCTATTCCATGCTTCCACTTCTAACACTATACTTTTGTCATTTTAAGTGACAGATATCTGTCAAAATGTCTAGCTTATGGTAATTTGAGTCAGAGGAATCTTTGGGTTTATATGTCCCTTGTTACTTCACATCTCATAATGATGGTGCTTTAACATTCCTCACAGTTCTGTGACCTCGACAATACCAGTGTTTCTTACACAGAACATGTCTTTTCAGGATACATATAGTAAAGTTTTTTCCAATGAAGGTATAATCAGTCATTCAGAAATGAATTTCATGAATTGCTGTAAATTTGCTATTTGCAAATCTGAAAATGGTTTGACTTTGACCCCTTAATATACCTTCTGAATATGAATGACCAGTTCTAAAACTAAATGGCCTTGATTTTGTTTATCATTCAGAAATTCTAGATAGAAACATAAGTGACTAATCTAGAAATCATTTTCACGGGTCTTTTCAACTTTGTTGCCAAAAACAATGGATCTTACAATGTAAAATTTAATTAGGTATTTAGAGAAATTTCAGGAGTCCTATCAAAAATACAGAAATTACAAAATTACGTAAGTACAGGACTCAGGACTTCCAGGTAGATTTATTGCTAAACATATTAGAACACTTTCCCCTCAGATCTAGAGGATACATAACACCAGATATAGACACCATAACTGTACCTTATGTATATTCTGCAATAGGCCCATTACCTTTCACACAGATACTGGCTAAATTACAGGACAATGAACGTACATTGTGTTTGTTGATACTAAACGATAATTATACTGAACAGCAATGTGGGTTTGTTACAAGACAAGGGCTTATTGTATACTAAAGTATATGAAAAAAAGTTATAGTAGTCATCCATGTATGAAAAATTTAGAACAATTCATATGGTTTAGTCTTGAAGATTGTTACAATTATTTGACCTCTGAGCTCTTGCTGTTACTGTAACCTTGGACATAGCATGCACCTCAACCCAGCCTTATGACTCATCATTTTACCTAAGATAATGACACCCACATTTTGTACCTAATATAATGACATACAGCTTTCCTTTTCCAGTAAAATGGAAAGTATTTTTTTTATGTAGTGTAAAGACACCCTGAAATGACTTTACCCACCTGTATGAGTTTTTTTGTGATCCTTTAGGGACTGTAGTGTTATACCAGCATAGGAACAGACATCACATTTAAATGTACGTAGTTTTTGGTGCACTCGCAGCTTGTGTTTCCGTATCCCATTCTCCGAAAATAATTTACCACATATCTCACATTGTGTCTTTAGATTACCCTGCTGCCGTCGAAGGCAGTTCTTAGAGTTAAGGTGTCCTTGCATCGCATTGAGATGGCTCCTTAGTATAACGCCACACTTTTCACACTTTTGTGCTGAGCCAGGATGTGCTTCTAAAAGATGTTGTTTAAACAGTGACTTGCTTTTAAACTTTTCATCACATTTGAAGCAGGGAATATTCCTCTGCCCGTGCATGCGTCCAATATGACGTTTGTATAATCCTTTTGAGGAAAATTCTTGATTACAGATCTCACACGTGACACTATGTTCTTTCTGGCAGTGTTCTGTCAGCAAACTCTGTTGATCAAAGTTTGCAGCACACTCCTTACACGGGAAGCTGTAGTTGAGATGTTCCTCAATGTGGCTTTCCATGAGGTCAGCGGCACTTGTGTGGAATGCATGGTGTCCAGTACAGAGTAAACACCTGTATTCCTCATACGACTTGGATTCTACTGCTACGTTACGTTCCTGAAACATGAAATCATACAGTCATTAAGAGGAGCATTAACTTAAGAGGGCAGCTCTCTAATTAACTAGCTGTTGGGGCCATAAATGTGAAAACTACTTATTGTGTGTATCATTACATAATGAACCATTTTATATATCTGTATATTGTTTTTATATCTGGTGACTGACCTTGTATATATATCTGGTAACTGATCTGGTGTATATATCCGAGGACTGACCTGATATATATATCTGTTGACTGACCTGATATATATATCTGGTGACTGACATGGTATATATATCTGGTAACTGATCTGGTGTATATATCTGAGGACTGACCTGATATATATATCTGGTGACTGACATGGTATATATATCTGGTAACTGATCTGGTGTATATATCTGAGGACTGACCTGATATATATATCTGGTGACTGACCTGGTATATATATCTGGTAACTGATCTGGTGTATATATCTGAGGACTGATCTGATATATATATATCTTGTGACTGACCTGGTGTATATATCTGATGACTGACCTGGTATATATATCTGAGAACTGACCTGGTGTATATATCTGGTGACTGACCTGGTGTATATATCTGAGGACTGACCTGATATATATATCTGACCTGGTGTATATATCTGGTGACTGACCTGGTGTATATATCTGAGGACTGACCTGATATATATATCTGAGGACTGACCTGGTGTAAACATCTGGTGACTGACCTAGTGTATATATCTGAGGACTGACCTGGTATATATATCTGGTGACTGACCTGGTGTATATATCTGGTGACTGACCTAGTGTATATATCTGTGGACCGACCTGGTGTATATCTCTGGTGACTGACTTGGTGTATATATCTGTGGACCGACCTGTTGTATATATCTGAGGACTGACCTGGTGTATATATCTGGTGACTGACCTGGTGTATATATCTGAGGACTGACCTGGTGTATATATCTGTGGACCGACCTGGTGTATATATCTGGTGACTGACCTGGTGTATATATCTGTGGACCGACCTGGTGTATATATCTGGTGACTGACTTGATGTATATATCTGTGGACCGACCTGGTGTATATATCTGGTGACTAACCTGATGTATATATCTGGTGACTGACCTGGTGTATATATCTGGTGACTGACCTGGTGTATATATTTGGTGACTGACCTGGTGTATATATCTGGTGACTGACCAGATATATATATCCGAGGACTGACCTGGTATATATATCTGAGGACTGACCTGGTGTATATATCTGGTGACTGACCTGGTGTATATATCTGGTGACTGACCAGATATATATATCCGAGGACTGACCTGGTATATATATCTGAGGACTGACCTGGTATATATATCTGGTGACTGACCTGGTATATATATCTGGTGACTGACCTTGTATATATATCTGGTGACTGACCTGGTGTATATATCTGAGGACCGACCTGATATATATATCTGAGGACTGACCTGGTATATATATCTGAGGACTGACCTGGTGTATATATCTGGTGACTGACCTAGTGTATATATCTGAGGACTGACCTGGTGTATATATCTGAGGACTGACCTGGTGTATATATCTGAGGACTGACCTGGTGTATATATCTGGTGACTGACTTGATGTATATATCTGTGGACCGACCTGGTGTATATATCTGGTGACTGACCTGGTGTATATATCTGTGGACCGACCTGGTGTAGATATCTGTGGACCGACCTGTTGTATATATCTGGTGACTGACTTGATGTATATATCTGTGGAACGACCTGTTGTATATATCTGAGGAATGACCTGGTGTATATATCTGGTGACTGACCTGGTGTATATATCTGTGGACCGACCTGGTGTATATATCTGGTGACTGACTTGATGTATATATCTGTGGACCGACCTGGTGTACATATCTGGTGACTGACCTGGTGTTTATATCTGGTGACTGACCTGGTAAATATATCTGAGGACTGACCTGGTGTATATATCTGGTGACTGACCTGGTGTATATATTTGGTGACTGACCTGGTGTATATATCTGGTGACTGACCTGGTGTATATATCTGTGGACCGACCTGGTGTATATATCTGGTGACTGACCTGGTGTATATATCTGTGGACCGACCTGATGTAAACATCTGTTGAGTGACTTGATATATACATCTGGCGACCATTACATGTTTTTTTATATCTGGTAACTGACCTGTTGTTTAAATCAAGTGCTTAATCCTTTTTAATACATAGTGACTCACCTGACGTAAATTTGAAGTAAAGAGTTTTCTTTCCCACATTTCTGGAAAATCCTCTAGTTTTATATCCAGATAGAGATTTGGCTTTATTTTGGAGGCCTTCTTCAACAGCTTGGGGTTCACTACAACCTTGATAAACTTATTAGGTTTTGGTGATTGAGATGTTTCTTCTGGTGAGAAGCTGCTATCATTCTCATCGTGTGAGAAGCTGCTCTCATTCTCATCTGGTGAATAAGTGTCATCATCCTCAATAGCTGGTTCAGATGTGTTCGAATCAGAATCTGAGAAGGATTGGTCGAAGTTTCTCATCTCCTTATGAAGCTGCTTTAACTTTCTGGTGACCTGCTCCTCCACCATCTGTTCAAACAAATGACAATATGTATAAAGTTCAACACACAATTCCTTATAGGGTTTAATACTCAACAATATTTATGTATCCTTAGTTAATCATTATCATTCTACTGAGGTCATCACCTAATTCGGTTTTTCAAATAAACATATTTTATACTTTAATTTGTATATGCAACTTGGGTAAAACAATTACCGTATTTATCATGCATTAACAGAGTGGGGGCGGAGGTGGGAGGAGGGGAGGAAAGAGGCAATAAATTCTGATTTGGTGCAGGGGTACGCCCATTACAGATTGATAAATTCATGGCATGTATCCTGATATTGCAATATGTGTGGTAGATAGGGCCTGTTAAGAGACCTGGGCTGTTTGCCTGTAAATACTGGCTACACATCTGTATTGAATACAGAAAATATCACAAAAAAGCAGACAAATTTTGACCAATTCTGTCAAAATTTCTGTCAATTCTGTTCGTTACTTACAAACTGAAACATCAGATATTTTGGTTTCATGAAATCTGCATGACCATGTCCACACGAGAAGATACACGTAAATCTAACAACAGTACTCAGTGGGTTAGATGAATGCTTGTGATTGATATGTCATCGTAACGCAGACAAGTTTCCAACAGACGTGGGGCAATGAGGAAAGTCTAGGCTGGTCTTGTTACTGGTAGGCAGTTGTATCTTCTGTGCTGTAAACTTCCTTTTAGCCATATCCAAGACTGAGGCCGGATGGTTCCAGTGTTTCAATCCATGTTTTTTCTGTTCTGAGGTGGATGTTGATGTTGGCCATTGTTGTGGTGATAATAATAACTTTGACATCATCAATGTTGTGGTTGTCTGACATAAAATGGCGGGACACGGGTTTGTATTGATTGGCCCAAGTATGTCCGTGAAGTGACCATACATTCTCTGATGGACTGAGTTAGAGTTTGTCAAACATATTGTAAGCTGCATTTCTGGCACTGGAGTAAGTACATGGTGTTGGTAGTATCGCAACTGAGAATTTATCAGGAATTGTGGCCATTCCAGTGATACGTACAAAGAAGTAAGAGAGTGGAATTCTATTTTAGGTAACGATAACCTACTTTTTGCTTGATCATTCTGACCTGTATACACAGCAATCTGCTGTTATACAACTAAACTTATTATGAAAATTTGTCAAGAACTGCTGCTACTCTACTGATACAGGAAAAAGAATCTGACACAGCAATCAGTTGTTACTGAGGAATTCTACTTGAGAGGAATTTGACTGTATATAACAATGATCTTGACTTTGACTGACACTGATAATTTTGTCTAGAAGTGCAGCCTTTCCAGTAATATATAACAAAGAGAATGAATGCTAAATTCTATTTCAGGTAACAGCGACCTGAATGATCATCCCCCTCTATCTAACTTATCAAAGGATATAATGAAGATAAAGGCTCCTAAAAAACACCACGAAAATATCATATCAACATAATCATAATCCAAATCTAAAGTCATAAAAATTATGGCAAAATAAAAACAAAAGAATTATTGAGGAGAATAATACCAGATGTTGTGTTTCATCGAGGACACCTGCCATGTAAATCTTGGTTGATCCAAGGTCTACTAACTGTGTTATGCCACTCATTTATGAAATACAGTCTCTGGTGAGATGAGTATATAATTGTTGATATTTAACACCCATCTTTTCATACCATTGTATCATTGTAGCTTGGAATCAACTAGGGCGCACCCTTCCACATTAAATTACCTCTCACACCTGACATAACATTGATTACACACTGACATGACATTGATTACATACTGACATGACATTGATTACATACTGACATAACATTGATTACATACTGACATGACATTGATAACATACTGACATGACATTGATTACATACTGACATGACATTGAAGATAATCACATGACAAGATAAACATAGTCAAAAAACTTTCAACACAAGACATGGAACGTCATATTACAGGTAACAATAACTATACTGAACAATTGTGCAACACTGAACAGTCACATGACACTTAATATAGTCACATGACACTTAATATAGTCACATGACACTTAAATAGTCAAATGACACTTAATATAGTCACATGACACTTAATATAGTCACATGACACTTAATATAGTCACACGACACTTAAACCCAGGCTCACAACACTACACAGACTACTAACAGTCACATCACATGACACTAAACAAACATTAAACAGTCACACAACACTTAAACCAAGTCTCACAACACTACACAGACTACTAACAGTCACATCACATGACACTAAACAAACATTTAACAGTCATATGACATCAGACACTGTCATGACACTGAACACATTTATGGCATAACACATGGTGAGAATAACCAAAACTTCAGATCATTTCATGTTTAACACATCAATTTTATTGTGATTCCATCTATACAGTCAGGGAATCTGAATGATACTATTTGGCGAGTTTATCACTCAATGAACAACAAAGTTCATTTTAAGGCATGGTCTCCTTGTAGTAACTAACTGAAGTATACTGGGGAGGTCAGTCACGTGTCATCCATAGTAAATTGTTGTAAAGGGTCTTTCCCACCCAAGAACTTAACAACGATAACACAATATCAACCACCATCAACGGATCTAAAACATCTTGACAATCATCATTTTATGATCCTTGTTCTTCATGAGTACGATCTTTTCTCTTCACTCATCTTACTTTTTCTTTATCATATGAACTTCGAGAATACCTCTTATAAAATATGGACAATGATTCTTAATAATCCAAAATGGGTGCCTGTTGACCATTTGGCTTTTCTGATCAGTTTAAATATGGATGATGTACAGCTAGGAACCAACAAATAAAATTGAGGAATGATCCATCCAGGACCTCTTTAGAAATAACAATAAAAAAAACCCAGACCTTTCCATCAGAATTAAATTGATCCAATACAAGGTACTTATGGAAACTCACATATGAAAAACTTCTCAAAAATATTGATAACAATCTTAAAATGTCAAAATCTTTGATGGCCACCTGTCGGCTTTTCTTTTTCTGATCAGTCTCAAAATCAAAAGGGTACAACATTTGACTAAGAGAACCTACATATAACATTTGAGAAATGTCCTTTAGCACTCCTAGAAAAAGCAATAATAAGCTTGCACCTGCAATGTCAAAATCAAAGAAGACTGCCTTCAACCATGATCAGTTCCTAAATCAAAAGAGTACAAAGGACAAAGAAGAACTTGCATATGTTTTGTGAAAAATAATAATCCTGTACTTTTCAAGAAATAAGGATAACAAACTTTTATAGTCAAAATCCAAGATAGCTGCCTCTCAGCCATTTTGTTTTTTCTGATCACTTACAGAATCAAAAGGGCACAACTAGGGACCAGGATTCTTCCTATGAAATTTGAAAAAGACATGTCAAATATGAAAATTAAGCAATTTGGTTTTTATGTAAATGTAAACATCTGTACAAATCTTGTATATACAGATGGTATAATACTGTCTGTAATTATACAAAATAATAAAATTTAATGATGATCGCATTTTGTTTTAACTACATCAAACAAGGTATTATATCAGCACTATCTCCCTACAATGTGATCAAAATGAAAAACAGAAATGTCAACATGGGTTTTTAAAATGAGTTTGACATTGAACATTACAAGTTGAATATGTATCTGTACAAACAAATTCCAAGTAGACAGAATTAATCTTACAAGAGAATAATAACAGTACACAAGCACCAGAAATCAAACAACAGCTGATTCCAGACAAACACTCACCAAATTAAGTAATACTACATTATAAAGTTGTTAGCCACATTTAAACAAAAAAGGCAACAGCACTCAACAACTTTATAGCACCAGAAATAGGTCAATACTATAGCTAGTATTATCTTTGGATGTATTTCGCTCACCTGCCCAACATATACAAAAATACAACAGATTTCAACCCCAGGAAAATTTTACTATATCAAATCCTGAGCAATTATTACTTTCCTTTAAACAGTAAGTATTGCCCTATCAACATGAACTTCACAAAATTAACCCATAATACATGATCAGTTTCTGTGACATTAATCACAAAGATATGGGGACACAGTTATGTACTTCCACAAGTGAGGTACACATGTGTAACACCAATTACAATTAGATATAGGTAGTCGCATAAACGTCCAGTCATTGACACACATACATGACCAGTATTTTCCATCTTAAGTCATTGACACACATACATGTCCAGTATCTTCCATCTTAAGTCATTGACACACATACATGTCCAGTATTTTCCATCTTAAGTCATTGACACACATACATGTCCAGTATCTTCCATCTTAAGTCATTGACACACATACATGTCCAGTATCTTCCATCTTAAGTCATTGACACACATACATGTCCAGTATCTTCCATCTTAAGTCATTGACACACATACATGTCCAGTATCTTCCATCTTAAGTCATTGACACACATACATGTCCAGTATCTTCCATATTAAGTCATTGACACACATATATGTCAAGTATCTTCCATCTGAAGTCATTGACACACATATATGTCAAGTATCTTCCATCTTAAGTCATTGACACACATACACATCTAGTATCTTCCATCTTTAGTCATTGACACACATGCATGTCCAGTATCTTCCATCTGATGTCACTGACACACATGAACATCCATTATGTTCCAATTTAAGTCATTGACACTCATGAATGTCTATTATTTTCCATTTAAAGTCACTGACACACATGAATATCTAATATCTTCCACTTCAAGTCAGTGACAACTGAAAATCCAGTTTCTTCCACCTTAAGTCAATGTTTCTCGCTGTGTGTTATCAGAATTAGGATCAGCTGGTGTTTTGTCTTTTACTGCCATTGTCTTGTTCAGCCTTCTTGGTCTTGTACGCTTGTCCTTGACCTTTCCCTGTTTTGTGACATTGGCCTCCTCTTTAGATTTGTGAACTTTCTTGTTGTGGAGGTTAAGACATCGATCATCTTTAAACAGGATACCACATTCCTTACACAGGATACTATGTGGCGAGACATGGGCCCGCATGTGGTCCTTCAGCTGGACATTCCAAGCAGCTGCATAGCTACACTTGTCACAACGGTATGGCTTGACACCAGTATGGGTTCGCATGTGTGACGACAACTGGTAGGATTTCACACAGGAAAAGGGACACAACTCACATTGGAATGGATGTACACCTAAAATCAAGGAACCAAATATGATAAATTAAATAAATATTTCACACCAAGACAAGCTTGAGAGAACTTTTAATTACAAATTTTAACACCATTTTCTTTTTGGTAAATGCAGTTAAAGTTGATTCAGCAAAAGTTACCAACATGGACATGTAACTAATTGCCACTGCTATGGAAGAGAACTGAAGGGACATTTCACTTTGGTAATTTGACTACACCTACCCTGGTGCATCATCACATGGTTGTTGAGTGCTGTGCGGGCAAGTGTGGTGTATGGACACTGGTCACACTTGTATGTGTGTACACGAAGGTGTATCCTCTTCACATGATGGGCCATCTGGGAAACGGACAGAATACGATTACAGTGTGGGCAGGGGACATTACTCTCATCCCGTGCAATACACATTTTAGATTTTGCATGGGTTGCTGCTGCTTTACTACTCAATGAGATTACTCCACATTTTTCACACTTAGTTGCCTCCCCTTTGTGAACTTGATAAGCATGTGCCTTTACTTCATCAACAGATGAATACTTCTCCATGCACTGTTTACAATTGAAGAGTTTGTGTCCATGGGCTTTACAAAGGTGACGCTTGAGGGTGGTGTTAGTGAAGAACTTCTTGGAACATATTTCACATGTGAATTTAGCAGTTCTGTGGGTCTTCTGACGATGCTCCTGTACATGGATGGCCTGACTAAATGTCTGTCCACAGTCCGGACAGGTGAGACGTCCAGACAGATGCTGAGCCAGGTGGTCTTCCATGGATGTACGGTCTGGTGTGTTATACTGGTATATACCACAACACAAACGACAGGTAAACCGCTCAAACGACTTTAAACCAACCTCTATGTTTCTGTCTTTCTTGTGGAATGAAGTAAATTGAGTTACTTCATACTTGTCGGTATGATCCTCAAGCTTTATGAGAACTTTTGGAACACACTTTTTTTCTTTCAGTAGTGGTTTTTTTCGAGGTCTACCTTTCTTTGGTAAAGTCTGACTATCTTGTTTGATTTTCATCCCAGGCTCAATTTCAGGAGCATTGTCAATGTTTCCAGATACACATGGCTCGTGAAATACTTCAACATCTCCAATTTTATCCATTTCTTTTGTGATCTTTGACTTCTTCATAGTTTGGTGTGGGCTGTTCATCAAAGTATTCACCATTTTTGTCCTATCAGTCTGTGATTTAGGATTTATAAGTGTTGTAGAAGGCTTTGGACAGCATAAGTCATTATTATTGACATCAATAACATCAGGAAAGTCTTTGCCTTTGGTAGTGTTTAAGTTGTTATTTACATCCACCAAGTTAACTGAAGCTTCTGTGTTGGTAGATGATTTTGGTATCTTGGCAATCATAACATCTGGGATTTGGTCCTCCTTTTTGTCATCACTACCAAATCTCTTCCTAGTCTTTCTATAGGTACTTTCTGCATTGTTGTTTAGGTCACATTTTTGTACTTTCTTTCTATCCTTCGATCTGGTTTTCTTTTCCTTTCCTTTTCTTCCACATTCTTTTTTACTTGTTCCTTCATTGACGTTTGTACTTGTTTTGTCACTCTTGTTTTCAATTTCGATAAAATCTTTACTTCTTCTGTCTCTGTCATTTTGTTCGCGAGTAAAATATGTCATAAAGCCGCTGGCACTTACAGGAACCCTATATGACTGCTTCTGCCCACAAAATATTCCGCAAATTTCATTTTGTGGCTCTAAATGTTCAAAAGTTGCACTACTTCTTTGATTTTCTTTTCCCTGGTTGAAGTTTTGTTTATCCTGTCCACTTCCTAAGTCCTCACCTACAGTTATCATAACACTGGACTGATTTGGTGTTAATCTAACTGGTCTCTGCTCTGTAAACTCTGATCTTTGCTCAGTGATGGAATTGCTAAGTGAACTCTTGTTTCTTTTCCTCATGGAGCCTGCTTCACACTTCTCCCTTAAGGCTTGAATAGTGTTCCTCTGCCTTGTCTGATGAGCTGGCTCATATGTTCCCTTTGATCCTGCCACCAGATTTTCCTCTGTGACACAAAAGTTTTCATTCGCATCCATCATATTTAGTTTTCTGTCCATCACACCTTCTGGCCAAAAACTGGTCTTTGTTGCTTGTTCAGAAATTTTGGATGCCTGTAAGTTTCCTACCTGTTCAGTAACTAATAACACTGAACCTTTAATCTGGTCATTGTTGTCCTCAGCTTGTTTAGAAGTGCCTCTTAGTCTACATGTCCAGCCGACAAATCCAGTGTTGGGATCCCTACTACAATCTTGTCCATTGTGTTGTCCATTGTGTTGTCCATTGTGTTGTCCATTGTGTTGTCCATTGTGTTGTCCATTGTGTTGTCCATTGTGTTGTCCATTGTGTTGTCCATTGTGTTGTCCATTGTGTTGGCCATTGTGTTGTCCATTGTGTTGTCCATTGTGTTGTCCAGCCAGTCGTCTAGATCTTGTTTGACTCTTGCTTTGCCTCCGCACTTTCTTACAACTGGGACTCTGAAAAGACAATTGTACACTAATGTCATTAAGCTTCATAAAGTCTGACAGTATAGATATAAACTTGGGAAAAGTTAAGATTATTGAAATAAGTTTGAGAAATACAGAATGTACAGCAATGTAATTTTGAGATTCTATCAATTATATGCCCAATAAAAGACAATACATACCCATTAGATAAATGGCTGATATAGCATACAACAATGACATATATGTAGATATCTGATACCTCAAGCAATCAAACAGGCACCAAACACTCTCACTACAGTCACCAAAAGTCAGCGGTTGACATTGGCACAAAAAATATCTCTACACTGACTCTGTACTTACCATATCCTTAAAGCAGCAGAGAGGATTTCTACAGTTGTAACAGCCCTTCTTACTACACACACAGCTACGACATTTTCCCCGCGACCAACACTTACAGCAGTACTGAAACAGGTAAGAATCATTTCTAACACAACTTTTCCTTCAAATACATATTCTTTCTACTTGGTATGCATGTTTTAAATGGCTCCTAGAACTAGAGTAAGTGATAAAACTATTGTTCTAACATTAATAAAAAGTAGTTGTAACTGTAACTAATGAATTGTCTGGTTTTTATTTTCAAGTAAAAAAAAGGTTTTTTAGTTGTAAGAAAATAAACGTATTCAATATAGTAGTTGTGCCTTCTTAAATAGTGAAATTCTAGAAGATAAAATCTTAAATGTAATATGTTTATGATTGTGTGTATCAATAGGAACTAAGGAGAACCAACTAAGAAATATGAAAAAGATTTATCCAATACATCAAGAAATACTACACACAAACTTTTACAGTCTAAATTCAAGAGGGCCACATGTTTGCCTCCTAGTTTGATCAGTCTCAAAATGAACTTTGCACAACTAGGGATCAAGGAGAATCTATTTAGGAATTTTAGGAAAGACCTATCTAGTGCATCTCCAGAAATCGCAACAAGAAGAATTATTTATGAATGTATCGAAGGATAATGGACGAAGAATGAGTTGAGAAGCCCTCATCATCATCACATGGTGAGCTAAACATCGAATTTTTTTAGACATTTTAAGATCATGTGATAAAAGCATACTCACATTTACACATTCCACATTCCTTTGACAAGCTGATTTGTTCATGGACTGCCTTCTACTAAGACCCTGGGCAAATGCTAAACTTTTATCAGCAAAATCTACAAGATTTGTTTGTTCAAAGGATGTTGTTTCTGTGTATCCTGATTTTCTAGTATGGGCCTTTCCCATGTTACCAGTTTTTTCAGTTCTTTGTAAAATTTCTGGCCTTCCAGCTGTATGTAACATTTCCATGTCCATCATTCCTTGTTGGGTAAAGACAGCTGCATTGATAGAGCCATCCAGGGCAGGTCCTTTATTCCTGTACTTGACTTGGCCAGTCTCATTGGAAAATCTAAATATATTGGACTCATTGCCCTTGAACAAAAATTGCCCCCAGTTACCACCAAGTCCTCTTGGCTGTGAACCTGCACCATCAGGATGTCTAAACTGGTGAATATTTCCTGTGTCTCTACACTGAGGATATCCTGCTTTGTTAATACAGGCGTTTGACCATGTCGCTTGACTTCCACTGAAGGGGAACCGTTTCTTTTCTTCATAGGACTCTCTAACAAAACTTTCTCCTTCATCATTATTCCTTCCTTCAGGAAATTTCATTTTCCCCAGCATGCCTACCCTGTTTGAATCTAAATTCTGAAAACCAATATCTGTTGTCATAATTGAATCCCTGTTAAACTGTGTCTTCTTAGGGTCCATATAGGGTCTGAACAAGTCCTTGTGTGTAGGCATTGACATTGAATAATCTGAAAGTCCTGATAGCTTTGTTCTGAAAGTATTGTCAGAATAAAAGGGCTGCTGAGAAGGAAGCCATAGAGAGGAATTAGCAGGCAGTGAAGATGAGTAAGCGTTTGATGTATTAAGCCTAGCATGTCTATGAGGCATAGCAGGGAAAGTCTGTGGAAGAGGATTTACATGGTAACCAGTACATGAAGTACCAGATTTTCCAGATGAAACATGGCAGTTTTCTGTTGTGGGTAAATTGTAAGATGTCATTTCATTATGGCTATCAAGAATTTGGCTGAGAACTTTATAGTTCTTCTTGGTCTTTGATTTTCGCTTTCTAGAAATGTTTTTATTGATGTCATCTTTCGTAGTTTGTATATTATTTTCCCCAAATGAGTTAAATACACAAGCTGGAAGTTGAACTGCTTTGGGAGATGCTGATGGATTAGTGCATACATTCCTTTCAGCAAAACCTCTTGGAACCTCATCTAGCACAGGCTGGTAAGCAGCAGAGTTCCTCCAAGTATCAGTAGGACCTGTAGGTCTAGGATTAGACAGAGTAGTATGTTGTGGCGGGTAGGCCAGACAGCCTGGCTTGGGTATAGCACGTTGACACAAAAGTTCTGGTATATTGTCAGGGAGCTGCAGATTTGTTAAAACTCCTTGCTTCATCGAAAAACTGGGGTTGAACTTTCCATTATTAAGCATTTCGTTTTCAGTTTCATAACTTGGCTGTATATTAAAAATAGAACTTTCAAATTCAGGCCTGAGTTTGCATACAGAATTTCCTAAATCAGGCTGACCATGAATGGATCTTGTTGGTGTTGTATAATTTACATTACAAGTCAAATCCAACGGTAAATCTTCCTGACTGAGTGCATCCCCAGCAGGGTTCAGACACATTTCCATTGAATCAACTGGATGGTTAGAATGTAATCTGTTAAAAACTCTCTGTTCTACATAGGGGTCCTCCTTACATGTATCATCTTCTAACACTGACTGAGCATACATCCTATGCATCAACATCCTCTCGTGAGCATTAGGTCCAGTGTTTCTATCCATAGTAGAGTTAAAGGGGTCGTGGAATTTTCTCCATTCTTGGCTTTCATTCAAGGAGTTGGTACTTGCAAAATGTTTTTCACTTTCCAATAAATTCTTGCCCATTTTGCGACAGTTTGAATTTAGGAAATCATCATCCCCTACTGATCTACATTTGTCCTGAATTCTGTCCTCTAGGTGAGTGATCAGAGCGTCCCCCTCCTTTTCTTGTCTAGTATGCCTTGTTAGTAGTGGACAACAGGAATGAATCTTCTCACTAATATCTCCCTCCCAGCGGAGACAGGGCCACTCCGAATTGGTAGATGTATCACAATATCTGTCATTGTACCATGACTGAGTAGTAGCAGCATGTGGAAATATACAGTTAGTGCTAGGATGCTGTTTTAAATCTTCACAGGAACTACGAACATCAAGTTGACAAATGACATCTGAGTTACTTAAACATGGCTCATTGTTATTCAAATCAAGACCAGTATGGTTGGAATTCATATCAAATTCCTTATATTCAGGACAAGACCTGGATCTGCCATTTGCATAATAGGTTCTTCCACTGTTATCATCTTGCCCCTGAAAATGATTTCTAGAGGAGTAGGCATTCACTCCAACCTCACTTCCAATGCTGGTAGTATCCTGATGAATTTGGATTCTAACCGAGGGCGAGACTCGGGTGGCACCCACAGTGGGCCTGGAGAGTTTCTTTTGAAATTTGCTTTCTGCAGCAAAATTAGTACAAACATCATTGTCAGTTAACATGCCTGATGCATACCCAGGATTCTGTTCTCTAAGTACACCACTATTGCTTCTGTTTTGATCATTCCCAGGGAAAGGGTTACTGAAGTTTTGTGGTTTCATGGACAAATCCAACGGATCCAGATACAGATAATCGTCAGTAGTGGTATATTCATATTCACAATCAGTGAAGAACATTGTAGGGGAGTCTATTGGTGTGCAGTTGTTATTATTTATATCTATCTTTTGTTTCTCTACATTATCAGCATCTTTGACGTCAGCAGTCTCATCCCATACCACTTCAGATCCATACCCTAAGAATGGCACTTTGTTCACTTCTTCACATTTCTCTGTCATGTGTGTTGATTCTATGTTCTGAAATGGAGTTTGTGTTGATGGAAAGTTATTACAAGTTTCCTTGACCTCTTGATTTCTATGTTTTGGTGACATTTCTTGGACTTGGACATTAACTGGTCCTGATACTTGTGACTTTTCTCCGACATTCAATGGTCTTGAAGTTGGAGATATTTCTAGGAAACATAGCTGTCCTGATGATGGTAATGTTCCTTGACTTTCTTGTATAGTTGTTTGTATCGTGGGACTATCTTCTTGTCGTCTCCTTGTATATGACCTTTCCTTGGCCACTTGATGTTGCATTGACTTTTTCTTGACCTCTCGTCCCTTTGACCTTTCCTTGATCTCTTTTGGTCTCAATCTATGTGAACTTTCCTTGGCCTCTTGTGGTTCCAATGTATGTGACCTTTCCTTTGCCTCTTCTGGTGTAAATGTATTTGACCTTTCCTTGACCTTTTGTGTTCTCATTGTGTGTAACCTTTCCTTCACCTCTTGATGTCTCCATGTATGTGACCTTTCCTTGACCTCTTGTTGTCTCAATGTATGTGACCATTCCTTGACCTCTTGTGGTCTAAATGTATGTGACCTTTCCTTGACCTCTTGTTGTCTCAATGTATGTGACCTTTCCTGAACTGCCAGAGATACTGTTAATGGTTTACAGTTATTTTTCAGTCTTTCGATTTCTTTAACCTCTGATGATTCAAGAGAAGGTGAGATTTTGTGACTTGGTGACATTTCTATACTTGCCTGTGTTGATGCTATATTAGAGACAGGTTTCAGTGAGAGAGCTCTCATTGTCTTGACTTTTAAGGAATGGTGTGACTCCCTGGACATCTTATCAAACTGATGTGGAGACAATGGATTGATACTCAGTGTCTTATTATGCCTCAAATATGACTGACCACTGCATGAATTTCCATCAACATTCACGTTTTCTGTGAAAATATTTTCATCAATATTCTGCTGAATGTCTTCAATGTCATTTTGAGGTTCAAGTTCAACATCTTCATCCCAGCTACCATCACTCACTGCTTGGTCGTGATGTTCAGACTGAATGACTTCTGTATATTTGTCCATGTCAAAGTCATCTGTGTACATTAAGTAGACATCCATCTCCTGTAGACTAGTGTCTTGCATACACATCAGGTACACTTCCATATTCTCCTCCTCTGATATACATACTTCTCTCACCCCTTGTATTCCAGACTGGTCAACACTGCTGTCACTGACAGACTGACTGGTGTATGTGGGAGTATCTTGTACATCAGATACAGTGCCAAGGGAAGACAATTCAGTGATCACCTGTAACAGGAAAAATAATTTTTATTGAAGTTAATTTCAGTTTTTTTTTTTTTTGGTATTCCATATTAATTTAATTTTAGAAATTTTGTCTATTTATTTATTTTCTTTTTTTAATTTTTCTACACAACATTTCAACAACAAAATTTCTTCATTTCACATTGACAATATGATCTTTGATTGAATAGACTAAACACTTCCTTGTGCTTCAATTTCCATAAAGTTTACAATTTCTCAAATCCAATCCAATTGTACCATGAATTTTAATTTTGGCTGATAAGCCATATTGACATGAACTTTCTTCTTTTAACCTCGTTGGTTTGGTTTGATGTTGTTTAATGTCCTTCAAACAGCTAGGGACATTTAAAGATGGCATCCCATTGTGTGTGAACTGAGCTCATGTGTTGGATGTGCGTTTTTTTGGCACTGCACTGAAGTGTATTACTGTGTATGTTATATCTGAAGGCCTTTACTACAATTTCAATGATGTGCTAACAAATGGACTAATGTGAAACAAAATGACCAAATTATCATACAGAAGAGTACTTACTATTAGAAAATTCTTGACAGCGACAATTAGATAATTTGTAATAACTAAGGCTTAATCACCAGCTAAAAAAGATGATATACAATTTCACTCTCATACAAGAATTTGTGTGACTATCACCTGTCATGTTTTGTTATTAAAATGATTTTTAATGTAACTGCAAAATACACCTATATTCTGATCCCCTCTTCCCCCCCCCACCACCCCACCCCACCCCTCAGGAAAATAAATACTCTAAAATTGTCAAGTGAATTTTGTTTAATGACATGTAAGCACCATAAGCATGTTGTCATGTTTAAATATTGATACAATACATTAATCAATGAAATTTTTCATATTCTTTAATGTTCTACATGGAAACAAGGACATTTTCACTCTGTATTGCTTTTATAGAAGAGGGAGAGGATAATGTGATAACACACTACAGTATTTGTTTTGATATGACTTTAAACTTAATCTGAATAGAACAAGTCATTAAGATTGTGTAGTTATTTCTCAAAAGTCTTTTTCGCAAAAAAGTATGAAAAGAAAACATCATATCATCAATTTGAAGGGTTTAAATGTTGAACTTCTGTGTAATCATATTCCAAGTATGAATGGATTAGCAAATGTCTTTTACAAGAAACAGTGTTAAACACAAGACTTTTTTGAGCAACTGATCTAAACCAAAAACCCTGAAGTAAAATGTTGACAATGCAACATCCTAATCTCACTTATGCGACTTTTCATCGCTGGCATGACCAAAAGAAAATTAGAAAATGTCTTAAAGATAAATGTGATCATGTCAATGTTTTATCTTAAATGGACTGAAAACCACATGAATATGGTAAGGTGTAGAACTAGATGTTATGACACCATGAATGGATGTGATTGGACAGACGGCCATGGGTAATACTATTATTTGCCTCCCTGCCCCACCTCTCTCCAAAACCCTACCAATTAAATGGTGGAGGAATAAAGGGAAACAATTCAGAAAAAATATTGAAATTATAAATCTTAAGTAAATCAGAAGAACAAGACTTTGTTAGGTCCCCCAAGTGATTAGTTACACATGCAAACATTAATGTGAAGGTAAGACATATGCAAAGTTTCATAAATGTTAGTTGTGTTCAAACATTCAAGTATATACACATGCTACCTGTGACTTTGTAACAGGAACAATAAGTCGTGAGAAACAATTGACCATGTTGATTCCTAAAAAAATTCTTTGGGAAACTCAACTTAATATTAAAAAATATTCTTCACAATAAGATAATCTTTTTGAAATTTTGTTTACCGTGAACAGCAGATTTATACAATTACTGGTACTAAACATGAACTATCACAAGACAATGTGGTATACTTAAATGTCTGTATTCATCACAACACAAAACACAGCTAGTATAAATTGCACTATACTTACCTTGTAATCATACAAGCAACACTGCCCTCTTCTTCACATTTTTAAAATGTTTAAAGTCAAGAAAATGATCGGCAACAGAAGAAAGCTTCAAAGTTAATGAAAGAATTAATTTCAGGAGTGTAGCATTTTTTTTTTTTAAACATTTTGGTTTAACTGCAGTGTCATCCTTAGTAGAGGCTAACAATTTTATAAAATTCTGCCTCAAAAGCCTACATAAGGTGCTTCAAATAAAATTTGAAGCTGCAATTATTTAGACCACTATGGTTAACTCTTTCTAAATAAAATTAAAAATCTATTTTTGAAACACAAAGTATAAGATAGCAATATCTACATGTACAACAAATTTTAAAAGCAGTGTTTCAATTCCTTCAATCACACAATCTTCTCTATAAATTGCTGCAAAAAATAGAAATTATATTTTAACTCTGCATAAAGGATGACACAAATTTAGATACCAGGTGATACAGGTCAATACTGTGGTATACAGTGACAGTGAAACCTCAGATACATAACTGAAAAGGACTGGAGGTAAAAAATGCTGAGGTAAACAGTGTTACAGGTGCAAAATACTGAACAATTTAACAAATGTGCATAATATGTAACAAAATTAGATCAACAGGGATTATATGTAGTCAAGTCCTAACCTTGTAAATTTACCTGTCCTTATAAACATTTCCCTCATATGTCGTCATAATTCAATTACTTGTTTGTTTAATTATATTACATGTTGATCAAATATGTAACTTATCTTGCATTAGTACTAGTGCAGACATTGACTGAACAGATCTTGTCTCTGTTAAATCTCTCAATGTAAGTACAATCTGTCCAAATGCAGACATAATATATGACAGTCCATCACTGTTTGATGTGCCTCAATATAAGTAACTGGGGTCATTTATGAGAGACCAACCCCTTCCTTATTACACAAGTCCATGCAAAGGAATTCTTGTCATACTGTAACTTTATTTGTGATAGATTATGCAAGAGTGTCTATTAGCTCAAAACTTTACGTAAAATAAACATTTTTAATCAACTTGTAAGAGTAGGACTGAGATCAGAAAATCTCCACCCAGACTTCTTTGCCAAGCTGAAGATACTTCTTAAAACTTTACCAATGCAGAGTAATTTTTTCAAAACAGTTTCTGCTCAATCGTAGATATTTTTTCTCTGTTTGAAATTTCATTTCAACATGGAACATAAGATTCAATTTTTCGAAAAATGGCAAAAAAAGAGAAATTTTCCACTAGGAACACTTGGGAAGCCAGGAGGAATTTCACTGGACATAAGGAGATGTGTCCTAACTACATAACTAACCTGTTGCCACTCCTCATCACTGGAATCTGTAATATAGGTGGTGCTCTTCACATCCTCTACCTCCTCCACATCCTTAAGCTTTTTCTGGACATGTTCAAAGAAACCTGACAAGTCTGCATTGTCAAGTGCTTTAACTTGACAGGCCTTGATGCGAGAACTAGTACGAGTTCCAAGTTCTACAGCAGCATGCTTATCATTTTCTGAAGAATCAGTTTTAGTCTCATTGCTGTCTAAATTTGTATCTTCCACTTTACCCACTGAATTGTCATTAGTTGAATCTTTCATCCCAAACTGTTGGGTTTGCTTAGTAGCCATATCAGCAGACACAACAGTGTTTTCTATAGACAAGTCTTTATTCACAACCTCAGAACTGGTCGCCTTCTTTTGTTCAAATTTCAGTCTTAGTTTAGCAACCTTACGGTTATATTCCCACTGTTTATTTTTAAGAAACTTCCTGCGTTTAATCAGTTTCTGCATTTTTTGGCCCTTTGTTGACAGATTACTATGCTGTTTCACTCTTTCAGTCTTGTAAACAGCTTTACGCCTTTCTTTCTCTTTGATGGGCCCAAATGTATACTGGTTATCAACAGGGTTCACAGATTCCCAGACATCCTTGCATGCTTCGCCTGTGTTTACGCCAACAGACACTGTCTGTCGACCAGCCCACCTCCACATTGGTCGGAGTGTAGTGAGTGGATCTTTGGGTGCTTTATTCTCCAAATTGCTCAAGTCAACCTCTTCTACATCCATTAACAGGTCTGTATCTCCTGTATGACTTGATATTTTCACATCTGGACTTGTAAGACCTACACTGTTTTCAAGAATGTCCACAGAACCATCCTCAATGAATGATGAAGGTTTCTCTAGATTAGTGTTACTTTGTGTAGAAGCATCCCTCACCATCACAGCTATTCCAGTCTCATGTTTCTTAACATTTGATCTATCTCCCTTTGTTTGCGTGAAACTGTTACACATGAGTGGTTTGTTGTGGACTGGAGTCTCCTTGGCTTGAAGTGCTACATCAGGTAGCTGTAAAGAAGGGGATGCTGGAGTAGGTGTCTTGGAACAGGAAGTGTCTGTAATATTTTGCTTACTCTGACGTCTAGATGAGATAAATCTGTAGATAACTGTGTTGAGTGGTTTCCCATCTTTTTCCTCTCCGACTATGTTTTTCACCACAACCATATCTGTATTTTCATTTTTTTCTTCTATTTGTGGCGGTTGCGACTGAATTTTCTCTGGAAGCTGAATTTTCTTCAGCATCTCAAGATTCTTTCTAATTATACCATCAATTTGTTCATCCACAGGAATTTTTTTTTTCCATTTATCTGTCTTTTGTTTTTTCTTAGAACCTGAATTTTTTGATCTGTAGATAATCCTAGGGAGTGTTTTTTTTGTCGTCATTTCTTCACCTGTAGTTGGCATTAGAACCATAGTGGTTTTTCCAGTTTCTTCATCAATTTTTTCACACCAATGAGGTCCCATCACTTGATTCTGGGAGGGAAACAGTTTCTGTGTTAAGTTAGACCCTCTTTTTCTCATAGTAGGAAGTTGATTTTTCTTCATCAGTTCAAGATTTTTTTCGATGATACTATCAATTTTCTTTAGCATGAGGTTTTTCTCATCCTGATCCTCCTCTTGATTGAAAGTACATGTATTGTCAGCAAGCATCTCATTTTTATGATTTAGAATAGATGACAGATTTTTCTGTTCATGATCCTCCTCATTATCAGAAGTATATGTATCGTCAGCAACAGCGTGTCTATGACTTGGAACAGATGACAATGGAATTTCTTTGCCTTCACAGAGTGCCATATTTGGTGTTTTCTGAAGTTTACACAGCTTTAGATTACCGGGTAGCAATAGAGTTTGGGGGGCATTTTTTACACTGTCCAGTTTTATTACTTTAACAATCCTTTGATCACTGCTACCAGTACCACTAATCGGAATAGTAGAGTGGTCTCCCTTTGGTACAGCATACCATATTTTCTGACCTCTCTCTAGATTAATGGACGGTCCTTCTAACATGTCAGTAGTCACACTCTTCAAAATCTTGGTTGTACTACCTACCTGTTGATGCGAATTGGTCAAAATTACGGTCCCCATTCCTGGTCTTGGTGTCCCAGAATTGATAACCTCATTTCGGATTAGTTTCACTGGAACTGGAATAGTGGTTTCAATTGAACTTTCCATAAGATTATTTTCATCTGGTTCCTTTTTCATCCATGATGTAGCTTCTGTCTCCATTAATTTAATACCAGCATTCCCTTGATCCTGGTCAGTGGATTCTATTGGTTCAGTCTTCACCAGGGATAAGTCAACTTGTTCATGGCTCGTAAGGCTCCCCACTGCATTGACAGCTGAACTAGAACTTAAATTGTAGGACACCTGAAAAAAAAAAATGGGATTCCAATTTAAGAATTACAGCACAAATCACTTTTCATGTTATACGATATCCAGGTTTCAAGGTAAAGGAAAGAGCAATTAAGAATTGTATGAATCAAAAAGCTACACAAAGTTTGAATTCCAATGTGATTACATTTGACCTAACAACTTGAGAATAGTGTGTGTATCATTTCCTGAAAGTAAATACACTGACTGATTTATTTTATTCTGGTAGATATATCAATTAAGGAAATGTCAGCATTTAAGGGGATTCTAAAGGTATGATTTTAATCTTTTGCAATCACAATATTCAACATATTTTTTTATGATTTTACAGCTTTCAGAAGTACGCCCTACACATAATAACATTATAGATGAAGTTCAAACCTTCATTTATGTGGTCACTACACATTTATCTCTAAAATTGGATCAAAAGTGAAAGAGCTGTACAGACATGATTTGGTTAAGGTTGTAACAAAAGCACCACTCACAAAAAAAGTTGTTCTTTAAACATCATTGCAGAATATTTGGATGAAAACAACAGAATTTATCCAGAGGCAATTTTTTCAAGGTCAGAAAAATGCACCCATTTCTAATCAAGTTTCAATGTCAATGTTTTCATTAAACAAAGCTGTTAAAAGTCCATGCCTAGCATTAAGTCCATCCATTTCTATTCCTGCTCAAAATATATCAACTAGATATGTTATTTCACCATCATGTAATGAACCCACACCTGATTTTTTATAAAGCAATGCTGTGGTGGTCCAATGGGCTTGTTGCAGAATGAAAATAGCAAACAGTGTATTATAAAATATATCAAAAGCAGTATATATACCACAATATACCAATGTTAAATTGTAAACATGCATTTACTAACCTGACCAATGATAAATTGGAAACATTTACTAACCTGGTCTTCTGGTCTCATGTCGTTGTCAACCTCACTATATACTGGAGAAAAGCACTGAGAATGGGAGACTACTCTACATTTGCTGATCAATTTTTCAGATCCCTCCTCTAATTTTTTTCTTTTCTTTGGAGAACTAAGAGCAAATTTCCTAGATCTTTTCTTGAATTTTCCTCTTTTAGTCCCTGGAACTAGTACTTGTTTATCTAAGTTAGTGTCCTCGTGATCCCTTGGTTCTGTCAATACTCTTGTTTTCCTTCCCAGAACAGAATCTTGGTTAATAATTCTTCCGTGTATATGCTCATGGCCTTTTCTAATATCTACATAAAAACATAATGAAAAAAATAATTAGTGTAAAATGAAACATGAGGCCAGGTTTAGTTTAGTCACAATTGTTTGATCAATACAGAAGGGGAAAATTTTTAGATATTTACCCCTATCCCACCCTTTTCTGTCAGAAAAGTCAGACCTCTGGTTTAAACACAATAAATTTTCTCTCTTTAAATAAATTTGGACAAAATTCTGTTAAGGAAAATGAAGGAAATCAAATATCTGATAAAATCCCCTGAGGCCCTTGGGGGACCAAGACCCACCATTTATACAAATTGTTGTCTCTTCCTTAAGGATATTTCTGACCAAATTTGATCAGAATACCTTCATCCAAACAGAAGGAGAAAGGATTTTAAAGCAATTGCTTCATTTCCCCTATATGACCCTGTTCCGCTGTCCACAGGCCTAGGAAGCCAAGTGCTTTTACATAACAGAGTCCTCGATGGTAGCTTGTAACAACAAAATGGGAACCAACATGGTATAATTGGTGGGTTGCTTATCCGGGACCATGAAATTTGCACTGAACTGTGGTAAAAATAAAGGATCAATGTATGTGTACATATCCCAGTTGTAATTATAAGATACAATGCAGACTTACAACTGATATGTAATGTATAAATACAAGGAAGACTGATTATTTTCAAACTGCGAATAACGCTGGTATAGACTTAAGTTCCCACTTGTACCACATATTTAAGCACAAAATGATGTATCCAAGCGAACTTGACATAAGACAAACATCATTACTTTCAACCTTTGATAGTTTTTTCTTTCTCTAAAAAGCAATGCTGTCATATGATATCAACTGCCATGCCTGCGCATGTGAACCTGTGACTGTTTCTTTATAACTTACCAGCTTCCCCTCCAGGGACTCTGGCTTTCTCTCGACAACCTCTCCTTAAATTTTTATTCAGCAGTTCTTTTCCTGGTTCAAGTCTGTACACTTCATTCCTATCTGTCTGTACTTTATCTGTTAAGTTATCCATTTTACTCTCCTCAAACTCATTCCCTTCATTCTCCAAAGGTTCTGCTGCCACAGATCGCATGAACATTTTTCCATGTTCTGTGGAGACAAAGAGATTGTCATCTTGCGCAATCACCATTTGGGTCGAGTCAGGGTAACCATCAGTCACTGGTTCGTCTTTCACCACAATATCTGGTGTTATTTGAGATTGTTCGTTGATGACATCTGAGATTACAGATTCATTTACATTCAGACTCATCCCACTTTCAGAAGGAACATACTTTTTAATGACATCACCACATTCTGTTGGTGGGATGATCATCTTTTTAGTGTGCTCATTGATGTGTATGCTGCTAGAACTGTCAACATCACAATCAGAATTAGCAGATCTAGAATCACTGTCAGAAGGAACACATTTACTGGTGACATCATCATATTCTGTGTGGAGACTCGCCAAGTTTGCAGTCTGTTCACCAATATCTGCTATAATGTCACTACCAGAGTGTACAGAACTATCTGTTACAGCACTGTCATCTGTTGGAATTTTACCTTCATCATCTGTAGTGAATTCTGGGTCATTCAGTCTGTCCTTCATAGTATAGGCTTTATTACTTGTGAGTACCTCATGTTGACCACTGACATCCGCCGTTTCTGTTTCATCAGTCTGTACACACTGACTGATGATGCCATCAGTTTTTATGAAGTCTTCTACTGATTCTAGGTCTATATGTTCATCTAGTGAAATCTCACTACCGACAGACTCTTGCTCATAAAGCATAAAAGGCTGACTAGAGTCCTCAGAGTTAATTGTCATTTGAATCTGGTCTTCGGAAACTTCTGTGTCCTGTTTAGATGGAAAGGGTGGCCATGGTCCAAAAGTGATTTCTATATCATCATTTTCAACTTCACTTTCATTGTTGGTATCGGAAGAATACTCTCCTTTCATATCTGACTCCATGGTGGTGTTGCTGTCTGAGACAATCATAGCTTCCTCCATCTCGACCTAGTCATCTGTTTCTATTACTTGGTCAAAAACATTTCATATATTTCTTCAGCATCAACTGGAAGAGCATGGCATATATCTGAAAAATGAACATGAGATTATTTCTGATGTGAAAAAGAGTGAACTTGTTATTATCTTTTTGTAGTTGTCCAATGAAATTAGAATGTCAGTATCGACTAAGAGTTTTATTTAAATTATTTTAAATGAATGTAGTATGCATAACTATAATGTTTCAAAAACAATCTTGTCACCATGAACTTTCTGTAAAAACATGGAAGATTTGAGGTGCATGCAGCTTGTAATACACTTTTTCAATCTATAACCAGTGAGCTAAAAATCATGATATATTGGTACTTTTATTGTGCTATAATATTGCAAAAAATCATCAATGTAATTTTGTTCTCGTGATCACACTCTTCATAAATGTAGATATATCATTATAGGCAAAGTTTATCAGTGAGTAATAAGGAAACGAGAAACCCCAGAGGGAACTTGGTGCCCACTATCCTATGATTTTTATTGGTTTGATTCAAGTTGAGTCTTTTGTTTCTTTTCTCATCTTTCCTCTCCTTTGTTCTTATTCATTTATTGTATTGACAAATGAACTCATCATTAATCATTACACAAGATACTGACGAGCAAAATTTGAGAATATTTTCTCCAATCATTTCTGACAATGCCATATTAAGGACCAAGGGAAACCTTACTTACATAAGGAATTTGAAAATGATCAATCACATACTTCTTACAAAATAGTAATAACAAAACTATATCTGTCAATATTGAAGATGATTGACTTTCAACTGCTTTAATCTTCTGATCCATCACAAAAATAAACAATACACAACTAGGGACCTGGGTAACATACAAAAATATTTAGGAAAGGTCTATCCCGTCCTTACCAAGAAATGGTGATAACAATCTATAATGGCGGGAGTGTACCTGTAAGCCTACCTGCTCTTCATTTATTTGTTTGTGGGCAGATGGTTCGACAGACAACAGACGTAGGGTGTTGTGAATCTCCTACTATCAGATGATGTTGTGCTGAAAAAGATAATATACTAGTGGTAAAAAGAAATGCAAGTTTACTTTTGATAGTTATTATTTAACATGATTCATTGATAATTAGTTCATTGTTTGGGTTGGGGTGGAGGAAAACACATACGGAATAGTGGCAGATGACGGGCCAAATGGACAGTCCACCTTCTGACCTCACGACAATAAATGGGACTACTCTACTCCTACAACTTCTAAAGGACCCTTACTTCAAGTAGCTTTAATGATAGTTGAAAACAAAGCATGACTTGTCATACTTGCATAGAAATAAAGAAACCAAAAAAATCTTGAGAAGTTGGATCCAACAAAATACAAACAGTGTTACTTTTCTGTTTAAAAAAAGTGTGAATCCTCGGTCAATAACCTTAAATATTAATCTGAACTTGATGATTATTAGAATTACAAGACCTCCCTTTAACATGGAGTGACGTCACAATCCGAGTTGGGATTATCTCCCTTCCATAAAGATGGAACAGGATGGCTTTAACTTCGACTAAAATTAAAACTTTGTCGTTTATATTTGACAAAATAATGAACACTTACAAAATGTGGAATTATCGAAAGGCTCACTGAATGAATATGTACTCAGTTTCAACGTAAGTGGGCAGGATTTGCGTGTCTTGATCACACTTGCTGCACAAACTTGCATGAATAGGTTATGTATTAAGAGCTAATTCGATGTAACAACGAAATGCATTTGCCTCAGCATACAAATAAACCATGGGTTAAGACTTACTGGTTATGTACATCCATCGTTATGAAAATAAGCAAAACCATAGCGTCTTCTAGTGCGGTGTCTTCGTCAACGAGGATCTCCGACTCCCCGACAAAACTTTCATTTGAGGAGCTTTCGTACCTTCGACAACAAAGAGTGCTCTCTTTACTAAGCGGGTAGCTCGTGCAAATCGAACCTGCATGTTTATGTACCCACGTGCAGAACAAAACACTGGTCACGGCAGTTCAAATCATCTATCATTCTGTAGATTTTGTTGATAAACATATATATTCTGAAAGAAAATATTTTGACAGCAAAACATAACGACATAAAAAAGAACGCTGTTTGGAATTTTTCAGTTAGCCTTAAGGAGGGTACTGACATACGCTGCCTGTCCGTGATTTGTGCTCAGTGTTTGTGTACATTTTGTATAGTGTATAGATGTTTTAAGAAGACGGAGTCGTTAGAGAAGTTTGTTTCAGTTGTTGATAATTGAAATTTATTGATAAGCAATAGATAAATAATTGATCGATATTAAAGAAGATTTAAAAATTATGATTTTTTTTAGAAACTAGAAGTAGCCAGAACTTGTAACGAGTACATTTTTTTATTTGTTGTTCTATCAGTACAGTCAGAGACGTATATATATTTCTCTGGTTACAGTAGACTTTTGTGTTAATAAAATTATTGTTTATTAAACTAAACTAGTTTAATACTTGAAAGGAGATTTTCACACACACTATATTCTTGTGTAGTGGTATGTAAGGAGGGTTTAAGAGATATATAAGTATGGGCATATATATACCTCTCTGGTGTCGTTTTTAATTAGGACCAATTTTAGTATTCATTTGTAAAGTAAATTTAGTTCGTACAAAGTATATAATGTATTTAACTCATTTATTTCAATACCCGAAACTGTAATAATAACGGTCGAAAACATATAATTAATATTTAAAATCGCGATATAAATATTTAGAATCACGGTTTTCAGTTGAATTAAAAATGAGAAACTCTCCACCGACCTGGCTGATCCTATAGATGTGTTCAGACCCGATGAACCCAGGCGTAACACTTTCCATCTCAAGTACCACCGAGTGTAGTCACAATGGTAGTGTTCCAGTATAATTATTCAGTAAATTTCAAGAAGAGAAATTTCAGTGTGATAACGCTATCGGATTGTGATCATTTCATCGCGATGTAACATTTCAGCGCGATGACGCTATGATTACTATCATATATCAAGATGTGATATATCTTTGTGATGACGCTACATATGATAACAACACTGCGATGTGACATTTCAGTGGGGTGATGCTACATATGATAACAACACTGCGATGTGACATTTCAGTGGGATGACGCCATACATATATGATCGTTAATCTGTGTTTATTTCGTATATATCGAGAATACATTGTGAATGTCTTAAAATATAAGATATATTTTAACGAGGGCGAAGAAAGACAAAAGTGGCGAGTCACCTTTTTGTCTTTCTGTCCCGAGCCAAAATACAGATTATAATTTAAGACAATGACCAGAGGCGTAGCAATAATGTATGCTTGTATGCTTAAACATACACTCGAATTCCATTGAGATATATTTGCCCTTCTTTTTTAACCTTACTGCGCCCCTAGACCCCTTTAACCGGGGCTTCGCCCTTGGATTCTCTCTTGAAAGCATACACTCTTAAAAATGTTTTGCTACGCCACTGATGATCATGTAATCATCCTGGCAACATAGATTGAAATTCAGACTATCAACACTTTAACAGTTTTCTTGTTCAGTTTTTGTTTACATGATACTGACTTTACGCTTAATTTTGGCTGGTGTCATATCCGAAAATTGCTCCGCAACGGATAAAACAGCAATTTGAAGAATATTCGTAGATAAACTTGTTTATTACAGCTTATTATAAGGTTCTATGATGTTAGCCTTATCGAGACGAAGATACATTTTAATCAAATAACTAAAATAAGATACATTTTAATAGGTTTAGATATCAAAGTGTGGCGATCAACATCAAACGGAGGCAGCCATGTTGTTGCACCGTTTTCAATTTACGACGTAACGTCATTGTCCATATCATGACATCACTATGGATTTCTGACTGACACATATAATAAAAATTTGCTGGGTATATTACACAATAACATAATCGCAAAAAAACAAAAAACCAAAAAAACATGGATGAAACAGGCTGGTTATTTGATAAAGATGAAAATCACGATGTGACATTCTTTGGGTGACGCTATATATCATAAGGATATCCTTGCGTAAGATTTCAGTGTGATAACGCTATATATGATAACAATATGTGACATTTCAATCTATCAGTGAGATGTTGGAATGCAGTTGTACAGAGTACTCCAGTGTTAACATGTATTTTCTGTTCCGCCAACTGCATTGCCATTATCTGTTTGATATTTGTACACGGAATGTTTATCAAATTAAGAATGTCTGAACGTCAACATTCTCGTAAACCAAGACATAAAAAGACTTCAATACGATAGTGGTAGTACCTTATACGTCAACGGAATCTGTCTCGACTTCACCCCACTTGCTATATAACCGTTATTTTATTGGTTTAACTGACTGCGACAGCGATGGTTTCTAAGGGAAAAAAGAGTTCCATTCACCGTTTTTTTTAATTAAAAACGAACAAACAAACGAAAACAAGAACAGTTTGAATTTATTGTTTTAGTAAAATGACGGGACTTTATATTTCGCTAAACCGACTGTATCAATGACCAAATAATAGCCCATTATTACAGATAAAATGTTAGCAATATTTCCTTGTAGCGTATTATAATCTTTTTAGTAAGAAATTGCGTTTCTTAATTGTCATTTCTCACACAACTGTTACTACATCGTCGACGAACTGTATAATTTCTTGTAACACTAAGTTGTGTCTAAACGAAATTTCTCTTTACTTCATGGTCTTCGCCCCTCTAACAAGGAGGGAGGGAGGGGGCTTCCATTTACTGGTACACGGTAATTGAGGTTCCCTTAATCTAATGATTAGTACCACCTTTTGTTTAGATCCACACAGCGGTTCGACAGAAGTGAGTTTTAAAGACTTGTGTGGTTGGGGAGGTGTTGTTAACCTTCGTGTCTATTTCTATTTCTCTCTATTTCTTGATGCGCAATTAAAAATCAGCGATTGGCGATTATCAGCATGGATTTATTATATAAGAATATATATAATTTATGACTGTAGTGTCGTTACAGTAAACTTTCATATCTAGAACAAATAACTAAGCTTTAAGTCTGATGTACAGGATAATACATCATGTACCAGAAACATATCATTAAATATCATAGATTTTACTTATACATGGTATTTACGTAGGTAAATTACATCACATAAAGTTCCAGACAGAAATGGTAGTTTTGTGTATTCTTATATATGTAGGATTCTGAATTTCTACATATTGTACAGACCTACAATACTTTATGAAACATTTGTGTTAAAATATGTACCATGGATCGCTATTTACGTTTTATTCCATTTAAGTGGTATCTCCAAAACGATCAGGTGATATCAACTAATTATATAACTGGTATCGTTAATTTATTATAGCGACATCACCTAATAGTACCTACATGAAGTAAGTGAACCTCGTGCTATACGTGTTGATGAGACTAACAAAGTGGTGGAGTTTTCTCCCTTACATTGATCACAAAAATAACAAAACGTGTTCATCGTCCTTCAGAAAGTTTATCACAGATCAACAGCTTATGGAAAATATCAACCGTATTTACAATTTGAGCAATGTACAGATGCAGTTTAACAAAAATAAATATTTTATACGAGAATGACATTTAATAAATATACATATGGAACTTTATAACATGATTTTCTTTATATTATGTACACTGATATATATAATTTAATATATACACAAACCGACAATTTTGAACATATACATGACATAGAAAACATATTGTGTGTGTTCTGGTTTGAAACCTTACCAAAACAACAGTCTATCATAGCAATTCTCAAACCAAATGTGCTTTAGTATCTTGCATTGAATGCAAATCGTACCCTCGCTACTGTGACAGGCAGTTAATTCAATCTATTCCGGTAAACATTGGCAGTATGAAGAAATCTTGATTAATGAATATGAAGTTGGATATTCCTCCAAATTACATGGATTTTAAACTTGATACTCTTTGATGTAGTCAATCATTTACACGGGTTAATTTTTATCGGTGCTCTCCCGATAAACGGAACGATTTAAGTATTTAAATAGAGGCTATGAGTTCTCTTGGTGGTGGTTGTCTAAGGGCATTCTCGGTACTGTGTCCAAAGGTCTCACCGTATCGGAACTTTTGACCTGTAAAAAACAGTAAAACGCATGTAAGTAAATACACTAAACGAAGAGATAAATGACCTAATAACGAAGTAATGAGGAAGTGAACACACGAGGACATGTAACAATTCAACACAATTCGTTTATGAACACTGCGCCACAGGGACATGAGAACTTGTAACAGTGTTGAAATCAAAAAGTTTGTCGGTCTAACCTAGAACCCCAAAACATCGTTAATGTTACAAATACATACGAATAGTTCCATATACACAAGTTACAAGTTCTCAAGTCCATTTTTACTGCACAAATCTTTGACTTGGTACACTATGGGTACTTCTGTAGTCGGTATAGATAGGTAAAGATACCCCAGTGTTTGTACGTACCTGGTATGTGACCGGTGTAGTGAGGTACCAGTCCACTTTCTACGTACCTGGTATGTGACCGGTGTAGTGAGGTACTAGTCCACTTTCTACGTACCTGGTATGTGACCGGTGTATTGAGGTACTAGTCCACTTTCTACGTACCTGGTATGTGACCGGTGTAGTGAGGCACCAGTCCACTTTATACGTACCTGGTATGTGACCGGTGTAGTGAGGTACCAGTCCACTTTCTACGGGGTAGATGGGTTTAGTGTTGATCGCCTTGGGAGCCTCCCTCTTCAGGTTAACATCTCTGCTCATGGCTGCCTTCATATTCTTCAGGTCGTTGGTGAACTCGTTGAGCCCCTGGTGAGTGATGATGGGATAGCCCATTCCTAACTGTCCTCTACTACGTGGTACAAATCCTGTATAACCTGCACATGTCAAAAAAGAAATCAGTTTCCCTTTCGTTTAAGATTTATGAAAGGAGACTTGGAAATTTCTCGGGAGGTACTCGACATCAAACACGGATAACGTACTTAACATAGAACCTGATGATCTACTCAAAATAAAAAAGGGGAGGCCTCCTGGAAATATGGGACATGGAGACCGTAACAGAGAGGTGTCTACAAAATAAAACACAGAAGCCTTAACAGGGAGGTCTCTCTAAAATAAAACACAGAGGCCTTAACAGAGAGGTCTCTCCAAAATAAAAACATGGAGGCCTTAACAGAGAGGTCTCTCCAAAATAAAAACATGGAGGCCTTAACAGAGAGGTCTCTCCAAAATAAAACATGGAGTCCTTAACAGAGAGGTCTCTCCAAAATAAAAACATGGAGGCCTTAACAGAGAGGTCTCTCCAAAATAAAACATGGAGGCCTCAACAGGGAGGTCTCTCCAAAATAAAACATGGATGCCTCAACAGGGAGGTCTCTCCAAAATAAAACATGGAGTCCTTAACAGAGAGGTCTCTTCAAAATAAAACATGGAGGCCTCAACAGGGAGGTCTCTTCAAAATAAAACATGGAGGCCTCAACAGGGAGGTATCTTCAAAATAAAAATATGGAGGCCTGAACAGACAGGTCTCTCCAAAAAAAAAAAAACCCAAAAAAACACGGAGGCCTTACAGGGAGGTCTCTCCAAACTAAAACATGGAGGCCAGAACAGGGAAGTCTCTCCAAAATGAAACATGGAGGCCTTAACTGGGAAGTATCTCCAAAAAAAAAACATGGCGTCCTTAACGGGTGATCTTTCCAAAATACTGAACTGCTTTCGGTGTCATAGTTGTGTCTAAAATCAGTTCAATGTTATATCTATCATTATTGTGTTTCCCTTAGGATAGACGACAAGCCTAGTTTCCTTACATTACTTATATTATTTCCATACCGTTGACAGGTAATGGAGGACTGATATTTGGTAAGGTTATGTCGTACGTCATACAATTGTAACAGATCACCTCTCAGGTGTCAAGGGTTATCACCCTGACGGAAATACATAGGAGGTAAATACGATAAAAATACAGCCGAGGATGACGTTGATATAAATACTATAATGACTTACCGGACATAAAACATTTATTGGGATTTTCGTTATCCATGTAATACGGAGACTTCGAATGCTGGAAACCATTAGCGGATATGTAAGGTTTTGGTTCCTTAGCAACCGGTGTCAGTGGGGTAAAGTACCGACTTCGGATAGCCTGCAAGTCAAATAGAAAGTGGTCTGATCAAATCTACAGACATGAAATAAAGTTTTTTGATATACTTACAATTGTTTCTTTTTGTCCTTATGGCAATAAAACTTGGCCGGTAAAATATGGATTTATCATTTTGTCTAACACCGGCTTACAATTCTTGTTTCACATTTACAGATATTGGTTTACCATCCTTGTCTCACACTTAAAGACATTGGTTTACTGTCCTTGTCTCACACTTACAGACATTGGTATATCATCCTTGTCTCACACTTACAGACATTGGTTCACTGTCCTTGTCTCACACTTACAGACATCGGTTCACTGTCCTTGTCTCACACTTACAGACATTGGTATATCATCCTTGTCTCACACTTACAGACATTGGTTCACTGTCCTTGTCTCACACTTACAGACATTGGTTCACTGTCCTTGTCTCACACTTACAGACATTGGTATATCATCCTTGTCTCACACTTACAGACATTGGTTCACTGTCCTTGTCTCACACTTACAGACATTGGTTCACTGTCCTTGTCTCACACTTACAGACATTGGTTCACTGTCCTTGTCTCACACTTACAGACATTGGTTCACTGTCCTTGTCTCACACTTACAGACATTGGTTCACTGTCCTTGTCTCACACTTACAGACATTGGTTTACCATCCTTGTCTCACACTTACAGACATTGGTTCACTGTCCTTGTCTCACACTTACAGACATCGGTTCACTGTCCTTGTCTCAAACTTACAGACATTGGTTCTCTGTCCTTGTCTCACACTTCCAGACATTGATTCACTGTCCTTGTCTCACACTTACAGACATTAGTTTACCATCCTTGTCTCACACTTACAGACATTGGTTCACTGTCCTTGTCTCACACTTACAGACATTGGTTTACTGCCCTTGTCTCACACTTACAGACATTGATTCACTGTCCTTGTCTCACACTTACAGACATTGGTTTACCATCCTTGTCTCACACTTACAGACATTGGTTCACCATCCTTGTCTCACACTTACAGACATTGGTTCACTGTCCTTGTCTCACACTTACAGACATTGGTTCACTGTCCTTGTCTCACACTTACAGACATTGGTTCACTGTCCTTGTCTCACACTTACAGACATTGGTTCACTGTCCTTGTCTCACACTTACAGACATTGGTTCACTGTCCGTGTCTCACACGTACAGACATTGGTTCACCATCCTTGTCTCACACTTACAGATATTGGTTTACCATCCTTGTCTCACACTTAAAGACATTGGTTTACCACCCTTGTCTCACACTTACAGACATTGGTTCACCATCCTTGTCTCACACTTACAGACATTGGTTCACTGTCCGTGTCTCACACGTACAGACATTGGTTCACTGTCCTTGTGTCACACTTACAGACATTGGTTCACCATCCTTGTCTCACACTTACAGACATTGGTTCACTGTCCTTGTCTCACACTTACAGACATTGGTTTACCACCCTTGTCTCACACTTACAGACTTACAGACACCGGTTCACTGTCCTTGTCTCACACTTAAAGACATTGGTTCACTGTCCTTGTCTCACACGTAAAGACATTGGTTCACTGTCCGTGTCTCACACGTAAAGACATTGGTTCACTGTCCTTGTCTCACACTTACAGACATTGGTATATCATCCTTGTCTCACACGTAAAGACATTGGTTCACTGTCCTTGTCTCACACTTACAGACATTGGTTTACCATCCTTGTCTCACACTTACAGACATTGGTTCACTGTCCTTGTCTCACACTTACAGACATTGGTTTACCATCCTTATATAACACTTACCGGCATTGGTTTACCATCTTTGTCTAACACTTTCCCCTGCTGTAGCTCGGCTGTGAGTTTAAGGTCTTGTAGCTTCTCATTGTGTAGCCTGTGATCTGCCTCAAAATCTGTGATGGCACTGCGACAGTTGATGGCGTATCGGTTTCCGAAATAGTGTTGACTTCTGGGAATAAAACCTGACAAGACACAATGAGTTGTTACTGCTGCATTGACGTTGAAAATTTGTATCTTCTATTTAGGGCAATGTTGTAATTCGCCATTGGGATACTGTTTCGTGCTGAATTTTGGAGTGTTGGTTTTTTTACTGGAATATTGTCCATTTTGTAGTTGATATCAGAAAAATATCAGTAATGCAATATATCGTATATCTGTTAATTTTCACGGGGCGATATTTTCGCGATTTTCAAATAAAAAACTGTCAAGTTATATTTAACAAATGGAAATTTCGCGATCTGGATGTGAAAGAACATCTGATACCTACGTGTCTCTATTTCACAGAGTAAATTTTCGCGCTCAAGTTCATGTACCACGAAATTTCGAAAATATCGTCGTTGCCGCGAAAATAACAGGCTATACGATAGTTAGCATTATTTGTGATGTTGTTCACATGTTTAGATAATTTACAGAATCCAATACTAATTTCAGCAACAATTCATTGTTGCGAAAACAACCCAGTGTAAAAAAATACGCTGTGACTATATTATATAACTACAAGTTTGCATACAATGTATGAGTTTACTTACTTACTTACTATATACCAGGCGGTCATTAACATTCTAAGTTGAGATATCCGACAAAATGATGAAATTAACGTTAACTTACCTGTATAACCTGGTACCATCTTTTCTAGAAGTTTCTGGTCGCCCCAACTTTGTGTACGATTCTTTAGAAGATTTGACTTTGAGTGGGAGGGTTCTGAACTAGGGCGTGGTTTCGATAGGTCGGCAAGTACTAATTTTCCAGAGCTGGCTACAGCGTCATTCTTGAGAAGACAGGATGTAGTGCGACCAAATGTTTCACCAATCTGATACTTAAACTGCGGACAGAACCCACCGTACCTGAAAAACATAAAAGGGCATTATACACTTGTAACTGCCGTAAAGTTAGGATATCCTTATGACGTCATCAGCTTGATCCAGTCTGTTCACTTGGTGATTATCACAGCAAAAAAAATTTGGACACAGCTGACAGAACACTAAAAGGTGACTTCAAGTCATTAATGATATGACCAAATTAGAAGTCGAAAAATATTATATGCTTGATCAATCCCATATAAAAAGAAAATTGACATTGTATGTGTCACGTATCATTGACATTGTATATGTCAGGTATCATTGACATTGTATGTATCACGTATCATTGACATTGTATGTGTCACGTATCATTGACATTGTATGTATCACGTATCATTGACATTGTATGTTTCACGTATCATTGACATTGTATGTATCACGTATCATTGACATTGTATATGTCACGTATCATTAACATTGTATGTGTCACGTATCATTGACATTGTACGTGTCACGTATCATTGACATTGTACGTGTCACGTATCATTGACATTGTATATGTCACGTATCATTGACATTGTATGTATCACGTATCATTAACATTGTATGTGTCACGTATCACGTATCATTGACATTGTATATGTCACGTATCATTGACATTGTATGTATCACGTATCATTAACATTGTATGTGTCACGTATCATTAACATTGTATGTGTCACGTATCATTGACATTGTATATGTCAGGTATCATTGACATTGTATGTGTCACGTATCATTGACATTGTATGTATCACGTATCATTAACATTGTATGTGTCACGTATCATTGACATTGTATGTGTCACGTATCATTGACATTGTATGTATCACGTATCATTGACATTGTATGTGTCACGTATCATTGACATTGTATATGTCACGTATCATTGACATTGTACGTGTCACGTATCATTGACATTGTATATGTCACGTATCATTGACATTGTATGTATCACGTATCATTAACATTGTATGTGTCACGTATCATTAACATTGTATGTGTCACGTATCATTGACATTGTATGTGTCACGTATCATTGACATTGTATGTGTCACGTATCATTGACATTGTATGTGTCACGTATCATTGACATTGTATGTGTCACGTATCATTGACATTGTATGTATCACGTATCATTGACATAGTATGTGTCACGTATCATTGACATTGTATATGTCACGTATCATTAACATTGTATGTGTCACGTATCATTAACATTGTATGTGTCACGTATCATTGACATTGTATGTGTCACGTATCATTGACATTGTATGTGTCACGTATCATTGACATTGTATGTATCACGTATCATTAACATTGTATGTGTCACGTATCATTGACATTGTATGTGTCACGTATCATTGACATTGTATGTATCACGTATCATTGACATTGTATGTGTCACGTATCATTGACATTGTATATGTCACGTATCATTGACATTGTATTATCACGTATCATTAACATTGTATGTATCACGTATCATTAACATTGTATGTGTCACGTATCATTGACATTGTATGTGTCACGTATCATTGACATTGTATGTGTCACGTATCATTGACATTGTATGTGTCACGTATCATTGACATTGTATATGTCACGTATCATTGACATTGTATTATCACGTATCAATAACATTGTATGTATCACGTATCATTAACATTGTATGTGTCACGTATCATTGACATTGTATGTGTCACGTATCATTGACATTGTATGTATCACGTATCATTGACATTGTATGTTTCACGTATCATTGACATTGTATGTATCACGTATCATTGACATTGTATGTGTCACGTATCATTGATATTGTATATTTCACGTATCATTGACATTGTATGTGTCACGTATCATTGATATTGTATGTGTCACGTATCATTGACATTGTGTATGACACGTATCATTGACATTGTATATGTCACGTATCATTGACATTGTATGTGTCACGTATCATTGATATTGTGTATGTCACGGATCATTGACATTGTATATGTCACGTATCATTGACATTGCTCCAGTAACTTCTTGTGAGAAATGCCCCATTGTTAAGTCTCTTTCTTACCAAAATATTATTAAACACATGAAGTTCTCCTCTTTCCATCTACTTAATACACTGTTTATCAGTATTAAATAATAGATATAATCGACGGAGCTGTAGATTTCAACATAATGTAGTAGTTTATTTGTTCCAAGTGATAAACAGATTAGACACAGATAATCACAACTTAGAAGAAATCCCCAGAAATTACACCGGACACGCAAAAATATGTTTACAACAATACACATCAGATTAGGTTATCTACGTGTGTATAGTTATAAAGAGGGGAGATAAGGACCAGGAATAGAGTGTGGACTGAGAAAAGTCTGGATAGAAATCACATGGGTTAGGTCTTAAAATCGATCACTGCTTTTGATAAAGTATGAACGGATTGAAAAATATATCCGTTTTACCCATCAGACAGGTATAGAGCCGAAACAGAAGTATATTTATATCGATGTTACAATAGTGAGAAGTGTTAAAATATACAACCAAAAGGTAATACATTTCATTTCCACATTCATTACCGAGTTCACATGCTGGATCATATATACCATTAACTTTGAACAAGTCATAGTTTAAGCTACAATATCAATTTTGTGTGTAAAACATTCAACTTGCTATTTCAAACGTTATGATAATTAGGTAATTACAAAGAATGTGTTTAATTTCAGATCTAACACTGTTGATGGATGGATTCCTTCCGATATTGATTGTACTTAAGGATTAACTTCCCATTTGGCTAGGTTATAGGGGTTAACTTCGCCAGTTATTTATCTACCCGAGTTATTCCCCAAATAACCTATACAAAACAGAAATTAATCCTTATACTTACAGTTTTCTTAATCAAAATACAATTATTATTCAGTCAAAAGTTTACAGACATTACAAAAAGTCTAATTTACGGTAAACTGTATGTGAAATTGAGAATCTTAAGTACGTGTTGGGATGATTATACATAATAGCTTAAGTGCTTCGATAGAAATAACGCTCAACACTGAACACAACTGGAGACTTTAACATCATACATGTCCGAGTTAATTAACAAGGTCCAATGAACAGTAAACTGCAGGTGAAAATAAGAACCACAGAGGTAAGTTGCGATGAACATTGATAAAGATATTCCAGGTTTGGTTATAACGGCTTAAATACGTCATGAGAAATAAAGCTCAAAACTGAGCTAAACGGCTCTAATAATTACAGTTAAATGTAGGTTAAAAATAAGAGGCATTTCAATGGTGGTTTCTTTATCATAGCTAAAGTTCTCAGAGAGAAATCAATCTCAATGTGGAGTAAACACAAAACTTAAACACGGCAGTATACTTCAGCGTGATAGTGCTATAAAATCGGCTGCAGTTTGGCACTTTCACGAGACTCTTGAGAACACGCACTCTCAACACATTTATTCACTTCGCATACACTGAGAACCCGTCTTTAAATGGCCATAGCTATTGACAGGGGTATTAAACAAAATATAATCAAACCAGCTCTTGGAGGGAGAATATAACTTAGAAGGAGAGAAATTATTATGGACTTTGTGCACATGTACAAGAAAACATTTACTTCAGAAAAGTTCTTTTCCATTCTTTTTGCATATCAACTTCTACACAAACATAATCCCCTTTGTATCAAAGTGGAATAAGATGTGACATTAGCCGTTTGAAACTGAAAGAGATTTGCAGGAACAGGGAATATCCCAGCATTTGTATTTAGAAAGCTGGTGTTCCTCCTATTCGACGCTTAGATAGAAGATATGCTTACGGTTCAGTGTAAACCTTCCAGTAGCTAATTGCTTTCGGACTGTATGAACATAAACATCGATGTGAATGGCACGTTCATGTCAAAAACAATGGTACCAAATCGACAATCGATACGCTCCACCGAACACACTATTTGTGTCTAATGCACGGAAGTTCCGTGATTTTCCGAAATGTGAAATCGAACAATAGTCTGGCTGGTCTACTATAGAGAAAAAACGTAACCGGTTAAAGTAGGACAGGTACTATTGAGGGAACAAACAGTATTTGTGTTAAACTATCACTGATCGATTTCTTTAAACACAACGTACCGGAAACAAATATGAATCACAGGGAATGTAGAATGGCAACACTAACGATACCCATTCACTCTTACAATAAATATTTCATACAAGTTTTTATACCACAATTTACATCTGACTATGAAGACCAGATTATTAATGTAAAACTCAAAGGGATGGTCAGCTTAGAAAGAAAAATTCTACTCCAATAACAGTGAATTTTGACGGCGAGAACCAGTAAGTCAAAACTACGTATTGATATCTTGTGCGATATTTTCAGCTAATGTTCATCTATCTACTATTGACTGGCATTTATAGCAGATATGAATGCCAGTTTGAAGCGTGCCTCATTACTGTTATTAATTCTAGTTGATAATCGTTTTATTGGGAATGCTAAATAAAAGCTGTTCAATGGTTGACGATAGGATTCTGTTAACCATACCAACAGCGCCATACACACAGGGCCAGTGACAATTCTTATTTGTGACGAAAACTTAATTATAGGGAAAAAAACCTATTTTCTTCTTCAAGTTAGCTTTAGTCAATGTAATAATCTTATATTGTACTTTCAGCATAATTGAGCACGTGCAGTATTTCCCTGGAAATGAAATCTAGCGGGGTTCCTGGTCAGTAAGTTAATGTATGGAAAGACTTGATATAACCTAGTCCATCAGTTAAGGAGGGAATACTGAGCTTTTGTGCTTTAGTTTCTCCACCTAGAAACAGACTTACAACAGTAACTAAGATGTTTGTTTCAATATTTTCTCGCTCTTCGTTGTGGTTGAGTCGATCACATCGAAGTGTTTTTACTACCACGGATAAGTTAGATTAATTTTTTTTTTCAAAATCTGCCTTTAGAATGGCAGTGGTGCTTCAGGCACCACTATGCATTGTATTGGCTTAATAGCACTTTATCAAAATTTTCTAAAGTAAACGAAGACGCCAAAATATTCAATATAAAGAACCATAATGAGAGCTCGGGGCTAATTGATAAACCGATGCTTTATTGTAAAACGCTGCAAAGTAAACGCAGACGATTCAAGTTCATATTTCTACAACAGAACAAAACCCATGGCGCCATGATGATTACTGAACATGGCCAGTAATTAACACGTCAAAGTATGGTGGTGACCTAAAAGTGAATAAAGCTGACATCCACAATACGGTCTCGTAATAATACACATAACACCATCTACAGTAAGGACATCGACCAAACGTGATAACGACGCTATGGGGAGGGGATGACCTTTTTGCTTAAGTTTGATCAGTACATGATATGTATGTCTGTTATTGTATCAAAACAAAAGCTAACCAACAGTCGACAAATAATTGACTCTTACTTAAACCTACAATCAATAATATTAGTTGGTTTCAGTTATACTACTCCTTTGTATTTTACGTACAATGGTTGAGGTGACCATACCACGTCTGTAGAGTCTAAACCCGATAGCCTTCAGCAGGTTTCAAACACTTCTCTGATTGAGATCGATAAGCGTTGAAAAGACACGATTGTTTGAATCTATGAGATTATATGAAAGAGATTAAGTTGATCCTCTTAGACATACGATAATCCTCGTTAGTCTATTATGTAGATTAAATAACCAAACACGAATTCGGAAAACGATTGTCGAGTCTTAAAAATCAATTATCGGAGCTAGAGAAGAAAGGATATACAAACAGGTATTTCTGAAAGTCTGATGTCGAGTATTTCTGTCAAGCCATGCTTTAGAACAGTACAAAGACAATACACAAACTAGTACACCGTGTATCTGAAAACCAACTAGTAGCGGACATTTAAGTACCATGTCTAACACAGCAGGTTGTATTACTCTAGTCTACTGTACACTTAGGAGTAAGCCGCCACATATTAGGTGCGGCTATTATTCCAAAGTTTCATATTATTGGGTAAATATTTTAATAATTAACGTTTAATATTTTTCAACATTTTCAGAAATCAGTTTCACGATTAGTTTTAAACTTTGAAAATTTAAGTTCGTTCACTCAGCTTACATACTTTCTAAGTCAACATTTGATCAAGCTTCCCCTGTGTCTAAAATAATACATTTACAATACTCTTACTTATGATAATATTAGTCCTGTAGTGTGAAAAAGTTAGTTTTGAAGTATGATATACAAAGCAAACATTTATTGTTATAATATCTCCTGTTTTAATGTATAAACATTGGATAACTCAGTAAAGACAAACTACATTGTCATTCTCAACAAAATCTAAGTGAGAACATTCAAAAGACGCTCCAACCGATTAAAAATTGTGAAAGAGTTAGTTTAGCTTATTTTAAAACTTTGAACCAGACAATGTCTTCTACTATATTCCTGCAAGACTTTCGTTAACTTATAACACCTTTGACAAAAGAAAAGAAAATTATTTATTTAAGGCCTTAATTTAATATCACGTGGAAAAATGTTCAGTACTTCAACCCATGAACCTGTATCGGCCACGTTGTTAAGATATAAGTTGATATCCAGAATACAATGTAGTTTAATATCAAATAGTATAAATAGTTATTTTACACTGACGTTTGAGGGAACGACAAATGTACATCACAAGTTTATGTTGACAAGATGGTCCCTTCACATGTTGTTGGTGTCGTCGTCTCTGTCAGTCTGTGTGTCTGTCACTCATCAGTCTGTTGTTTCCGTCTGTGACTTGTCAATCTGTGTTGTTTTGGTCTGTTTTCACTCTGTAACTCAGTCTGTCACTGATCACTCCGTGTTGTTTCAGTGTGTCACTGATCGCTCTGTGTTGTTTCAGTCTGTCACTGATCATTATGTGTTGTTTCCGTCTGTGACTTGTCAATCTGTGTTGTTTCGGTCTGTTTTCAGTCTGTAACACAGTCGGTTGTTTTAGTCTGTCACTGATCACTCTGTGTTGTTTCAGTCTGTCACTGATCACTCTGTGTTGTTTCAGTGTGTCACTGATCACTCTGTGTTGTTTCAGTCTGTCACTGATCATTATGTGTTGTTTCCGTCTGTGACTTGTCAATCTGTGTTGTTTCGGTCTGTTTTCAGTCTGTAACACAGTCGGTTGTTTTAGTCTGTCACTGATCACTCTGTGTTGTTTCAGTCTGTCACTGATCACTCTGTGTTGTTTCAGTGTGTCACTGATCACTCTGTGTTGTTTCAGTCTGTCACTGATCATTATGTGTTGTTTCCGTCTGTGACTTGTCAATCTGTGTTGTTTCGGTCTGTTTTCAGTCTGTAACACAGTCGGTTGTTTTAGTCTGTCACTGATCACTCTGTGTTGTTTCAGTCTGTCACTGATCACTCTGTGTTGTTTCAGTCTGTCACTCATCACCCTGTGTTGTTTCAGTCTGTCACTGATCACTCTGTGTTGTTTCAGTCTGTCACTGATCACTCTGTGTTGTTTGAGTCTGTCACTGATCACTCTGTGTTGCTTCAGTCTGTCACTGATCACTCTGTGTTGTTTCAGTCTGTCACTCATCACCCTGTGTTGTTTCAGTCTGTCACTGATCACACTGTGTTGTTTCAGTCTGTCACTCATCAGTCTGTGTTGTTTCAGTCTGTCACTCATCACTCTGTGTTGTTTCAGTCTGTCACTGATCATTATGTGTTGTTTCCGTCTGTGACTTGTCAATCTGTGTTGTTTCGGTCTGTTTTCAGTCTGTAACACAGTCGGTTGTCTCAGTCTGTCACTGATCACTCTATGTTGTTTCAGTCTGTCACTGATCACTCTGTGTTGTTTCAGTCTGTCACTGATCACTCTGTGTTGTTTCAGTCTGTCACTGATCATTATGTGTTGTTTCCGTCTGTGACTTGTCAATCTGTGTTGTTTCAGTCTATCACTGATCACTCTGTGTTGTTTCAGTCTGTCACTGATCACTCTGTGTTGTTTCAGTCTGTCACTGATCATACTGTGTTGTTTCAGTCTGTCACTCATCACTCTGTGTTGTTTCAGTCTGTCACTCATCACTCTGTGTTGTTTCAGTCTGTCACTGATCATTAGGTGTTGTTTGCGTCTGTGACTTGCCAATCTGTGTTGTTTCGGTCTGTTTTCAGTCTGTAACTCAGTCGGTTGTTTCAGTCTGTCACTGATCACTCTGTGTTGTTTCAGTCTGTCACTCATCACCCTGTGTTGTTTCAGTCTGTCACTGATCACTCTGTGTTGTTTCAGTCTGTCACTGATCACTCTGTGTTGTTTCAGTCTGTCACTCATCACTCTGTGTTGTTTCAGTCTGTCACTCATCACCCTGTGTTGTTTCAGTCTGTCACTCATCACCCTGTGTTGTTTCAGTCTGTCACTGATCACACTGTGTTGTTTCAGTCTGTCACTCATCACTCTGTGTTGTTTCAGTCTGTCACTCATCACTCTGTGTTGTTTCAGTCTGTCACTGATCATTATGTGTTGTTTGCGTCTGTGACTTGCCAATCTGTGTTGTTTCGGTCTGTTTTCAGTCTGTAACTCAGTCGGTTGTTTCAGTCTGTCACTGATCACTCTGTGTTGTTTCAGTCTGTCACTCATCACTCTGTGTTGTTTCAGTCTGTCACTGATCATAATGTGTTGTTTCAGTGTGTCACTGATCACTCTGTGTTGTTTCAGTCTGTCACTGATCATTATGTGTTGTTTCCGTCTGTGACTTGTCAATCTGTGTTGTTTCGGTCTGTTTTCAGTCTGTAACTCAGTCGGTTGTTTCAGTCTGTCACTGATCACTCTGTGTTGTTTCAGTCTGTCACTGATCACTCTGTGTTGTTTCAGTCTGTCACTCATCATCCTGTGTTGTTTCAGTCTGTCACTGATCATTATGTGTTGTTTCAGTCTGTCACTGATCATAATGTGTTGTTTCAGTGTGTCACTGATCACTCTGTGTTGTTTCAGTCTGTCACTGATCATTATGTGTTGTTTCCGTCTGTGACTTGTCAATCTGTGTTGTTTCGGTCTGTTTTTAGTCTGTAACTCAGTCGGTTGTTTCAGTCTGTCACTGATCACTCTGTGTTGTTTCAGTCTGTCACTCATCACTCTGTGTTGTTTCAGTGTGTCACTCATCACTCTGTGTTGTTTCAGTCTGTCACTCATCACCCTGTGTTGTTTCAGTCTGTCACTGATCACTCTGTGTTGTTTGAGTCTGTCACTGATCACTCTGTGTTGTTTGAGTCTGTCACTGATCACTCTGAGTTGTTTCAGTCTGTCACTCATCACCCTGTGTTGTTTTAGTCTGTCACTGATCACTCTGTCACACGTCGCTGTTTAATTTCCGTATGTAACACGCGACTTAAGTGATACAAAGTACCCTAAATGATTGGCATAATTATTGTTAATCAATAAAAAATATAGTAAGAATAAACAATGAACATGAATAGATAAATAGTTAAATAAAGAAACTGGCGCAAATTACTCAGGTCACGTGATCTTCATGCCAGAACTTATCCCTTTATTTAATAGTACTATTCACCTGAGCGGGACATTCCACATTAACCCTTCAAGACAGCAGTGATAAACTCTGCAACCAGATTCGTCCAGGTTTGCATTTAAGAGATTAGAATATAGAAGTGCGTCTACGTTCGTTTTATTTTCTTTAGAGAACTGACACTGTGGTGTTATCTAATGACACGAATTCTATTCAGGTACTTGTTGGACATTAGTTTTAGTGTTTTCTTAATAATTCTTATTTTCTTTTCTTTTTAAGTCCCTAGTATCATTGGTCCACACGGGACGATTGTATAGCTGCTATTGTTAAAATCATGTTTAACAATAGCAGCTATACAATGGTACAACATTGGCATGTTCGAGACATGAGAAACTGCTGGTATTATATCTCTAGACAACTAATGGAGCCACTATATAGATTAGAATTCTAAAGTTATATAGGTATGATCTCACAACATCAATCGTACACTTAGGATAACGTGTTTATCTCATTAATCACTGACTAAGGACACGGAATTTCACACTACCTAGCTTGGAGTTCAGTATTTCATACAAATGTAAATGATGTGATATAACCTTGTTTATATAAACTTAAGACATACACCGTTAACAAGAGTATTAAGGTACTTTATGGTGATACGTTTCGGGTAAATACATGAAAAAGTGACACGCTGAGGGTGGATTGTTTATTGATATTTGTACATCACCATTAAATAAAGTTACTGTTAACTGATAAACGCTAACACTGCCGCAAAGTGTAGAATCATCATAGAAAGCAAAGTATGAAAAAAATTACAAACAAACATGGAATCCGGAGGTCAGTTTTGGAATCTCGAGGTGTGAAGAACAGAAATACATTAGGAAACGTCACTATAGTACTGAAGTATGAAGCAATGCCGCTACACTAGAATATCAAAACAAAAATACATTAGGAAACGTCACTATAGTACTGAAGTATGAAGCAATGCCGCTACACTAGAATATCAAAACAGAAATACATTAGGAAACGTCACTATAGTACTGAAGTATGAAGCAATGCCGCTACACTAGAATATCAAAACAGAAATACATTAGGAAACGTCACTATAGTACTGAAGCATGAAGCACTGCCGCTACACTAGAATATCAAAACAGAAATACATTAGGAAACGTCACTATAGTACTGAAGTATGAAGCAATGCCGCTACACTAGAATATCAAAACAGAAATACATTAGGAAACGTCACTATAGTACTGAAGTATGAAGCAATGCCGCTACACTAGAATATCAAAACAGAAATACATTAGGAAACGTCACTATAGTACTGAAGCATGAAGCACTGCCGCTACACTAGAATATCAAAACAGAAATACATTAGGAAACGTCACTATAGTACTGAAGTATGAAGCACTGCCGCTACACTAGAATATCAAAACAGAAATACATTAGGAAACGTCACTATAGTACTGAAGTATGAAGCACTGCCGCTACACTAGAATATCAAAACAGAAATACATTAGGAAACGTCACTATAGTACTGAAGCATGAAGCACTGCCGCTACACTAGAATATCAAAACAAAAATACATTAGGAAACGTCACTATAGTACTGAAGCATGAAGCACTGCCGCTAGAATATCAAAGTACTACCTATGAATGCTACAGAACTTTAAAACATAGAACAGTGACATTTTTTTAAAATATTGAACGCCATTCTGACAAAAGGTATCGAAGACACGATTATCTTTTTAAGAGTGGTTAGTCCTGTGGTAAAGTATGGAACGCCTGTTATAAGTACAGGTGTTATTAAGTTGATAGCATTAAGTAAGTTGTATAATGCGTGGAAGAAGATTTGCCTCTTGCAACATTACAGTTCATGGCTGCCAATGCGAATAATTTGGAACAAGCAGGAAAGTATCCTGACAGACGAAGTAGAATAAATAGAGTGAATTTACTTACAACGATTTCATGGTCCATCGTATCTAAATACATACTGAACACTTACTTATAACGATTTCATGGTCCATCGTATCTAAATACATACTGAATACTTACTTATAACGATTTCATGGTCCATCGTATCTAAATACATACTGAATACTTACTTATAACCAGTAAACTCGTTCACAACCAAAACACTGCCATTATATTTTGATAAAATATATTGAACAAACTTTTGACAATGACAAGTTTTAAGCCATTAATTGGTGGTTTGATGTGAGCTATAACATGAAAATGCTTGAACAAACACAAAGGACGTAAACGTTTGATTTCAATATTGACTCAGAATTAACACTCGATTGGAAATTACAGACCTGTAACAATATCTAAAAGGTAAACACACTATCTACTGCTGTCGAGAGTCAGTATGTATATCACCAAATGGACTAGAATGAAAAAACACCTGTCGACAGACAGTTAAAATATCATTGATGGTAATTCTTCTTTTCGGTATATGTTAATGGTCATCAAGACACTTATTCTAACTTAAAATAATGCATGTAATGTTTCCTTAGGTACCTTGAAACAGATCTAAATAAGCAAAGGCAAATATTACATTGATTCCGGAACTCTTCCGTCGATACTTTGAGATGAAAAGATGCAAAGATATTCTTTTTCAACTGAATCAAATATATGGTGTATTCACGCTACGAATAATTCGTGTGTGTGAGCTTGGTAATTTAAAGAATTACCCATATCGTTACTTCATTAATAGCCAGTACGTGTTTCTCCGGTTTTATCCACGGTGATTGACAACATTTGTACCTGCTAACTACATTATACAATTGTATGGTTGATAAAAGGGAAAACGGCCTTGCCAAATATAGCATCTAGCGATACACCAGAAAAAGGGACATGCCAATTATAGAGCATTGTCGTAAATAAGAGAAAATACTTTACCAAATATATAACACTGTCTTCAAACCAGAAAAGGAAATGGCATTCAAAAATGAACATAAAGAATTATCGTATCCCAGAGAAAAATGCCACATCAAATATAAAACCCTGTCACAAACCAGAGAAAAATGCCACATCAAATATAGAACCCTGTCACAAACCAGAGAAAAATGCCACATCAAATATAGAACCCTGTCACAAACCAGAGAAAAATGCCACATCAAATATAAAACTCTGTCACAAACCAGAGAAAAATGCCACATCAAATATAAAACCCTGTCACAAACCAGAGAAAAATGCCACATCAAATATATGAACCCTGTCACAAACCAGAGAAAAATGCCACATCAAATATAAACCCTGTCGTATGTCACAAACCAGAGAAAAATGCCACATCAAATATAGAACCCTGTCACAAACCAGAGAAAAATGCCACATCAATGCCACATCAAATATAAACCCTGTCACAAACCAGAGAAAAATGCCACATCAAATATAAAAAAAACAAACCAGAGAAAAATGCCACATCAAATATAGAACCCTGTCACAAACCAGAGAAAAATGCCACATCAAATATAAAACCCTGTCACAAACCAGAGAAAAATGTCACATCAAATATAGAACCCTGTCGTATACCAGAGAAAAATGCCACATCAAATATAGAACCCTGTCACAAACCAGAGAAAAATGCCACATCAAATATAAAACCCTGTCACAAACCAGAGAAAAATGCCACATCAAATATAAAACCCTGTCACAAACCAGAGAAAAATGCCACATCAAATATAAAACCCTGTCACAAACCAGAGAAAAATGCCACATCAAATATAGAACCCTGTCACAAACCAGAGAAAAATGCCACATCAAATATAAAACCCTGTCACAAACCAGAGAAAAATGCCACATCAAATATAAAACCCTGTCACAAACCAGAGAAAAATGTCACATCAAATATAAAACCCTGTCACAAACCAGAGAAAAATGTCACATAAAATATAAAACCCTGTCACAAACCAGAGAAAAATGCCACATCAAATATAAAACCACATCAAATATAAAACCCTGTCACAAACCAGAGAAAAATGCCACATCAAATATAGAACCCTGTCACAAACCAGAGAAAAATGCCACATCAAATATAAAACCCTGTCACAAACCAGAGAAAAATGCCACATCAAATATAGAACCCTGTCACAAACCAGAGAAAAATGCCACATCAAAATATCACAAACCAGAGAAAAATGCCACATCAAATATAGAACCCTGTCACAAACCAGAGAAAAATGCCACATCAAATATAGAACCCTGTCACAAACCAGAGAAAAATGCCACATCAAATATAGAACCCTGTCACAAACCAGAGAAAAATGCCACATCAAATATAGAACCCTGTCACAAACCAGAGAAAAATGCCACATCAAATATAGAACCCTATCATAAACTAGAAAAAAAGAGATATTCTTTAAATGATTCCAAAATCCTTTTCACACACTTACATCTTCAAACCGATATCGTCCAATCGAGTTCATCTCTTTTTTCATGCACAAATTTAAGTCCTTAATGACACTATTATTATGTACAACGAGTATTGCTGGTTGTCTTGGTTGTTCCTTTCCCTGTAAGTTCCAAATAAGAGTTATAGCAGGCGAGGACGGGAATTTATATAAAAAATACACAATTTTCATTTACGAACATATTGGTACTAGTCCTAGGATGTCCATTGCGCTATCCACCGTGCTTTTATCTACATGTATTGTGTTACGCATTTGGCTTCGTTTTAGCTCTATACAGCATTCAGTTGCTGATCAATGTTATTGATGGCAACAGATTTATTTGAAATCTTGTTTTTATCCTTCAAAGCGTACGACTTTCAGTGCAATAGTCAGCTATCTCTAAGTATCTAATAATGACGTCATAATTGTTATGACGTCACGAGCAGCACACTAGAGAGATGGTCTCACTAACCAAAACATTACAGGCCTACAGTAAAATCTTGAACATAATATATTTCTTCAGTAAGTAGACATGGAATACTGTTACTGAATTATTAGTGTGTGAAGAGAAAACCCTTTTAAAGAACGGCCAGAAAACTGAAGCTATGTAAATAATTTTAGAGAAGGTTCAGGAAACCCAAACCATGTTAACAGTTTTAGAGGATAGCCTGGAAAGCGATATACATACGTTGTGGATAAAACAGGGGTTACATCAAGTAACGGGTCATTCAGGAACACAACATACTTGGAAGGGTCAGATAGTGAAATATGTTATACCCATATATAGGGGATAACTGTTCATCATTATATATGGGAATGCTACGTGGTCGATAGTATTACAAGGACTTTGTAAATACCAACAGCATAGGTTGGTGTATTTCCCAGCATCACCGAAACCTTAGGTCAGTGAAGGCTGGTGTGCTGCCAATATCATTAAAACCTCGGGTTAGTTGTGTTTCCATAACATAGATTTAGATATTGTAAATCACAGGGACTTGGTGCGAATTTCAGATAAGTAAAGAAAAAATGTGGTCGGTTTAGTTCGAAATTCAGTATAATGACATAACTGACTTCCGCAGATTTTTCACAAGTACGCGGATACGAGAAAAACATTGTAATGTTCTGTAATTAGTCTGTTGTTAATTAAATACTGCTTCAACCCACGGATCAGCTGCTACAAGGAAAGTCTGTGGGAAGGGTAGTCTCGAATGACAACAATTCCAAAACATTATTTCTGTCAATCTGAAATTTACAACTCTACATGTCGATTGCAGTCATCTAAATTGACCATCAAAACTGAAATGTAGATGACATAGAGGTACTAGGAACAACAGCGTCGTCAGCAATAGGGAAGATCTAGTAGCATCAAGCAAATCTAATACCATGTACAGAAAGTCCGGGTGTAAATAATTAAAAGCATATCGCACAATAAAACGCACACCAGCATATCGTTATTTAGTCAATTATCCGTGCTTCAAAGAAACCATAAAGTAGATATATAACACAGTTTTACCGAGTGAATAATTTATATTCTGTACCAAGAACAGGTTACAGACATTCGTACGGAATCGATTACTAAAACGTCCTATCGGAGACGAATAGGGAGGGGGATTGAGGGGAGGGGTCGTTCTTGAATCCTTGAATGGAAACTCGTTGGACCAGACACTTGTACATGTTTATTAATTAATATGGTTGATCGACGGCATTTTGCAACATTTTTCTCCTTTTTTAGCGACACAATCGTTTCATCTGATATAGCTTAAAGAAGGTGTGGTTTGAACGTCCTTAATAATGTAAAACACGGATTTTACTGTAAATTTAATCCATTGAACGAAATGGAGTAAAGCGCAAAGCCTAAAATTCTGCTTTAAATTCGTTAAGAGGTAGAATACATTGTCTAGTTAATCTTTTAAAAGTCTCCCCACCATAGTCCAACTACTGAAAGTTCATAGTCAGACTATCTTTTAAAATAAGTTTTTCGATTCTGTACTTACCCAGGTGTATGGAACGGATCGGGGGTCATAAGTATACTTTTTCCATTTGGTGGTAACGGCATTTTGCTCTTGTGCCTTGAAAATCCACAACTGTTCGTTGATAATGAAGAGAGTCGATCGGGTACACAGTTAATTTCCTCCAAGAGAAAGTTCCACGTTCGATATCAGGCCGATCTTCTTAGCGTAGCTATGGAGCAGGTCTATTACGTCATACTATTGTTGTCGCAGGGGTGTGCGGGATACGTATTATTTGACCCCGTGACCTCTCCAGTTGACGGACGTTTAGTTTTACGAAATCGACATTAACACAACTTGAAATTGACATATGTCAGGAAGATAAAAACAAATGAATGAGTGGAATTCGATAAAATAGTATACACAGCAGGGAAAATCAATAGGGAAAATAAGCTAAGTAGTACCACCAACCTCTGCTGTGAACTTCATACAGGTAAAAAATAATGGACGAAGTATGTATTTCACAGGTAGATAACGTGGCAACGGTGTGTGTCAAAAGGAATGAAATTAGATACCAAGTCTTTATATAAATATATGTTATATTGTATATACATTAACGGGGCATTGTAATTTAAATACTATCATTCATGTAAATTGAATTATATACGCGATTTGACCCCAACGTAGTCATATGTGACATTTTGAGATCCAAATTCAAAAACGTTGAAACTGAATATTCTAATTAAACATTGATAGTATGTAGCTTTACGAAGAAGATATTATATTGGACGAGATTTGTTCATGGACGCCGATCAAGGTTGAAAGATGACACCCAAATCGACGGCAATCAATCAAAAGAATTATTTTGTATACAAGTTGTTCATCTGTACACATGTGTATATGTCCGACTTAAACTAAAAACATATTTAATTTTAATGTGTCATTTATCAAGTCTGTAGTTATGTGTATTTAATTATCAATAGTTTAAAACGCCAACTTGTGTTTTGTAACTTCACTGAAATAAACATGTGGACCTCGTGCAGAAATAATTTCAAAATATATTGATTTATATGTTATTTATCAAGTGTAACGCTTGGTATCATGGTATAAATAATCACCAATGTTATTGTCTATCTTATCAATGTACAAAATAAAAGTGACACGAAATTTCGTGTATTTACAGAGTGTCTATAGTTTATTTTACAAACTGAGAATGTTGTTGTTAAAAAACTGCACGATTTTTACAAGAATATTAAACGTTAAACAATTGTACATTTTAAGGCTTGTTAACAATGCTCGTGATCGATTTCAGTATATAGGCATTCTCTACCCTGGTTTATGAATGGTTTCACCCGTCCTGGAATATACATTTTGAAACATTTGCTATGTTTTAACATACAAATCCATTTGCTGTAATCGGATTATTTTCAGACCATTGTTCTGATTGATTTAACATTCTTTACACGCCTTGTTAGCCTTGAGACGAACTTTAAATTTAATTTTAAACACATCTTTGATGTTTATTCACTCGATATAACTTATTGAAAATCGTCGAGAAACGTTAAACAAAACCGACTATGATGAACTCCATTCTCGCATTTTTCCATATCATTTAAAAGTACACCAAACTAAACGATATTGCTTGCGGTAAAACGACAGAGGGCGATTTTTTTCTCGTGCTACAAAACACATCCCCGTAACATTATGGAGTTTCTGAAGGAATGATACCTTGTTTCTGTTTGGTGTCCTTTAAGTTTTTTACAACTACCCGTCAAGTCACGGAATTACAAGGACGTGTTTTGTGTAGGTACATATGTGATCGATAGATATTGATTGTAAACTAGAAAAGTTACTTCCCTTGTCGACCAGATCCTTTGCCATTGTCTACTCGACCAGAGATTTTTTTCGTCCACAATGAATCAGTTGATATGCAGCATTTGCGGCATCAAAGTCCGGGTCAGACGTAGTCATGAAAATTTTACTGTATGTTTTTACTGTCAATGTCGAAAAATCTACATTTCTGCTGCTGTACAACATTGTAACTTCCATTCACTCTTTTATCATTCAGTTTTGTACGTTGTACATGGTGTAATCAGTTATCCATACTGCTTTAGCAGTATACTCGTTTTATATTCTTGTAGATCTACCGTATGTCTAGTTGTTCATACTGAACATAACAAAGAACAATTTGACATATATATATATCACGACTTAATCATCAATTCCCAAATATGTCCACTCCATATCCACATCTTGTCCGTTCCTTACCCTAATATGTCCACTCCATACTCATAGCGTGTCCACTCCATATCCACATCGTGTCCGTTCCTTACCCTAATATGTCCACTCCATACTCATAGCGTGTCCACTCCACATCCACATCGTGTCCGTTCCTTACCCTAATATGTCCACTCCATACTCATAGCGTGTCCACTCCATATCCACATCGTGTCCGTTCCTTACCCTAATATGTCCACTCCATACTCATAGCGTGTCCACTCCATATCCACATCGTGTCCGTTCCTTACCCTAATATGTCCACTCCATACTCATAGCGTGTCCACTCCATATCCACATAGTGTCCGTTCCTTACCCTAATATGTCCACTCCATACTCATAGCGTGTCCACTCCACATCCACATCGTGTCCGTTCCTTACCCTAATATGTCCACTCCATACTCATAACGTGTCCACTCCACATCCACATCGTGTCCGTTCCTTACCCTAATATGTCCACTCCATACTCATAGCGTGTCCACTCCACATCCACATCGTGTCCGTTCCTTACCCTAATATGTCCACTCCATACTCATAGCGTGTCCACTCCACATCCACATCGTGTCCGTTCCTTACCCTAATATGTCCACTCCATACTCATAGCGTGTCCACTCCACATCCACATCGTGTCCATTCCTTACCCTAATATGTCCACTCCATACTCATAGCGTGTCCACTCCACATCCACATCGTGTCCGTTCCTTACCCTAATATGTCCACTCCATACTCATAGCGTGTCCACTCCACATCCACATCGTGTCCGTTCCTTACCCTAATATGTCCACTCCATACTCATAGCGTGTCCACTCCACATCCACATCGTGTCCATTCCTTACCCTAATATGTCCACTCCATACTCATAGCGTGTCCACTCCACATCCACATCGTGTCCATTCCTTACCCTAATATGTCCACTCCATACTCATAGCGTGTCCACTCCACATCCACATCGTGTCCGTTCCTTACCCTAATATGTCCACTCCATACTCATAGCGTGTCCACTCCACATCCACATCGTCTCCATTAATACGGATTAAACAAATTAGAGTAGTTTCTTTATCATGCCATTACAGTAGAGATGTTGTGACACTTCAGATTAATTGATCTTGAGTGTTAATATTGCCTTATAAAACTACAGTAAAACGATATAATTCCAATGCATATAACTACATGAAATCATAAAAGGTGATTTTACAACTCGGTGATATCTGAGTGTGATATAACCGATTCAAGTTTCATACAATGCATGTGTCGACCAGAGGTTGTTGAAACTATCAAGTCGTCAAGTGAATTTTCTAGGATGTTTACTCTAACTTATCGATGTTTTACTCTTTGCCGATGATGACACTGAAACAGTTTGCACGGTTTAGGTATTTTTGTGTTGCTAACGCTAATTCGATATGAACTTCAAGGCCATGTGAACAAAGATCGGAACACATTAACTATCAAATTACATCTGTCTTTGATAACATAAGATATATAGTGACAGGGCTTCAGAAAAAACACCAATACACATGACTGTATGATATCTTATAGTTTATCATAAACTCTATAATTCCTGATTCTTGTATATATATAATATACTGAGTCGTTCGATGACTGGAAATACAGACGAGTTATCGCCCTTATATCAGGACAGTGCAGAGGTGATGGAAAGGGTGTTGTTATTTATCATTATATATGACCGAAATGGTCAAATGTCTAAAAATTAATTAAAATAGCTGACAGGTCGGAACTATTTTGCACTTGGTATGTTAAAGGATTACAGTGTTGTGTGTGTGTGGTGGTAGGGGTGCACGGGGATATGGGCTAATAATGTATGGTAAGACAATTAACAATCTAATCTAGTTCTAAATCTACTGATTAAAAAAAAGTTAATTGAAATAAAACTTTTGGTGATTTCATTAAAGATTACTAATGTCGAGAGTGTCATTCATTTTTTCGGCTTTTTTTTTTTTTTTTTTTGTCATTATTTGAATTTAAACTTGCATATTAGTAATGGAACCCTATATTGAATAAATCCAGACACTCTCCGACATGAAACCAGTTGAATACAAAAAAGTCGACGTTATTGAAATAAAATATTTATAGAACGAGTTTATCTAAGGGCTAAATAAGAAATACAAAAAACCGGCAGCCTTGTCGACAATCTTTACATATAAAAAAGTATATCTTCAAGCAGATATCAAAAATTAAAACAAACCATATTCTTACCTGTTCAAGACGAGCAGGTTTCGGTCAATGTGCAATAATTATAATCTTACCGAATGTTTTAACACTTGGGTTGACAGACGCAGACTCTGTCCACCGTGCGGAATCTTTATGTAATAGACTTTGGACATGGCTATAAAGAACTACCTAATCAAAGTGTATTACACACGTGTGTATATGAGACTTGAGATATGTTGAAGGTGTAGTATGTGTCACATATACAATGTATAACATTGGCGACAAGTATAACATATTTGATAAATTGAGAGTGTGAAAAACTTCCTATATAACTAAGTGTGTATCAGACTTCCTGTGTGACTAATTTTGTGTGACCGAGTGTGTGACTGAGCTTGTTTTTATTGTGTATCACATACTTTGTGTGTGTGACACTAACTACTGATGGCAAACTTCATCTGTTTGACAATTTAAGTAAGTATGACAGACTTAATGTGCGTGACAGGTTTAACGCTTGTGACAGACTAAGTGTATGTGACAGATTTAACGCTTGTGACATACTTAATGTATGTGACAGATTTAACGCTTGTGACAGACTAAGTGTATGTGACAGATTTAACGCTTGTGACATACTTAATGTATGTGACAGATTTAACGCTTGTGACAGACTAAGTGTGTATGACAGGTTTAACGCTTGTGACATACTTAATGTATGTGACAGATTTAACGCTTGTGACATACTTAATGTATGTGACAGATTTAACGCTTGTGACATACTTAATGTATGTGACAGATTTAACGCTTGTGACAGACTTAATGTATGTGACAGATTTAACGCTTGTGACATACTTAATGTATGTGACAGATTTAACGCTTGTGACATACTTAATGTATGTGACAGATTTAACGCTTGTGACATACTTAATGTATGTGACAGATTTAACGCTTGTGACATACTTAATGTATGTGACAGATTTAACGCTTGTGACATACTTAATGTATGTGACAGATTTAACGCTTGTGACAGACTAAGTGTATGTGACAGATTTAACGCTTGTGACATACTTAATGTATGTGACAGATTTAACGCTTGTGACAGACTTAATGTGCGTGACAGATTTAACGCTTGTGACAGACTTAATGTGCGTGACAGATTTAACGCTTGTGACAGACTAAGTGTATGTGACAGATTTAACGCTTGTGACATACTTAATGTATGTGACAGATTTAACGCTTGTGACAGACTAAGTGTGTGTGACAGGTTTAACGCTTGTGACAGACTAAGTGTGTGTGACAGATTTAACGCTTGTGACAGACTTAATGTGCGTGACAGATTTAACGCTTGTGACATACTTAATGTATGTGACAGATTTAACGCTTGTGACAGACTAAGTGTATGTGACAGATTTAACGCTTGTGACATACTTAATGTATGTGACAGATTTAACGCTTGTGACAGACTAAGTGTGTATGACAGGTTTAACGCTTGTGACATACTTAATGTATGTGACAGATTTAACGCTTGTGACATACTTAATGTATGTGACAGATTTAACGCTTGTGACAGACTTAATGTATGTGACAGATTTAACGCTTGTGACAGACTAAGTGTGTATGACAGGTTTAACGCTTGTGACAGACTTAATGTATGTGACAGATTTAACGCTTGTGACAGACTAAGTGTGTATGACAGGTTTAACGCTTGTGACAGACTTAATGTATGTGACAGATTTAACGCTTGTGACATACTTAATGTATGTGACAGATTTAACGCTTGTGACATACTTAATGTATCTGACAGATTTAACGCTTGTGACAGACTAAGTGTGTATGACAGGTTTAACGCTTGTGACAGACTTAATGTATGTGACAGATTTAACGCTTGTGACATACTTAATGTATGTGACAGATTTAACGCTTGTGACATACTTAATGTATGTGACAGATTTAACGCTTGTGACATACTTAATGTATCTGACAGATTTAACGCTTGTGACAGACTAAGTGTGTATGACAGATTTAACGCTTGTGACATACTTAATGTATGTGACAGATTTAACGCTTGTGACATACTTAATGTATGTGACAGATTTAACGCTTGTGACATACTTAATGTATGTGACAGATTTAACGCTTGTGACATACTTAATGTATGTGACAGATTTAACGCTTGTGACATACTTAATGTATGTGACAGATTTAACGCTTGTGACAGACTTAATGTATGTGACAGATTTAACGCTTGTGACATACTTAATGTATGTGACAGATTTAACGCTTGTGACATACTTAATGTATCTGACAGATTTAACGCTTGTGACAGACTAAGTGTGTATGACAGATTTAACGCTTGTGACATACTTAATGTATGTGACAGATTTAACGCTTGTGACATACTTAATGTATGTGACAGATTTAACGCTTGTGACATACTTAATGTATGTGACAGATTTAACGCTTGTGACATACTTAATGTATGTGACAGATTTAACGCTTGTGACATACTTAATGTATGTGACAGATTTAACGCTTGTGACATACTTAATGTTTGTGACAGATTTAACGCTTGTGACATACTTAATGTATGTGACAGATTTAACGCTTGTGACATACTTAATGTATGTGACAGATTTAACGCTTGTGACATACTTAAGTGTATGTATGTGACAGATTTAACGCTTGTGACAGACTAAGTGTATGTGACAGATTTAACGCTTGTGACATACTTAATGTATCTGACAGATTTAACGCTTGTGACAGACTAAGTGTGTATGACAGGTTTAACGCTTGTGACAGACTAAGTGTGTATGACAGGTTTAACGCTTGTGACAGACTAAGTGTGTGTGACAGACTTAGTGTGTGTGACAGACTTAATGTGCGTGACAGGTTTAACGCTAGTGACAGACTAAGTGTGTGTGACAGACAATGTGCGTGACAGAATAAATGGAATTTTTAGTGTGTTAAATGTGCTACAGATTGAGTTGGTGACCGATTGTTTGACAACAGTGTTACAGATATACAGAACGATCTATCTAACGATCAATCTCTGCAGAACACACGTTAGAAAATCATGATAGGTACTGATACTATGGTGTGAATTGTCCGGAAGCAAAATGACGTAGCGCTATTTAATTCATCTAGCATAATTAATATCAAATCATTACAGATCAATATCTTTTATTTGAGGCTGTCTGACACTTGGAATTAAAATCCGTGAAGCATGAGTTAATTAATGATAGTGTGCGAGCCAAGGTTTCGTGTTAGAGCCTAATTTGTGTTTATTAGGTGTTAAGTCACTGTCTGATGATGTCATACTGCAACATACAATGTGTATTGCTGAATGGATAGAATTTGTCTGATTGCTCGATATCATCGAGAACACGTGTGCTTACCAATTAAAAGAAATAGATTTCTTCTTTTCTTTCTTTCTTTTTCTCGACACTTAGAGGGACGTTGATCAGCATGTGTTGCTTGCCTCGCAGATAAACAATGTGTGACTTCATAATTCAGTGTTATCTTCATAGATAATGTGTAACTCTTAATACAAATTACATTTGTATTATCATAATTGTGAGGCCTTATAGTTTGTAGAAAAAACCAAGAGAGGAACACAAAACGTGTATGACAAGTGGAATGCGACCCTACACTGGATCAAGGGCAGGATGGAATCTTCTGAAAGACTGGCATCTGTGGACGAAGTATGACTCCTGTGGAAGGAGTCGAAAGATGGCAACTGTAAACTGAACCGAATGATGACTTCTGGGGGCTGGACCAATACGCACCAAGAGATGGCTTCTCTGGACTGAACCGAATGATTGCTGCTGTGGACTGGATCAAAGGATGCGCTTCTGTAGACTGGAGCAAAGTATGGCTTCTGTGGACTGGAGCAAAGGATGGCTTCTGTAGACTGGAGCAAAGGATGGCATTTGTAGACTGGAGCAAAGGATGGCTTCTGTGGACTGGACCAAAATGCACCAAAAGATGATTTTTGAGGGCTGGACAAAGGATGACTTCTCTAGACAAGACCAAATGATGGTTTATGTGGGCTTGATAAAACATTGGCTTCTGTGGATTGGACCAAACATTGGCTTCTGTGCGATGGACCAAAAAGGACCAGAGAAGGGCTTCTGTTGGCTAGACCAAAACACACCAAAGGATGGCTTCTGTGGACTGGACCAAACATTGGCTGCTGTGGATTGGACAAAACATTGGCTTCTGTGCGATGGACCAAAAAGGACCAGAGAAGGGCTTCTGTTGGCTAGACCAAAACACACCAAAGGATGGCTTCTGTAGACTGGACCAAACATTGGCTTCTGTGGGATGGACCAAAAAGAACCAGAGAAGGGCTTCTGTTGGCTAGACTAAAACACACCAAAGGATGGCTTCTGTGGACTCTTGTCCTGTTCATCTCTCTGAATACCGGTGTAATATTAATACGATCAGAACCAATGAACATATCAACCAATTGCACATAGTTACATGTTTTTATTACTCATCTCTATCCATTGAACTAACACAAACTGAATTATATAATGATCAAAATAAATCGATTATATTATGGGTAAGTGAACATACCCATCTAATTTTAAAATTGCCAACTTTGACTTCCTTCATTTATCTCCTTGGTGTCACGTTTTCCGTGGAATCACTGATTGTATATTTGTATTGTCTACTGTAACAGATTGTATTGTCTACTGTAACTGATTGTATTGTCTACTGTAACTGATTGTATTGTCTACTGTAACTGATTGTATTGTCTACTGTAACTGATTGTATTGTCTACTGTAACAGATTGTATTGTCTACTGTAACTGATTGTATTGTCTACTGTAACTGATTGTATTGTCTACTGTAACTGATTGTATTGTCTACTGTAACTGATTGTATTGTCTACTGTAACTGGTTGTATATTTGTATTGTCTACTGTAACTGATTGTATTGTCTATGTAACTGATTGTATTGTCTACTGTAACTGATTGTATTGTCTATTGTCTACTGTAACTTATTGTATTGTCTACTGTAACTGATTGTATTGTCTACTGTAACTGATTGTATTGTCTACTGTAACAGATTGTATTGTCTACTGTAACTGATTGTATTGTCTACTGTAACTGATTGTATTGTCTACTGTAACTGATTGTATTGTCTACTGTAACTGATTGTATTGTCTACTGTAACTGATTGTATTGTCTACTGTAACTGGTTGTATTGTCTACTGTAACTGATTGTATTGTCTACTGTAACTGGTTGTATATTTGTATTGTCTACTGTAACTGATTGTATTGTCTACTGTAACAGATTGTATTGTCTACTGTAACTGATTGTATTGTCTACTGTAACTGATTGTATTGTCTACTGTAACTGGTTGTATATTTGTATTGTCTACTGTAACTGATTGTATTGTCTACTGTAACTGATTGTATTGTCTACTGTAACTGGTTGTATATTTGTATTGTCTACTGTAACTGATTGTATTGTCTACTGTAACAGATTGTATTGTCTACTGTAACTGATTGTATTGTCTACTGTAACTGATTGTATTGTCTACTGTAACTGATTGTATTGTCTACTGTAACTGATTGTATTGTCTACTGTAACTGATTGTATTGTCTACTGTAACTGATTGTATTGTCTACTGTAACTGATTGTATATTTGTATTGTCTACTGTAACTGATTGTATTGTCTACTGTAACTGGTTGTATTGTCTACTGTAATTGATTGTATTGTCTACTGTAACTGATTGTATTGTCTACTGTAACTGATTGTATTGTCTACTGTAACAGATTGTATTGTCTACTGTAACTGATTGTATTGTCTACTGTAACTGATTGTATTGTCTACTGTAACTGGTTGTATATTTGTATTGTCTACTGTAACTGATTGTATTGTCTACTGTAACTGATTGTATTGTCTACTGTAACTGATTGTATTGTCTACTGTAACTGATTGTATTGTCTACTGTAACTGATTGTATTGTCTACTGTAACTGGTTGTATATTTGTATTGTCTACTGTAACTGATTGTATTGTCTACTGTAACTGGTTGTATTGTCTGCTGTAACTGATTGTATTTCTAATGTAACTGATTGTATTGTCTACTGTAACTGATTGTATTGTCTACTGTAACTGGTTGTATATTTGTATTGTCTACTGTAACTGATTGTATTGTCTACTGAAACTGATTGTATTGTCTACTGTAACTGATTGTATTGTCTACTGTAACTGGTTGTATATTTGTATTGTCTACTGTAACTGATTGTATTGTCTACTGTAACTGGTTGTATATTTGTATTGTCTACTGTAACTGATTGTATTGTCTACTGTAACTGGTTGTATTGTCTACTGTAACTGATTGTATTGTCTACTGTAACTGATTGTATTGTCTACTGAAACTGATTGTATTGTCTACTGTAACTGATTGTATTGTCTACTGTAACTGATTGTATTGTCTACTGTAACTGATTGTATTGTCTACTGTAACTGATTGTATTGTCTGCTGTAACTGATTGTATTTCTAATGTAACAGATGGTATATTTGTATTGAAAGATGCTTCTCTCTCGTGTTTCTTTTGTACTCGAAGACAAAATATCGTGTAATTTACTTGATTTATGTGAACACATAAGACAGCAATTATATCATGTCTCCTTTGTGTATGTGATATTCACATAATATTGTTCTTCTGTTTACTATCAATGCAACATAATACTCGGTATCATAGCGCAACACACAGTGATATGAAAAACAACTAACACTTTACATGCACACGTACTGCTCACAGAATCTTGGTGGGAAACTTCATTTCACGATTCTCGTAAGTCAGTGATGTAACGTCGTTTTTCATTGGTCAACAACAGATTATACCCCGTAGTCAAGCCTCCCTCTCGTTCATTTGATATTTTGATCACGCATGTTTATTTAGCTAGGCACTATGCGTTTTGTTAAATTAAATATATCAGAATAAATACAATCAACATTTTTTATGTATTGTGATAGAAAACATATCGATATGTGGAAGCATTAGACAAGTTTGGCCAGCAGCCTTCGTTACGGTGTTTCTTCGTGATATGTTCCATCATTACCCAATGTTCGAGTTAACCCAATGTTCGAGTTTACCCAATGTTCGAGTTTACCAAATGTTCGAGTTTACCCAATGTTCGATTTAACCCAATGTTCGAATTTACCCAATGTTTGAGTTTACCAAATGTTCGAGTTCACCCAATGTTCGATTTAACCCAATGTTCGAATTTACTCTGTGTTCGAGCTTACCGATTGTTCGAGTTAACCCAATGTTCGAGTTAACCCAAAGTTCGAGTTTACCCAATGTTCGAGTTAACCCAACGTTCGAGTTTACCGAATGCTCGAGTGTATCCAATGTTCGAGTTTACCCAATGTTCGAGTTTACCCAATGTTCGAGTTTACCCAATGTTCGATTTTACCCAATGTTCGAGTTTACCCAATGTTCGAGTTTACCCAATGTTCGAGTTTACCAAATGTTCGAGTTTACCCAATGTTCGATTTAACCCAATGTTCGAGTTTACCCAATGTTCGAGTTTACCAAATGTTCGAGTTTACCCAATGTTCGATTTAACCCAATGTTCGAATTTACTCTGTGTTCGAGCTTACCGATTGTTCGAGTTAACCCAAAGTTCGAGTTTACCCAATGTTCGAGTTAACCCAACGTTCGAGTTTACCGAATGCTCGAGTGTATCCAATGTTCGAGTTTACCCAATGTTCGAGTTTACCCAATGTTCGAGTTTACCCAATGTTCGAGTTTACCCAATGTTCGAGTTTACCCAATGTTCGAGTTTACCAAATGTTCGAGTTTACCCAATGTTCGATTTAACGCAATGTTCGAGTTTACCCTGTGTTCGAGCTTACCGATTGTTCGAGTTAACCCAATGTTCGAGTTAACCCAATGTTCGAGTTTACCCAATGTTCGAGTTTACCCAATGTTCGAGTTTACCGAATGCTCGAGTTTATCCAATGTTCGAGTTACCCAATGTTCGAGTTTACCCAAAGATTGTTGTATTGGGCTGATGGCATATTCTATACGAAAATATTTACTTACATCGACTTTGATTTTCCTATTTTTGTCTCCTAGTATCAAGAAAGGTACAGTGGAGTACACTTCCTATTTCTAACTTTTGAATTATTTAATGCCATTTTTTGTGTTTTTGTATGTATTTAACTATCACTTGGTAATTATTAAATAAATCACAGACGAATGAACACTAACAGCGCATGCTCGCGGATATTGACAGGACGGATATGATAATGTGATTAATATGATGACTAGCAAACATATTTTATATTCTTTAAACACCTATCTGAAACGCTATCTGTCGCCATACATACTGATCTTGTAAAAATCTTACCTTTATCGTCAACATATGTCATTCTTACATCACATTTTCTCTCAGTCCACAATCCCAAATGCAAATGCACATATGAAATCACACGCACAGAAATATACTGAATAATCAAAAAAACATGATGATCTTCCAACAATACTGATAAGTAATCACCATTGTCTGTGATTTCAATGCTTTTTACCAAACCTGTCATACACCAAACACACCAGTCACGTGACAAGTGTTGTTAAAGGTATCCGTTGTTAAAAGGAAGCAAAAAGTCTCCTATTTCGAATATTTGCTTTTGTGCAGTGTCATAAATATCTGTTTAAGTTCTGTAAACCACATCGTAATGTGGTCTTCCATTAAATCCATGTTTGGTTACAGATTTCCCATCACTGTGTCGACACTTGTCCTAAGTAGACCTTCATTACATGAGGTATCTAAGGACCTTTACCTTGCCATTAGCGAATCCCACCCACAGGTCGCCATTAGGCTGTGTCCCACAGCTCGTCGGCATATTACCGTCGCGCCAGATGCTCTTGGTTGCCCGTCCTCGTCTGTCGACCAACATAACAGACTTAGTACCAACGTCACACACTACCACATTGTTGTTTCTGTCGAAACATACAGCAGTCGGGATAAACCGGCTTCGACCTTGACCTTCTCCATCTTGAACATGATTCTGACGCTCGTCGAGAGTAAGATCGCCATGGAAACGGAATAGAATATTGCTTCTTTTGTCCATAATGAGGACGTGACGAGGTAGGGAGTCTTCAATGACTGCCATGTCTCCCGTGCGTCTGTTTACACGAACCCGGATTGGCATGGAGAAGAGTTTTCGACCAGAAGGATCCGTATGTATCGTCTGCGAGATTTCGCCATCTTTTGAATATTTCACAACCTTGCCGTCTTCCTGCGTGGCCCAAATACTACCACCCTCTGCCGACTCACACAAGCTCGTGACTGGGAATCGAGTACGGTACATCAGGTTGGTTTTGCCTGTCTGAAGGATGTTCCGAATAGTTCCATCGGAACACAAAATCACTGTCTTCGTTGAATCGGCTTTTACCATCAAGTCGAAGATATTGAGGTAGGTCTCCACTACTACTGTCTGTTTCGTATCCCCAGACTGCAACATGAGGTCAGCCTCACAACCGCCACCTTTCACCACCCATGCTTTTCCGTCCAGGGTAGGGGCAACAGTTGAGATCCGTCCTTGAGTCACATGACGAAAGGACGCGATGGCCTTCACGGCGGCTGTCTTCAATTTGCTTTTTCCAGTTACACTGCTTGAGACATCAGAAATAAGGTCATCGTCATTGGGGTCGAGAATTTCGAGGCGCCAATCCTTCACGTTCATTGAGCCAAACAAAATAAGTTGTTGGGCTGCCGGGTCCTCGTCTGCTATAAGACTTGGCGTCTGTAACACGGGGAAGGGTTTGAAGGGCCGAGCATTCTCAACACGAAGACTTCTCTCCAACAAACCCATATCTGCATTCTTATCGTTGGCTAACGCACCTTTACATTTGCTCACTATTGAGGTCATGTCAGTTAGCTGTGAAAGCAACTTCTTCTCAATAGTTTCAATTATCTCTGTATTCTTCTCACAGACGTCTCTGGACCGTTGAGTGAAATCTTTAACGATTTTGTCAATTTCAGCTTTCAACTCCGCCCCCCTGTTCTCAACAGCATGAATGTTATGCTCTAGTATTTTCTTATTGTCTTGTCTAAATTGCTGAATCTTTTCCATTCTTTCATCTATAGTTTTGATCTTCGTTTCGGAGTCTGTCAAGAGACCAGAGAGTGACACCTTTTTAACGTTCATATAATCATCTGTCTCCACGAGGCGATGACCAGTGTGGGCCGCGGCGATGCACAATAGACATACGAACTGCTCGCCGCACGTGTTGCACACGCTGACAATCTTCTTTCTCGGGTGTTGAGGACAAATTCGGATGGGATTTCCGAACGCCTTGTTCTTCTTCACCACAGATGACGCCATCCTTTCTCCTAACGGTTTTGTTCGGGACAAAGTCTCATCTGTAAAGCAAGCAATTAACATAAAGTAAATCCGGAAGAAATATAAAATGCTGTAAACGAATTTACTTAGTTTTCAAAATGAAGTAGAATTAACCTTGTCATGGGGTTGTAAACCAGTTGAAATGAGTAAAAACGAAAAAATAATTCTTGTTTTGAAATGAATCCATATATCAGTTTTTTTTCTAGAAACTGGCGTCAATTCTCCATAACTGCTAAGCATGGTATAGCAAAAGTGATTTAAGTTTCTTTAAACTGCTTAAAATACCAAGACCTTCATATCTTCGACGATAAATGAGATATTCAATGATATAGAATTATATTTGTATTATACCCACATGATGAGTATCAGGGAAAAAAGAAGGATATCACCAGTAAGACAATCTATCAGGTACATTGCTAATGACTATAGGAAATTGTTTGATCTATATCATGGGAGTATCAACAAGGGAACATTTTGTAACAGCAATGTTTGATTAGCTTGTTTACTGGAATATCAGAACTGTATCTAAACATCCAATGTTCTCGGCAGTCTTCTAGAGGTTCTTTTCTGAGATATCGACAGTGCTTGTGTTTATTTATAAAAACTGTCAGATTCTTTTCCTTGTTTAACAAGCATTTGTGTTTTATATCTGTCCAGATATATTCTCGAAATGAAAACATCAAAAATATCATCCTTCCTTTTCCTGTTAGTTATAACCCTTTTGACTCTATCTTTTAATCAGATATCGTATTATTGTGTCGGCACGATGAACCATATTGAGTAATACACTAACGAGTGAGCATAACTTAATTTACTCTTTCATCTGACTCAGTGAGATTTGTGAGCAACAACGAAAATATTGATGAATAGAAAATGTTTCAAAACAGGAATGCATTACATATATCGAAAGTGTTCCTGTTAATTTGTGAATACCTTTCTCTAGGGGGTTGTAGTTACTGATATAGGAATACAACCTTTCTCTGGGGGTTTAGTTACTGATATAGGAATACGACCCAAGAACAACAGTGTGAGGAGTTGATAGTTGGGTAATAGTGTCTATTTAAACACATAAATCACTGGAATTTGGATGTCCGACATTTAAATCAAGAGATTGTAATTAACGATTAAAGAGAATCTTCATAATCAAATTATTAATCAGACACAAGCGGCTATTTATATACCATTCGTTGTATGTAATTATTTACCTTTTTGTTGGTGTTCCCTCGTGATCTTCAAAATGAAAATATCGGAAATTTGTCGTCATTTTGTTGTTGTTCTTATGAAAATATCAAAGCGATGAAGATCCGCCATTTTTGTTCCAACGGTAGCCATTAGCCTCGTTATAGAAATTGTAGGACAATGCATACCCAACAACGACGAGACAAATAACATTTTTTCTAGAGCGGTAAATGTTATATAATTTGTTGTTTTACCTTGGTCAATAACTTAGGAAATAATGCCCGGAGTAACGGACTGTGGCGTCGTCAATTCAAGTTGATGTTAGCCGTCTGTTGGAAAGTAAAACCACACAGGAAAAAAATACTTTCCGAATTAGAACAGTAAAACAACGATAAACACCTGAAACATTCAATACGACATGACCACAGTCATTCGGAACTCACCGCGGGAGACTTTTACTTGTTTTCCTGGCAGATGAACCAAACGGAAAATTTTAAATACGACAAAACACTCAACATTTTATTTTAGAGTCGTTTCTGAATTTCTTCTCTCTGAAATGGACTAGGTTAATCGATTTTAGTCAGAACTAAAGGCACAATTTGGTATCATAATTTAAAAACTCTACCGTAATCACAAATCTGTGACGTGTTATCACTCCAGGATACTCCGAGGGTTAATTATAATTAACTGATTACTGAATACTTGACATGTAGGCTGCATTGACTAGAAGTGCGACGTGGGGACAATGTGTTTCGTCATGTGTACCCACAGGTGTCGGGTGGGTCCAACAGGACGGAAAACTGTTAAATACACAGTAGACAATCGGTATAGAGTTCCCGAGTCTACACGTGATATTCAGCAGAAGTGACAATCACTAATGGTGTAACTTAATCAGGATTAAAATACCTCCTCCCCTCCTTATCGCGAAAACATCATCCCTTCCTCGTCTACTTACATTTTGATAGGGCGTTCTAATTAAAAAATCTTTATTTGTAACTTCTATATAAAATATTTTTAATTACCTCTGGAGGAGATATGGGCTTCTTAGGGAGATAAGAGACGTCCGTGGGAAAGGGATTTTACCCCACTTGCTCTTGATGACATGCGAGAGGCCCCTCGTGTGTCGTTCAGCGACCATCAGTTACCACGTGTGGAGACCCAACCTCAAAATTACCCAGGCTATTGACAGGGCGATAGGAAGTCGACATTAAGTCATAGATATATAAGTAATAAATCTTCAGCAAAAAGTAGTTAGTGGCCTGATTTACATAGGTAACCGGTACCTGAGGATATCTTGATTACTTGGATATTGATGTGCCCTCTCTCGTTCTATTTGTTAGCATAGAATCCATATCTGTAATCTCTGACAGACTGGATTACTCTGATCTAGTATAAGACTATACGGGCTTACATACTTATTACAACAAGTCCGAATTATTCTTACGTTCTATTTGTTAGCATAGAATCCATATATAAATATATATATACAACCTCTGTCGGAGTGGATTACATTGGTCTAGTGTAAGACTATTTGGGCTAATATATTTATCATAACGACTTGTCTGAATTATTCTGACGTTCTGTTTGTTAGTGTAGAATCCATATATATATATATATATATTACATTGGTGTAGTGTAAGACTATTTGGGCTAATATATTTATCATAACGACTTGTCTGAATTATTCTGACGTTCTGTTATACAGCCTCTGTCGGAGTGGATTACATTGGTGTAGTGTAAGACTATTTGGGCTAATATATTTATCAATAACGACTTGTCTGAATTATTCTGACGTTCTGTTTGTTAGTGTAGAATCCATATATATATATATATATATATATATAGCTTCTGACAGAGTGGATTACATTGGTGTAGTGTAAGACTATTTGGGCTAATATATTTATCAATACGACTTGTCTGAATTATTCTGACGTTCTGTTTGTTAGTGTAGAATCCATATATATATATATAGCTTCTGACAGAGTGGATTACATTGGTGTAGTGTAAGACTATTTGGGCTAATATATTTATCATAACGACTTGTCTGAATTATTCTGACGTTCTGTTATACAGCCTCTGTCGGAGTGGATTACATTGGTCTAGTGTAAGACTATTTGGGCTAATATATTTATCATAACGACTTGTCTGAATTATTCTGACGTTCTGTTATACAGCCTCTGTCGGAGTGGATTACATTGGTGTAGTGTAAGACTATTTGGGCTAATATATTTATCATAACGACTTGTCTGAATTATTCTGACGTTCTGTTTGTTAGTGTAGAATCCATATATATATATATATATATAGCTTCTGACAGAGTGGATTACATTGGTGTAGTGTAAGACTATTTGGGCTAATATATTTATCATAACGACTTGTCTGAATTATTCTGACGTTCTGTTTGTTAGTGTAGAATCCATATATATATATATATATATATATATATAGCTTCTGACAGAGTGGATTACATTGGTGTAGTGTAAGACTATTTGGGCTAATATATTTATCATAACGACTTGTCTGAATTATTCTGACGTTCTGTTATACAGCCTCTGTCGGAGTGGATTACATTGGTCTAGTGTAAGACTATTTGGGCTAATATATTTATCATAACGACTTGTCTGAATTATTCTGACGTTCTATTACATGTTATCATTGCCTACAATGCTTTAAGATTATGTCTTTTTAATTTGCTGAGTTAAGTAGTATTGTATTTCAGCTGTACCGACGGACACGAATATTATCTATACAGATACACGTGATAAAGTGGCCGTATTATCTATAATTCTGTATCTATTACAGTGTACATAAAATACGAAAAAAGAACAAGATTGAGGGTGAACGTCTCTAGAAAAATATGGAAAAGCAAATAATTTTCATTAATTTAATTGGAACTAAATGTACTCCGAGAATCTATGAATGTTTTAATGTTGCTCTACTCCTCCCATCTGGGGCGGTTTTTTTATCATCGATGTATGCACCTCTGTAAAATCAAATGAAATTGAAGTGAGTTATCATTTTCATATCTGTGATGTTCTCTTCCGTTCATTTGTGTGACTTTTGGTGTGGTCAATAGTACCTCTGATTGTTGTAGACAACATAGTGTACATCTACACAGCAACAACGGTGTATCTCATCCTTGTAACGTTGTCAGTGATTGGTTGAAGTGTATCACATGATAGAACAATGTAACTGAATGGACAAGTAACCAGACACATCCCCCTTCAAAATCAATGTTTATTTTTCTTTTTCGATATAAGAAAATATGAATATCTATTAACCCTGTGGAGTTTTTCTGTGTCCTATTACTGTACCCTGTAATTAGGAACTACACATGCACATGAAATCTTGTCACCAATAACTAACTATCAGTATAGGTAAATGAATACACAAATTAATTACAAAGTGATTTTTGTAATTTTAATTAAAAGTATATTATCAACAAAACCAAATACGCCGGATGCATATATCGTATTTACATGAATATAATATTCTTTCAATAAACTGCGGCATCGATATTTCGAATTTATCCGCAAGAAATAAGTTATCAGTTATCATTCTCTTGCACACAAAGACCACAAGGCTTCGATTTTACTTGACTGATCTGAGATTAGCTGCAATAATTTTAGAACAGAATTTCCTCATTCTTACTCTTGAAGAATCTAAAACTTACTAATATAGCTAGGATTTCTAAGGTAAATGTACCGATTAAGTTATAATAAATAAACATTGGAATTTTACTTCTGACGGCATTGATTTTTAACACGAATTGCAGCATATAGCAAAAGCAAGCGGGCTTTAAACCAATTCGAGTTATCTTTCTTGGATTAGACCATCATATCCTTCACTAAAGACGATCAAAAATATGACGTTCTCTAAAAACTGGAAAAGAGGCCGGCCTCAAACATAAGCCTACCCCGAAAATAAGCATGTAGTTTCTTACATAGATAATCCTGAATTTGCTTAACATTCAAGGAAATATGGCGCGTCTTATTTTCGACTTATTAGAGTATTTGAGATGTTATCATTATCACGAGATCGTAACGTGCAGCCTTGACACTGAGAATGAATGTCAATGTTCAATGTATCTGAAGACCTTGACTTGCCCATCCAAGAAGCCTACCCACAGGTCTCCGTTTGGTTGAAGTCCCAGACTCGTGGGTGGCATCTCATCCCTCCATATGGTCCGTACAAGTCGTCCATCCCTGTCTATTACGATCACTGAACCATGACCATAATCCGCGATAAGGATGTCATTGTTCCGGTCAAAACAGATATCACGTGGTAGAAAATCTTGCTGGTCGCCATTTTTAGAATCCTGAATTCCCTGAAATCTGCACAGTTCGTCCATGTTGCTGTCCATCACAGCAACATGTCTTGGTGTGGTTTCCTCAATGACAGCCATGTCTCCGTTTTTCCGGTTCACACGTACTCTTCTTGGCCAGGAAAATAGTTTCCAGCCATCCAGATCCTCTGTAATGACCTTGATGACATCACCGTGTCCGTTATACTCCACCATTTTGCCTTTATCGTCATGACAGACAATGATGCCGCCATTTTTCCCCTCACAAAGACTGCTGGCGTAATCGTCGGTTCGAAACAGAACTTTATACTTCCCGTCTGGAAGAATGCATCTGACTGATGACTGGGCACAGCAATAAACGTTGCTTCGATCTGCTGAGCAGACGACATCGTTTAGCTTCACGCCTGGCTTGACACGCATGTGTACAGTGATGTCACCTTTTTTTGTAGTGAGTGAAGCTTCGCTGCTTCCCGTACAAATTAACCAAGCGGACGTATTATCGATAGGACAGACCGAGAGCACCTGTCTTTCGGATCGCATCTTAAAGCTGCTGAGTACCTGAACTTGGTACGCCTCGGGATCTTTTACCGCATCTGGTCCCCATTCGTCCTTTCCTGGTCCCTCCTCGTCTGGTTTCCAGATAGGAGTGTCCATATAGCCAAACTGTGTCATCATCCTTGTCATTTTGTCAGACATTACTATTCCCACTTTTTGCAAGTTTGGGAAAAGGTCATATGGTCGACTATTTTGCTGCTTCAGATTTTTCTCTGTGTGCAAAAGATTTTGATATTTTTCTTTCTCTAGCACCTCTTTACATCGGTCTGCTGCTTCGGACAAATCATCGAAATGTCGTTGCATCCGGTCTTCGACATGTCCGAGCAAATCGTCGTTTTTCTGACCGATATTACGACACTGCGTCGTGTAATCATTACAGATTTCATCAATTTTCTGTTTCATCTCTTCTGTCCTACTCTTTATATAATCTGTCAATTCGGTAACGTTTTGTTTACTTTCCTTCTTAGTGTCTCTCACTTTTTGTAGTCGCTGTTTCAGTGTTGTGAGTTTAGTGTCCGAAACTTGTTTTAATCTTGAAAAAAGATGTCGCTTGAGAACAAGGTATTCTTCTACTTCCACGAACATGTGTCCAACGTGGGACGAATGGATACACGCGAGACAGACGAAACTGTCCCGACAGGTGGTGCACACCATCACAAGCCATTTCTCCGGGTGGTTTGGACAGGGTCGTTCTTGGAACACTCCATGAGAGGGGATTGGTGCGGCAATTTGACGGAATTGTATTCCCTCCGAGGTTGGACGTCCAGCAGAGCTAGGAACTTGAGACATTCTTGTCGATCGGCACAGAATAGATGAGTCAAAACTGCATAAAAACAATATTGGAAATAAGTTTTGACAACCGTGCCTTTAATAAAAATGAAAAATCGGAATATATCCTGCAAATGATTTTATTGTTGTCTGTTGAAATAATATATACATATACATACACATACAGAAGACTGACTCAGATGTCTTGTGAAAGTAGTCGGTAAGCGTTTACAGACACGAATATCGAAAAAAAATCCGTCGTTATTTTAGAGTTATATTTCCTTGCATAAAGAGTTCTTTCCATGCATGTAATTAAATATGTTAACTGTATTTATTCGTTTCAAACCAATTCTGAAACGGCTAATTTGATTTGAAATACAAATTTTGTCGTTACAAATGAAAACTTGTTCGACCCTTTCCCATTTTCTGTCGTTGGTCCTCTAAATCCACCCTTCCCCTTTCTAACTCACACTCTATCTTAATTTAATTTCACCATTACACTGCATCACCACCTAAACTAAACTCTCAAAACCCAACCTGAAAAAACCCAACTCGAATCCTACCTAAGCCCTCATCCAAACTCTACTATAATCGAATCTCCACCGTCACAAGAAGTCAAACCTCGCCCAAAGTTCGCGCTCCTCTAAACCGAACCGTCACAATGACTCACCTCCATACCCATCCAGCGTCATAACCTGACCGTAAAACCAACTAACAAACAATCCTCACCCTAATTCTGTCTCCAGTGCAGCTTAACTTTTCCCACTCTTAACTCCCCCCAATCTCAAAACCCTCCAATCTCAATTCCCCCAATCTCAGCTCCCTCCAATATCAACTACCTCCAATATCAACCCTACCTTAATCTTAGCTCCCTCCAATATCAACTACCTCCAATATCAACCCTACCTTAATCTTAGCTCCCTCCAATATCAACTACCTCCAATATCAACCCTACCTTAATCTTAGCTCCCTCCAATATCAACTACCTCCAATATCAACCCTACCTTAATCTTAGCTCCCTCTAATCTCAACTCCCCCCCCCCAATCTCAACTCCCCCAATCTTAGCTCCCTCCAATCTCAGCTCCCTCCAATCTCAACTTCCCCAATCTCAACTTCCCAAATCTCAGCTCCCTCCAATATTAACTACCTCCAATCTCAACCCTACCTAAATCTAACCACCACCTAAACTACCTCCAGCACAGCTCAACGTCCTTATGCTACACTTTGCATCACTATACACAAAGTCCAACGTTGTGGTCTAATCACAGGAGTTTTATGAAATAAGTTTTTTTTTCAGCGATCGTTTTGGCTGCTCTCAAATACGTTTTTGTTTGTCGATAAAAATTAGCTCCTGTGGTTTAACTTCATCTAAAATCTACCCCTACCGAACAGATCCCAACTTGCCTGAACATTTCCTACCATATTCAGCCTACGTAACCCCCATGCCGCGTTCATTATGAATATTATGGCTTCTTAACCCAACTTAAAGTAACCTGCCGAATTGTTAAACGTACAAAAGATTATGCTACAGTGGACTGTAATCTTAGGTATACTACAATACAAAAGTCACACTTCTTTGTACCTATAAATCCGGCTTAAATAACATTTATTTTATACCGATTCACTTTCCCTGTGTCGTTTTTACTGAACTCTTTCTTTCCATTCCGGTTTATCAAAAAACAAAATAGTAACATGTAGCAAATCAAATGTTTAATAAAAGCGAAATAATTACAATTTTATCGATTTATGAAATAATGACAAAATTATATAATAACGGAAAGACGACGTTAACACTTCGAATCTAATACCCAAGATAAATAAAAGTATTGTGTAGAAGGTATTGAGATATCTCTCCTACTTGCCGGATATTTTATATGTTCGATACATAACAGGTACCCCTATTCATCAATTTAACGATATTTAGACAGGTCGTGTACATCTTCAGTTTATATAGATATGCATTTACAACCTCAAAGTTAAGAGATGGCTTTCTTTTCTTTCCATTTTAAAATTCTGTTCTCATTTCTTTCAGGATGTTGAAAAGATATCAATCCATTTTGTTATCTCTCTTTAATTTTAGACGTTTTCTTTCAGTATTTCTGAAAAATCCTCTCAACTTATAACTACATATATCTTTCAGCGAAAAAATTGTATTAATAATAGTTGACATCATTAAGTCTCTGTTTAATAACATGTTGAGTCTTTGGATCATATATCGATTACGAGAAGTTGATGAAACATTTTGGTTGAAGATATATTCAAGAAATCGTGAAATACAATTAAGAAAAAATGTGGGGGAGATTCGATGCATATACTATCATTCTATAAGAATCGTGTACATTTGATTTGACTCTTATCAATATCACTGTTACTTAATCAATAAAAGGATAGAAGGTATAACTTACCTTAGTCAATGTTTAAAATCTTCATCCACATTTTCTGTTGAGGTCAACACATTATGACAAAAATCTCGAACATTTAAGTATATTACTGAGCTAGAGAGGTAGGCTGTAGCCAATGTTCACAGGTATGGAGCGGTAATAATTAATCCTGATTACCATTGCATTAACAACAAAATATTTTAATCCACGTGTACGTATACAGTGACAGGTACATTTAGTGGTCGAGATCACAGGGGCTGGGTTTATTGGTACAACTTAATTGTACAACAATAACCTTTTCCTTATAATAAGCTTTACTATAGTATCAATACTAGTGCTAAGGAACAGAAGAAATTGATACACAGTTTTAAGTGAAACTCTTCAAGAAAATGGGACATTCCTATACTGATACTAAGCATCAGATTGGAAACACCTCTTTGTCCGAAAATATGACATAGATCCTTTTTAAAAATTTCTAAGAAGTGTTCACACTCAATGCCCTATTTATTTAACTAACGTTCTACCTGCTCGGCAATATAATTTACACCCTTATAACATCAGAAGAGTCACCAATTTCTGTCAAATAAGCTGTCAAACTGATCTCTGTAAATATTCTTCCCTACCCTCCTCCTCTACTGACTTCACATTCACATGAAATACAACACGTCAATTACAAACCTTTAAAATTTCCTAAATGCCGATATCACTGCAGAAGTAGACACGCTTAGATCCAACATCGCGACCAAGGATGAACTACTTTAAATAGCCACTTGTACGCACGAAACTTAGTTAACAGCCCCGAGAGTTCCTGGTGATATTAGTTAATAGTCCCGAGTGTTCCTGTTGTCAATCTACTGATATTAGTTAATAGTCCTGAGAGTTCCTGTTATATATCTGGTGATATTAGCTAATAGTCCCGAGTGTTCCTGTTGTCATTCTACTGATATTAGTTAACAGTCCCGAGAGTTCCTGTTATAAATCTGGTGATATTAGTTAATAGTCCCGAGAGTTCCTGTTATAAACCTGGTGATATTAGTTAATAGTCCCGAGTGTTCCTGTTGTCAATCTACTGATATTAGTTAATAGTCCCGAGAGTTCCTGTTATAAATCTGGTGATATTAGTTAATAGTCCCGAGTGTTCCTGTTGTCAATCTACTGATATTAGTTAATAGTCCCGAGTGTTCCTGTTGTCAATCTGGTGATATTAGGTAATAGTCCCGAGAGTTCCTGTTGTCAATCTACTGATATTAGTTAATAGTCCCGAGAGTTCCTGTTGTCAATCTACTGATATTAGTTAATAGTCCCGAGTGTTCCTGTTGTCAATCTACTGATATTAGTTAATAGTCCCGAGAGTTCCTGTTATAAATCTGGTGATATTAGTTAATAGTCCCGAGAGTTCCTGTTATAAACCTGGTGATATTAGTTAATAGTCCCGAGTGTTCCTGTTGTCAATCTACTGATATTAGGTAATAGTCCTGAGAGTTCCTGTTATAAATCTGGTGATATTAGGTAATAGTCCCGAGAGTTCCTGTTATAAACCTGGTGATATTAGTTAATAGTCCCGAGTGTTCCTGTTGTCAATCTACTGATATTAGGTAATAGTCCTGAGAGTTCCTGTTATAAATCTGGTGATATTAGTTAATAGTCCCGAGAGTTCCTGTTATAAATCTGGTGATATTAGTTAATAGTCCCGAGTGTTCCTGTTGTCAATCTACTGATATTAGTTAATAGTCCCGAGTGTTCCTGTTGTCAATCTACTGATATTAGGTAATAGTCCTGAGAGTTCCTGTTATAAATCTGGTGATATTAGGTAATAGTCCCGAGAGTTCCTGTTATAAATCTGGTGATATTAGTTAATAGTCCCGAGAGTTCCTGTTATAAATCTGGTGATATTAGTTAATAGTCCCGAGAGTTCCTGTTATAAATCTGGTGATATTAGTTAATAGTCCCGAGTGTTCCTGTTGTCAATCTACTGATATTAGTTAATAGTCCCGAGTGTTCCTGTTGTCAATCTACTGATATTAGTTAATAGTCCCGAGTGTTCCTGTGATTAATCTACTGATATTAGTTCCTGTTATAAACCTGGTGATATTAGTTAATAGTCCCGAGTGTTCCTGTGGTCAGTCTGCTGATCCTGAACATATCCTCTTCCAGTGTCCTAACTACCAGCATAATTGTGATGTCAACATCTTACTTCATGGTAGTTAAGAAATGCCAGTTCAGTACAGTGAAATTATTTTGATTGTTTTCAAAACTTTATCTGTCACTCCAAGCATGTTTTATAAGGGCAGAAGGTGACACATAATATAAAATACCTGTGTGATACAACACATATCCTGACTACTACATCGTTACGTTATTCATTATACTACACGCTACTTCATAAGAGGTAGGAAAACTTCGGAGTATAACTAATGTTTAGCTCCCGTTTGCAAATCTTGTATTTACAGTTTGCTTGTATAGTGTACCACATCATGTAGAGCCCCAGTGAACTTATCGTTATGTTATTGAACCCTCAGCATCCCCCTAGTTTAAACCCTTACACATTTCTCTGTCTCTGCACGTGTTATATATCTGGTACCAGAAATATTGTCGATACCGTCCCATTGTTGCAGTAAGAACAGGAGACGGATTTACATAAGTACTATGTATTGTTGCTGAATCATGTCATTTTCTACTATAATGTATGTATCACTGCCTGTACAGTTATAATAAAGCAATATAATTGCTGATGATAGACGTTTAATCTGTATAAAAGTGTCTTATATCATGGATATGTTTCATCTACACGAAATTTGAAACCAACATGTGATTTTGATTTCTTCACTTTCATTCTTTTTGTGTTAGATGTTGGTATGGTCATTTTCTTAAATCAAAAGTGATAATAAAGAAAGCCGTGCTTGTTGGGGAGAGAAGTTAACGCTTATGTATTGCACAATACGTCAGTTATGTATATGCATTACGTCACGTTTTGTTAAACAAAATCAAGAAAACTATACAAAATCAGTACATTATAATCTGCATGAATGACATAAACGTATAAAGTGATCGTCACAATATTTTTAATCGCACAAAAACCTTCTCAGCACAATATAGGTATCGGAGCGCTATTCTTCCTTCCTTTTTATACTTGCACGAGTTATTTCCCTTGGAACTATGGGGACTGTTGTCTAGTTCGTCATTTGCTGTTGGCCCACAATGAACCGTCATTCGAATAATTTTCTGATACGTCAGATTCCTCTCAGCGCTAGAGATTCAGTAGCACATATGTATTAGTATTTTTGTTGTCTTTCTTTTTTTCTTAAGACTTCACTAGTCACGTAATCATAAACTTTTGGTTTTATTTATTATTTTACAGAATATTCGGTGATGTAAATATTAGTTTGAACCACATATTTATAAATCTGAATTGATACTGTCGTAAAATCCTTAATTTTCGTGGGAGTTCCAAGTCCACAAATTTATATGCCCACGAAGTGATAAATAGATGAAAATGACTTGGATTATAGCACTAGAGGATTTTATTGTCAGGATTTATCCTCGAAAACGGAAATATAGATTTAAGGAAATCCACTGACATTTTAGTATACTATATTTTAGTTGGCTTAGAGGACAACGAACAGCAATCAACATAGCAATGTATGGGCAATAACGTTACATAAGTCCTATAAACTCTGGTTTGTATTCTTGATATATATAAATGTCACCAAATTTTACCCTATAGATTACGTATTTGTTAGGTCAGATAAAAAGTAGAATCCGAAACAAAGTGTTTTTAACACAACTATTGTCGGTCAGATAAGTTTTGTGATGACATCGCGCGTTATCAGGAAATTCTCTGAAAATTTTCAGTAGATTATGATAGGTCTAAATATCCTTAATGTAGTTTTCAGATTTCGGGGCCAATATTTAAGTATTCCTTGTCTCTAGATTGATAGCATATCCATTGAATAGGGTGGAAACTCAAGTATCACAATCTCCACATCATATGATGAAAGATCCTTATAATTCATCAACATACAAGATGTATTGCATTTATTGTCGCTCACCTTTTGTTCTTGTAAGTTTGAATTTGCCACACTGTTGACATGCATGTCTATTATCATAAGTCTGCCGGATGATATAATTTGACATCAAAGATGTGATCTACTGAAGGGGGATCCCCATAAAACATACGATACATTGTCGATTGCTGGTAGTCAAGCCTGTAGAATCTATCTGTGTATTACGATTTCGTTGCTGTGTATCGTCCTACACAAGCCTAGCAATAGTGTTAAAATAACGAGTGTGACATTCTAGCTTCCGGAAAATGATGTATTATGAAGGGAAAGTTTATTTGAATGCACACGAAATTTAATATTGAGATTATTCATACATAAAAATCGTACTGCTTTTTCACAGGTAGGATAATTCTAGAGTAGAGACAGTGTAATTTAGTTGTACTCTACCAAGGTCGATATTCGAGCTAAAACAGATCCAAGTTTCTGCATGCTCGTCGTTTGAATGTCTTTTTTTTGCTTTATAGAATTATAAATGTGTTTGTTTAGATTTGTACAGGTATTTGTTTGTATGCTTATTGATATCGATATATATCTGCATTCAGATAAGTATATATTTACATGTGGATAAGTGTTTGTTCGTGTCTTAGCGACCATACAGTATACACCCATGTATAACTCATTTGCCATTTCAAGTAGTTGTCATGTGGGCTGGAAATTTCGTTGTTAACCCAGCTTTCGAGGTTAAATTGAAAGTGTTAATAACAGTTAAAGTGGCGTTTGGAATGTCATGAGTACTGGGGTATGAAATAATAGTAATAGTTTGGTGTGATGACAGCTTTTAATATATCCGAGTAGTCCCATGGTTTGCGGATAACATCGGACATTGGCTACTGTAAGGGCATAACCAATAAAATTGCTGCAAATGATTTCACTTTGTAAACTCGTATTTATTCACATGTTCACACACAGTCAGAATATGACCAGTATAAATATACGTGTATTTGTCTCATTTGTGATATTGGTCTGCCCAGGGCAATACCCCCAAGTTTTCCATATTTCCTGTACAATACAGCGTGTGCATTAGTAAGACAAGTAATTCAATGGTTAACACTTATAGAAAACACTGGAAAATGTACTGGTGAATTAATGATGATTTCATCTTAAACACATATTAAATGAAAACAACAATATGCATAGTAATCTTTAAGTCATGATAACACCGAACTCATTATTTCAACATCTGTATTACATCTAAAAAGTTGATGAGATTCGACTACATGACACAAATAATGACTTAGAACACGAAGTTTACGTCTAAGTTCGTGCTTTAAATAATCATGCTTGTTATACATATGGATATCTGACGCAAAGTTTGTTAAATACGGGTATGTAAAATAGAACGGTCTTCTTAATAAATAACCCAGAGAAATGGTAAAACATGGCGCCCTCTTGAGTTCAACGGAGATGGGTTAGACATGTTTTTTTTTTGTATATTAGTTCAAAATTAAATAAAAATGAATATGTGTGTAGATATGCCACGTTCGAAGTCACAAAAATGTATGAAAACCTTCGACAGTGCCTCCACGTTTTGTGACATGCTCGGCTAGAATATCGTTATCCTACATATACATTCAGTGTTTTTTTTATGATACGTCCGTCCCCAACAATGTCAGGTGAAAAAACCTATATCTTCTGAGTTGTTATTGCTAATCCTTACTAACATGAGAATAATGGAAAACTGGACGTTCCCAGATAATCAGCTGTTGTTCCTCTGCACCACCTCGTTGTATAGTCACTCTAAATGATGGAGGGGACAGCAATGCGCTTTTTTGATTAGATAACGATTGTATGTAGTCACAGAACAATAATGCTCCTTCGCATGTTCTTCATGTGATGTATGATAATATTGATAGCTGTCACAATATCATTACGCGTATGCTGTTTTGTTAGGTCCATTACAACGTAATGTGTTTAACAAATTATACCATGTTTCGGTCTGGAATTTTACACAAAATGCTTCATATTCCGTTGCTCCCATACGAACGACGAGAGTCAGTCGTGGATTGTGTTGTTGTGCTTCGATTTGAACACCGACTTGAAGACATCGTAACCGTGATCTTTGGAGCAGACTGCGCTCGTAATGTACTGAGCGATGTAGGTCTGGTTAGTCTTTCCACAATTTTTTCTAATTGTTCCGCGTTTGCCGTCCGCCATGTCCCTGGATAGTGTTTGGGCAATTCTGGATATCGGTAATTCATATATGGTCGATCACGGAACTCCTGTAGGTTCTGTTTACTCACCGATTCATACGACCTCCTCTCACGTGACCACAGAACTGATCTTCGCGCAGACGCAATGGTAGGGCGACATACGGAAGTATCAATGGACCCATAGTTGGTTTCGGAAAGTCTTGGACCAAATACACTTCTCCGGATAGCATCCTTGTCAATTTCAGTCTGAAATTTACAAAAATGCAGTAAAATATTACTTCATATATAAATTTCCTTTTTTATTTCAACAAAAAATCCCACATCATAAAGTTTCAACTTCTTTATTTACCAAATACAGTGACACATGATTTGGCAAATAACAGCATAACCACGGCCCTCTCCACCAATATATGCATGAAATTCACAGGCGTGTACATCACTGGGATGAAACAAAGAAATGAAGAAACCGCGAACAGTCTGAAAAATACTGTTGATTTGACTTACCTCAGATATTCCATTGACGTTATACAATTTTTTAAACAATTGTTACTAATGACACGGAACATTTCGGCTAGTTTACCACAAAATTAGAAAAAAGAGCTACATGTAAAGCAATGGGTTATATTACAATAATGAAACAAACAACAAAAAAACAATTGTTAGGTTATGATCTTGTGAAAAATACGTTTGTGGATCCATGTAAGGTAACTTCAGGCCAACAATGCGCCCCTATATCACACACAATCCACAGGTAAAATGTATGTAACAGCTTAGTAAAGGGCAGAATTGACTCCCGACAGTGAAAGATGAAATGTTTGACAAAGTGTTTTGTAACCTGATCAACGAAACTGGTCACTTGATGTTTATGACGTGAAAAATAGTACATAAAACCTAACCCCATGAACTTCCGTTTACATTCAATAAAACATCGACAACGCCTCAATGTAGCTATTATAAAGAAACTACAAAAATAATCTATATGTGAGCTGTTTTTAAAAAATAACCTGAAGGCTTTAGGCGAATGTACTGTAAAGCTGAGGAGATAATACGAACACAGAAAACGATGAACAGTGACATAAAACCTAAAACCGAAACTCTAAATAAAAGTTCGACAGGAAAAGATACATATTACGAAAACCATTGAAAACTGTAGTAGCATACGATATGGTCATATTCTCAGGGTGTAGGATCAGGTTGATAAAACGAAACAACAAGACATTCCAGAGATCAACACCAATGAAATGCTTTGTTATGTTTGACTAAAATAAGAATGAACCAGCAGGCTTAATTCCGAATTCTAGCATTGCCAATATTTACATGAATGCTACATTTCCATCCCCTCAAAACTCAATTAATCCGCAAAATGGCCCCCCAACATTAACTCCAGTGAATAACACTACTGTCCCAATATTCACCTTAGCCTCCTAATATCACTTTCTCTCCGAATCTTGGTCGCCCTATACTAATCTAATTTATGTTATATTAATAATAGTCAAGCAATATTAATCTTAGTCACGCAATATTAATCTAAGTCTTCCAGTATTAAGTAAATCGATACTAACATCAGTCTCCTGATATCTATCTTAGTCTTATAATATCAATCAGTCTCTACAAACTAACCTTGGTCTGTGTAAACCTTGTGTTACTGTAATTTTTGTTATTTTCGAGGTTCTCTATTTCCCATTTCTTTTAGGACGAACTAAATTCGCGAAAAATAGAAAAATTAATGAAAACTGTAGCCAATTTTCGAATCGCTACTTTCTTGAAAATCATTTCCCATTTGCATCAAACGTTTGGTCACACGGTGAACATGGCAGGTTTAACAAAATCAGCTTATGAATCAATGCATGCTTTTATGGATGAAATAAAATAAATAAAAAATATTTACAATACAAAATGAAAGAGAAAATTTCATGTTTTGGCTTAACCACCATGAAAGACAAAAAATCGATATCGTTGTTTGGCGTTTTCAGTTCTGCCCTCACCACAAGGCCATAAACAAATAACAGTGGGCTAAGTACAGTTCACGTAATTAATGGCCACCTGATAAACCCATTCAGTCTTTGAAAGTCAATAAACCTTCTTTTAACGCAATATGTAAATTAATAAAAGAGACACCACATAGTGTTTATTTAACAAGGAATCGTCCTCGTTGTCGATAATTGAGAGTAAGTGCTGTCGGTAAGTCAAATACCACATGTATATGTTAACATTACCGTAATATTTTGATGTTTAATAAAAGGGATTTAACTCCCTGGAAGTCCTAACTTGACTAAATGTGTTCAAAGTTTATACTGCTGTGATGTTATGTTATTCTGTTTCTGAAGGGATGGAAATAAAGAGGACAAAAACAAAAAGATACATAATTTACTTTCGTGCCCGATATAAGTACCCTCTTGTTTCTCTCTCGCGTCTAGTTCTCTGACAGATCTCCAATGCTTAACGTTAACCGTGAACAATTATTTAAGAATAGTTAAAGTTAAAAACACGTAATCACACTATATCCTGCCTCTGAAAACTCATTATTTCTCCCTTTTCCATTCGTTTTTTCTCATATAAAATTTTAACCATTATGATACTGTTGATAAAGAGTTATTCAGATATCGAAATTAACTAAGCATTTACTACTTACTATAAATAAACATGTATCACATATTATATAATAATATATATTATTTCTAAAAATCGTGGTAATCTCACCTTTAGAAGAGTAAGGACAATATGCCTCCTCCTTGCCTCGGTGAGGGACGCAGACCCCTTCTTCTCCTTCATACTCACCGATTACGTCGCCAACCTCGTTCTGGGCTGAGCCAAATATAACGACTCCGCAACGAGGAGGGGGTAAACAAATATGTAAGCACGTGCACGTCTTTATGTTTGAGGCGACACTATATAGAAGTATTTAGATGCTATTGATTTTTATTTTAGAGGGTCGTTAATCAGATTAATGTATACACGTTTTAGGCGTAAAAAGACATGAATTCATATTAAAGTGACACGTTTCTTAATCAAAATCGATGAAACAAAATTAAAAAGCAAGAATGAAAAGGATTCTGGCTATAGAATGTCACTCTTGATTTGTTTCATATTAACGACACTTTTTCATTTTAATAACGCTGTACTAAAACCATGCTGGCACAATATTGATAAAGAATTAATATAAAAAAAGACTTCTAGCTCTATATTTAATGTACAGGTAGATAACCAACATGTGTAAGCTATTGGGATTCCTAATTCTCCCTGCATAAGACATTGTGACAGGCATGACTCGAGGTTTAGGTGTTGACACAACACTACACAGTCAAATACACACCCTTCACATTAGATTGAATTTCATGTATGATGACTTTGGTAGCAAAAATACATTCTAAACCAGTTAATATCACCTGGGTCTTCAATTGTTTGTATATCGTTATGAGTGCTAATACAAGGTGATGCCTGCCAAGTAGGTTTCGCAAATACTCGGTATTATACAGTCAGGACCTTCTCTCCTAGCAGGTACTCGTTTGTGGAACACGTATAAAAATCTAAGGAAAACTGGGTTTATAGGTACTTGCCATATCTGAGAGCTTGGTTATGTTATAAAATATCTGACTACTAACATCAAAAATATTGTTTGGCCATAAATTCCTGCTTATATCAAATGTTACATAAAAATGCAAACATTATTTTTCAACTATGAAAGAAAGTTTAAACAATTTTACCTGATACCATATAACTAGTACCAAACAGGAACATTGGGGTTGATCACTTAGTGACAAAAGAGCTTTCTACAAATTTTTAAATATGATAAACAACTTCTGAGTAACATTGAACACGAGCCTTTAATATTTCCAACAATGAAAGAATTGAACTTATGTCTGAAAAGATTATACAAAAGACATATAGTGAATAGCACACCTTTTCTTCTATAATAACATTTGCCTTTTCCATTCTAAACAGTAGCCTTCCAAACCGAAGCAACGCCTTCATTCTTTCGTTATGGAAGTTTCTTTTCAAAGAAATGTAAACGGAGGTACAAATATATCATTATCAAATATACAGGTCCGTATTTGGTATGTCTGAAGCCAAGAATAAATTCACTGAGAATGAAACCGTAATAATCCTATATTTCTGGTCGACAATATCACGTGTGTGCCTTTAGTACAATCTTCCTACTGACTATTGGCTTACCTATGGAAACTTATTAGGACCCTCTGTTGGCTGACTTTTTGTTTTTTATTTTGATACGCTGCTAAAAGAGCTTATCAAATCAAGCGACAAACACCTTGCCAACCCTTCACTTTCACTTTAGGATATATTGTCTAATTGGTAACATACGACATTATTAATAATAGCGCGAAGTGAAATACCCAGCAGACTTTTAAAGTGAATCACCGAAAATGTGTTATATGCATCTGTACATCAAAACCGGGACAACCGTGAAATTTGAATACCGCGAAATTAAACAGCTATACAGAATCAATAATGAAGATTGTGAATCATCCCAATGATCACATAGGGAAATTTTATATTTCTTGCATAAAATGAAGTTCAATGATCGTTAGGGTGACTGGCAGTTCCGTTGTTATTATATTTGTTCTTTTTTTGAACTTGACATAACAAGACAAATGTGCCGATGAAGCAGAGGCGCTGGCCCTTCTGCAACACGTGGTTATATCTCCTTGAACTTTGTAAGGGTCATCGTGTTTATTTTGCCGTCGTTTGAATTAAGATTATCTCAAAATGTCGTAAACTTTTTTTATAATACTTAGCAATAGATACAGTAAATGCTGAAATAAACTACATCACGTGACTTTTTGTCATTTAGTACTCTCCCGTGATGCTAGGGGTTTAAAAAGTGGGGAGGTCTGTATGTCCAGAGTAAAGTCCTAACAAATATTAAGACAGATATTGTGAGATGCTTGTTAAATAAATATCGAAACTTGAATTAATTTGAAAAGAATGATAGTTTTTCTGAACCGTGCTCTTGTCCATGGAAAGTTAATGACATGCAACGTCACAGCAAACTTTGGGGGCTAAACCTTGTGAGTGCAGCACACAACACAGACACATCAGAATAACGCCTGACAACACAAATTTATTAATATATATGCAGTGAAGTGATCTTTCCATGCCCTTTTCACTGTAGAAAATGCAACATGCGTATCACTAATTTTCCATCACTGAAATATCTCACTAAAAATCCGATATCATTTAAGGTCAGGGTTTCCTCAGATAAAGCAAGCAGAACTAGTTCTGAACCGTTCATTTAATGCTGACAGGACAATATACTATTGTCTGTTCTGTAAGTCAACTACCGTTTTATAATTAGGTTGAAATTCAATAAATATAGCATTAAAGTAGAATCCCAAACCCACCGTGTTAAGGTCGTCCGCTTCGATGATAATAGGGTTCCAGACAGAAGAGCGCCGCCTATCGGAAGTTCGTCCGTACTCAACACCAAGATTCATCTTGAGGTTTCTTAACAAAGACAAGTCTTAGTGGGTCGTTCAAAGGGTCACCTGGTGATGTTAGGAAAACTCTGTCATCACCTCCTTCTGTTGATGGCTTTTTTAAATGTCGAAAAATATTACTGTCCAAAATAAATAAATAATTAAATAAACAAAAATTCTACATTCATCTAACAATATTTTGATTATTTCACTAAAGCTAAGACTATGTTGTCTCCCTTACATCAGCGATGTCTACTAGTAATCGGGAAGCAACAACTAAAGGTACATTGTATGTGGTAATGAGTATGTATGAACGTCTATTTAACATTGTATCTACTTGTGCTTAGACTAATAAAGACTTAAGGATAGTATCTAATCCTTTTTGGAAAGAGCTTTTCAAGTTACTTCATACATTTTGTGTGAAGGTCCTCTCAATGACTCAGTTATTTGTAATGAGCCCCTATGGTGGGAAAAAGTATTTATGTTACCAGTAAAATTAACCAAAGATGTTACCCTTAGATGGTTTCAGTATATATAAGTTCACAGAATACTACCCACTAACTCATATCTACACAGAATACATTTAGTAGATTCTCTATCTTGTAGCTTTTGTGGTTTGTATAATGAAACTTATGAACATTTGTTTCTTAAGTATTACATTGTTATAAATTTTTAATGAAGGTAAAAGAATGGTTGACACCATATTTTCTTGAAGATTTAAACCTTGAAAATATTATATTTGGAAATGTAAATAGTATTTCTTCTTCAAATTTAATTCTCCTTTTATTGAAAAAAATATATTTATTCTACAAAATTCAAAAATAGATTCCTAAGTATCAAGTGTTTTAAAGAGATACTTTTAGATTATTATAAGTACGAGCGAGTCTTTTATATACACAACAATGGAAAAAAGGTGAAGACAGACTTCTAGACAGATGGGGGTATGTTCCCACACTTCTTCTAGTAAATGTCCCTTCAGACTTTTCTGAGGTGAACTAAAACTTAAAAAACACTAGATCAATTTCTCTTCTGATATCTTTAATGCAGTTGATTGTGTTATGTAGACTGATACATATACATAGTTCGTGACATTCAGTAATTTTGTTTTTGAAAGCAAATTTTTGTAACTAATCATATTTGGTGGCACTCAACATTGATATTGTGTTCCTACCATTTCTTGTATATCCATATCTCATATATGTATTTCATGTTTTGTGATGTCATATAAATGTGTTGAAAATCAATAAAACTTTAAAAAAAACCATTAAACATCAATCAAAATTTAAAAAAAAAAAAAAAAGAAAAAAAAAGACTTAATTAAGGCCTAATGTCTCATTCTTTTGACATCATATCAATAAAAAAAATTGAAATAAGTACAAATAATGTATTATAGCTATCATAGCCATTGAATAATCTTAGTATACACAATAACAACTTAATACTATCGGACATGTTCGACGTTAAAGTCACATCAAATATAAATGTTTCCCTACGTTATTACGACTGTTGTAACATAAAACCTAAAAAGGCACGTATACATTCAGAATCGTTACTCAATATTTTTACTCGATCCTCAAAATGTGTGACGTTATAATTACACTACTATAGTAAGAAGTAACTTTGGGTTCATCTTCGCGGATTGAAACTGTGTACACACTGGAAATGTTTACTACTTATTTGAAGATGACGTGATATTTCTGTGTTTACATGATACACTATGATACCAGTAGTAGCAGTATTAAAGTTACCATATAGTAAATGTAAGAACATGTATAATATATGTTATACTATCCTACAGTGTTAAAGTATTTGTTCAACTACTAAAGTTACTTATGTATAGCCAGGACTAGCTAATTTTATGATAGTTTATCATAATGGCAGGTTAAGTTTACCATATCATTAATATCCTTCAGTGTAAAGTTGAACTACTAAAGTTACTTATGTATAGCCAGGACTAGCTAATTTTATGATAGTTTATCATAATGGCAGGTTAAGTTTACCATATCATTAATATCCTTCAATGTAAAGTTGAACTACTAAAGTTACTTATGTATAGCCAGGACTAGCTAATTTTATGATAGTTTATCATAATGGCAGGTTAAGTTTACCATATCATTAATATCCTTCAGTGTAAAGTTGAACTACTAAAGTTACTTATGTATAGCCAGGACTAGCTAATTTTATGATAGTTTATCATAATGGCAGGTTAAGTTTACCATATCATTAATATCCTTCAGTGTAAAGTTGAACTACTAAAGTTACTTATGTATAGCCAGGACTAGCTAATTTTATGATAGTTTATCATAATGGCAGTTAAGTTTACCATATCATTAATATCCTTCAGTGTAAAGTTGAACTACTAAAGTTACTTATGTATAGCCAGGACTAGCTAATTTTATGATAGTTTATCATAATGGCAGGTTAAGTTTACCATATCATTAATATCCTTCAGTGTAAAGTTGAACTACTAAAGTTACTTATGTATAGCCAGGACTAGCTAATTTTATGATAGTTTATCATAATGGCAGGTTAAGTTTACCATATCATTAATATCCTTCAGTGTAAAAGTTGAACTACTAAAGTTACTTATGTATAGCCGGGATTAGCTAATTTTATGATAGTTTATCATAATGGCAGGTTAAGTTTACCATATCATTAATATCCTTCAGTGTAAAGTTGAACTACTAAAGTTACTTATGTATAGCCAGGACTAGCTAATTTTATGATAGTTTATCATAATGGCAGGTTAAGTTTACCATATCATTAATATCCTTCAGTGTAAAGTTGAACTACTAAAGTTACTTATGTATAGCCAGGACTAGCTAATTTTATGATAGTTTATCATAATGGCAGGTTAAGTTTACCATATCATTAATATCCTTCAGTGTAAAGTTGAACTACTAAAGTTACTTATGTATAGCCGGGATTAGCTAATTTTATGATAGTTTATCATAATGGCAGGTTAAGTTTACCATATCATTAATATCCTTCAGTGTAAAGTTGAACTACTAAGTTACTTATGTATAGCCGGGATTAGCTAATTTTATGATAGTTTATCATAATGGCAGGTTAAGTTTACCATATCATTAATATCCTTCAGTGTAAAAGTTGAACTACTAAAGTTACTTATGTATAGCCGGGATTAGCTAATTTTATGATAGTTTATCATAATGGCAGGTTAAGTTTACCATATCATTAATATCCTTCAGTGTAAAAGTTGAACTACTAAAGTTACTTATGTATAGCCGGGATTAGCTAATTTTATGATAGTTTATCATAATGGCAGGTTAAGTTTACCATATCATTAATATCCTTCAGTGTAAAAGTTGAACTACTAAAGTTACTTATGTATAGCCGGGACTAGCTAATTTTATGATAGTTTATCATAATGGCAGGTTAAGTTTACCATATCATTAATATCCTTTAGTGTAAAAGTTGAACTACTAAAGTTACTTATGTATAGCCGGGATTAGCTAATTTTATGATAGTTTATCATAATGGCAGGTTAAGTTTACCATATCATTAATATCCTTCAGTGTAAAAGTTGAACTACTAAAGTTACTGATGTATAGCCGGGATTAGCTAATTTTATGATAGTTTATCATAATGGCAGGTTAAGTTTACCATGTCATTAATATCCTTCAGCGTAAAAGTTGAACTACTAAAGTTACTTATGTATAGCCGGGATTAGCTAATTTTATGATAGTTTATCATAATGGCAGGTTAAGTTTACCATATCATTAATATCCTTCAGTGTAAAAGTTGAACTACTAAAGTTACTTATGTATAGCCGGGATTAGCTAATTTTATGATAGTTTATCATAATGGCAGGTTAAGTTTACCATATCATTAATATCCTTCAGTGTAAAAGTTGAACTACTAAAGTTACTTATGTATAGCCGGGATTAGCTAATTTTATGATAGTTTATCATAATGGCAGGTTAAGTTTACCATATCATTAATATCCTTCAGTGTAAAAGTTGAACTACTAAAGTTACTTATGTATAGCCGGGATTAGCTAATTTTATGATAGTTTATCATAATGGCAGGTTAAGTTTACCATATCATTAATATCCTTCAGTGTAAAAGTTGAACTACTAAAGTTACTTATGTATAGCCGGGATTAGCTAATTTTATGATAGTTTATCATAATGGCAGGTTAAGTTTACCATATCATTAATATCCTTCAGTGTAAAAGTTGAACTACTAAAGTTACTTATGTATAGCCGGGACTAGCTAATTTTATGATAGTTTATCATAATGGCAGGTTAAGTTTACCATATCATTAATATCCTTCAGTTTAAAGTTGAACTACTAAAGTTACTTATGTATAGCCAGGACTAGCTAATTTTATGATAGTTTATCATAATGGCAGGTTAAGTTTACCATATCATTAATATCCTTCAGTGTAAAGTTGAACTACTAAAGTTACTTATGTATAGCCGGGACTAGCTAATTTTATGATAGTTTATCATAATGGCAGGTTAAGTTTACCATATCATTAATATCCTTCAGTGTAAAGTTGAACTACTAAAGTTACTTATGTATAGCCAGGACTAGCTAATTTTATGATAGTTTATCATAATGATGTGGTAACATTACGATATCTTTAATATCAAACACTATTCTCTGTTGACCTGTCTCTGATCAGCGCCAAAGACATTATTAATGTAATATCACAAGACATTTCACATACGTATTGATCTTGTCGCGTGTCCTATGTTAATTGATGGAAGAGAATATAACTAAGCGTTGACTAAAATCAGAAAAGTACTTAGCTACAAAAATAATGAGGAAAAATAATCAAATACACATGACTTAACATTCTATGTTTGTAAAGTGTGCCGACCTTCTGTAGTAACCATTTTACGCTTTGAACATTTTAAATAGACGGAATTCATTTAAGAATTTACGTTCAAGATGGCCACCTTTGATAACGTCAACTTGACTATAGAATTGTCAACCGTGAAATAGACCAGGTGTGACTGGGTAGATATGGTGCGTGTTTTGTTTCAAAGGTCACTGATTATTTTGACTACGATGACGGAGCTCCAAGTTATGCAGACGTAAAACTATTTGGCAAGTTCACAAGTCCAGCTTGAGTAAAACTAGTTGTCTATGATGTGTATACTGACGTGATAAATCCTAATCCCAAAACATGGCCGTTTGTTTGTATCTGCTGTACTTTTCTGTCATTTTTCATGGTTAAAATCAAATTTGAAATAGCTTTGATTTTGTTTTGATCCTTGTGTCGAATGCATATATATCAAATTTAGATTTTAATCAGTCGATTTTCGTTGACATTTTTCCCGTTCTAGTAATCTTTAGTAACACCTTGATTTATTCTCCTTGTACCTGTTCAGGAGTTTCCGTGTGAAGCTTTACTTTCTTCATATTTTACTTTTATTGAATTCGAGTCTAGATACTGATTTTGCTGACATGTTGGTATTTTCTTGTTAAAGTTTTTAAATGATCATTTGATAGTTTTTAAAGCCATTTATGTGTGTACAGTTAAACTCTATTAAACAACTTTCAGCACCGGATATTTCCCATGCCAATCTACTTAGTGAGTGCTAATCCTTCATAGAGGTGTTTTTGACTTCCAATCACCATAAGACGATTGTGTAATATGGTCCATGGCCTTGTTTATTAAAGACCAATTACATCATCGGTACTTTATAGAAGTGGTGTTACGTTGACAGAATAATATCTAATCCCATTAACGTCATAATCCTACATTGTTAATAATGCGGAATTAATAGGATCAAGCAAAAAACAATGTTGTTGTGGTCTGACGTTCCCTATACTATTCGTTAGTCGTTTTGTGAGCGGGGGTGTTCCTTGATGGTCTGACGTTCCCTATACTATTCGTTAGTCGTTTTGTGAGCGGGGGTGTTCCTGGATGGTCTGACGTTCCCTATACTATTCGTTAGTCGTTTTGTGAGCGGGGGTGTTCCTGGATGGTCTGACGTTCCCTATACTATTCGTTAGTCGGTTTGTGAGCGGGGGTGTTCCTTGATGGTCTGACGTTCCCTATACTATTCGTTAGTCGTTTTGTGAGCGGGGGTGTTCCTTGATGGTTTTAACTACGAGCATGTACAGCGAAAAGTTAAACCCTCGAAAATATGAAAAAAATATTTTACCCCTCAGAAATAGTAACTTTACAATATTGTTTTCCTTAGTCTTATACTACTTATCGTACTGTTAATATGTCGTTTTCCATGAATTGATAGAATGTGTCTGTAAAATGTTATTGTGGTTGCAGTCATTATTGTTTAACTGTTTATGCTATTCGTCGTCCGTAATATTTGGAGTGGTGTTATTTTCATTGGTAATTCGTGTTCATGCCCATGCTGACTGTTACAATTTGTTGTTGTTTTACACATTCGGAATGCGTTAAGTTTGAAGGACGAATACATATATTTTACGAAAGGTAAAATTACTTTCAAATTTCCGAGGAATGAAGTGAAAGATCCTGTTGGATATTAGTTCAATAAATATATTGTTTAAACATATAGCATTCCCCACTTCTGTATGTCCCGCTGGTCCTGTCAGATACAATGTCTTGTACAATGGCAAAGTACGTTGCATTTCTTGGCAAAATATTTAATTGTACTTTTTGTTAAATAAAAAAAGATATTCGATTATATAATTAAAAGAATACTTCGGAACTTCGATATGTTAATGTAGACTCAACGTCTGTGTCCTTTTAACCCAGTCCGTTAATTATCAATAGATTTGACGCCTCTCCTGTGTTAATTTGATTTATTCACAATGAACATAACATCAAATCAATACCAAAACCTGGTAATAATACTTTATAAATAATATAAACTGGATAACACAGCCGTGATTGGCTTGTAAATTAAATGAGCTGGCCGTGTGTATCATTGCTGCTTTTTTTTAAGTGTGAATAAATTACAACTGTTTAGTATGTCGAACAATGGTTGGTTTCAGTTTACAAAATCCGTATAATTTCCTCCTAAGTTTACATATGCAGAGTAAAACAGCTAACTCCCCACACGCTGAGACGGTTGACTGTAATCGACACCGTCCTGGGACCCCTTTTCTATATTTAGTGGTGTTGTCCAATATCGTGGGACGAAATTGTCAAGAACAACGTCCACTACTTCATCTGTTTTACTATCTAAGATAGTATAGATACATTAATGATTTACACATCTAATTCTAGTATACAACAATGTAGTCTTGGTTAAGACACAGATAATTACTTGTTAACATTGGAAGTAATTAGTGTTGTTAATCACACTGCCGGTCAATACTTTGGCCTGTATTACGGTAATGATGTAGATAGTGTTGGACTAACTCGTGTGACTGTAGTAGCGCTGAGGTGAGGTTGTCAATGTGAAAAAGTGTAACTTCCTAGATCAACTGATCAAACTGAGTGTAAGACACACAGGTCATTAACACATACCAATACAAATGGTTATACTGCATTAAATTGCATCATAAAGCTGTTTCGTCCTTCTGGGGACTCGTCAGTGATACTAAGGGGCTAAAGTGTTGAAATATAGGAGTATTCAATCTCCTTTAATGTGATTTCCTAGTACAATATTACGTTAATTATCGATGTAAAGGAAAGTAACTTATAAGAAAAGCCAACATACTTTCTTCAATATAGTTCATCGACAAAGACATACTTTCTCAGAACTAAAAATATGAGAGAAACTGTCTTATTGCGAAAATGTGATAACTTCGCTCCCTTCATTGTCCTCTCCTGAGTTAGAATACTAAATATCATGCTCCGAGCTTACAGGCTTTAACGGTGCTTATTTAATAACTAAACCATGATACGTTTCGGAATGAATATAGACATAACAAAATGACGTAATTTTGGGGTTCAAAAGTACAATATAACACTTAAGATAATGTAATCGTATCATAACATTAAAATACATTTGTATAAAACATTGATTTTTTGATGTGGAGTTTTGACACATAAATTGTTATTTATATTAAGATGTGATGTACGTTATTGATAGAGAAAATGAACAATCTTACCTTAAACAGTAAGTTTTGACCACAGATACGTCACACGAACTGAAGATGACCACTCTGTATAGCCTAGCTATCGTACGTTAATGATCTAATATGCATCGATCCCTGTGTTAATTATCATTGTGATTGACACCGTACATACAGAGCGCCTAAATATAAGTTTATAAATGGTACCACGTGGATCCCGTTTGTCTCTGTTATTGTAGCATGGTTGGACTTTAATTACTATTGTTGATCGTGACATGTCGTTAAAAGTTCAAACAGATTTCAATCATATCGACTTGTATATATAGTTTAAGTTAAGGAGGTCTTGAAGCATAGTCAGCTTCACTTAATTCAATAATATGTATTTCCATAATGTGTTTTCATTAAGTTCAAAAAGATATCTCGTCATATTTCGGCACCAAAGGACAATGATAAAGATATAGACACGTTTCTTTCAATATACTTAATTTTTCTGAGTTTGAAGCATTACATTTGGTTGATATTTTTTATATACAGAAGACACAAAGTCACGCTTGTTTACAATAAATATCTTATCTTGAAGAGGAGTGCAGATATTATTAAGACTATAGTATGAACGTTGGCCGCCAAGACAATATACTATACACGTGCTAGTAATTTAATTACATATATCCTGACTTGTTTACGTCACAGGTAACTGACAGTTCGTACAGATTGTCCAGAGAGATATAAACATATCAGTATAATTTGATATAGATATATACCTACCACACAGTATCACACCTCTATTAGTGTATTTTAATTTATCAGACAATAGTTGTTGATAAAATGGTCATATCTTTCCAACGCAGTTTGTTTAATGTATAATAAGAGTGCTATATTTGTACATATTGTCAATATCTGTTTTTGGCAGATGACAATGCTGTAGATATTTACGTTTTAAGATATAAATCTAAAACAGAGATATGTACATCTTAACAATTGAGGTGTAAAATATAAAGTTAGGGTTATTACTAAAGTACATTTATTAAGAATTTTCTAATAATATCTCTCCTACGTCAGAGAATATATGTTGTTTACGTCTCTCTGACTATTTTACGTTGTGGTTAAGACAGGACTGTTATTTTCCTTCATTATCATTAGACTTTATACCATTTCAGTCATGGGTTCTAATAACATATATACACCTGGCAGTAAGTTAGTGATCATCGATTTCATTATGAAAGTTTTAATCAAACTGATTTTCCATATGTAACAATAGTCCTTGTGGCGTTTGCAGTGTCTTGTTAACTCAACATCCCGGATTAAACTTAGGTAACCGCTCTCTAATTAAACAACAAGTTTGCTTTGCCACCTAAGCAGTAGTTGCACGTGTATGACTGGTAAATCATACACGTGACCACATTGTATATGAAATAACACATCGAAAATTGACAAATTTTAAAAGATGGAAAGCACTTGGGATGGTTAAAAGATGTTTGACATACAGGTAGGTAGTCATTTTAATGTCAGCCATTCTGCTATTTCTCAGTTAAAGTAGCATCTGAACTAAACCGCATATTGACGAGCGTCCCAGGTCTGGCAGACCTCGGAAGACCGTAGATAGAGTGGAGACTTTTGTGAAGACAGGCAATGCGAGTTCCAAGCATCACTGCCAACAGGTTCAGGGGACAGTGGAACGTTAATGCTTGCGGTAGACAACGTATCGTCAATAAGCGTTTGAACAAAGCGACTTTGCGTTCGCAGACCAGTGAAATGTCCATTGTACTGCAATGGGCACGTGATCATCGGACATGGAATATCAGGTGTTAGCCAAAATTCCACTGATCTGATGATAGCCGCTTTTTAATTAGTCCAACAGACGTCCGTATTTGGAGACCAAGAAATACGGCATAACATCACAATTATATTCTAAACACAACAATATTTGTTGTTCCTTTTCTCTCAACTGTAAGCTTCATTTGCATATCCTTTTTGGAACTTTTGATTGGCAGAGCTACCGCAATCAGATTCTTGGACCTTGAGTTTTCCCGCATTTCAATGTCAATCCATCGGCAGATCAGCCTGTCATAATGGATGACAATGCCAAACCACACAGAACCCGCCTCGTGTAAAGTTGTCTCTAAGAAAAGGTGATAGAGATACCCCCATGGGCAGCAATGTCACCAGACATGAACCTTATTGAGCATGTGTACAACTATCTCCAACCAAATACAATGTGTGGGGTCAAAATGCGGAACAAGAATTACGGACTGCATTGCTATCCCCAGAACAAGCTGTATCAGTTGTATAAGACGGCGGGCTCGTAAATCGTACCAGAAGCACGGTGGCTATACCTGATATTGACATTTTATACCCTATAGAACCCGTTGATTTGTTAATCTTCTTGATCAAGCTACACATTTTGGTGATTTGATGACGTATCTTTTAATTAGAGACGGTTAGAGTCAATTCTTTTCTACACTTTAGAAATATCTTGGAGTACATCTTTTTAAAATGATACAGCATTTCCGGTTCTGTAAGATTCTTTTTCCCATCAGCTGTGTATAATTTCGTTAGATGACTGTAAAACCAATCCCTATTTATCATATATCGTTGTAATTGAATATAATTATAAATGCAGCGAACAAAAGATAAGCCCAATCTATGATATGAGTGGTTCCTAGCTGAAGGACGAGTGTAAATGTGGCTTTGGGATGTAAGGCGGTGAAAGGCAAAAACCTTCATTGCCACAAGGATAACATATGTTGTCACATTGAAGGTTACACATTATTCATCGCTTTATTGACCTCTAAGGAAAAAGTAACTCTCCCATGTCGTACAACACTGACGAAAAATGAACCAATTTCGGCATGTTAGAAACTCCGACACATACCCGAACATACCTTTTTCAGATTTTTCAAATGATATAAACCTTAATCTTCAGCCAGGTTATTTAAATGTTAGGTTTTTATTTCGATATGACCTAACAGTATAACAATAGATGGAATTGAAATAAGGCTACAAGCTTAAATCGTAATACAGTGTCTAAACATCATACTTTTTAGTTCTCGATGTGAAACGATATTTAACGTTACAACACATTTGCCTGGCGGAAAAGGGAGACGTCAAAATAACATTGGTCCAATTGAGATTTTCTTAATTATCAAAATGTAAATATGACCTAATGTATTTGATGCAATGATATTGACAGCGAATATCATGTAGGCGATCATTGTATTTTTTTCATATCACACTTCAAAAATCTACGCCGACAACTGGTAACACCGATGCGGAAAAGAAATATTCAAATGTCTTTATTACATCCTGAACGTTAGAACCTCTGAATATTGTCTCAATATATGTTCTAAGGAAAGTCTATTGATGCTTATGTCAGCTGTCTGACACGACAGCTATTGAATAGCGCGGAGAGTGAGCCTAATGGGAAACTTGGATACAAGCTAATGATCCGTTCCGTAATGTATAGAAAACTACCGCAAAATCTGGTGAACCCTACAGGCCCTCCAGTCATCCAGGACTATGTATGGTGTAACGAAACCTAACTGCAGGGGTCTCTGTGGTATTAGTACTAAGCTTTAAGGCCTTTGTGTATTATGTGACCAAACAATAGTGATAATGTGCTTATGAAAGGATATTTAAAATTTGGAAAGTGTTTCATTGCTTTCCAACACGATATAAGCTTTAAATGACTGTGATACAATTAGATCAAATCTTAGGTACTTAGATACATGGTGAACGTTGAAACGTGTGTGGCCAGAGATACGTGGGCTGGTTCATATTTATCAAACTATGTGAAAGAAACATTTGTTTAATTTTCTTTTTTCTTCTTAAGAGGTCTTTCGTTGGGTCATAAAACACACAGATGTCAGAGAGTTATTCATAAGTGTGACGTTTATTGACCTCAGCTTTTGTTGTCACGTCATCCAAACGGAAGTCGATTGTGTAGTAAGCAGGTTACTATGGATATTAACACATTTGACAAACCTATATCGGCTGTGTCATTCAAACACTTTCCGGAGCCAGAGGTGTGATGTTATTGTAAAAGGACTTCGGAACCGGAATGGAACAATAACATTTGGTATTGTGTATATAAATATTATTGCACAAGACTTGTTGGATATTTTTGTTATTTCATTGGATTGTAAGCTCAGGTGAGTGTTGTGACGGACGTGCATTTGTGTAGCTGATAAAGAAATATTGACATCCAGGCTTGTTTACTGTGTCATGAATATTTATGAAATCTCATCAGCGATAGAATAGGATGCTTGTCCAATGAACCGCGAGTCCAGTATAGGTTTTATTGTGCTTGACTCTGGTCAACGTTGGTTCAGTGATGATGTGAACACTTTCAATACCTGTGGGATATTGTAAATGCTACAAGTCAACATTTGTAAAGAGCATCTGTTTATGGGGTGAGTAAACACTATCACAGTTGCGTGTATAGGATCCTCGCCAACAGGAAACTGCGATGAATACAGTCTGAGGGTAAATTCGAAATCGTTAAAATCTAAACTTTGAAGTATTATATACAGACCAAATCGATTGAATCATTACAGAAAGACAGGAATTCGTTTTGATAAACACCTGACAAAAGCAAACGAGAAGTTTCGACAAACAACCCAGGAAAGCTGGTAGAACGTCCGGAGTGTCGCCATTTACATTTATTATCGCTCTTAATCAATTCCCGCCATTATGAAGGACAGCGAACCTCGCGCTCGGTCGGCTCCCGTTAAATCTATCGGGAAATTAGCAAAGGAGGCACATGGTTATGAGACTATGGAAAAATTTCAAAGAAGTGACCGACTCATCTTTCCAGGAGAAAAGAGAAAGGAGTCGACTGCAATGGTTCTCGTGGAGTTATCAACTCCTAAACAAACACGTCCAAAAAGTGCAAGGCGACAAATCTCAAGCGAGGATTTTGATGACTATATCGACGTGCAAAGGAAAGTTACTAGGGATGAAATGGATAACATCGTGTCACGTCTCAGTCGGCCTACATATACCAGCAGTGTACGCGAGACGTCGGCGAACGTGCGCAGAGTAAGCATTGAAGAACAAAATGTAAGGAAAAAAGTGTCAATCCATTCCGCGACCACGCAGCGACAATTGGATCCAAACCGATTTCAGGGATCAAAGAAAGTGAGTCGACAAAAGATGGACGATATAGTGAACAGGCTAAGTCAGACAAGCAAACGCCATGAACAACAGTCTCTTCAAGAACGCCGAGATTTAAATCGGAAGTTGGGATCCCTTTGTAGTTATCGATGGATGGGAATCCGGAACTGTTGAGGTTACTTTGATTTTAATTTCCATTTTCAACCAGGACAATTTTTAAAAAGTTATTTTGGTGCTGTCATATGTATATAAGATCGACCTAATATCTTTATGATCAAATTAGAGCATCATATATAATGTAGTGTTTATTTGCTTGTAAATCAGTGTAGTTTTGTCGAGGTACTTAACGAGGGCTGCAGAAGGCAGTAGGGGGATTACTTCAAGTACACTGTACAGTAGGACTGGAGAGACGTCATCAGGTGGAGACTTACCATGGCACTAATGACTGAAGTACTCATGTAATTGTTATAACGGATAGTTAAATGAAATTGTACTGTATATTTCATAATCATTTGATAAATGTGGTATTGTATCGAATGTAGCTGCCAAATTAAGATGAAACGTTAAGGATGAGCTTCCATAAATTTCATTTGAAATAGAAAAAAGTCGATATTCTGACATTCAGGTCAGACCGTTGGTACGGAAATGTTCACGAAAATACGTTTATTATCACTCCTTCAGCCTTAAAACGTCGCCATTTCACCAAACGTCTACTGTCTTAATTCTGATGTAACTTAGGCTGATATTGCAAGAGGCCATACGCAATTTTGATCATGGGTGTAAAAAAGTTGTCATAAGAAACATAATACATTTCTTGACGGGTCTTCATAATGATCACTTTAACAAATAGTATGTTCCTCTTTGTGTGATATGAATATGGACGTGTTTGATGCTCGTTAGTTTGCTATCTCATTAGTTTGCTTGTTGGTTCCGTTGTTGTATACCTTGCTCTCATTTGAGAACATGACATAACTTTCTTGGATTGGTCAAGATTTACATGGCGGGTGTCAGCAATGGAGCAGATGACGCTTACCTTCATATTTTGCTCTAGTTATATCAAATTTGATTTTGGATTATCTTTATGTTGACCAGCTGTTATCTTTTCTTTTGTATATAGTTCATACAGCATATCAAGTAATTCCATACTCCGCCGTATTCTTTGTACATTTAACCCCGACATAAAAATATCCGGCAATAATTTAGCATTAGACCATTTCTTAAAAAGTTGTTTATTTTATATTCTTTCGTGTTCAACTACATTCATATGTCCAGCCAAGTATCGCACACCAGAACCGGAAGTTCAGTCTTAGTCCGAACTATAGGTCGAGTTTTATATCCAAAATTTAGGTTAATATTCGAGAGCCGCCTATTTCCAGCTAGGTAAGAAGTTCAGTCTAACATTTTACACAAGAGGTAGGGTTAAATAAATCTATCAAACCATTATAAGGGTTTCACCTGATATATTAGAACAATGCTTGGAGTTCGGTCTAATAACAAAACCCAAAGTTAGGACTATCCATATATCGCCTTATGTATGTTGTATTGTCTTTGTACGTAATTAAAGTCAAATCTTGCCTTCGTTTTATTGTTTGTGTGATATTGATATTAATTATTTTTTACGTGAACTTTCGTGCAAATTTTACGGTGTGATATACACGAAGGTAAATATTTATATTATTATCTAATGTTATTCCTCAATATTACAGGTGTAATGTGTTTTAAGCATTTCTGCATTTTCTGGTAAGGAAGCCGAAAAATATGTTGTACGTTACTTTAAGGAAGTTTTACTCCACTCAAAGAAAACAGAATAACTACTTCAGAGTAAAACGTTTGGAAGGACTGTACTTACAACACACAAATGAAAAGTAACACTCAAAACTCAAAAATAGGTACATTATTTGACGAAATTCTGTTAGGACAGTGAACATTTGGCACAAATACCTGTATAACAACACTGAATGACAGGTACACTCGCTCCATAAAGAAATCAGCTGGTGAATCAGTTAGTAAAATCACAGAATGACTACAGACATTAAATCGTATCTCATCGTGCAAATTCAGTAGTGGATACGGTTACCATCACACAGCCGTTGTGTTCCTTCGTCCTGTTCCTCGTCAGTGATGATATAGGGACATCCTGTGTAAGTATCAAGAAAATGAAAATCCGCCCCCTATCAGTATTGATTCTCTTATTGTGATATGTTTAGGATATTGTTTTAAGTACAGGTGTACAACATACCACTAACCTAATATCAGTCTTGTCCTATAACTACTGATGGTGTTCTACGTCATACAGCAAGAAGGCTTTTACATTCATAGTTTTAAAGATTTTCAACAATGTGCTGTACGTTACTAAAAAACATAAAAGAATAAAACAGACAAACAAAACCAACTAACAAACAAAGAAAAACAAAAAATAACAAAACAAAAACATTTTTTTAAAATAAAATAAAAAGCACAAAAACAAAAACGAAATTTTGAACATTTGTCTCTCATGACTACGATACTAGTGATTCATATTCTCTTTCGATTTGATACGGGGCAGACTTGTTCTATCTATTGATTATAGTTTTGTAATATATAACGTCATGTTTGTCCATTACCTAATCAAATATCTCCTTCGTTACATTGTTATACTCTGTAATATCACAGGAGATATTTTATATCGAATCTGATGGATTGACATTGCTCCCTAAATTATCCAATAAGTGTTGTCATAGACGTGTTTCAATATTGGATATTAATGTTTAATATCAACGAAAAGATGAACCCTTAGGTTGGATAAAGGTCTCAACCTGTCAAACAGGAGCGATACAGAAAGTAAGCGACAGTATTCACACCTGTATATATATGTTTGTGGAGGGTATTGATCACACCAACGATAATGGGATAATTGTAAAGTTTTCATATAATATACTTAGGAAAATACTTCATTAATTTCGTATGTTATCACGTGATTAACACCAGTGATAACCTTTCCCGTTTGATGAAACCACGTAAATATTTCGAGTCGTGTTCATCATTGTGACTGCCGATATTTCGCGCGATGATACGCGAAGCAGTGTCTTGTCCTTGACATGTAAGTTAGCAATCCCCATTATCCTTTATCATAACTAATGTCTAATGTTTAAAACAGTTTTGTTGTAACCTAAGTGATAACCCGATATTGAATCCCCGAAACATTACCTGTATTTACTATAAGGGTATTTCATGAAGAACTCCGAATTATTCTGACAAGCTACGGTCATCGTACATCGTAAAGATTTAGCTAAATACAGGAAAACATACAGGGCGATTTTATATAGAGATTTAGCTAAATACAGGAAAAAACAGGAAAAAATATACAGGGCGATTTTATATAGAGATTTAGCTAAATACAGGAAAAATCCCCAGAAACATTACGCGAAAGGTTTTTTGTCCAGTTGACACTGTATTGTTAGGTTACACAATCTACCTTTCCTTATGTTACTATTTTGTCAGTATTTTGTCCGGTTGACACTGTATTGTTAGGTTATACAATCTACATTTCCTTGTGTTACTATTTTGTCAGTATTTTGTCCAGTTGACACTGTATTGTTAGGTTATACAATCTACCTTTCCTTGTGTTACTATTTTGTCAGTATTTTGTCCAGTTGGCACTGTATTGTTAGGTTATACAATCTACCTTTCCTTGTGTTACTATTTTGTCAGTATTTTGTCCAGTTGACGCTGTATTGTTAGGTTATACAATCTACCTTTCCTTGTGTTACTATTTTGTCAGTATTTTGTCCAGTTGGCGCTGTATTGTTAGGTTATACAATCTACCTTTCCTTGTGTTACTATTTTGTCAGTATTTTGTCCAGTTGACGCTGTATTGTTAGGTTATACAATCTACCTTTCCTTGTGTTACTATTTTGTCAGTATTTTGTCCAGTTGACGCTGTATTGTTAGGTTATACAATCTACCTTTCCTTGTGTTACTATTTTGTCAGTATTTTGTCCAGTTGTGTTACTATTTTGTCTGTATTGTTAGGTTATACAATCTACCTTTCCTTGTGTTACTATTTTGTCAGTATTTTGTCCAGTTGGCGCTGTATTGTTAGGTTATACAATCTACCTTTCCTTGTGTTACTATTTTGTCAGTATTTTGTCCAGTTGGCGCTGTATTGTTAGGTTATACAATCTACCTTTCCTTGTGTTACTATTTTGTTCAGTATTTTGTCCAGTTGGCGCTGTATTTAGGTTATACAATCTACCTTTCCTTGTGTGTAGTTGACGCTGTATTGTTATACAATCTACCTCTCCTTGTGTTACTATTTTGTCAGTATTTTGTCCAGTTGACGCTGTATTGTTAGGTTATACAATCTACCTTTCCTTGTGTTACTATTTTGTCAGTATTTTGTCCAGTTGACGCTGTATTGTTAGATTATACAATCTACCTCTCCTTGTGTTACTATTTTGTCAGTATTTTGTCCAGTTGGCACTGTATTGTTAGGTTATACAATCTACCTCTCCTTGTGTTACTATTTTGTCAGTATTTTGTCCAGTTGACGCTGTATTGTATATATCATATATATCTTTAATGAGAATATACTCTGTCTAATAATTAGATGGTAAGCAGTTTCTTTCATTTTCTAAAGCCGAACATTCAAATATGTGAATGATATTCATCTCTAAAGTCTCTTTAAGCAGTTACGTTCTTCCCTTGGTTCACAGTTTGATAATCATGACTGGTTACCATGGCAAACAAATACGGTCTTCTAACTGATCAAAAATCAGTTATCAGTGAAAGTATGAAAGTTTGACCTCCTACTCATCACGTAGGGTTGTAATACGGATCAGGACACATACCGCCTTCAGGATGTATCTCCGTAAAGTAACTTATATGTTCCGGTATATTTTTGTAGAAAGATCATTACCAAAGACATTTGCTGTGTAAAAAGGATTTAACATTACTATCGTTGGTCCATTCTAAACTCGTCCAACACTTGTATATACTTACATGCAATATAACGGTTTTTTCAGCAACTTACAACATGTTTATCAAGATAATTGTTGATAGTTTCATCACTAGCGTGTAATGAATTGCTCGTGGTTCTTTGAAAACACTTTATAGAAGAAGGAAAGCATGCACTGATATTCAGGACACCAACAGAAATAAATATCGATATATATATATATTGTGTACCCGAGAAGGCAGAAGGACAACGCGTGCTGATGTATTAAACGATCTTTATCGATATACCGGGTAGACGACAAGGCTATGTATGGTCTATAGATAAATAAGTCACGATCGATTATTGCAATGGTATAAAGCTTGTCTGGCAGTGGAAATTATGTATCTTGGGTAACGGATGTTGCCAAGATATAGAGTTCCGGTTCAAGGTTTTATATATATATATATTACGTACCATAGCTTATAAAAAACAATTAGAAATGCAGGCGCGGGCAAGAAAAATACTTTGCATATTTTGAGGTTCTATATTGCTTGAGTCATGGAACTTAGAGTAGTCATAAATAAGAGAGCAAGCATGCATGTTTGCGCAATATACAATAACGGGGAAAAGAAAGTGTGCACACATAAAAATACCAGAAAAAAGTAATTAGAACATTATTCTTGCTAATGATTTTAAAAAATTTTGAAGTCTTGAAAACTTTTTCGACTGGTAACAACTTTAAACATTGCTTTCGATACGTTTCAACGCTCCGTGGCTTTTTTCCGAGTTTCAAACCAAGGTAACGCATGCTTAGAGAACGTAAATCATACCAACCTGAAGAAAATGTTCCAAAATATGCTGAGAAAATAGTTAAAAGTTCTTGTATTTATGAGTATTTCACGCACTCTATCAGAAACTCATTGTTTTTCGCAAAGAATTTTGCTAGGAGCATATCACGTATGGGCGAAAACGAACGTCTGTGTGCTAATGGCGTGTTAGAGGACGGAACACCTCAGAATACTGTAGCGAAACAGTTGGGGTTGAACAGTAATACGATAAGTGCTATGTGGAGACATTTTCAGCTGCGAGACGAAACACGGCATAATGCAGGAGACATCTGCGATTAACCAACAGAGAGAAATCTGAAGTGCTATTCACAGATGAATCCATATTTCACCTTGATATCAGTGATAGCGTGTCCGTGTGTACCATCGGCCGGGAGAACGATACAATGACGTCGTGTTAGGGTGTACCGTCGGTCGGGAGAACGTTACAGTGACGGTCGTGTTCGCGTGTACCGTCGGCCATGACAACGTTACCGTGACGTCGTGTTAGGGTGTACCGTTGGCCAGGAGAGCGTTACAGTGACGGTCATGTTAGGATGTACCGTCGGCCGGGAGAACGTTACAGAGACGGGCGTTTTAGGGTGTACCGTCGGCCGGGAGAACGTTACAGTGACGGGCGTTTTAGGGTGTACCGTCGGTCGGGAGAACGTTACAGTGACGGGCGTTTTAGGGTGTACCGTCGGTCGGGAGAACGTTACCGTGACGTCGTGTTAGGGTGTACTGTCGGTCGGGAGAACGTTACAGTGACGGTCGTGTTAGGGTGTACTGTCGGCCAGGAGAACGTTACAGTGACGGTCATGTTAGGATGTACCGTCGGCCGGGAGAACGTTACAGTGACGGGCGTTTTAGGGTGTACCGTCGGCCGGGAGAACGTTACAGTGACGGGCGTTTTAGGGTGTACCGTCGGCCAGGAGAACGTTACAGTGACGGGCGTTTTAGGGTGTACCGTCGGTCGGGAGAACGTTACAATGACGGGCGTGTTCGGATGTACGGTCGGTCGGAAGAACGTTACAGGGACGGTCGTGTTCGGGTGTACAGTCGGCCGGTACAGTAACGTGTGTGATTTAATATTGTCAGTTAGACAAAGGGTGCATTATGGTCTCAGGGGGCATTAAAAGGCGTGAGGTAATATCCGATACTGGGAGGTTGTTCTACTGTTAAAACCGAAATAACATCCAATACAGGGGGTTAGTTCTACTGTTAAAACTGAGAGAACATCCAATACAGGGAGGTAGTTCTACTGTTAAAACCGAAATAACATCCAATACAGGGGGTTAGTTCTACTGTTAACACTGAGAGAACATCCAATACAGGGAGGTTGTTCTACTGTTAAAACCGAAATAACATCCAATACAGGGGGTTAGTTCTACTGTTAACACTGAGAGAACATCCAATACAGGGGGTTAGTTCTTCTGTTAAAACTGAGAGAACATCCAATACAGGGAGGTAGTTCTTCTGTTAACACTGAGAGAACATCCAATACAGGGGGTTAGTTCTACTGTTAACACTGAGGTAACATCCAATACAGGGGGATAGTTCTTCTGTTAAAACTGAGAGAACATCCAATACAGGGGGTTAGTTCTTCTGTTAAAACTGAGAGAACATCCAATACAGGGAGGTAGTTCTACTGTTAACACTGAGAGAACATCCAATACAGGGAGGTAGTTCTTCTGTTAAAACTGAGGTAACATCCAATACAGGGAGGTAGTTCTTCTGTTAAAACTGAGGTAACATCCAATACAGGGAAGTAGTTCTTCTGTTAAAACTGAGGTAACATCCAATACAGGGAGGTAGTTCTTCTGTTAAAACAGAGGTAACATCCAATACAGGGAGGTAGTTCTTCTGTTAAAACTGAGGTAACATCCAATACAGGGAGGTAGTTCTTCTGTTAAAACTGAGGTAACATCCAATACAGGGAGGTAGTTCTACTGTTAACACTGAGAGAACATCCAATACAGGGAGGTAGTTCTTCTGTTAAAACTGAGGTAACATCCAATACAGGGAGGTAGTTCTTCTGTTAAAACAGAGGTAACATCCAATACAGGGAGGTAGTTCTTCTGTTAAAACTGAGGTAACATCCAATACAGGGAGGTAGTTCTTCTGTTAAAACTGAGGTAACATCCAATACAGGGAGGTAGTTCTTCTGTTAACACTGAGAGAACATCCAATACAGGGGGTTAGTTCTACTGTTAACACTGAGAGAACATCCAATACAGGGGGTTAGTTCTTCTGTTAAAACTGAGAGAACATCCAATACAGGGAGGTAGTTCTACTGTTAACACTGAGAGAACATCCAATACAGGGAGGTAGTTCTTCTGTTAAAACTGAGGTAACATCCAATACAGGGAGGTAGTTCTTCTGTTAAAACTGAGGTAACATCCAATACAGGGAGGTAGTTCTACTGTTAACACTGAGAGAACATCCAATACAGGGAGGTAGTTCTAAAACTGTTAACAGGGAGGTACTGTTAAAACAGAGGTAACATCCAATACAGGGAGGTAGTTCTTCTGTTAAAACTGAGGTAACATCCAATACAGGGAGGTAGTTCTTCTGTTAAAACAGAGGTAACATCCAATACAGGGAAGTAGTTCTTCTGTTAAAACTGAGGTAACATCCAATACAGGGAGGTAGTTCTTCTGTTAAAACAGAGGTAACATCCAATACAGGGAGGTAGTTCTTCTGTTAAAACTGAGGTAACATCCAATACAGGGAGGTAGTTCTTCTGTTAAAACTGAGGTAACATCCAATACAGGGAGGTAGTTCTACTGTTAACACTGAGAGAACATCCAATACAGGGAGGTAGTTCTTCTGTTAAAACTGAGGTAACATCCAATACAGGGAGGTAGTTCTTCTGTTAAAACTGAGGTAACATCCAATACAGGGAGGTAGTTCTTCTGTTAAAACCGAAATAACATCCAATACAGGGGGTTAGTTCTACTGTTAACACTGAGAGAACATCCAATACAGGGGGTTAGTTCTACTGTTAACACTGCGGTTACATCCAATACAGGAGGTTAGTTCTACTGATAAAACTGAGGTAACATCCAATACAGGGAGGTAGTTCTTCTGTTAAAACTGTAACATCCAATAAAACTGAGAGAACATCCAATACAGGGAGGTAGTTCTACTGTTAACACTGAGAGAACATCCAATACAGGGAGGTAGTTCTTCTGTTAAAACTGAGGTAACATCCAATACAGGGAGGTAGTTCTTCTGTTAAAACTGAGGTAACATCCAATACAGGGAGGTAGTTCTACTGTTAACACTGAGAGAACATCCAATACAGGGAGGTAGTTCTTTTGTTAAAACTGAGGTAACATCCAATACAGGGAGGTAGTTCTTCTGTTAAAACTGAGGTAACATCCAATACAGGGAGGTAGTTCTACTGTTAAAACTGAGGTAGCATCCAATGCAGGGGGTTAGTTCTGCTGTTAAAACTGTGGTTACATCCAATACAGGAGGTTAGTTCTACTGATAAAACTGAGGTAACATCCAATACAAGGAGTCCTGAAGTGAAACTAGATTTTGTGGTATTTTTACCAGATGAATTTCTGTTCTGCTGACCATAACATCTCTGTTTTACATACAATTATTCACCTTGTGCTTGAATTTCTGTATATCTATTACTGTTCACAACATATGTCTGTATTGCAGAAACAAGTATTACAATATTCTGTATTACAAAATAAAATATGGTAATTATGTACAAAGTGCATATATAAGTTTGTTTTTCTAATTTGGTTTTGACTGTTTTTGATTGGGTATGAAAATATTACAACAAGTAGTTTACCATTTTGAACATAAATTTATTGAAAAACAAATAATTCCAAGGAATTGTCTCAATAACAAAACATATATGAACAAGATGCTTGCAAGGTCTGAACCACTCATTAATGTAACTTGTTATCTGAACTAATAAGAGAAGTTGATACATGTTGTTTCCTTATAGTTCTGGTATTGGATTTCTTGGAAACAATAATAACATTTGGTCAGGAATGTGAGAGGAACTCTTCAGCAGTTTTGCTTAAAATGACCACAATTAAATAAATAACTGAAAAATATCTTCATTCAACATAGCAATGTAATAACACCTGCTAAATAACCACACTATGAGATGATCACTTATAATAACATTTAATATTGACCAGAAAAAGAGAACTTTTACCAGGAATTGTCATTAAAGAAGAAAATATTTCAGCCAGTGAAAAACTAAGATGCAAATTACATCATTATAATTACATGAAAGTCTAATAGTCCATCTGGTTTAATCCCTTTTCCCATACTCTAAAGGTTAAATATATTGCCCCATCTGCTCCAAAGAGAGTTACACCCCTCACTTCACTGTTATCAGAGTCAATTTAGTAAAATTTATTTTGTCAGGAAATTCAAAATTAATGAGTTCATGTACAGATATTGTTCCTGTGATAGACCTTAAGTAAACCAGTTTTTAGCCCTTTCGCTAAAGTGAGTAAAAAAATAAAATACTTATATCAAAAAAATTCTTTTCATATGCTACTCCTTTAAAATACATTATTTATGTCATAAATGGAATGAATTTAAAAAAGTTGAAAAATATCTGAAAATAATTTTCATGTATATAAACATCACTAATGGAGATGTTAATAGCTAACATATCCTCTGATACTGGATACAAATACTGACTGTTGTGAATGACCTTACACAAAATGCATAGAATGCCTTGGACACATGTTAAATCTCCAACTTGGCCATGATAATTTAGTCCCAGCATTCCTCTGGAGGCATACTGTCTATGACAATATGATTTCTTGATGTCATCACTTCCTTCTCTTTCGTATTTCCATCCAGTTCATCTAAATCCCAGTCTTCATTATCATCGTCCTGGTCAAACGTTTTTGTCTCGAAGTAGTCTGTAGGACAAACAATGATTCCGGAGAGATCTTTCGTCAGTACGAAATTCTTATCTACAAAATGTTCCCTGAAAAAAGTGAGACAATAGAGAATTTTCAAAATTGATAAAAGTTAAGACAATAGAGAATTTTTTAAATTGAAACATTCACAAAAATTTGGAAACATTTCATGGTACTGCTCTCTGACATGTTGTAGCCTTTTTAGGGTGACATTTTCAATATTTTGCATCCTAAAATTATGATTTTAATCTAAGGAATTATATATCATACACAGTAATAGAAGTGGATGATGTTTTAGACAACATGCAACGTGTCAAACATTATGATGACAGCCAGAATTCTGTCACTGAACAGCTCAACATAACATTCATTTTTTGTGTTTGCTGTTATAAACAATTTCAAAGTTGTTGTTTTCTTGGTTGACCAATGAAAATTTAGTTCTAATTTATCAGAATAAAACTATAAAACTTTGGTCTGTTGCTTAAAATAATTTGTGTAAAAAAGCTTGAAAAATTCAGTGTCTTTAAATATACATGTGTATGGTAAACTTTGTCATCAAAGATTTAACAGCATAAAGCGTAGAATACCTGAGAGAAATGATGTTGCTTTTGCACATTTTTGCCAGTTTTTTGTATTTCATCAGCTCACTGAGATATATTACAACCTTGTCTGGCTCAAGTTCTAGATAGTTCTCTCCCTTGAGAAGTTCTCTAATGTTGTATTGTATCTCCATAGATAAAGCTTCGCTAGGTGACATTGTATCTTCTTTGTTCATGTATGGGTAAACTTCTTCCGCAATCTATCAATTCATAAATTAAGTATAATTAATACCCGTTATCAATTTTTACATTAGCTGTAGCAAAATTTGATTAAAGCGTGATTGTAAGATACTATCAATCAGCTGTTTATATCAACATAACTGATTCTTATTATGTTTTTCATATGTATCTCCTATAAATTCTGCATAAGATAGGACAATAGGCACGATTCTGTTACACTTTCAAATAGTACTGATGACAGTGAAATCTAAACATTAATATTCCATGCAAATCATAACAAGACACAGAGTACAAGTCTAATAAAGTAGCACATCTAACCTTACCAATGTGTAACAGTGGGAATGTAATAAAATATCACATATACCACATCTGATCTCACCAATGTGTAACAGTGGGAATGTAATAAAATATCACATATACCACATCTGATCTCACCAATGTGTAACAGTGGGAATGTAATAAAATATCACATATACCACATCTGATCTCACCAATGTGTAACAGTGGGAATGTAATAAAATATCACATATACCACATCTGATCTCACCAATGTGTATCACAGTGGGAATGTAATAAAATATCACATATACCACATCTGATCTCACCAATGTGTAACAGTGGGAATGTAATAAAATATCACATATACCACATCTGATCTCACCAATGTGTAACAGTGGGAATGTAATAAAATATCACATATACCACATCTGATCTCACCAATGTGTAACAGTGGGAATGTAATAAAATATCACATATACCACATCTGATCTCACCAATGTGTAACAGTGGGAATGTAATAAAATATCACATATACCACATCTGATCTCACCAATGTGTAACAGTGGGAATGTAATAAAATATCACATATACCACATCTGATCTCACCAATGTGTAACAGTGGGAATGTAATAAAATATCACATATACCACATCTGATCTCACCAATGTGTAACAGTGGGAATGTAATAAAATATCACATATACCACATCTGATCTCACCAATGTGTAACAGTGGGAATGTAATAAAATATCACATATACCACATCTGATCTCACCAATGTGTAACAGTGGGAATGTAATAAAATATCACATATACCACATCTGATCTCACCAATGTGTAACAGTGGGAATGTAATAAAATATCACATATACCACATCTGATCTCACCAATGTGTAACAGTGGGAATGTAATAAAATATCACATATACCACATCTGATCTCACCAATGTGTAACAGTGGGAATGTAATAAAATATCACATATACCACATCTGATCTCACCAATGTGTAACAGTGGGAATGTAATAAAATATCACATATACCACATCTGATCTCACCAATGTGTAACAGTGGGAATGTAATAAAATATCACATATACCACATCTGATCTCACCAATGTGTAACAGTGGGAATGTAATAAAATATCACATATACCATCTGATCTCACATATACCACATCTGATCTCACCAATGTGTAACAGTGGGAATGGAATAAAATATCACATATACCACATCTGATCTCACCAATGTGTAACAGTGGGAATGTAATAAAATATCACATATACCACATCTGATCTCACCAATGTGTAACAGTGGGAATGTAATAAAATATCACATATACCACATCTGATCTCACCAATGTGTAACAGTGGGAATGTAATAAAATATCACATATACCACATCTGATCTCACCAATGTGTAACAGTGGGAATGTAATAAAATATCACATATACCACATCTGATCTCACCAATGTGTAACAGTGGGAATGTAATAAAATATCACATATACCACATCTGATCTCACCAATGTGTAACAGTGGGAATGGAATAAAATATCACATATACCACATCTGATCTCACCAATGTGTAACAGTGGGAATGTAATAAAATATCACATATACCACATCTGATCTCACCAATGTGTAACAGTGGGAAGTGGGAATGTAATAAAATATCACATATACCACATCTGTAATAAAATATCACATATACCACATCTGATCTCACCAATGTGTAACAGTGGGAATGGAATAAAATATCACATATACCACATCTGATCTCACCAATGTGTAACAGTGGGAATGGAATAAAATATCACATATACCACATCTGATCTCACCAATGTGTAACAGTGGGAATGTAATAAAATATCACATATACCACATCTGATCTCACCAATGTGTAACAGTGGGAATGTAATAAAATATCACATATACCACATCTAATCTTACCAATGTGTAACAGTGGGAATGGAATTTGTTCACTGGAGTTCTTTGCTTGATCTCAATCTTTTCAAAAATGGCAGCTTGAGAGCAGTGACCAAGATGACTTTTCTCTTGAGGAGGGTCACCTATACCTGTGTAATGGACGGTGTAGCCATGGATACCAGCCTGTAGATTACCCCTTAATATAATAAACATACACATGTCAATCTGGATGTTTGGTACAAAGAAAGTTACATAATTATATATGTATCATAGATTTTACAAAAGTGAATAGCACCTTAAAACACAATTTAGAATTAGATACAGTAGAGCCAAACAATGAAGTTAATTGCACCATACAGCTGTTTCATCCTTCTAGGGCTCATCAGTGATGCTACAACATACAGCTGTTTCATCCTTCTAGGGCTCATCAGTGATGCTAAGGGCCTAAATTTTGAAACCTTGCAGTCTAATGAGGAAAATCCAAAAAAATTAAAAGAAAACTGCAGTAAAATATCATCAAAATAACCAAACATCATGATTTCTGAAACTGTTGGGAACAATGGAATTTACTGACGATTATGGGTAAGACATCAACTTGGTAAAACTTCATTTTACCCCAGTTAACCTCATTAATGCACCAAATTTGATTTATGGGTTATGGTTGTATGTTACACACTCACCAACTCTGAAACTCCTTTCTTGTCCACTCAAATTTATGGTCGCAATGTCTGAATGTTTGGCCATCGTCAGGAAATAATTGGTTATACTCAAAATTTGGTGTCGTCACAACGATAATCCGAGGCTGTAGTTCATGGAAGACTGTATTACACACTTTATGAAGGTCCTCTGGGCATAAATGTTCAATACTGCAATCAGAGAGGAATATATCCAAGTCTGAACTACCCAGAAAATCAACCCATTTCTTCAAAAATTCATTCATAGAATCAATTCATTCTCCCACAAAATCAATAAATTTCTTATAAAAAGATAAATTCATTAACACACAGAACCTTACTAAACCTGCCCTCACATAATCATTCCATTTTATCAACAAATTAATTCAAATCAATCACACACAGGATCAATCCAAACTACATTTCCTAACATCCCATTTAAGACGTTTACTTTAAAATCAATGTCATGTTTTGCCAATACACATGTAAAATTACATTAAATGATTATGTATTGCCCCCTAACCTTATTGTCCTGTAATAAGCCAACCTCCTCTACTTTGATGAAGATGTTACATATTGGACTCCTTCCAATAAAATCTTGTACATAGAATATTTTATTTCAGTTCCGTCTGAGTGTTAAGTGATCAACAATAAGGGTGTATTTGGATGGTACTGTGTATCAGCCTTTTACTCAGCAAAGTTGGTCAGTGAAATGCTGACAATATTTTTTTAGGCAAACTTTTTCATGAACAAGTATCTTGACCTGACAATATTTACCATACAGTATCCTGTCAACATTCATCTGACCACAATTATCATAATACTGGGTAGTGTAATAAGATTTATGATGTGTGGTAAGTATGAGAGCTACTTACAACTCTATCATACTGACAGCATCATATCCCAGCATCCTCATGTCCACTACAGTAGCATCACCATGGTAGATCTGTATGGTCAGCAGATGATTTCGTTTGTCCAGGAAGTGGTATATGGCGGGTTTAATGTTGTATTTATGTGTTTGTAACAATGGCCTGTTCATGTCTACCAAAGCAATCCGCTGGACAGATGCAATATCAGCTAAATATCTGGAGAGCTGACATTCTGCACAACCAAAGTCTACAACCTGAATATTGTAAATATCAGATAAAAATCAAATATAAGAAAATAATTAAAACAGAAATATTTCCCTTAAAACAAAAGTTCAATCATTGTACAAGCTAAATTTCTATATTGAAATATTTTACGTTCATAACACAAATATTAATTCTACTTTGTTTCCATTCATTTCATTCGGACACAAATTCATACTACCTTACTTAGGTATTACAGAATAAATTAAATTAAATTTAATGTAAATTTTGACAGAAAAATCTTCAATCATGATCAGTTGCTAACACAAACATTACAAAGACAGTTATATACTTGCACTGTGTACATTTAGAGAGTTCAGCTTGTCTGCCAGGAAGCTGTATCTCTGTACATAGAGAGGTGGGTCAAACATGGGACCTCCTAGTCTATTCTCATCCTCACACATCGTTGATTTCACCATATCTTTCGTACTTTCCACTTGGCTTTCAACATCGGTTAGGCAGACATTCTGCTGCATTTTTTGACAGTTGTCAACCATACTTTGGTATCTTTTTGCTGCAGGAGTCGGGTTGTAACCATTGAAGTCGATATCAGTGAGTAATTTATCATACTCTTTATCTACATTTAGAAACTGTTCTCCATCTACAGATGATCCAAAATGATCTTTTGTTGACCCATCTCCTCCAAAGTCAGCATTTATTTTCTGATGTTTGTATGTCTCTAATTTGATTGTATTCCACAGACTATTTAGAATAGATCCCATCTGGAGACTAAGATCCAATGTTTACCATCTTACTTCTGAAAAAGCAGTGCAAATGCATCATCATATGATATTACACTTGACATAAAAATTTCAACATACAATGAGTTAATATAATAATGATATTATATTGACATGTTCTTGTTTGCATCAAGTTAATCTTGAAATCTAAGTGAAAAATTACGGTTAGATAATAATGTAGATATATACCTTCTATCATCCTCAATATTCCAGGGGTTACTTTCACTTTTGCTCTGACCAATCACAAACAGATATGCTCCTTTGAATATTACAAAAGAGCAACACCCAACTTCAAAGCCAGCGTGACCAGAGAACGATAGTGAGCGTAACCTCTGGGGGTATTTAGGATGACCTTCTATATGGTTACAGTGTACAAGTATGTTGTCTTTCTTTATTATGAAAAAATTATCAACTTAACGGTAAATATTCTCATTGGAATTCCATAATATGTGACTTTCATGAAACTCTCTTAAACTTGTTTGAAATATTTGTCAATTGATTTGGCATTATGATAATACACACATTTAATACAGTGAACTCAGATATGTATGAATTTTATAGAACATATATATAACAACGTTATGCTTTTATATCAGTATATTTCAAAACCATGTATGCACAGACGTACTAGTCACTCTGAATTGCAGAAACACGTGTATGCATGATACTGACAGTAGCCTCAGTTAATCAGAACTACAATTAGCCTCACACCAAGCGCCAAGTTGCTTCTATTGTGAAATTGTGCATTTATTTTTTCGGACGACGGTGGCTTTTACTTTACACTCGCAAACCGAAACCTACCATGAGTCTGGGAAGTGGCGAATCTTTAAATCCTTACTATACTATCTAGAGTGACGTCCCTTTGTTAGGAAATACTTCCTGTTTACATGTTTCCATGTTATTTATGACAACTGAAATGTGTCGGTCGGTAAAATGACCACTCATTGACTGTCTATCAGTACAAAGATATGTACTTTCAATTAAAACAAACAGAAGATTATCATCCTCCGGACCAGTCGGATGCTACACGTGAGAAAGCGTGATAAATTGGGCTCGTACACACATATATATGGTTTGTTCTTAAGCTTAACACGTAATAATAATAATAGTAATAATAGTAGACTTTATTTCATGAGGATTTAAGAACCTCTTTAGCCAAATCTAATCTTCCACAGGCTCCTCTAGTTAGTAAAACATTATATTTGTTAAGATATATGATTGCTCACAACATAATTATAAGATTATTATACATTTATCACAGGTACACAAAGAGTATCACAGAATGCACAAAAGTTTGTGCAAATGTTTTGATCATTAAAGGACAATTTGTCTGTTATACATACATACTAATATAGTTCAGTGTAAAAAAAAGATAGCTAATATAGCATAGAGTAAAACATTACTGGTATTGGAAAGAAATTTTTAGTTTGTTAAAGAGTTCAAATAATAGCACACAAGTTTTTGTTGAACATAGAAAAAGATGTTTCAGTTTTGGTTTCATTTGGAAGTTTGTTCCATTCTTGACAATCAGATACATAAAGGATGTTTTGAATAATAAGTTGCCCTGTGTTTTGGAACTAACTTACTATATACCTGTATTACAGTACATGAAATGCGAAAAAACACAAGCATTGTAAAATTTCAAGCAGCCATCTATTGGTAAAAATTGGTGAATACACTGTAGTAATCCCAAACCTTGATTGATTTTTAAACAACCAAGGAGATATGTGCTGACCAGGATAAACTGTCATCAATTTTAGTAGCAAGTAATTTTTCACATTTTACCTTGGACACAGTTTCCCCTCTTTGTGTAAGACTGAGACTGTCATTTAGTCTCCCAAGTTTCTGAATGGAAGCAATCAGCATACATTTAGTTTTATTTACATTAACTATGGTTTTGTTATCATTACACCACACATCAACATTTTCAAGGTCTTTCTGTAGTTTACTCTGTGTATCAGTTACAAAAATCACAAGTTAGTTAAAGTCAAGTTGTCAGCATACATGTCTGTTTCAGATTTAAGGTGTAGTGGCAAATCATTGATGACAAGTAAAAAGATCAAGGGGCCCAAAATTGATCCTTGAGGTACCCTATGGGTAACTTTCATGTCAGTGGATATATTCCTTGCAACAATTACTTTTTATGACCTGTCATTAGGATATGAATCAAATCATGTTATGGTATTTGAATCACATTTGTATAATTTTTGTTTCTTAAGTATCACAGCATGGTTGACTAAATCAAAAGCTTTCTTTAAATCTAAGAAAAGAATGCTGTTTACAAGACCTTTATCAATATCTTTTGCCCACCTATTAACCATTTCAACAGGGCTGTTTCACAACAATGCTTTTCATGAAAACCTGATTGAGAAGATACAAGGAGGTCATATGTATTCAAATATTGGTAAAATGACCCATGGACATGTCGCTCTAATATTTTTGATAAAATGGATAATACAGAAATAGGTCTTTAATCACAAACTTCAGAGTTGCTTCCAGATTTGTACAAAGGAATTACCTTTGCAGTTTTCCATTGTATAGGATAACAACCATTTTAAATACTAATATTCATTATATATAATAATGAAGGTGCTACATGAGCACATGACATTTTTTTGAACTGATACCTACAGCTTTCTTTGTATCTTAAGATCGCAAGGATTTGTCGATGAAATCAACAGAGATAGTTGGGACAGAAAAAGTACAATGCCAAACTAGTTTGGTATTTACAAAATTCTTCTAGTTTTTAAATGTACCATTTGTATTTCTTAAACATGATGTAAGTTTTCTTGCAACTGTAGTAAAATAACTGTTAAATTGATTTGTTATTTCATTTTGATCATAGATATTTTCATTTTCAACCAGAATCATTACAGGTGATGAAGATAGTTTTTTTAGGTGCAAGATCATGAATACTTTTCCAGAGCTTACTAGGGTTATCCAACTTGTTTTTCAATAACATTTTTACAATACATGGCTTTTGCCTCCCTAATCAACTAAGCAACATGGTTACACTGTATTCTTTATATGTCAGGTTGACCATCATGCTTCAGTTTGTGTCTCAACTGCATATTTTCTAATATATCATAATCCAACCACTCTGATTGTTGTGACCGTTTTATTTGTCTTTGAACCATAGGCGCATGTTTATTTACTACATTGAAAAATAATGTTATCCATGCATCCAATGCATTGTTTACATCCCAGAATGTTTCAATCACTGACCAGGGGACATTATAAAAGGCCATTCCTTCAAAGTTTTTAACAGATCTATAATTAATGCTATGGTGTGAAAACTTAGTTCCAAATGAGGATTTTCTCACAATATACACAGGATAATAGTCACTGAGTCAATCTACTTCCACTTTAACAGTTCTTGTGTATTCTGGTGCTGAAACATATATACGGTCAATCAGACTGTTTGTTTTAACAACATGTGTAGGTTCCTTAGCCATTTGGTGTAAATCAAACTTTACCATTTGGTTAAGGAATGTATGAGTGTCGCAATCAAAAACATCAATGGTGACTTTAACACTGATGTTGTTGATTGTGACACCCATACATTCCTGGAACAAATGGTAGATTTTGATTTATACCAACACATCAACAGTTACATTTTGTACAGAGTGAGCGTGGCCTTACTTTTTATCTGTCACACCAGATAAAGCTAATAACCCTTAGCTGTGATATTGAATGTATCTTAAATATGTTTAACAAATGTACTTGTGTTCTTGTTGCTGTTTGTAATAACAGAATGATTAAGTATGAGCTGAAATGAGAGTTAGAAATGTAGGTGTGTCTACTACACATATACTTGTATATTGCCAAAAAAAGTCGTCTTTGAAAACGATTGATATAAAGTCATAATTTTCACGGACAATTCATCAGAAATGATATAATGACTCAATTGTGGTCAGAAATATTTTTCTGTAATGTAAATAATAAATATGTATGTTATAACTGATGCATGTTATTATATATTTCCATAAATACACTCGAGACATTTAGATAATTGATTTTTCAACTTTGGCTGAAATAACTTTTCTTTATACACACCATTTATTTGTTTTTGGTATGCTTTTTTGTAACTATGATATGATGATTTACAGGCAAGATCATGTCAGACGATCCCTCTGCTAATGGAGGATCTGCTCGAGGAAAGAGTAGTCTGTGGGTACGTCTCCGCAAACGTCTCTTGCGCCGTGGCGTCGTGGAGATTGACATCGACCACCACAGATATAAAATGCTCAACTGTATCAGAGAGGGCATACGTAACCTCCTACTCAAACATCCAGAACTTGCACCAAAGGTAATTAAAGACTTCAAATACAACAGATGATAAAATGAAACGTAATGCTTTTAGCCAAATGTTTCATTATTTTACAGCCACATCATCAGATGATGGGCTATTCAAATCACTCTGCTTCTGTCATCTTTGTGTCCTTCTGTCCATCCTGAATTAGTTTACACCAACACCAAATCCTATCCTACCATCCCACACCAAATCCTATCCTACCATCCCACACCAAATCCTATCCTATTATCCCACACCAAATCCTATCCTTTCACTTCACACTCCTAATCCTAAATGGATGATCAGGTGGTGCAGTGATAATGGACCAACAAGAGTGATCAATATAAGTTGGAAAAACTTGCTTCACAATTGTTGTAAAATAAATAAAGTTTATTATCCTTACTAAATCCTATCCTACCACTTCCACTTTCAATCACACACTGCATCTCGTGATGGCTGTTAACATCCATGCATTTGCAAACCCTCTTATCTTTGAATGGTCACCATTAATACATACTAAAAATTACAATTACTTGATAAATTTTGATCATGCGTTTTCTTTTGACACAGGATAAGTTGACTCCAGATGACTATAGCCATGAAGTAGAAGAATCTTTCGAAACCAAGAAAGGAAAGGTACACAAGCAAAAATACGTCTCTCTCCTCCTCACACTTTCCTGGTATATTAAAATAACCTTATAATTTCTAATCTTGTCCCTCGTGAGATACCTATTCTATATGTCCATTTGTATGTTGGTGTGTACTGTAAGCTTTATCATGTTGTCTAACCTAAGTATATGTACTTATTGTAATGTAAAATTATTATAACTCACTGCCAGTATTCACATCTTGCTGATACTGAAAGACGAGAGAGACTCAAGATTATAGGTGTAAGACACACCACTTCTTTAATTACAGCTCTTCAAAAAGACCCACAATTAATGTTCTGTAATATTAGGCTGTCTGTAAATAAGAAGCTCAGTTTTTTTTATTAATTTGGAAACATTATTTTCATCACTAAATGATGACTGAAATGGTTTTTCTCCATTTACAGAAAAATGACCAGTTCAGGATCTGTGTCACCCTCTGAGGGTATGGCATTTCTGTTCCCACCTAGATTACAAATTTTATGTTACCGTTTATATATTACTATGTTATAATTTCTTTCAACCTCTCAGGGAATGATTTATTTGTCACCATTTGTACTATCATTTGTCTGTCACCACCTTGGTTATGATTTTTCTGTCACCACCTATGATATAAGTTGTCAGTCACCACCAAGGGTATGGTTTGTCTGTCATCATCTAGGATATGCATTGTCTGTGACCACCTATGCTCTCATTTGTCTGTCACCACCTAAGATATGAGTTGTCTGTCACTACATAAGATATGAATTGTCTCTCACAACCAAAGCTATCATTTGTCTGTCACTACCTGGATTATCATTTGTCTGTCACCATGTAGGATATACAATGTCTGTCACCACCTGGATTATCATTTGTCTGTCACTACCTGGATTATCATTTGTCTGTCACCATGTAGGATATACAATGTCTGTCACCACCTGGATTATCATTTGTCTGTCACCACCTGGATTATCATTTGTCTGTCACTACCTGGAATATCATTTGTCTGTGACCACCTGGAATATCATTTGTCTGTCACCACCTGGATTATCATTTGTCTGTCACTACCTGGAATATCATTTGTCTGTCACTACCTGGATTATCATTTGTCTGTCACCACCAAGGATATGCATTGTCTGTCACCACCTAGGATATACATTGTCTGTCACCACCTAGGATATACATTGTCTGTCACCACCTAGGCTTTCATTTGTCCGTCACCACCTCTGGTATACAGTATTTCTATAACAACTTCCCTACCTGTGTTGCAGACCTTCACCTTCTGTAGTTACGCCAGTCCTGTTTTTGCCTCCATAAGAAGAGCTGTCAGTGTAACAGAGAATGAGTATCTCTCGGCCATAGCACCACCATCACTTCCTTATTTGGAGTTTATTAGTAACTCTAAAAGTGGCCAAGACTTCTACCTCAGGTAAGTGTTGTCAGTGTTACAATAACTGATACTTTGACTGCAGCTGACTAACAGCAGGTACTTGTCTTTATAAACAGGGGGTTATATTACAATCTTTACTAAAAGTGAAATTTTATCAGCCATTGTATTCAATAATTTGTAACACCTTCAAAATCCTTTTGGTATACATATTATTTTTCAGGATGAAGTGACATATTTATTCAGATTAAATGTTCTATAACTTTATTGTTATCTTGCTGCAGGGAACTTTTCTCAGGGAACTTGTAAGGGTTCATTTGAGAGAGTACATTAAAGTCAGTGCTAGCTTACTCAATACCACAAAGAAAATTTGTATCCTATATATTTTATACACTGCATTAAAGAGAGCAATACAAGAGTAGTGGCAAAGACCAACCAAATATCAAGGTAACACATAGAATTGATATTAAAAAGAGAACAGATGGTCAGCTGCTCTGATACTAAATAGCTATTAATCATCATGAGTAGATGTATCTGAAGTCATGCTGCACCAAAACAACAAACAATGCTTACCTTCCTGTTTTACTGATTTAGGATGAACTTTACATTTAGCACCATTCTTTGTTGACAGTCCATTTGTATTTAACCTTATTAAAGGATAATTTTCTTACATCTATCAAATATTCTGATCTCTATAACTTTTAGTGATTACACTTAAAATCACAAATTATCTTATAATGTGTTATTCCATGTTTGGTACATCTAATTACAGTAATGATCAGCAGTACATCCTGAAGACAGATAAGGAACATAGTGTTCAGTACTTCCTGTCATTACTTGGGTAAGTTGTGGTCAGTACTTCCTGTCATTACTTGGGTACGTTGTGTTCAGTACTTCCTGTCATTACTGGGTAAGTTGTGGTCAGTACTTCCTGTCATTACTGGGGTAAGTTGTAGTCAGTACTTCCTGTCATTACTTGGGTACGTTGTGTTCAGTACTTCCTGTCATTACTGGGTAAGTTGTGGTCAGTACTTCCTGTCATTACTTGGGTAAGTTGTGGTCAGTACTTCCTGTCATTACTTGGGTACGTTGTGGTCAGTACTTCCTGTCATTACTTGGGTAAGTTGTGGTCAGTACTTCCTGTCATTACTTGGGTACGTTGTGGTCAGTACTTCCTGTCATTACTTCGGTAAGTTGTGTTCAGTACTTCCTGTCATTACTTGGGTAAGTTGTGGTCAGTACTTCCTGTCATTACTTGGATAAGTTGTGGTCAGTTCTTCCTGTTATTACTTGGGTAAGTTGTGGTCAGTACTTCCTGTCATTACTTGGGTAAGTTGTGTTCAGTACTTCCGGTCATTACTTGGGTAAGTTGTGTTCAGTGCTTCCTGTCATTACTTGGGTAAGTTGTGTTCAGTACTTCCTGTCATTACTTGGGTAAGTTGTGTTCAGTACTTCCTGTCATTACTTGGGTAAGTTGTGTTCAGTACTTCCTTTCATTATTTGGGTTCGTTGTGGTCAGTACTTCCTGTTGTTCATGGGGAAAGTTTATGTTTATAAACTGTTGTAAGCATTCTATTGTAAATTGTAAATAACGTATCTGATGATGAGAGATGTTTCTCTCTTATTTACCCTGTTGAAGAAATGTCCTCAATAGATAGAAATTTAAATTCTTCATAAAAATTATCTAACAGTCACACATTATTTTTTTCGTTTTCCATATCTGATTATCTTTTGGTGGAATTAGTAAGGCACAAATATAATGTAATTCATATGATAATGTTTTTTCCAGTGAATATCTGGAACATTTCCAGTTGTATCCTCACTCACTCATTGTGAAATTCCTTGGCCTCTACTCTATACAGATAGAAGGGGAACCAAAGGTATGTCATCTAACATGAAAGTAAAGAGAACTTTTTATGTTGTAGAGGACTCACTCATTTACTCCATCTTTTGTTTGGTAATATAACACCAGATATAGACACCCCTATATAATAGACTGCTGTACCATTAAACCATGGAGAAGACAATTGTAGCATAAATAAGATAGCACTAGATATTCAAATGGATTCCATATCATTTTATACTGGTGTTCTACATCCTGCTATAGATGCTAAATTATCATATAAATAATTGTAGCGCTATATTATATCATAAACAGCTGAAATGCTTAATTATGTTGCAGACAGCTGAAATGCGTAATCATGTTTTAGATTTCTATAGTGCTATGTTATGTTGCACAGATAGAATTCTGTTTCATGTTATAAACAGATGAAGTGCTATATCAGGTTATAAACAGATGAGGTGCTAAATCATGTTATAAACAGATGAAGTGCTAAATCATGTTATAAACAGATGAAGTGCTATATCATGTTATAAACAGATGAAGTGCTATATCATGTTATAAACAGATGAAGTGCTAAATCATGTTATAAACAGATGAAGTGCTAAATCATGTTATAAACAGATGAAGTGCTAAATCATGTTATAAACAGATGAAGTGCTAAATCATGTCATAGAGAACTGTACTGCTGAAGTATGATATAGAGAGTTGTAGCATTAAATTAATTATAGATAGCTGAAGTGTTAAATCATGTTATATTAAATAAACTTTATTTTGGGAAGTTGAAATGTATTACTGATATAAATTGGTATAAATTGCTGCTTGTGTGTGGAAATAGGAATGTGCTTTACACTGTTGTAGTGAAATGTTATACAGCTTTACTTATTTGATTTTGAAATTTGAATGTCCTGTCTATCATATTTACACTGCTTTCAGTGTTAATTTAGATGTCTGACATTGCGCTTCAGATATATTTCCTGACGATGCAGAGTGTCTTTTATCCCCCAAGTAACATTGGCACAAGGTTTGATGTCAAGGGCTGTTTAGGAGGACGCTATCAGAAGGTTAGTTGTAGGTCCATCACATTAGAACCCAGTTGTGGTACTAACCATATGTTATGTTATAAATACATTATCAGTTTTGACAGCAGTATAATCTCCTTTTTTGGCTTGATAAAATATGAAATAACATCAAACTAAAACAGGAAAGGAATATTTAGATGACTGGTCATGTGTGTTCCACTGATACTGTTGGAATGCAGGTTTGTGATCTGTCGATCAGTCTGTGATAATTCTATCCCTCACCTAGGATACCTCACATGTATTATTGGCCTTCAATTTTAGACTTATTTATCACCTAACTGGTCTGTTTCGTCATGTCATGTGTAATAACACTACTGTGATGTCATGAATAAATCACATATTGATTATGTCACATAATTATCTCTCTCGTGAAAAGTTTATTGTCCACTTCAAAATAAGTCTGTCTTACACAGAAATTAACTGGAAAGTTTTTGCCTATTTTCAGAAATACAGGTTTTATGATAAATATAATCTAATTAATCAAATTATTGAACTCATTTCATGAATTTGATATTACGTGGTACATGTATATTGACACTCATTTAAGATCCCCCTCTGTGTTGTCTATGTGTAACTTTTGCTGAAACTTACCTTATCACTTACAAATGCCAACTTTGGCTTGTGATGCTGATATTTGGTCTAAAGCTGACAGGAAGTAGGTGAAGGAAGGGATAGAAAGATTGTAGATTACTTGTAATACTGCTGACTTTCCTTGTTTTACAGCCAAATACTGATGAGGATGTTTTAACCATACTTAAAGACCAAAATTTTGAACACGAGACTATTCATCTAGGTAAGTCTGTGTTTTTTAGATAGAAGTCTGAGCAGAATTTAGGCACAAATATTTTATTGTGATGAAATCTTGTGATTAAAAACATTTGTTATTTTATGTGATGTATACTTGTGATGATGGAATCCTGTGATTATAAACATTTGTTATTTTATGTGATGTATACTTGTGATGATGAAATCTTGTAATAAACATTTGTTATGTTATGTGATGTATACTTGTGATGATGAAATCTTGTAATAAACATTTGTTACGTTATGTGATGTATACTTGTGGTGAACTATGTAATTGCAGTGTTAATATGTTGTGGTTATTCGATGTTGTAAAATCAGAAAATTTCAAGGCGTTTAGTTTTTGTGGTTTTTCAAAAATATTCTTTTTCGTGAACACTTAATTTTGTGGATAATTATAGCTCAATTAAAATTGACTTACAGAAGGTATATTAATCAGTTGGTGGACATAACTTTCTGTTGAATAAGTGTACCCATTAAATGAACGAAAACTCCCAGCAAAATGAATGATTTCACAGTACTTAATGATTTGAAGTATTTGTTGTGTAAAAAACAGTGAGGTTAGTGTTTACAGTTACTATTCAACAACAAGTATAAAAAACAGTGAGGTTAGTGTTTACAGTTACTATTCAACAACAAGTATAAAAAACACTGAGGTTAGTGTTTTCAGTTACTATTCAACAACAAGAATAGAAAACATTTTACTTAGTTACCATTTAATTTAGACTGGATGTTGACAGAAGTTTGTATCATACTACAAAATAATGTAAATACTAAATTATAAAAGTACAAATATGAATTGTACATTGTACAGAAATTGCTTTATTTCTGTTTTTAAAATGAAAAGTCTTTTTGTCGGTTTAGTAGAAGACTAATACAAAATATAGATGTTTGTAAAATTCCTTTGATATTTCTGTCACTGAAATTTTTAAAGATCAAATAGATAGTTTGCTCAGTATGAAATAAAAATGAAAAATCTGTACTAGGATGATGAGTCTCCCTCTGATGTAATGTCTTTTAATATACAACCACATTTATTTTCAGGTGTGCAGAAAGCATGGTTTGTGCAGCAGTTGAAATTGGATGTTAATTTTTTCCGTGACCTTGGAGTTCAAGATTACAGTCTTTTGATTGGTCGACAGAAGCGCTCAAAGCCTGGAAATGATAATTCTCTTCCCAGTGTTGTACAGAGAGTGCGAAGGTATGTTTTGCTCTTGTCCTGATATTAGGAATGTGAGATACTATACTGTTATTTCAGGTCCTGTGTAACATGTTATGAGCATGCTGAAGTGAAAATTCATTAGAACAGTGAAATTCAGACCATGTTACTTCATTCTTTACCATTTACACCTATTTCCTACAGGACAAAACTTTTCACTAATTTACTATGAAAAAAAATAGAAAATTTGCCAAATCAGAAATGTTGTTGTCCTGGTGAGTTTGTAGCCCACTTTCTAAAGACTGGACTCCTCCTCCAGGACTCTATGTCCTGGGCCATTACATGATTGAAATGATTGTGGACTAGAACTATATTCTCATGTAAACAAATGTCAAGACAAGTTTTTTTTTTAAAAATATATTGGTCTGGATTTAGTTCTCCACTGGTTTTAAGAAGTGAATGTTCATTATTTAAATGCCCACATCACCTGGAAATTATCACATTGTAACATTTTTTTATGAAATATCCCAGATACCAGGAAGTCTTATGATTTAAAACCATAAATTTTAAAATGTGGCCATGGTAACAATATTAGATGTGTCCTCCAAGGTGCTGAGACCTGGACACTTATCTGCACTTTTACTTTTTAAGATCATTTTACTGAAATAACTCAAATATCCAGGTGAGAAAGGTAAGCTTTCAGGGTATATTGCTTTAGAAAGTTCATGGTATACCCGAGGATCTTACTCAAGTTTTAATTCATACAAAATTTATGCAACCAGTTTTTGAACATTTCACTTAAGATATATATATTACTGCTGTACTTCCTGTGGAGTATTTTGACTGTTTAAATTTACATTTTCATTTATAAATAGTATCAAACTTCATACCATTATATCAAACTTTAATTTACTAAAAAACATCATGACAAAGATATATGTACTACAAAGAAAATATGAAGAACAGAGAAATAAATATTTAAAACAACTCATATATGTTATCAAAACTGCTACCTGGTGATATGGTAATAATCATGGACTTTCCACACCCTTAATTACACTTGCCTAATGACAATGTGAAATTCCATTATAATCATCTTCCTGAATTTCTCCTGAACATCTTATTCCACACCAAGAAGACTTCAACAATCCACTCACCCTCTCTTTTCCCCACTAGTCCCACCCTCTCCCTACTATAAAAAAGAAACCCTACCAACCCGCCTTTCTTAACTCAAGCCACCTACTATTTCCCTTTTACATACCAGAAAGACCACACTGTCAATCCACCTTACCTGTCCCTTTTACATACCAGAAAGACGACACTGTCAATCCACCTTACGTGTCCCTTTTCCACATCAGTAAGTCACTTCAATTCCACCCCCACCCTGTCCCTCACCAGAAAGACCTCAACCATCCACCTACACAGTCTCTTTTCCACACCAGCAAGCCATCTTCCACCTCCTTTCCACCCTGTCCCTATTCCTCACTTGAAAAACTCATTCACCTTTACTTTTTTTTTCCACACAATTAAGACAACACCATCAACCCACCCTCCACTCTGTCTCTATTCCTCACTAGAAAGACTGTATCCATTTACCTATGCTGTCTCTTTTCCACACCAGTAAGCCATCTTCGACCCTGTCCCTATTCCTCACACCAGTAAGCCATCTTTCACCCAGTCCCTATTGCTCACACCAGTAAGCCATCTTCCACCCTGTCACTATTCCTCACACAAGTAAGCCATCTTCCACCCTGTCCCTATTCCTCACACCAGTAAGCCATCTTCCACCCTGTCCCTATTCCTCACACCAGTAAGCCATCTTCCACCCTGTCCCTATTCCTCACACCAGTAAGCCATCTTCCACCCTGTCCCTATTCCTCACACCAGTAAGCCATCTTCCACACTGTCCCTATTCCTCACACCAGTAAGCCATCTTCCACCCTGTCACTATTCTTCACACCAGTAAGCCACTACAAATTCACTCCCAACATCTCCCTATTCCACACAAGAAAGACCTCAGCCATTCACTTACAGTCTTTTTTCCGTACCAGTAATTTGTCCCTTATCTCCACTCTTCTTCCACCCTCTCTATTCAATACCAAAGAGCTGCCTCAACCAACTTTCTCTCTATACGAAAATCTCAGTCATGTTCTTCGCCTTTTCCATCTGATGATTAGTCAGAATCTACACTCTTTCTATATCATATCCTGCACCCTCCTTAACACTATTCTGTTCTCACACACCAATTAATACTGAAATTGACAACATTCTCAAATTCCTGTGAGTTAGAATTCAATCATTTAAAGTTTGTTTTGGCTTTCCAATGAATTTGATTTGATCTTTGAAAGTCAGTTTGTTTATGCTCATATACCGGGAAGGACACATCTGATTCTCACTTATTCAGTATCCATGTTAATGGATGAAGATTTTACATGAAATAACATGAAAATTATATCTGATTGTTTATTGCCAATTTGTACTTGATGACCTTGATGATTTTCTCCTCTGGGAAACCAATCCAAAGTTTACCATCAGCTTGTAATGCAAGAGCACCAGGTCGAAGGTCATCTAAGTGCAGTTTGGTCAGAAATTGTCCTGTACTGCCACTGACAAGAAGAATTGATCGATTTTCATAGTCTGCGATTAACAGATGGCCACGGTAGTCGTAGCATACATCAAGTGGCATGAATGCAGATTGTAGTGTTGCAGTTGATGTGACAAACTTTGCAGTTGATGTCAAGACCTGATTCTCACCTCCTACTGGTGTATCACGTTCATAACGGAACTTTGAATTCAGGTGTTTATCTAAGACAACAACAAATGGGCTGTCATTGCCTCCACATGTGATGTCATCAAGGTCACATATAGCAAGGTCACCTGTCAATGGACAGGTCTTGATGTGATTCGGTTCAACTACCACATTTCTGCCTTCTGAATCAAAACCTGATGTTCGGAGAATTATCCCATCTGGTGTGTACAGAGTTATTTCTCCTTTAGTTCCAACGGCAACTGCGTTGTCATGGGTAACACATAGACACCATGGTCGGTCCTTGGTGTGGAACCTTATACGCCCTGGGAGTGTGGGTGCTTTCCCCTTGACAACCTCACGAATACTGAGGTCTGATTCACAGCACATCCACAGGTTTCCTGTGATTGGAGCCAGACTGATGTCATCTACCATCAGGTCTTGTTCGATTGTCTGCTTTACTCTCCCACGCATGTCAATTCCAATCACCTCAGTGCTAGTGTCGTAAGACACCCACGCTTTATTGTATGAGGAGATAGCCAGTGATGTGATGTTGGAAGAAATTTCGAATTTGGCCTCCATGGTTTTATCATAGACCTGATACTGTGGGGCCATTTCTGGCTCGGCCACTAAAACCTTGGCTTCTGTGATGCCAGCTGGATCTACTAGTGTCAGTGATCCTACCATCTTCTCCATCTTATCCAGTGGAAACAGACGAGGCTGAAATGCAGCTGTGCTCAACTCTGGTGGTTGTGGTAGCACTACTTCCTGTTTGCGATACCTTAATTCTCTTTCCAAGTCAAATACCAGGGCACTGTTTGATGACTGGATGGATCGTTTACATTCCTGTAGCTTTGAATTCAGTTTTACATAGTTTGAATAGAGTTCATTTTTGTACTTGTTCAGAAGTTCTGCATTTTCTTTCTCTAGTTTCTTGCAGGTGATTATAAACTTCCTTGTCACCTTAACAATCTCTGCTCGAAATTCCTTGCTTCGAAGTTTCACTGATGCAATAACACTTTCAAAATGTTGTGTGTTTTCTTTGAGCTGCACTTGTATGGAGTCCATCTCCTTCTGTAATTGAGGCATTTGTCTAGACTCAAGGTTGTGGGCATACAATTGTATGTTTTCTTTTTTAGCTGATAAATATTTAGTCATGTGTTCGAACTTGTGAGATTGGTGCAATGATTTAGCACATTTTTTACAAATGAGTTCCCCTTCGCAATCGTGACATGTAAAAATCACTTCCATTGGAACATGGCGAGGACATTTTGAAACTCCTTTTCCTCTCAATGGCTTTTTCATATAAAGCACTGAATTGAAACTGGCCATGTTTGTTTTTTAAATAATGTCTTTATACAATTTGTAGAAGTTGAACAACTGGTCAATAGTAACGAGTGAAATTATTTACCTTGATATGTATCCAGTACATTCACCAGCCAAATCCCTTTCACTTTGTTGAACAAAAGATATGTTTTTATCTTTGCTGGAGTGCTCAGTCCTGAATTTAAACAGCAAAATTTTCTTCAGTACAAAGATGTGGGTAATATATCAATTTTTTTTTTCACTCTGAAAAAGAATCACTTAAATAGCACATTTTTCTCCCTGAGGTTTGTTAGAATCGGCGATACTTAGTTTCAATGATATTCTCCATTGCTGTCTTTGGATATTAAATGATCACTGTATGTGACCGTCTGCTCTATGGTAACTGGCATTTGACTGTCATGAAATGCTTAGCTTCTTCTTGAGTTCCTGTTACTGTGTAAGGTATCGAATATCACTTGACGAATTGCAAAATCATAATTCATAAGTATGAAGTACATACCCACTGTAAGTTCAGTTTTACCTAATGTATCTATAGGTTTAACTAATTAACATATCTATAGACCTTATATTCATACTTTAAACCAATGTGATAAACAATTGAATCACTGGTTTAATTAAAGGACTGCCCTGATTTGAGAATTAACACAGGTGGTTTAGATATATTGATAGATATGATTTTTAACAAAAAGTTTATCAATTTAGATATTTGTCCATTGAGACTGCTGTTAGTTTAGTGGTGTCTGGTGTCTATTGTTGGGATCTCTGAGGTGTCCCGTTTACTTGGTGTACATTCAAACTGAACATGTGATACTCTACAATATCAGGTATCATGATCTCCCACCACCTTGTAGTATGATGTCACTAATCAGCCCAGGGCTAGCTTACTGTTGAGAGAATTACATTATAATGATTGGTTCCAGGGGATAAACAGTATGTCTCATAATGCATAATAAGCTAACATCAAATTCACAATGGAAATATAACAAGTTTAAACATTATAATATACATTGTGCAGAGGACTGTACACAAGATAACTATGAGAATTCTTTAAGTTGAAAGTAGAACTATCCTGTATTATACAAAGAAACCTTATGCTGTGAATAACCAGACATACGTACATCATATTGTGATGAAATTCTAAACTCTATCTCAATCACATACTTTTATGATGTACTCCAGCTCTGTTCTGTCACTCGGAGAACTGTTTCTCTGTCACTCTGTAGAATATTTTACTGTCATCCTGAGGAATATTTCATTACCAGCTTTAGGAATACAGTATATCTCTGCCACCCTGATGAATTTTCCTCTGTCACCCTGATGAATTTTCCTCTGTCACCCTGATGAATTTTCCTCTGTCACCCTGATGAAGTTCCTCTGTCACCCTGGTGAAATTCCTGTCACTCTAAGGAATAATTTACTTTCACCCAGATGAATATTTCACTTTCACTTGGTAACATAAGAGTGACAAAAATATCACCTTGGTGACATGAGGGTGACAGTGATATCACCTCAGTGATATGAGGTTGACATTAATATCGCCTGGGTGGCATGAGGGTCTACAGTGAAGTGAAATCACCTTGGTGACATGAGGGTGTCAATGATAGCTCTCTGAATGACACAGAAATGACAGACATATCCTTTATGTGACATGAGAGTGATAGTGATATCCTATGGATGACATGAAGGTGACAGTGAGGTCCCCTTTGCAACAAAAATGTGACAGTGATATCTTACCAGTGAAGTAAAGGTTACAGTAATATGCCCTGTGTAACTAAAATGTGATTGTGGTATCTATTGGGCAACATCAGAGTCATGACAATATCTCCTGGTATAGTAGCGACGTATTTCTCTGAAAGAATATAAGGTAAAACCACTTCCCTTTGTTGAACATATTTCAAAATATTGAACGTCAGTAACTGCCAAGATATAAAGCCATTTAGATTTGCCAACATTTTGTACTTTTATATCAATGCATGTAACCCAATATACCAATGATACACAGCTCCGTAGGTGGTATACTTTATAGACACAAAACTGCATGCTCCTCATATCTCATTGGCAAAATAGCTCTCTTACAAATTCTGGGCACAGAAAACATTTTTGGGTCAATGTCTTAACTGTAAAACTTAATTCACTTGGAAACATAACAGAATGTTTTACTCCTTAGTGTACATGTATGGGTTTTTTTATATTTGATAATTAAGAGCAAAAAAATAGTGGAGGCACAATGTCCCTTAATGTCTAAATCTTTTCATTTGTGACGGATATTCTCACGGGGTCTCACTGGGGTAATCCACGCAATAAAGCTGATAGGAGTCCAACACAGGGGTTCTTTTTATCCAAAAGTGAACCCATCATCAGGACATAACCCTGGAGTCAAAACATGTAAACAATGCTGTAAATAAACTCTTTTTTGCAATATTTTTGTTCAGGGTTTTTTTTATTTGCATCATTTGAAAAAAACAAGGAATATATTTGCGACAAGCTGCTACTCTTGACGTGCGCTATTGGTCAGCTATATCATGATATAATATTTTTGAAGTCAAAATTAATTAGAATTTACATTCCAACATATCTATTAGCATCAGTGAATTGAACCCGCCATTAAGCTCTGGTCTGATAAATTAATAATAAACCATTTATATTTAAAGTACTTAAGTTACCAACAAATATTAATTCATTGTCCTGTAATAAGCCCACCTCTGACTTTCTTTCCAGTATTATGTGTTTTCCTTGTCACATGTCGCTAGTGAAATATTTCAGTATGTGAGGACATTCCTGTGTACTTATATGTAATATAATAAAGAAAACTTTGCATTATAAACAGGTCATTGCCACAAGCATCGCGGAATTCTGTGAGCCCATTGAATGATGTTTGTACAGTAAAACAAGTGGGTGCTTCATCCTGGGAGATAGAAATGATACCAGTGGTTTCAGAGAAACAGGCCCCCTCAACAACTGTACAAGGGGAGACAACTGAGACAGAATTTATGGAGAAAGATGACTGTAACCAACAGGTTCATAGCAACACTGGAACTTGCAGCCTTAAAAATCTTCTCCGGCAATCAATGGAGTCTGAAAAGTACCAACCATCTAATCTGCGACTTTTACCGAACTGTAGAAATCCTCTACATGTAATTGATGGCGAAGATTACAGGTACTATGTGGGGATCATTGATTTCTTTACACAGTATGAATGTAGGCAGAGAGTGGCCAGAGTGTTGAAAACATTGAAAAATTGGACTTCAGACCATTCTACTGTTCCTCCAGATATCTACGCAGATAGATTTCTGAAATTTATCACAGACAGAATAAAATAAATCAGTAACTCACAAAAAATACATCAAAGCCAGTCTGACGACTATTATCATTAACTTTTATTTATTGAAATTCTATGTGCTTTTTAAATTCTATATACACAGATTGTTTATGTATATGTCCCACTGGATGAAAATAATATCTAGTCTTTATCTTATACAGGCCTATTAATGAAATGTTTCTCTTGAATGCTTTAAATTGAAAATTTTGAATTTTCACATGTTCTTGAAACAATTTTTACACCATGACTCTATAAATATTGCCAGTACAGGTAATTCATGTTTGAGGAATCATGAAAGAAAAATTGAATTGAGCTCAAATCAATTAATTGCTATTTTTGTGTAATAGTAATTGACAAGGTGGGAGAAGTAGGAGTAGAGTTACCTTTCTAGGCTCAAAGTCATTTTTATGTGGAGCAGGTTCCTTTAAGTTTTATCAAAGATTTATAACATTTGATGTTGCTTAATAAGAATGATATGGAACTTGAAAGCTGAAGTTCATTTTCTTTTGATATTTGCATAATAATCATCTTTACAATATTAAGACAAAACCTCTATTTCTACATTACTTCTTTGTATTACATAAGTGGATTTGCAATATTTCTATACTACAGCATGTATCATTTCATTTCTAAAAAATCCTCTCTCTCATGTTGTATCTTTTGATAATTTTTTTAAAAAGTGATTTTGATACTTTTATACACATACTCAATATCTTTCAAGTAAAGTTTTGCAATGACATCGTAATTTACAAATTAGTCTATGTATGATTTTCTATGAAGATGACCAAGACAAGAACAATGGAAAACACTTCTGTTTGTGATATACCAATATTAATCACTTATAAAGAAAATGTGTACTAGTTTTTGTTAATAGGATGTGAGGCAACAATGAACCATTTTTGTTTGTTTTATTTTAAGTGCTTTCTACCTAAACTTTATTGCAGTGTGTGCCTGTATAACTGATAATATTAAATGTTTTAACTTTGAACATATACTTAGACATAGATATTTTTTTTCTGAGAAGATAATACCCTTTTTAGTCATCTGTCAAACAGAACCAAAAACTCTGTCTAGTTTGATAGAGGAAATTTGGTTTGTTGGTAATTTCTACATGATGCCATCTATTGTATGGTTAAGAAAAATTCTCATAAGAGAATATTTGTAGTATATAAGAGACATTGTTTATGGTCAATGAACTAAGTATGTTTTTTTTATCTATATATCTATGATGATTGACTACTGTTATATTGTCATTAATTAGAGAGGGAAAAAATTTAATACCTCATACAGGTAGGATAGATGTTACATACATATCATTCATTACAATTGTAATACGAGTATACACATCTTATTATATTGAAGGGTAGATAACTCCTTTTAAGTTGTTGTTTAAGTCGATTTGAATATTGTACATCAGTTTGATAATCTTATCTTAAATGAAAGTGCTCAATATTACATACAATCATGTACACAGAAAACATTTATCCATTTGTTCTATTCATTTTTATAAATCAATATATTCTTCCAAGATATATCTCATATTGTACATTATTTCATAATCATACATTGGGTATTTGACAATATGAGTTTCCATTCATAGGAAATTTATAAAACAATCCTGAGAACTTTTAATTTTACCAAGCCTCTAGCATTAAAAAGAAAAATCTGTGATAGTACTCATAAACCTCATTTGAAATTGAAATGAATGCAAGATTCTGTGTATGACATAATTTAAATACTTTTGCAAAAATTAAAAGATAAAGCAACATTTCTTTAAACTAAGATAAAATCTAAATTGTGGAAATTCCAACTTATATTTCTTTCTTTAATGAGTCCATGATTTGTATATGAAACTGTTATGTCACCATGGAAACAATGGAACCTTCAGCCAATCACAACTCTGCTAGGTTATATTACACATGTGTAATTAGGAAGATTTATGCGATGGGTGATGTTACACTTTTAACAGGGTGGCTATTTTTAGTTATCTACATTGTGTAAGAGTTATCTCCATTGAGTAGGGAGTTATCTCCACTTAATAGGGAGTTATCTCCATTGAGTAGGGAGTTATCTCCACTTAGTCGAGAATTATCACAAGTGAGTAGGGAGTTATCTCCACTTAGTAGAGAATTATCACCATTAAGTAGGGAGTTATCTCCACTTAGACAGGAGTTATCTCCACATAGTAGAGCGTAATCTCCAAGTGTTATTGAGAATGTATATAACCTAGTAGATAGATTTATTAGATTTTAGGTGATCCATATTTTGAATTCATGTCATGTCAGTGTGACTATCAACATTGATCTAGAACTCACTACTGGCATGTTTTTTGTGTATTTTTATATAAAACTAGATTATGTAGAAATGCCTTTTGAAATGCACTAAGAATTTGTTGTTTTTCTTATACATTTGATATGTTTTGTGTACTTTTATAAAAGGAAAACCACTTTTGTAATATTTTTATATCATTTCTTGTATGAATACATGTATAGTTTAATACTCTGAACTTGTTCCTTTTAGACAATTTGCTCAAAATTGTTTTGCATCACTGCAAAAGAAAAATCCATGTGATATATTCTTTAAGTAGCAAAGGTATGAGAGGTCTATCATTCTATGTCCAAACACTTAATGCTGTCTTACTGTGATAATACATCTATAATGTTCCACACAGGTTCACCCATGGTTCTCAGTTTGATTTTGATACTGGTTGCCCACTACATCACTTTCTCTACAATGTCACAAAGAGTCACCTAGCTAGTTACCCGGGGTAATATGGAAGGTAGATTGTCAGATGTCACATACTAAAAAAAGCATAAATACGGAAGACAGAATAGAAGTTCTTATAACACGACCACTACTAGTTGTGTTATAAAAACTTCTATTCAATTGACCTTACCAACCTACAGAAAATATTCTATTATGGTCCTTTGTTCTTTTTTGAAACATTCTTTGTGAACTTTGGAAACTTGTTTAGATAGAGGTTGTAAATCTGATCCATTCATCATAGGGAAAGACTTAATAAATATTAGATATCAACTCATTCTGTTTGGTTTTAACACCCAATATAGAGGTATGAATTAGTATGGAAAATGAAAGGTCAAGTATTTAACCTGTAGTGTCAGTGGACATAGAAAATTTGACATATACCAGTACTATAATACTTTCAGCAATACCAAGTCCCTTAAACTTTGATAAAACATATTGAACAATGACAAATTTAGGCCTATTTCTATGTTAAATACTGACTGAATACTATTTCTGTTTTTGTTTTTAAGTGATATGTTACTTTTTTGTTGATATCTGTGATTTACATTTTGCTGTAATACAGTTGTTTTAATTTACTTGTTTACTTTTTATATGTTTACATATTGTACTTATTTTTTCACATTTTGAGAATGTGTGTACTTTTCTCCTCCCACTTAAAGCAGAAGTTATGTGTATCAGTTATGTATAAATATACTGTTCGAATAATAGAATATGGAAACAAATACTTAAATATTACTATTTATGTGACAATTAATTTACAAATTGTCTCGTACTGTGACAATATTATAACCAGAAACCAGAACAGATCATTTGTCACCTGTTTTTCCTCAGTAAAATATATAGCACTTTTACAATGCAAATATGAATGAACAATACCATAAATTTTTGATATTTTCACTCATTCTTTTTCCAAATAGACCACAATAATGAACAAGACTTTGTGAACACTGTTGTTACGTGTGTTGTTTACTGATTTTATTTGAATTATTTTAACATCAAGCTTGTGTCTTAGATTTGAACTTACTGCGCTGTACATTTAGGTATAATCAAGCAGAATAATAATTGAAAACAGAACACGGAAATGGACAGTGGCAGATCTAATTTGGCATCATTGATGTGTGAGAAAAAAAAATTATGATATATTCATAATGCTAATCTTATAAAGCATACGTGAAAATAGCAAAGTTTTCATATCAATGGATTAAATCTCTAAAACTTTATTCATCACGAAACAAAACATGTCCTCTTCATGAAAGGTCTTTCAGAATATATTTCTAACATGGATTTTGTTTATATATTAAAGTATCATTATATTAAATCTCTTTGTCATTTGATGAATTTGAAGTTTCCAAAATTTGACGTATTCAGTAAGTTTGAATGGAAAAGAATACAGAATGGGATAATTTATTTTTAAATTTAATATATCTTAAAGTAGACGACAGTTGAAACCAGGGCAAAACAGACCATATGAATATATTAGTACGCAATTAAAATATCTTGTTGTTTGATCACCACAAAGGAATAGCTCGTGATATTTTTAACACATTTCACAGTAAAATGACAGAATCATGTTTAGTTAATGTGAAAGCTACAACCTGATATCTCAGTGCCTTGTGTCAAGATGAATTCAAAATAAACGCAGAATAAAAAAATACTGTATTCATTTTTTTTCTACGAGTTCCCTCCCTTATATTGTGTGGCAATATTTTATCGGAACCTCTTTGGAATGACCTCTCATGTTATAAAGAAATAGAGAGGTTCCTGAGAATGTTGCGCATGCTCCATTGTATTATAAACAGTTTTGATTTTAGCGCTCATATGGAAATGTTGACAACATGGATCAAGATAGGATGTAATTTAGGTATTCTAACACTATGAAGACTCATCCATTACTATGATGATGGACTCGACAAACGGGTACGACCCGACACTGCCAATGGATCTGGAGGGAAGGTAAAGTGGCAAATTAAATGAAAGTTTCCGGTCATGGACTCGGGCTGAAGTATGTTTTGATGAACTTTTCCCACAGGAAAGTCTTAAGATGCTTTTAACATACTGCCAACCTTTTTCACGACTTTAAATCTTGCCGCTTAATGAATATATTAATCAATGAAAGTATCTTCTTGTCGATCAAGTAATAGTTAAGTTTGTCATTGATATACACAATGGACACACGCCACACAGGATGCTGAATTTGCGTCAGTGATGCTAAGTGGTGGGTCGTCTCAAAACGGTACAGGTTTCATGATTTTTGTTGAAAGTGCATAATTCCGTCAAGTTGTTATTTATTCTTAGCTTAGCTTCATTATAAAAATAAATAACTGCATATGATGACCGAAAATGTTACGAAGCGTATATAAAGCTGATTTAAATTCAGTTTTATTCTAGTATCTTGATCATTATCATCATCACATCCTACGGATGGAATACCTATTCAGTAGCGAGATAAGCTGGATTCATTTTCATTGTCCACGTTCTTCATTGATGTATGTAATACTTGAAATTTTTATTCAAATGTATTCTATTCAAAAAGCATCACTGCATTGTGTTCCTATTTTGGTGTTTTGTTTTTAATGTTATTTCATGAACAAATGTCAAGCATCATAAACAAATCCAACATTATTCGACCAGTCTATTCAACTGACATTTCAGCTAAATAAATGAAAAAACCATTAAACATTAGCATTGACAAAAAGCTTTTTGTCTTTGAATTTAATGTTAGATATATTTATTATAAGTCACAAATGATGTCAAAACTTAAGTTCAATAGCATGTTTGTACATTATGTATCTGTCATTTGTAGGAATTTGATATTTTCCGAAGTCCTATACAAAAAGAAAAAAAAACAAAAAAACTTTTTCTTGAGTTCTCATCATTTAAATAATGTGCACCATTTAAAGTGTATTTAGATTTACAAACTTTACTTATGAATGTTTATGTAACTGTTTAGAAAAGCCTTTGAAAAGGTAAATGAGAAGTTCTTCAGTACAAATTCCATGTGATCAATGATATGACAACAGTGAGGTATTTTAAACAATAAGGTTGAAATCAGACGTTTCATTTACATTAGGATTCAAAAAGTCATCACTAAGTTCTTCAGTACAAATTCCTTGTAATCAATGATATGACAACTGAGGTATTTTAAACAATATGATTAAAATCAGACTTTTCATTTTCATAAAGATTCCAGAAAGTCATCACTTGGGGCTGCAGAATAAATTGAATGTTGGAGCTTTTTAAAATTTTAATATATATATGTTTCTGTCAAGAATATTGTAGTACATTTACATATTTATTTGTTGTTTTCCTTTAAACTGAAATATGACAACTTAACATGTGGGTATTTCAACATTTTCATGTCGAGAGATATACATGTAATGGACATGTATTGTACTTTATAGACACAAATATTTGGTTTCTTCTATATAGCATCATGTTTGTATGACTTTAGATCTAGTGTTAATTTATAATAAACCCCCCCACTAACCACCACCTTTTAGAATCCCTGTAGTGTTTCATTATATTTGTCATGGTTTGAATATTGATTATGTTTTTGTAATATGACCATTACCTCTTCACATTTAAATCCCCTTTAGTGTTGAAAAATGGGGCAGTCATGCTTATAGCTATCTGTCATTAACATATTACAGATCTTGGAAGATATACTGAGCACTAGAATTTGGCAAAACATTCATGGGAAAAACTTTATGATAACAGGGCTCTCACACCCAATTTTGGAACTGGGGCCCAGGGCCCTTAGAATTGGGAAAAATAATGGTGTTTTCCTTAGAATTGGGGAAACTTGGGGTCTAAATTGGGAAAAAAAGATACTACCCGTATTTTGCATTGGGAATTCAGCCCCAAATCTGGCAGATAGAGAGCCCTGGATAAAATGGTACCTAAAATGATAAAAATATATCTGACACTTAATGTTACAATATATATTTGTACTGAGACTCTTTGAGTTTGAATAGCTACTTCATTGTTTTATATATTTGTAATAAATTCACTTGTCACCTTAGGATAACTCAAATTAATTCTAATAACTAAATACTTAACATGCTGATTAACGTAGATTTAAAAACAAGATATTATGATATCATATTACATTAAATAGGATTGTCCACATTTGTTTGTGTATGGAAAATGTATTGATATTACTTATATGATAATGAGTTTTCGTTTATGAGTTCATGTACAAATATCCAACACCTAGTATTTGTTTTTCACACCAGTATACATATTTATATATGTGAAGGGATCAAAATATAACAATACATGCCATGCCATCTTATGATGTTTTATAAAATTGTGGGACCATGACAGCTCACTAGCTCAGAGCATTGATGACTTCGGGTGAAGAACCAAGGTACATGGTTCGACACTAACTATCCACTGTTGACAGGTAGTGTTCCTTAGGAAGCTGAGAAACAGATTGGTCTATGTTGACTTGGTTGTGTCCTTGGGCAAGACACTTCGTTCTTATTGCTTTGAGTGGCATTCGACAGGCCTCTCTTATGCTGTTCAGTGTGGTTGCCACAAGCTACTACAAGGATCGATACTCAAAATGATCCTAGCTCTTCATGGGCAATACATCCAGTCAACATACAATAAACATATACAGTATCATTCTTATACAATATATAATTCCTAATACTTACAAAAATCCTTTATAAACAAATCTATCAGTTTCCTGCACTGAAATAAGAAAATCAGGTAAAATGGGCTTCATCTAGTACTGTATTAGTATCTCACCTGGGTGGGGGTGGGGGTAGTTTTGTGTTTGTTGTCTCCGCCAATTGCTCTCATATCCTTCACTACTTGCATTGAATGAGTTAAAATAGGAAAAATACTACCATTTGTGGATAGAGGGGAATTTCAGGCCTATTTTGGAAAATTGAGAAATATTGGACATCCGTTTTGGTTACAATTCAAAAGAGGACTAGGGTAAAAATATATGACATTGATGAAGATAACGTGGATAAAATTTGATAACATTGAGGTTAGATTGATATTTCTTTTTCATGATGGTATGATTTGAAATATATTGAATAACATACACTAATTAGCTCTATTTTGTGGAAATTTCCCATGTTTTTAGTATATTTACTGGGAGGGGAGTGTGTTTATATTCAGCAGGGAACACATAACACGTCAGAAATACTATCCTTTTCTGGAAGTAAAATTTTTCTAGATTAATCACAGACTGACTTGTCACTAGAACTTCATACTTTGGGTATGGGTCACCTTGGTAAGGCAGTGTGTAACAGAAGTAGGTATCTCTGACCTATGTTTTGACCTTTTACCTACATAAAAGAAAACGTTTGTTTGGCATATAATATCACATTCAGTAGGGGGACAACAATTTAAAGGTTTAAATTGCAACTTTGGTAATTTGCCTTTTTAATATGAAATAATTTCTGTTAAGATAATGCCCAGTATCAGCTCCCATGAAGTCTTTCAGAAAACCGGGCTCATCAAAAACCATAAATCTTGATAAAACTCTACATATAGTACAAGTCCAGTGCAAAATCAAAATTTAACTGTTATGCATTACCAGTGAAATATCTTAAGTAAGTTATCAGGTGGAATCAGTGTCTGAACCTAATTTTTTCAATGTAATTTGGTTTTGAGATGGTCCCTGTAGCACCCCTTCCCTGTATAGCCTATAGATATTGGCACCCCTCTCTAGTACACAAGTGAGTTTGACATACTGAAATGTACCACTGGCTGGGAGGGAGGATGAGATGATTACAGTACTTCTGACATCTTTCCTCCTATCCTATATGTGTGTGATTGTTCTCAACCAAAGTGTGATCTGAAAACATGGTAAAATCAAAAGTTCTTCAGTTTAGGATTCACTTCTCATCAATCTGCCAAGCCATTGGTACCTGGTTTGAATAAGACTTTGAAATATTTTAGAAAGACAGTTTTTTGTGGGTTTTTTTTTTCTTTAATTTTTCAAATTTCAATTTCTATCAAAGGTGCTCCCTCCCCCTCTCACCATCCCCATCTTATCCCCAGTCTTAACTTCACTCCATGCTTATTTCTTCTATTCACTTCAGGTATTCTGAAGGCATCAACCATGTTATTAGAGATATATAAGCTGTTTTAGCATAAATGGTAGTGTTTATCTGAATGTACAAACCTCTTTTGAATTGCATATAAAGTAATGTAATGTTTAAGGAGAGAATTCATTAGAGCCTGGTCATTACAAAAATCATTATAAACCATTTATTATATGTCAGCAGCTTATATCAGTATGTGTGTAACCTTATACATGGACGTACTTGTATGAGTTGATTTACCACATGGCCATGTATAGTAGCTTGATTAGTTATGAAAAAACCCACAATTTTATGATACTGTCTGCCTCCCCCTTCTTGCATGTTTATAACATTACAATGAGATGAGGTATCAAACAAAAAACCTAATGATATCATAATAGCTTTTTACCAGTGAATGAGAAAATACAATATATGTACGGAGTAAATAGCATCGCACCCACTGGATAAAACGTGACCTGGTGCTATATCAGTTACATGAAGTTACTAGGCAGATGTGAGGGAGTACAAAGTTGTATGGTTCCATAACCACCTGCTTGCTGTAACAGTGGTTACACTGATGTATATTTATACTGACCTCAATATCATAACAGTAAATGTCTTCCAGACTAGTTTGTGCACTACCCTGATTCTCAGTTTTTTCATCGATATACTTTTACCCGCAAACATGTATGAATACTAATATGCCTATATAATTATGATGTATCTCATAACCTGTCTGATAATGTGTCTGTTTGATTGTTTTGCTGAAAGGCAGTAATAATGGACATAAAATACATTAAATAAATCAATAGATAAATAAATACACTACTAAGGTAGTTGATAACTGTTTCATTGAATAACATAAACGATGCATATAAGATGCATTTAGAGAGCAGTTGCTGTATAATTACAGCACAGGTTGACAGTCCATTTCTCAGCATACTGAGAAATACAAACAGTTTGAGAAGGGACTACAAACCTCTGGTCTTCACCTGATCATAAACATGAGGATACTAAGTCTAACGCTGGATTAGTGACAATAAGCAACCACGACTGTCAATGACAGGGGGAGCTTGAATCATGCAACTTTTAGGTTGTCATGCACATCTTTACTTTGATATGTATGCCTCATGCCTCACAAATAAAACAAATATCTCAACTTTTATGTTGAGACAAAATTGTTTTAACTTTCAGAAAACACCACAGTTCTTTTACTTAAATTTATATAAAGCCAAGGCAATTAAAGTAAGATAGTATAACATATTAAACGTACTGTAATTCGCTCTTATCTGCATATCCTTATAATGGACACATTGATATTGTCAGGCGAGTTATTTAGAAAGTAAGACAGATCAATCATGAGGTCACGGATATGTTTGTATGCAGTTGTTTAGCATGCTATCATATTGACTAAGATAATGTTTAATATGTACTTGAAGCATGGTTTTAGTTCAAAGACATACAGTTACAAGTTATAATTAGATGCTTGGAATCTAAAGGGAAGACTCTAACCTGATTTTCCCCACAAAAAACCATCAACACACATCTTGTTCTACCTATGTAAAAAAAGTGTGTTTTAACATTGTACCATGATATATTTCATGTCAAATGGCTGGTAACATTATAACAAGATAGATGTATAAAAGGGACAGTGTATAATCTGCCATAACAATGTTTTTTATCAACAAATATTTCAGACTTTCCTGGGTACAAATTACTATCGCTCTTCCCATGGTGTAAGAAACTTTAGTTTTCACGTAATTATGGACAAGTGGTGGCTACTTTTAAAAAAATGAAATTATTTCAGTGTATACTTGATTCTTGATGATTTATTTGAGGGTGTTAAAAGCTCCATTTTGTAAGCAGGAATTTCACATCCACTGTTAAAATGACACCCGATAAGTTTTTACTGGACTTGAACATTTATTAAATTTTTTCGGTTCTCATTTTGCAATGCGATAGACCTGTCCATTCAGGATACATGAAAACTATGGAATGTTGGTAATTTTCGTCGAAATTTAAACAGATGACTGCGCAGCCTGCCCTACACATGCAGGTTCATGAAAGGTTCACATGCCTCAATACCAGTACAAGACATCAATACCAAGTTTTTTATGAGTACTTGTCCATCACATGTTTGTAACTGAAACAGATGGTCTAGAACCGTCATTTGCAGCTGTATAAAGATGATTTTAAGATTGAAATAAAAATAACATTATCGTTGATTTAATTCATCATACCTTTTAATGCAAATCACAATAATGTCCTCGTGAACTTATGTGGTTGTTTTGGAAGCCATAGCAGAAGTTTACAATATCCTGTTGCATCGTGGGATCAATAGGTCATCAGGGTCAAATTCTACAACGACCAACATGCTTGTTCACAATAAGAATGGCTTTGTGTAACTTACAAGAAATGATATAAGACTAAAAGAATTTTGTCACCATGCAAGGGCCTTTGTTAATATTCAACAGTACAGACACAGACGTAGATATTAAGTAAACTGTACGCAAGGTCTGGCATATCTGTGCGTAGACAATGTTTGAAGGCTCCCAAGCCATCAAGTTTGAGAATTGCTATTTTGCATTTTCAAACATTCATTTGCAAACTTCATATGAAATGTTCCACTGATGACCTTGATAAATTGCCTTCCATTGTCTGTTATTTCAACGAACTTTGGTCAACATAACAGTTACCACATTGTAAGAAAAGCCTATATTCTTATATGTGGGTCAAATAAAAATTAAAAAAATTGCTAAAAACCAGTCCTGCGGCTTATACTCTGGTGTGTCTTATATGTGGGTCAAATAAAAAAAATTGCTAAAAACCAGTCCCGCGGCTTATACTCTGGTGCAGTTTATAGCCCGGAAAATATGGTATTGGATATGTAATTTTGAAGTTTCAATGTATGATGTGTATGTTTTCCTTTGTCCCTAGATGTGCACATATTGATCCTAAGATGTGTGTATTTTCTAAAAAAAGAAAAATCACACAATAATGTTGCAAATATTTCTCTAAGATCTTTTGTTTAGCCCACCTGGCATTGGCATTACACATCATCCGTCTCTGAACTTGTTCAACTCTAACATACCCTAGTCACTGTTCATTTTTGTGATAACTTAAATCAACCAGTGTTTCAGCATTTTAATTCCATATATATGTTTGTTTAGATCTGCCTACGTACCTTAGACAAGCAAATGCATCATAGGTTAAGGTTCACAGTCACATGTATTTTGATACATCATGCACAGCATCTTAAGTGTCCTTGGCACTTTGATTTTATAAATTATACTTTTGTAAAAAGGAATACTTTGTATGTAGATTATGTGTTGAAAATATTTAGACAATATGGAAGGATTTTTCTGTCATGTACAGTCCTCATCATTTCCATAGTATTGATTTTTTTTGTCTGAAGTCGTCTGAGTAAAGACATTGTAGTATAGAAAACTACATAGAAAAAAACTTTCTAAACAATGCTTCAATTTATTTGAAAGGGAAGAAATTCTTTGAAAGTACAGTTTCAACTTTACATTCTTATACAATATGTATATATACATAGGTAAGAGATATATAGACTAGTGTAGTCCATCATCTCCAATATACTATCACACTATATTTAACTAGGGATTGGAGTTTTACATATGTGTAATACTGATGGAGTAAGTAATATTAAATAACTAGAATATACTTGTGTTATGAGATGTCTATGTAACAGCATTTTTCATTGGTTTATGACTACAATACTCTGCATCATCTTGTGCCAAAACTTCTACAATTGGTGTATATGAAGTAAGCACTGTACATTTTGGGCATATGTGCATGATTAGTAATTATGTCAATATCACTTACATCTCCTAATTGTTTTATATGTTCAGTTGCAATTATACACTGAACAGCTGAGCTGAAGTTGGTTTGTAAATAATGAACATAGACTTGGATGGGAGATGTAACTTATTGAGAGGTAGCTAATATAGGGGCTAAATATTAATTTGTTGACATTTTGTCTATAGAAGTGATGAGACTCAGTTAGAAGACTTAGGCCAAACAAAATGAAAATTTAGATATTTACTTTTGGCTCTATTGGGGAAGAATGTTATTTCACAAGAAAGAAAAAGTTACTGTGGACATCGAAATATGGAGAAAATACATATTCATTGTCTTCAAATATAAGCTGTATTTTGGAAAGGGTGAATAAAGATAAAAGTGGAAAGCCACATTCATCTGTCAGTCACCCAAGCCAGAATGCAGCTTCAATATTTTAGGACAATGAGAATGTACATTAATGTGTAAATTCAATTTGTCTTGCAAATTAATTGAAAATTTTCACTGAAAAAAAACAAGCTTAGAGAGCTCATGTTAAAATCTCTGTTAAGGCCTGATGACTTACACCGGAATAATTACTCTGCAATGAAATCTAGTTCCAAAACACAACATTTACAATTTTACTTTTAAAACTTTTCCTAAATTAACTTATTCATGACAATAAACAAAATTGCTTATTTTTGACAGTTATTCATATTTTAGATATCATATTTCAATGATTGCATTTGCACTCAAAGTTAAAAACGTGAATACATTGTGCATGTACCTGATACAATGTATTGACATTTTAAACTTCAATGTTAAAACCATGACCAGGATGTCAGATTTTACAAACTATATCCCTTTATTACCATCACAATCAAGTCAACATTACTAATTAAAACAAAAGCAGGTGCACATGTGCCAAACTGACCTAGACATATGCATGTCAGATAAAATGGTTGATAAAGTCTGGTAAAGTTTTTTAAACTTTTGGTATGACAAAGGAAAACAAACAAGTTTCTGTTGTGGTAATCCATGGAATAGTTTTGAATGTTCTCAAACTGAAACTAAAATAAGAAATTTTTGTACATTTATAGTTATAATTTGATAGCTTGGTTAAAATTTCATGTGAATATATGTTGTGTTATGTATATAACAATATGTAATAAAAAATTGTAAATGAGATAATAATTAGTGTCTTAATGGAGTGATTAGAAACTGGAATTGGAGGCAGGCTGAAGTTATATTGTTAATTTCAATGATAAAAGTGCCAACATGTTATTTAACAGAGCTCAAAACGGTGATCTTGTCATAAATACATGCCTCACAAAAAAAATCTCTTTTACACACTCAGTATAGCATGGCAGTAATTGAAGGATCAGCTATTTGGTGGCAAATCTTCAGGGAATATATAGTGATGCATATCTGGCTCCAGTACCCATGTATCTGCTATAGTATTATGTAATGTTACATGAACAATTTTGTAATCATCTCCCATGGCCCTTGGCCACATGTATCTTTTCATGCCATGTCCCTTCATGATCAGTATCTTGTTATCCTTCCCCTTCCCCCACCCCAATTACAACTCTCAAACACACACACATGTACTGTCTCTCCTCTCCACTCACAACTCTCAAACACACACACATGTACTGTCTCTCCTCTCCACTCACAACTCTCAAACACACACACATGTACTGTCTCTCCTCTCCACTCACAACTCTCAAACACACACACATGTACTGTCTCCTCCCCCCACTCTACTCACAACTCTCAAACACCCACATATACTGTCTCTCCTCCCCCAACCCCACTCACAACTCTCAAACACAAACACACATGTACTGTCTCCTCCCCCCACTCCACTCACAACTCTCAAACACACACACATGTACTGTCTCCTGCTCCCTCTCCACAGTAATTGTAACATTGTAATATTGCACTCAGTCTCTGGACAGTACAAGTACAGTGGCCAGGAAACATGCCAGATGTCACTGATGAAGATAACAGTGAACAAAGAAGACCAATATCTGTTGTGTAATGATGGTGAAAAGTGAACTGAACACTTAAATTGTGATTATGAAATATGTCTTGATATCAGAATAATTAACTAGACAGATGGTCTTGTTTTCATACAATTTACAGTGTTCGTTCTAGTGAAACCGCCAAAACAAAAAGCACTGTATGACGTATTGTGCATTTGTAATTTGTAAGAAAGAAAAGACTGATGCATTTATTTTCCATAGAATCTAAGTAAGAGATCAAGGTATATATTAAGGACATAGTTTATTTAAATAAGGTACATGTATAGTATAAGACATATATATGTAATAATCATTGTATAATGGAAGGGCTTAAACATAACATAGTAATGGTTTATTTTCTACTACCACTATATCATGTCAGCCTGTAATCTTCTAGACAAAACTTATAGACCCAGTGCTGCAGTAATTTTCACGACCAACCACTGCTTTACTACTCCAGTGTGCTCTATCTCAGGATTAGATCCATATCATTGGGAGATAAACATTAATCTTTTGTAATCATCAATACGTAGGTCTCTACAACAGCTAAGGATTGAGGAATTAAAATAGAACACCTGATCCTACACATATTAGGTCAATCGCTTCTTTAAAACCTGACCTGTTTTGATGACAAACCACTTTGGTGTCAAACGTTATACAAAAGAAAAACAAGTGCAAATATGAAAGTGAATATACGAACTTGTAGTAAAAGAAACAGACATGTAAATGTTCCAAACTTGGAATAACTGCATGTTACTGAAACAGGTGTTTTCACCTTCTAGGTGAAGAGGCAGGGTTCCCCTAATTAAGACCAGTGAAACAGTTGTCATACTTCAGTTTTGTTTTCAAGTTTAAATGTCTGATAAAACCTGGGATGCGGAAAAGCACTCGTCTAGTCGTCATGGACAAGTGAAAATTGTCCCGGACAACTAGATTTATCTTTGTCAGTCGTCCGTCGGACGAGTACTTTTTTCCAATGATATTAATGTTACAGCTTAAATTTCAATAAAAATGTAAAGAAAAATTGGAGCAGAGAAACATGTTTAGGGTACTTTGAAAACAAAATATTCCAGTCTGCACTCTAACTTTTGATTATACCACAACTCCCATGATGTCAGATATAGCATTTGGAATACCTTAGTCATTTTCCCACGGTCATACTGATGTCAGGTGCTCTTGGGCAGTACCAACATGTACTGGTCTGTATTTAGCAGCACCTAGTCCGTCGTATGTAAACTAACACTACAGCTAGACCTAAGTCGTGCATAATGTCTGACGTAAAGCAGCCATCACTGCATAGTTTTTTCACTAAAACTTAATATGAAAATAGAAAGAAAGTCACATGTCACATCCTCGCTGATTAAGTCGCCATTTCATAGCTGAATTTGGACGAGCAAATTTCCAATCCGGACGAATAAATTTTTCAGCCCACTAGTTCTGTGCCTAGTGGTTTAAAATATTTTTCTAGACTCCAGTAAAACATTAGTAAATTATTGTCAATTTTGAAAATCATTCTGAATTCGGATGCACTGGTATTGTTTTAATACCCAGTGTTCCGTATAATATTGACTTGAAATTGGAGAAAATTTTTCTTGTAAATTAGCAACAAATTGATGTAGAAGTTACATGAAACAGGCTAGAGGAATATTCTTAGGAGTGATGTAAAATGTTGTTTTGGCAGTGGTCAATATCACGATTGGATATCCTGTTGTTTTTTGCAGTGACTGATATCATGATTGGATATCCTGTTGTTTTGGCAGTGACTGATATCATGATTGGATATCCTGTTGTGTTGGCAGTGGTCAATATCAGGATTGGATATCCTGTTGTTTTGGCAGTGGTCAATATCAGGATTGGATATCCTGTTGTTTTGGCAGTAGTCAATATCATGATTGGATATCCTGTTGTTTTGGCAGTGGTCAATATCATGATTTGATATCCTGTTGTTTTAGCAGTGGTCAATATCATGATTTGATATCCTGTTGTTTTGGCGGTGGTCAATATCATGATTGGATATCCTGTTGTTTTGGCAGTGGTTAATATCATGATTGGATATCCTGTTGTTTTGGCGGTGGTCAATATCACGATTGGATATCCTGTTGTTTTGGCAGTAGTCAATATCATGATTGGATATCCTGTTGTTTTGGCAGTAGTCAATATCACGATTGGATATCCTGTTGTTTCTCAGTGGCCAATATCATGATTGGATATCCTGTTGTTTTGGCAGTGGTCAATATCACGATTGGATATCCTGTTGTTTTGGCAGTGGTCAATATCATGATTGTATATCCTGTTGTTTTCTCAGTGGTCAATATCATGATTGGATATCCTGTTGTTTTCTCAGTGGTCAATATCACGATTGGATATCCTGTTGTTTTCTCAGTGGTCAATATCATGATTGGATATCCTGTTGTTTTCTCAGTGGTCAATATCATGATTGGATATCCTGTTGTTTTCTCAGTGGTCAATATCACGATTGGATATCCTGTTGTTTTGGCAGTGGTCAATATCATGATTGGATATCCTGTTGTTTTGGCAGTGGTCAATATCACGATTGGATATCCTGTTGTTTTGGCAGTGGTCAATATCATGATTGGATATCCTGTTGTTTTGGCAGTGGTCAATATCAGGATTGGATATCCTGTTGTTTCGGCAGTGGTCAATATCACGATTGGATATCCTGTTGTTTTCTCAGTGGTCAATATCACGATTGGATATCCTGTTGTTTTGGCAGTGGTCAATATCACGATTGGATATCCTGTTGTTTTGGCAGTGGTCAATATCATGATTGGATATCCTGTTGTTTTGGCAGTGGTCAATATCATGATTGGATATCCTGTTGTTTCGGCAGTGGTCAATATCATGATTGGATATCCTGTTGTTTTAGCAGTGGTCAATATCATGATTGGATATCCTGTTGTGTTGGCAGTGGTCAATATCACGATTTGATATCCTGTTGTTTTCTCAGTGGTCAATATCATGATTGGATATCCTGTTGTTTTAGCAGTGGTCAATATCATGATTGGATATCCTGTTGTGTTGGCAGTGGTCAATATCACGATTGGATATCCTGTTGTTTCGGCAGTGGTCAATATCATGATTGGATATCCTGTTGTTTTAGCAGTGGTCAATATCATGATTGGATATCCTGTTGTGTTGGCAGTGGTCAATATCACGATTTGATATCCTGTTGTTTTGGCAGTGGTCAATATCATGATTGGATATCCTGTTGTTTTAGCAGTGGTCAATATCATGATTGGATATCCTGTTGTTTTGGCAGTGGTCAATATCACGATTGGATATCCTGTTGTTTTGGCAGTGGTCAATATCATGATTGGATATCCTGTTGTTTTGGCAGTGGTCAATATCACGATTGGATATCCTGTTGTTTTGGCAGTGGTCAATATCATGATTGGATATCCTGTTGTTTTGGCAGTGACTGATATCACGATTGGATATCCTGTTGTTTTGGCAGTGGTCAATATCATGATTTGATATCCTGTTGTTTTGGCAGTGGTCAATATCATGATTGGATATCCTGTTGTTTTGGCAGTGGTCAATATCATGATTGGATATCCTGTTGTTTTGGCAGTGGTCAATATCATGATTGGATATCCTGTTGTTTTGGCAGTGACTGATATCACGATTGGATATCCTGTTGTTTTGGCAGTGGTCAATATCATGATTTGATATCCTGTTGTTTTGGCAGTGGTAAATATCACGATTGGATATCCTGTTGTTTTGGCAGTGGTCAATATCACGATTTGATATCCTGTTGTTTTGGCAGTGGTCAATATCATGATTGGATATCCTGTTGTTTTGGCAGTGGTCAATATCACGATTGGATATCCTGTTGTTTTGGCAGTGGTCAATATCACGATTGGATATCCTGTTGTTTTGGCAGTGACTGATATCACGATTGGATATCCTGTTGTTTTGGCAGATTGGTTATAAAAAAACAAATAGTTTTTATGAAAAGGAAAAGCATGCTTCTTTTAGAAAGGATTTTATTTATCTATTTTCCAAACCAGATTTCATTCATGTAGAATCTATTCCAAGCAAATAGTTTTACTATGTTTCTGTAGTTGTATAATCAGTGGAAAGGTTGAATGTGACATATTTATCATATTTATTGATTTTCTGTATCAACTGCCAATGCCATTTTGGACACATTTAATCTAGTGCCAAGCTATAGACTGCAGACATTTCCCCTCTTTCTGTTGATATCATTTGTCACCGCACTTCTGAAATGGATTATCCTGAAATAACTTTGTAGTATAATCTACCACGAATTATGAAACAAAATAATGCTTACATATACGGTTTGAGGATTTTTGGCCTGAAAGTTTATCTCGACAGGTTTAGGATGTGATGACTAAGAGTTAAAATTCTGAATTATTTTTTTTATACTCAGTGTTTGGTAAAAAAAAAACTCAAAATGTTACAACATATTGATTTCCAATGAATGACTTGAGCATGTCATGTCTGGGAATATGTACAGTGCAATAAAATTTGACATTTGGAGAATGGCAATGTGCTAAAACTAGTGGGGAGTCCAATGTGTAGCTTTGTGAATTCAGAACGGGAGAGGGAGGTGTAATTCAAGTTGTGATTATAATAATTAAAGTAGTATTGGGGGTATATTTTGGTCCTGTTACAATTGAGGTGTCCTGCCCCACTGGGGGTATATATAGCTTGTGCCCTGACATCGTGTGACCAGGTGTGTGTGGTCGTGTGTACATGTCTGTCTGAGGCCAAAACCAGATCCAGGCACACCAATGCAACACTCCAATATGACACTTTGTTTTATCTGATCTTCTGTGGTAATCTACACCAAAGTTCTTGGGCTAGAGTGATTAAAAATAATGTATAAATATACTCATGCTTGAGACTATAATTGGATAGGTCATTAATATTACAATAAGGTTACACCATACCTGATGAAATCTCTTGTTATACAGATCCCTAAGAGAGATCCCTGTTGATTGATCAGGTTAAATAAGATTTGTCAAGAGCCAACATCTGACCTGCACAACGCCAATTCATTGTTGCAGTTTTTAGTACTCTGATAATCTACAAATTGTGTTAATAGATGAATAGAAGAAAGAATAGATTATCATTAAAAATGTAATTCATAATTGAATTGAATTGAAATTTTTAACAACAATTCCTGCAGTTCTGAAATTTATCAAAAGCATTTACCAGAATATCGTTCTAAAACATTATTACCAGCATAAATGTTGCATTTTATCTAAGTTAAGATCTAGTATCGGTGAATTTTTACACCCAAGAGCACTTTTATACATGTGAAGTAAATAGCCAGTAAAGTTTGGATAAGATATATTTTAAGTGAAGTGTATTATGTGTGGATATCCTTGTTTCACGCTCCAAGTGTTGGTATATCAGTTGAGAAAATCTGGTTTTGATGATTTTAAATGTCCAAGGGAATGGGCCCCGGGATGTAAATTAAATGTCTGACAGAAGATTCTAAGGGAACAATGAATTTTTTGGGTGTTGCAGTACAACTCCTAAGACACACACACACACACATACAAACAGTTTAAACAAAATACACTGAGGAAGTACAATACCTATTATCTGCCTAGCCTAATACTTGTAATTATTTGACATTTAAACTCTGGAACAAATAGTAACATATTTCCTACTGATATTTGCTGTGGGATGTTAGTCCCATTTATTGTGAACTAAAAATAAAACCCTGTACCAGATATACTTATTTCCTCCCAAAAATAATGCTTATTGCATCTAACATTAAGTGTTTAGGAATAGTCACTATTAACAACATGAGATACTAAATACACAATTGGCATACACATGGCATACGGTAGTATTTTTAGCCTACCATCATCAGATGATGGGCTATTCAAATCGCTCTGCATCCTTGGACAGTCATCCGTCCCTCCATCTGTCCGTAAATAATTTTCATTATCTTTATTTCTTGAAAAGTAAGAGATGGATCTGGGATTTTGGTACTGATAAAAAGAATCACAATGGCCAACAAGCGGCCATCTTGGATTTTAACTTTGAAAGTTCTGGAGAACTATTGCATAGATCTTTCTTAAATTTCATGTATTGGTTACATTAGGTCCCTAGTTGTGCCTGTTTGTATTTAGGACTGACGAGAAAAACTAAATTGCTGACAGGCAGCCATCTTGGATTGCCTAATTAAGATTTTTATTGCTATTTCTGAAGAAGTACTGGATGAATATCTGTATGTTCTCTTTGGTCTCTCCTTGTGTTTGTTTGATTTTGGGGTTGATCAGAAGAAATGAAATGGCTTCCAGGTGGCCATTTTGGATTTGGTAGGTAAAGATAACTATTTCTGCTTAGGAATGTTCAACTCTCTTATCATTAAGAGCAGAGAAGTGGAAAGAAAAGAAGGGAAAAGATCCCAACTTTCATAGAGCATATAAAGATCAAACAGTGGTGGGCGCCAAGATCCCTCTGGGATCTCATGTTAGATCATGAAGCTTATGCATGTTAGTTGATAGCTCCAGGCTAGCGTCAAAGACCTAACATTATAAGAGGCAGTATGTATGCGTAGCATCAGAGAATATATTTTTTGATAACCTAGAATTCTAAAAGCTATCACCTTGAATGTATATATCAATTTCAATGTTTTAGAAGATATTTGAAACTTGTTCTTTGTTCTGGAGATCAATCAGTATAATTGATTACGTGGGTGATGTTGAGGTAATGGGGCTAGTCAACTACATCAAGCTTATGTTGTTAAACTGATCCTTTTCTCTGATATAACCATTACTTACTTCCAAGGTCATGTGTGTCAAATGCTTTTGTTTAAAAGAAGTGACATTCAACTTATTGAAGCATGCTGAGGTCAATTGCTTTATACCATTAATTCAAATCGAGGCTATATCATTTTCCTTGTTAAAAGGTCACATAGAAATTCATGTAAAAATGATATATATGTTGTATTTTTCAGTGTCAACCCAGATCTGTTGACTGAAGTCACATTTGGGTCACATTTGGAATACCCAGATGGATCAGTACCCAGTAAGTACTTTTTGTCTCTGACATGTTTCTTGGTTGTTTGTTGTTTGAAAATGTTCTCCTCTCTGTTATTATATTTCTCTATTGCCTTAAAGTCCGATTGTTCATATCTGATGTTTTTTTTTTTTTTTTGGCTGTATGTTTTTAACAAGTCTGAGTTGGTCCAAAGACATTTATAATGATGTTAGAAGTGATATAGATTATATTCCTAAAATAGGCCTCAATCTCACTCTCACAGGAAACATACTGAGAATTGATATAGATTTTATTCCTTAAATAGGCCTCAAACTCACTCTCACAGGAACCATGTTTAGATCTATTGATGCAATAATCAAATAAACGTTTATCAATCATACAGATATTATAATTACAGAGTTTTAGTTTAAAATCAAAACAGTATAAAGATACGATTCTACACTTTTATTGTCATATGACTAAAACTGACACACTGAGTGATCATCCTCCAATAAAATGAACCGTAAACTTTACAAGTCCTGGAAAGTCTCCAGCATTTGTATTTAGATTTTCAATTGGATATTTGAAGTGACAGATTATTGAATAAACACTATAGAAGATGAAATGTTGATTTTACAGCATAGTATCACTCTCCTCTTTCCTGGGAACCATAAATGTGGGTGTGCTATGCTTTATGAGTTTGTTTATCAATAATAAATGTTAGCATTGATTTAGATAGACCCCTGCATAGTTTATGACAAATATTGTACAACAAAAGTACACTTCAAGGGTGTTAGTAACACTGGGTAATTATGTATCATTAGATAGCCTTTTGATTAATAAATGCTATCAGTATTTCACAGTTTAATCTATTGCAAAAGTACAAAAGTATAGACGTTTCCGCAGATAATGGAATCTTTCCCATGTTCAATGTAAAAAAGGAAAAACCTTAGCAAACCTATTAGATTTATCAGATTTGAAGATAACTTGTTTGAGTCTAAATTATTCTAGAAATCTATAATTGTGTTAATAATATATATATGATTTATCTGTTAGGTTAAATGTGTACTGAAAAAACCAAATCCTGTTGGAAGATTGGTTAAAAATATCATAATATACTTCTACATACATGAAATTATGGTCTGTTTATCATACTGTTTTTAATTTGTGAGATTTAGTAAATGAATTCTCACCAATATTTTATCGTTACAGTGGTTGCAAAGACAAGCAATGGGAGAATGTCTCCAGTACGAGCCAGAACAATGAAGGAATATGACCAGGTACATGGTTTAACAGAAGAAATAAATGACATACCTATTTATGTGTAGTGTGCAAATTTTGTGTTCAAACACTTACCGTAGAATTGAACTTTGTGTCTGGACGCTTATCACAGACTTGAACTTTGTGTTCAGAGACTTGACACACATTAATTTTGTGTCTGGACACTCATCACAGACATGAACTTTGTGTTCAGAGACTTGACACACATTAATACTTGACACACATTGAACTTTGTGTTCAGAGATTTTGACATGAACTTTGTGTTGTGACACACATTAATTTTGTGTCTGGACGCTCATCACAGACATGAACTTTGTGTTCAGAGACTTGACAGAGACATTAACTTTGTGTCTGGACATTTACCACAGATCTGAACTTTGTTAGTCTGAACATTCATGTGTCACTTCAAGGACACTTCAAACTGAAAGGGCAATAAACCAAGCCGACGAACTTTTCTGAATAAGATGTTGTTAGACCTGTAGTTTCTATTGTTTCATGTGTATTTTCTTGATCTCATGCCATACACCTACAGTTACTACATTGGATTTACCAGGTATACTGATGACCACTTGATTTTAGCAGAACTATGAAAATGATATTTTTTGTGTTCACAGCAAATTGCAGTTCTGAAGAAGGAGAACTTTAGTCTAAAGCTGAGGATTTACTTCCTGGAGGAGAGAATGCAGCAGAAATTTGGAGATGGGGAAGATGTGTTTAAAACCGTAGGTTGTCTACTTATAAGTAATCAGGGGCTGAAATCAAATGTGATTCAAAAGTCATTATTAATTCTTTTGCACCTATAGTTCTAAATTCACAAATATTCCAAACAGACCTTCATATTTGTCTGGACTAGTGAGGAAATGGCAAATTGAAGTATTAGTTTTTTATACGTACACAGTGCAGAAAGTAATGTAAATGATAAAGGTATAATTGAAAGGTTACATTTTCCTTATGTATGTGTAATATTGGTTTATTATGTATTATACACCCATCATTTCTGTTTGTGTATTACCTGGATATCCTTGTAATACAGAAACCTCTTAACATCACAAAGTAAAAGTGATAAAACAGTGATGTAATTGTGATACATGAGTGGCCTGATGGTCTGACGAAAAATTGTGAAATCTTAAAATTATGGCAACATTGTCATATATGAGAGATAAATACTTTTTAATTTCACACTAGAGATACATAACCCTTGGGAGAGTGTTTAAATTTGGTAGTACTATATTTTGATTCCCTTAGGGTTGAAATGTCCCAATTCTTTATGTAGAGGTTTAATTCAGTTACTGGTGTGTACATATGTACTTGACAATTCTTTATGTAGAGGTTTAATTTTATTGCTGGTGTATACATATGTACTTGACAATTCTTTATGTATAGGTTTAATTTTATTGCTGGTGTGTACATATGTACTTGACAATTCTTTATGTAGAGGTTTAATTCTATTACTGGTGTGTACATATGTACTTGACAATTCTTTATGTAGAGGTTTAATTCTATTACTGGTGTGTACATATGTACTTGACAATTCTTTATGTAGAGGTTTAATTCTATTACTGGTGTGTACATATGTACTTGACAATTCTTTATGTAGAGGTTTAATTCTATTACTGGTGTGTACATATGTACTTGACAATTCTTTATGTAGAGGTTTAATTCTATTACTGGTGTGTACATATGTCCTTGACAATTCTTTATGTAGAGGTTTAATTTTATTGCTGGTGTATACATATGTACTTGACAATTCTTTATATAGAGGTTTAATTTTATTGCTGGTGTGTACATATGTACTTGACAATTCTTTATGTAGAGGTTTAATTCTATTACTGGTGTGTACATATGTCCTTGACAATTCTTTATGTAGAGGTTTAATTTTATTGCTGCTGTATACATATGTACTTGACAGTTTTCATGCACTCACCAGTTTGATTGGGAGGGACCAATAGTCCCTCTCAATCCTGTGGCTTCCCATCACATTCTGTTCCAAATCAATGTTATATTTTGAAAACCTGTCCACAATTTTGGTTTGTATATACCTCTTGATATCATAACATCAAGTTACACACCTGACTATCGCTGAGCACAGGGGCATTCATGTCATACAGATGTGTTCTAGTTACATAATGCATGGCTGTTGATTGCTATATCTGGTGTTTTATCTGTTTTACAGAATATCGAGCTAAAGGTCGAGTGCGAGAGTCTGAAGCGAGAATTGGCTGACAAACACAACTTATTGAAGAAGGCATCGTAGGTGTTGTTACAATTAGGACTGATTGTATACTAGAATAGACTGACGACACTGATACATGTATTTTCCCCTTACACATTACACATATCATTTAGTGGTATTCCTATTTGTTTCTAAATGTTGACATATTCTGATATGCCACTTGATCCATTTGGAAAGTTATGGCTTGAAATCGGCTCATTCCATTTAGGCTCTGCAGAATCAATGCAAATGGTTGAAAAGTAAAGTGAAAAAAAAAATAACAAATGAATGAATAAACAAAAGAAAAAATTTCAAGACAGTGTACAAGGAATTCATTACTTGTCTATAGTTTGGTGCTTTATTGTTATGAAATGAACAATTAGTCTGCGTGTACACCATGCAGATCTCACATGCCTCTCTGTCTGTTGTTCATCTTAAACACACCATAGTCATTTGATTTCCACTGTTAATGCTACCATAATATTTCTTATTCTTTGGAATGAAGAGCCAGGACACTTTATTAAAACTGAAATACTAAAATAGATGTGAAATGTTTCAAGATGATTACCATAATTGGACTGTATCTCTAATTGACATGAGATTAGATTAGATTTTGTGAGATAAGGATACATGTATTTTCCATTATGGAATTAGGATGATCAAAATATGATGCAGTTGAATATTTTCATTTTAGTAATGCTATGGAGAATCTGTCGAGTAATCACCAGTCAGAGATGACAAAAATACGAGCACAAATTGAAAAAGATTTCAAGGACTCTAACAATGGACTGGCTTATCAACTTGACTCCGCTCAAAAGGTTGGTGTGCCTTTTTATCAAATTAAATTATAATTTAGATTTGTTTTTAAATGTGTTGTATATTAAAAATAAACACTGTTTGATGTTCAAAGAAAGAATATGATTTAGTTTAAGAAAAATGAAAAATGATTGTGTTTGTTCCCAAGGCCCTTGATGAGGCAGAAGAAGTTCTCCAGGATAAGGAAGACAAGATACAGGAGTTACAGGGACAACTTGACAGAATGACTTCTGAGGTCAAAGAAGTGCAACAGAAAGGAGAAGAGTCTGTAAAGGTAACCACTGGAACCAGCTGCAGACAGTGTTTTTCTTAACTTTGGAATACTTTATCTTAGGTTTCTTTCTTCAAAAAATGTGACAGAATTTAAAGTAGTTCTGGGTCAAAAACACATTCGTATAGCTGAAGCCTATCCCAGTTCCCAAACTATGAAGTTAATGAAAGGTGCTTCTAAGTTCACACTTGTCTTTTATGAGGTAGTATTGCCTAGTATTCAGTATTTCTTTATCTTTACAAGAGTATGTACTTGAGAATTCATCTTTCACTGTATTATATAAAATCACAATTAGAATGTCTTGCTGCTTTAACAGCACTAATAGGTAGCTAAAGATCACCTGATATACTGTATTATATAACTACCCAGATAAAATGTAACCAATTATTGGTAGTTTATGTTGATGATCATTACTTGTATGTGAATAAAAAAAGTTTATTTATATTATCTCTTGTATTTCAGGAATTAATGCAAGAATTGAAGAACAAAGATATGTGAGTACTGTTTTGTCAGCACATTTCCTGAAGTTTATAGTCCTGTATCCTGTTTATAAGGGCCTAGTCTCCTGATAACTGGTCCTGTATCCTGTTTATAAGGACCTAGTCTCCTGATAACTGGTCCTGTATCCTGTTTATAAGGACCTAGTCTCCTGATAACTGGTCCTGTATCCTGTTTATAAGGACCTAGTCTCCTGATAACTGGTCCTTTATCCTGTTTACAAGGACCTAGTCTCCTGATAACTGGTCCTGTATCCTGTATCCTGGTCCTTTATCCTGTTTACAAGGACCTAGTCTCCTGATAACTGTTCCTGTATCCTGTTTATAAGGACCTCATCTCTAGATACTCAATCCTGTAACCTGTTTATGAATATCAAGTATTTGTCTTCTAAGGATATAGATATGGATACTGTCAAGGCCATTAGGATAAAGGTCAGGGTGACAATTCATTCAAAACAAGACTCCTTTACTTCATTGTTTGAAAAGAATTTTCTGGGAGATTGGAGTTACTTATAGATACTTAATATAATTGATTTGCATTTGTAGCATGGTTTATAATTACACTTTCCAATGACTGATGATATTTCTATTGGTACAAGTTTCATGTAGTATATTTGTTTTCCACAAAAGTACTGAAAATAAAATTTGGAATTTTCCAGAGAGATACAGCATCTGACAGGCACAAATCTGAAGAACCAGGAAGACATAGATTTACTCCAACAACAGAAGGAACATGCTGAAGATGAGCTGGAAAAGTTGGAGAAGGAGCTTGGCAGGAGGGGTCGGGATCTGGAGGTGAGAAACAGCTTTTCGGAAATATAGATTTTGGCAGGAAGAGTAGAAAATGATAACAGAGAGGTTTGAGGAAATATAGATATGAGCAGGTGGGGTCAAGATCTAAAGGTGAGAAGGACAGAAAGGTTTGAGGGAATTAAGGTCTGGGCAGTAGTCGATGGGATCTGAAGTTGAAAAACACAGATGTCTTAAGTATTCAAGATCTCAACTGGAGGGGTTAGTATCAAGAGGTGAGGAAGGAATCTAGAGCTTGTTAGGAGGGGTTGGGATCTGGAGGAGTGAAACAGTGAAGTTTGAGGAAATCTAGAGCTAGACAGGACCTTGAAATTAGAAATTGAAAAAAAGTTGCGAAAAATAATATTAAAAGGAAGACAGAGATGGCTGTCAAACAAAAAGATTGAAATTTACACTAAAGATACAGATTTAGAGATTTAAGTTTGGGTCTGCAGTTGTAGAATATGCATCATACAGTGGCCATATGTTTCCATGTAAATAACAGGATATTTTTATATTTGCATATATGGCCATGCCACTATATAAAGTAGCCAATAAATGTGATTCAGTGTACTAAAAATGATATGACCCTTATGATGTCAGTAGTGTGGACATAGAAATGCTGACAGTTTGCTATCAAAATAGTTGTTCCATTTGAAATGTTACCAGCACACTGTCAAGAAGGAATAATTTATATTGGTAAGAACCAATTTATATCTTGTATAAGACAGCAACATAGGTAGGAAATGTAAACGTAAACATTGTCTTGTTATGGTACTGAGAGCCATTACAAATGACAGAGATTTGCAGGCGAACATATCATATTGTACTAGCATCATTCAACAATAATGTTTATGTAAAGGTGGGAATGAATCTCTTTTCGATAGAATGTCACCCAAAAAAAACCCAAGTTTTAGAAATATCCTATATATTTGTTACTCTATGTTTGTTAGCATGTGGCATGTTGAAGACAACAAGAGTTATTTCCCTTCATTATGTTTTGTTTCCATTTGATCAGTTTTGTTTGTAGCATGTGTATGACATCAGAGTGATAGACTTCACAGCTTAGCTGTACAGAATGTGTTTAATTTGGTTATTGTCATCATTATGAATATACCTTACTCATTCTGATATGAATGGAAGAAAATAAATTGAAAACCAATTTCATTTCTGTTATGGATATATTGAAACTTTATTAAGCTTATTCATTAAATTGACATTAAATTGCTTGTGTGAAGGAATTACTCTTTGTTGCATTTTCCAAATTTTCTCCCTAGAATGTCGACACTGTTCCCTTGAATGTTGGTGGGACTTTCAGACATTATTCCAGATGTTTATGATGATTGATGTTACATTTGATTGTATGATGTTTTTGTTGTTAGTTAAGTTGGATGTACACTGTATATGTTCTTGCATGTAGCAACTGTCGTGCTTTGTGAAGGACACTACCCTACTGGACAGTCAGTCTTTCCTCCTCAACAGTCATCTTCAGGTTTGTTTTAGACCACTTACTGGTCAGCATATCAGTGGTCAGTCTTACTGACTAGTCACATTAACTACAACTATATACTCACTGTTAACACATGATATATTTATACTTGTTTTAATGGAAACTTCACTTTTTCTTCCACAAACTTTTACAGGTGATAAAAAATCTAAAAAGTTTTACTGTTTTGCAACTTGTGAAATTTCATTGCTAAATTTCATAATTAGCCAATCAGATTTTTTACAGGTACATAATAGATCAACTAAAATGGTATTTAGATAGGTCATTCTTGGTATGATAGTAATTCTTACCTTTTCATATTGCATGATCTTATAGGAAATTACCTACCTCAGGTTCTTACAAAACAACACTATCCTATCATCAGAGCTGTTTTTGGAAGAGATATACAAATGTTTCAATATTAAGAAAAAAGTTTCATAGGGTGTTGATAAAATTCTGGTTCATAGATCAAAAAGTGGATTGATGCATTATGTTAGAAATCAAAACAAAGATGACATTGTTTCAGATGATTGTACAGCGGTGAAGAATCACTTGTACATTTTCTAAGGAATATAAACATACACGATAATGATTTCTCTATGAATAATTTGATGGTGAATGACCGATAGATGCTTCAAAATCTCAGAGAAATATAGCTGTATAATGTACCTATCAGTTCATGTAAGAACTAGCGCCAAGCACAGACGTGTATGAATCTAGTGTGAACATTATTCAGAATGGATGTAAAAGCCTACAATCAAAACACTTTAAAACAACGAAAATTGTTTGAAAAGGAAATAATATGCATTCTAATCGGGTTATACAAGATTAATTTGAATGAATCAAAAATCAATCAACTATTTCCTTCAATAGATAAAAAACAATCCCTGTTTGATGACTCCTGATTGCATGTCTCCCATTGATATAAAATGTATGACAGCATACAGATTATGCTTCCATTGTTGAACTTGTAGTAGACATAATGCAATTTGAATGATAAAATCACAATATGATTCTGATATATACCCATCCTGGTAATTATTGTAACACATTATAGTAAATTGTCTCCCTTTGTCTATGGCATGTACTGTTTATCTTACACCTTTAAAGGTTTTAAAAATCCTTATACTGTCTGAAAATTACTGTTTTGTTTTGGTTTTGTTTTTTAAGAAGAGAATGTTTTGAAAAAAATTTAACACATGATGAAAACATTGTCATGATATGAAATAAGGAAATTGAAATAAATGTTTTTCAATGTAACTGCATGTGTTTGAATGCTTTTTAACATACAAAGATCACATCTTCTCTTGATTAATGCTAAACAGATTTTCAAACATATTTCAGATAAGTTCAAATATTATAGTTGAATGCTGTTTCATAGAATTAGAGTTAACAATAACTTTATCTTTGCATTCAGGATGCTGTCGATGACCAAAATGAAGCAATTAGGAAAATGGAGGAAAGGATTAAGGACGATGAATTAAAAGTGAAGGACAAGGATGAAATGATTGGGGTGTGTATTCTGATACAAGTACACTAGATACACCTAAAGTAAACAGAGTACCAAGTGTGAGACCAACCTCAGACTGTACATATGTTTATGGGAAGACAAATCATGACCATAAAAACCTACCTATTGTACAGTTTTAGGATTGTCTCATTAACACATACAAAAATAGTGATATTTATTAAAATAATGTATTCCATTCTTCAGTCACATACTCAGGTATTTCTGATTTCAGAAGCTAGAAGATCTTCTGAAATCTGTTGAAGCAAGCCGAAAGGTATGTACAGTGATACTGATCTATAGTCTCTTTGTTGATTGTTTTTGGAATTATTTTCATAGTAGATGTTATTGCTCCTACAACAAAATGTCAGTTTCATTGTTCAAGTCAAATGGTTCAATGTCCTATACTGAAACATCACTCACAGGGGTTTGCTATGATACTTATAGGTAAGCAACAGCTGTTAGCTAGGTTCAACAGACAGATTAATATTCTCTTTAAACAGATGTCATGATCTTAAGCAATCATAGAAATTCCATCCACTTGACATCCAGTTGTGTATCTTCAGCAAAGCCAGGAGATTAGAATCACAATATCTAACTTCTACAGATCCATCAGTCTATAGTCTAAATATATATATGGTTTCTACAGAACCATAAAACTTCTACTGAACTGTTACGGTGTCATAACAATAGACAACTTCTACTGAACTGTTACGGTGTCATAACAATAGACAACTTCTACTGAACTGTTACGGTGTAATAACAATGTACAACTTCTACTGAACTGTTACGGTGTAATAACAATAGACAACTTCTACTGAACTGTTACGGTGTAATAACAATGTACAACTTCTACTGAACTGTTACGGTGTAATAACAATGTACAACTTCTACTGAACTGTTAGAAATTGAGAAATCTGTATTTCTTGATCTGAAGCTCACACCTGCACTCACTCATGTCCACACATATAAATAATACTTTACAGTTTTCTGTGTTTGTGATGAAATTTGATTGTACAAAAATAGGCATGTTAACTGTATTTGTTTTGACCTTGACAATTTTTTAAGGTCACAGAGGAGAAATGTAGAAATTATTGACAATGTTGACTTATTTGAACACAACTACTTTTCTACATGTGTAGGATACAGAGAATGCTTTACAAGATACGGAAGATCAGTTACTGAAAGAGAAGACTAAAGGTGATATACGGGACAAAACTATCAAAGGTCTTCACACTGTTATCACTGCAAAAGCCAAAGAGGTAAGTCTACCTGATGATGAACATAGGCCTTCACAGTTAGAGTTTCTAAAGGTGAAGTAGTGAAACTGCTTATTGCCCTCAACATTTCATTGGGGTGTCAAGTGTATTCCATGCCTGTTAGTCTCATTGTGTTATGTTATATCAAATTAGGCCATGATCAGTTTTGAATCTTTGTCATATTGTGAGAAACTCAAGACAAATTGATTCATATTAACCCCATAATGTCATAACATCAAATTCTACACCTGGTTAGATGCTGGTTTGTATGGGCACATTGGTATTTGTATATTATAGATGTTTTCTGGTTATATACATATTTTATAGAAGGAAATGTCGATGTTTGATAGAAGATGACTTTGTTTCTACTTACATATGGTTTCACACAAGTGAAGGTATAGAACATATCTGGTTGATTATCTTAGTAATGAAACAAAGAAGAAATTCTACCCCATTTAGCGTGACAAAGTCACTTTTGTTGTTCGTTATGTCTGCTTAGTTAAACAAGGGTATTTTAGATACCAGGGCTTTTATAGAGGTAGGAGGGGAGTGGGGGGGCTTTTTGTTCCATTGGTGAGGCACCCTTCCTTATTGAAATTCATTCATATTTAGGCCAAATTCCTATAATTTACAATTTACCTCTGGAAATTTCCTGAAAAACACCCTCATTCTAAACCAATGAATAAAGCCCTGGGTATATTTATTTCCCTGTGTCTGCATGATGGATGAAGGTAAATAATTATTGAAATAGGCCCATCCTGTATCTATTCTGTTTTTTTTCTGATTTCTTTTTTAACCAACTTTGATATGTGGTTTTACACACATTTGTTTAGATGGAAGGTCTTGTGGAGAAATTGAGGGCACGAGATGAGGAGATGAAGAAAATGCAAGAAGAGTTTCAGGATGCAGCAGTACAGCGACAGAAGGTAAGAGTTGATATGCTACAAGTATAGTGGACCAGCATGTATTATTATATTGTTGTTGAATGTATAGATCCATGCTTATATAGTTTTAAATGTGGTTAGAGTATAAACTTGACAAAAGTTGTTTCGAATTTCATTGATCTCTCTTGTTGGCTTGGATAGAAATGTGTAAGGGGCCCTACTGAAGAAAGCCTGAATACTGGGGTAAAGCCTGCTTATTTTGGGGTGGAACCCTGGATAGCTTTGAATGTATATAATGCTGTTATATTGATGATTTAGGGAATGCTTTGCTTTCTACAATAAATTGTGTGAATCCAACATAGATTATATTTGTTACTGATATTATAATTAGTAATGTTTTAGCCCTTTTTGATAATAATTAGAAAGTGATAAATTTCAGTAACTGCAATAATTATCATTTCTGTACGCTTTTTATTAAATCTTGAAAATAGTCACCTGTGCTCAGAAATTTGATCACACTAATATATTTTCGCATGTGTTGTGGCAACTGAAGTTGGTATGTCAACAGAAGCATCATTTAAGCATGTGCGAGATATTGACCATTTAATATTTTATGAATGAAACAATTGTTAGCTTCCTATTAGAGCAGTATGTAGCAGACATTATTTACCAGGGTTACAATTGTTCTTACTGTACTTGTTATGAAACAGACTATACTACCATATGTGTGTTCAAAATGAGTTTTACTTTTGTGACACCATGACTGGATAGGAAATGGAAATTATATGGGGTTGAAATCAAAGCATGGTATTTGTCTGACAGATACCTAGGAAGAAGCCTGGCAAAGGTTGCGAAAATAAATGAAGGACCTTGACCCTTATTCAAGGTCACAGGTTTCAAATTTGTTAAAACCTTGACACAACTTTTCTGACTAAACATAAGGCACATAAGCATGGTTTTTGGCTGATAGGTTCCTAGTGTGAAGCTGGACATATTTAGTGGAAAAGTGTGTCTAGGTCACAGCCCTATAAATTTTGAGGTGAAAAAAATTAACATTTACCCTGAATCCAGGACAAAACTGTAACTATTTAGTGTTGAGTATTAGAAGCTGTTTGTTGTGGAAACTGGTTAAAATTGATTGGATGTGCCCACTTTGAATGCCATTGGTGTGCTTGTTAATGTATTAGTGATAAACATTGATTCTATTTTAATGAACATTGAATACCAGGTGAGCAATACAGACCCATTAGGCCTCTTGTTTTCTGTAATTATAAAACTTGAATGATCAACTTTTTATCAAATTATCCAATTAACCAAGATAGCAGACACTAGATTATGTACAGGGGATGTTTTTAAATAAGCCTGCTAACTACTTTTGAGTCAATATTTACAGTTTGTCCTTTATTAAAACCATTCATTTGTTTCTTGAAGAAAACATGTTCATTACTTGAATCCAGTGTGAAGAGTATTGCCCCTTGTTCATTGTGTTTAACCTATACCTTATATACTCTGTTATCTCTAATTTCCATTTTAATTTGAGGTACTTTTGCGATTTAGTGTCACGTATTTTACTATATACAGATCTATGGCCCTTTGTTACTGGTTACTGCCAAAATGAGATGGGAAACTATGAATGGGAGGTTTGACTTGTTAGAAAGTGATTTTGGATTGATTTTAAGATTACCATACTGTTTAGGTCTGTCTGGTTTTATCCACAGTTTCAAAAAAAAAAAAAAAAAAAGTGGATGCTATGGCCCTGATAAAACAATGCAAAAAAGTTGGTTAATACTTGACCTTTGAACTTCATATGTTAACAGGCAACATAACATTCCTTCAAGTTACCAATTTACTCATATTACAACTAATGGAGGTTTTCTTAGTTTTAAAAATTAACTTAAGGTTAAGAACCAACAGTATGTTTAATAGGTGTCATGCTGGCTGTTTAAAATGGATCCATGTCAACCTTGGCACAACTGCCCTTGAGCATAATGTTTGTCCCTGTACAGCTCATGCATCTAAAACTAAGTCTTACTCATTTAGACTGAAGTAATGATACACAATACTCAGTATGACTGACCGGTCACTGGTATTTAATTAGTGGTACAACCAGTGCTAGTAGGTGACCAAACTGAACTAGATAGGGGACAGTTCCTTTTATCCACTCCAGTTTATATGAGCTGACCAGCCATAAAGACACTTAAAAAAATTACACTTTCATGGACAATGACATTGTCACAACAGCTTTTTACCTTATTTGATAAGGAAAGATGGATGTAATTGCTGGGGAGGGATGGGGGATTATTCTGCACACACACACACCTATTTCAGTAAGATTTACAGAAGTGGGGAGGGGGCAGGGGTTATATTGTGGTAAAATCTGTATATGTAGTTAAGCTCTAACATTCCATTCATTTAGGACTTTCGCGATTCATTTTTTAAACTGTCAGACAAGTACCAAGTTGTGGCTTTACAATGTTGACTGACTTCACCTTGACCATGACCTACCTTGTAGCCTGTTGTGAAAAATTGCCAATACTTTAATTCTAAAGCATGTTGTGCAACCAATACGGAAAGGTGACTAAATGGCTTGGCTTGTACCCAAATTATTTTATTTTACTCAAGTCTGTCCATCCGATACCTCAGTAGTCAAAGTTAGTGTTTAAGGTCACATTCATCAAATGATGACGTTTATATTCACAGACTTTTTCTGGTTCCAGTTTTAAGCCCACCATCGGATCATCAGATAGTCAACTATTCAAATCACTCTATGATCTGTTCATTTGTCCGTTAGCAATTCTATATTTCTATAAAAGTACTTGGAGGATGAACCGTTCTTCAATTGTTTATGTCGGTTTGTCTTGGTCCCTAGTTGGGACTGATCTGAAAAATGATATGCCAGACAGGTAGCTATCTTGGAATTTAACAGTTATTGTGGGTGTTTGTCTTTGCTATTTTTGGAAAAGTGCTTTATGGATCATTTTCAAATTTCTTATGTATGTTCACATAGGTCCCAGGTTGTGATGTTAACTTTGAAAAAACAAACAGATGGCTATGCTGGTTTTTAACAGTAATAATCTTTAACTTTGCCTTGGTCCTTGTGCCCTTTTAATTTTGGTACTGCTCAGAAAAACAAAATGGCTGACTGGCAACCATCTTGGATTTGCCTGTGAAAGATTATTATCACTAATTCTTAACTGTTTTAATCACTTTTTCACAAGAACCAACAAAAAACTGAACTTGTTTAGTAGTATATTTGCTATATTTGCATGCCTTATCTGAAGGTTGGTGGTATAGTCATTGACAATTGAACTTGGTTACCACTCCTTAAGGTTATATGCTGATATGCTACTATGAAATAGAGATACGATGTTTGTGTAAATTGATTGTTTGTGTTCAATATTTTGTTTGTTATATTGTTTTTTATGTTTTCTTTTTTGTTGTGGTGGAACATGCAAATCAAATTTTGATTTTGAATTCATGCTTTTGACTTTTGACAATTAAAGAGATAAAGTTTTTAAGTTTCATTTTTTATCCCATTAATTTGAAATAAGTCTTCCCTCTCTTCCCTTCCAACCTCCAATCCTCCATCCAATAATTTGATAAGAAGGGATACTTTGACAAAATTTTAATCATAAGTGAAAATGAAATACAAAATACATATATGTACATGAAAAAACGCTTATTTCAAAATTCATTTGAACAGAATTTGCTTTGAATGTGTTCCACGTAATTTACAAAAACTTTGTCTAACATGTGTTGTTCTGCATGGATGTATTAGGAGTTAGATCGCCAACATGAAGAGATCAACATGTTGGAGCAGAGAGAGGCCAGTGCAAAGGTTCGCCTGACAGAACAAGAAAATGAACTTGAGGTAATCTGGTGTGTGAGGCACCTTTCTTCATAACTGGTGGAGGAATATCTTAATGACTAAGTATAGCACACCAGTAGATAAGATGAAAATCACTTCACCTAAACAAACACTATGGTGATTTATGTTTTTGTGAAATTCCTCCTATAATGATAACAAAAAGATAAAATCAGAGGTTCTTTCTTGCTAAACATGCTTTATTCATCATGGCAACATCATCTTAAAAGCTAATTTGGAGTCAGCATATATTTTATAAGATTATAGAAATTTGACACATGTATCTATTTAATGGACTAAGTGTATGCCTCAGTCAGATACCAAAACCAATTTCAAACATTTGATTTATAGAAATTCTATATAGATTTAGCTTGATTGATATACATGTGGTCCCTGATTGCATCACCACATGTTAACACCTTACCAATGCACTGTAAACAGATATGGTAATTTTTTAGATTCAGTTCTGATGTTCATGAACTTCATTTTTTATTTGCTGTAAATATATCATTTAGATAAATGAAACTTTTTTGCTACTGCTCAGATAGGACTCAATATGCTTTAGTTTCATTTTCATAATGTTTTAGTGATAAATGTGCTCAGCATAGATGGTCAAATACTGAATGGACTAGGGGTATTTCTATAAATTGTACCTGGCTGAACTGACCACAAGATTTGATGCTGACAACACTTTTCATGAATAGGATGGGTTCTTAAAAAATAGGGGACATTCAAAAGTGTAACTTGTCTAGAACATCCCTGATATAGATGTAATAATAAGATAAAAAAAACCCAAAATTATGGAGGTAGAAAAATGTTGCTATAAAAACATAGTTGTCTTTTTTTTTACTGCACTTTACACCTTTATGCATGTTTTTAAACATAGGCCAGTGGAGTGAGTTGCTTTCAATTTACTAACAAACAGAAGCATCTTATCTTGCATCTATGGCTTAATGAAGTGGCGTAGGTGTTCCTATATCAACAATGCTGGGTCAATAATGCTTGAGAAAGCCTCTTATGTAGGCCAAAAATATAAATCTGTTATAGTCCCCAGGTAATTTCTGTCTCCATGATGTAACATTAAGGAATAGTTTTTTGTGAGGGTACTGCTCTGCTTTTTTTAACTTTGGATTGCATGGATTTGTTTTTGTTTTTTTTGTACAATGATATCGAAATTAATAAGGAATGCATATATGATTTTTAAAATGTTTGACATTGAAATGTTATTTCAATATGTTGTTTTCTTTATAGGATTTGTTTCTTCACTAATATCTGTTTTTTCCAATTTGTTAATTTTTTCTTATAGAAACTGTGTCCTTGTCACATTCTGTTAACATTTATAAAATCTGTTAATGTCTTCAATACACTCAAAATTCTAAACTAATGCGATGGAAGGTATGTGACTGTCAACAGCTATTAACAAAGACAAATTTTACTTTCGGAAAAGGATGACATTTCCCGAGTGTTATGTTTTCCCCCTGAGTATAAACAAAGTCCCCATAAAGAAAAAGGTACTGAAACTGAAAATAGAGACAACTTTCTCCTAATCAGAGGTAATTAGGTTTTTTTTTCTTAACACGTTTTCAAATCCTGCTCTCTAAAAAAAATATCAATCTAACCTTAACATTATCTTATCTTGTTCATATAACTTTCATGTAAGTCATTAAGTTTTACCCCATCCCTCTTTTGAATTGTGACCATAATGGCTGTCCGAAATGCTTTCATTTCTCAAAATAACCCCCAAATTCCCTTTCTTCTACAATGGGTAATATCCCCCAATTTCTAGATTAATCCATCGTCAATATCATAGAGCTCACTGGAGTTCTACCTCACAGGACTGTAGATCATTACCATTAACTGTGTAGTGGGACAGACAACTTTACTGGGGATTTGTCTGGGAAAGATTAATAATTGTTATTGGCATGAAACATGAAATTTATCTTTGGAAGGAAGAAAAACAATCTTGAAATTTTAATAAATAATTAGTAAAAACATTGCACCTTGTCCAAAATTTCTCTTCAATTTAATCTTATTTTGAATGAAAACAAAATTGAATTTAGATAATTTGTCCACCTGCGGTGTCCAGAAAATTCTAATTTTTAGTCGAAACGTAAATACCTTTACATTTATTTTGATGGAAAGGATTCACCTTAATCCCCACTAATCCAGGTGGATTACTGCCTTTTGGTCTCTATTCTGTTTCTTAATCCACCAATCAAGATTGAGTGAATTACAGGTTAATGAGTATTAAATTCTTATCTATATCAAACACTTGTACAACAAATAACTTATCCTCACCGTCCCGATTAGGGACATTGTGTAATTTTTTGAGGCCATGTCAAGGGGAAACATAAAAAAATTTTACACCTGTATCCATATATATATACGTGAATCAGTAGAAATTCTAAACTATTGAAGTTTGTTAAGTGCTAATTTTTCAGAGTGACTTCAGCAGTTTTATATTAAAAGAAATAAATCAGTCTTTTTCTATTACATAAAGAGTAAAGGTATGAATATAACCCTGATCAGTATGATGGTAATTAAACTATAGTTATTCCCGTTTGGCCCCAGGACAGCAAAGGTACATATAGATAATTACATCTCCTATACAGGTAAATCTGTAATCCTAAGAATGATTGATCAACAATTAGTGATAAATTATTCATCAGGTAGCTCCCCACACATAGCTGGCCAGTAATGCACATAACAGGCCAATACATTTAATTAGACCTTGCAGGTTGTCAGAGGCACAACTACTGTAGGCCTTACCTTAGTACTGATATATACCTTTGAAAAACTACTTGAATTTTGGATCGCATTGGACATTCCTCTATCGGTTTATGTCAGAATTTACCAGATTGGAATAATTCAGTTCTGTTGATTTTGGATGCAGAGAAAAAAATATCTAGTGCACACCTGTCTTGGAAGAGAAGTTTTCAGCATCATGCTTAATGCACTGGTAAAATAGTGCAAAGGTGTTTTGCAAGAGATGTGGAATTTAAGGATCAGCTGAATGAAGTTTTACAATGCGATAGATCAACATGGGAAAGTGTTGCAGATGAAGAACAAATTTTTGCTTTTTGGAGACAGAATTTTGTTTCCCCCCTTTTTTTACTTTAAAAATGTAGATTAATATTGTGAACATCACTTAGTAAAAAATGGATTTGGACATTACTTTGTGTGAGCAAAATGGAACAAGTTTGTCAATATCAATGATATATAAAACCTAAGATGGAGGGGATTTGGGACGAGATTATGTGGGAGGAAGAGCGTACCTTACTAGGACTAGAGGACGACTATGTTCTCTACTCACAGAACCTGATGCGGTCACTTGGTCGTAAGGAGGGAGAATTAGAGGGTTTCAAAGAGCTGCTCAGTAAGGCACAGAATGCTTTGCAACAGAGTGAGGATGCTGTAGAGGTAGGCATTTCTTTATTGAATTTGTTGTTTTAACAAAGGCATTGTTTACAGTAGAATTGTAGTTTGATGATATTCTGTATATATCAGGTTCCCAAAACACACCAGGAGGACAGTAACAGGGTGATGATAACCATTCATTGTTTCCACTTAGTATTGAACTTGTGGTTTACATCAATTTTTAGGTCACCTAACATTTCAGGGTGACCTATTGCGACCCCCTTTTGTCCAGCGTCATGCATTGTAAACTTTTAACATTTTCGACTTCTGGAAAACCCCTGAACCAATTTCAATGAAATTTTACAAAGATCTCTCATGGCTTAAAAGCACCAAAATTGTAAATCATATGGTCCCCAACCCCAAGGAGCCTGAGGGGCAGAGCCTCAAATTGATTGAAACTTTAAAAATCTTTTTCTCAAATGCCAGGTATGTTAGAATCAAGTACTCTTCATGGATGAAAAGGCTTCAGATGCTTTACCAAGATTGTAAATTCCATGACCCCAGATTCTCACATTTACCGCTTGGGAGGGGGTAAAGTTTACTATAGTTTATATAGAAAAAAATCACATTTTATAATATTATTTGTATATATTCTATTGGAAATAGTTCAAACCTGAATATATTTATTAGTTTAAGATAATAGTTTAATGAGATGCAAATATTGACCTTGGCTTGCCCCCCAGGGGCTGATTGGCGAGGCCAAATGGGCGTCAAATTGACTAAAATTTCAAATGTTCTGTTACTGAATGGAAAATTCTACATAGGAAAATTCAAATCTTCAGTGAAATTTCTTTTAATTCAAACTTGGTTAGAAGCCTTAGCTCGGGACAGCAGTTAATGTTACACAATTCACATTTGCATTATGTGTACAATATCGTTAAAGTTATGTTGCTTTTTTAAAAATAATTTCTATGACATGTTACAAGAACCATCGTAACTCAGGTGACAGTTAAGGCCCATGGGCCTCTTGTTGTTGAGTATTTAAGTTTGATAGATTTTGTGCCTTTTTGTTTGTTATGATATAGATATTTAAAATAAAACAACTGAATATTATTCCATACTTGAGTTATGATATAGGTATTTAAAAACTGAACTGAATATTATTTCAAACATTAATATGAGCAAATTTACTAAATAATGTGTTGTCCATAAAATATGAGAAAGAACAATTCTTTTATAGTACTGCTAATTTATTTTGGTAAGAGAGCAAACTAGAACAGCAATGTTGAATAAGAAATGAGCATCCTATGTTATTGTGATGCCAGTTTCCACTCTGAATTATTGATAGTCAGAGAGCGTTGTTCTTCAAAGGAAAGATAATAGTGGGGTGAAGGTTGGATTTATTGATGAAAGATGTGGTGATGGAGGTTGGTGGAATCATAATGTAAAATGCCACACAAAATTTCAGTTTATTTCACTGTTAGGAGAAGTAAGAGAAATAGAACTTAAAACTCTTACCTTATCAACCTAGCAAGAGGCTAACAAAATCTTTGCTTTAAGTGGGAGATTGGACAATCAAAAAAACATTTGTCCGTTTTTTAATTTATTTCTTTTTTTTTAAAACTGCAAAAGTTATATTTGATCTTTTTATGTGATGCAAGTCTCCTGTTACCAGGTAAATACAATACAAACATGGTGATACATTAATTACAGATATTGTTCAGTTGGCCTAAATTCAAAGTATGATATATTGATATTCTGATGTATACTATTAAAATGTATTGTAACTTATTTACAACAGAGTTGTTTGTCATAACTATAACCTTCTGAAACTTAAAGACCCTGTTCTTTATGTGTGTTTTGTTGACCACAGGTTCTACAAGACCAACTAAAGAAGGATCGAGTGCAGTCGAATCCCTCATCAGCTCACAGTAGCCCAGTCAAACACTACAAGGTATGTACTGTAGGATACCTGTCTTGTTCAGTGCTTGTTAAGTAGAATAGTCAAGATTGTTTGTCCATATTTGCCCTCTCAAGCATGTATAGGACAAGATCTTCTGTCTAAACTCAGTCTTGTCAAGCACTATAGGGTGGGATGGTCAAGAATATGGGTCCAATATGATGTATTCATATAGAAATATATTTCATGAAAGGAATGGATACTTGTTACACGTGTCATTCACAGTAATCTGTAGGTATGGTATGCTGGATACTTGTGACACGTGTCATTCACAGTAATCTGTAGGTATGGTATGCTGGATACTTGTGACATGTGTCATTCACAGTAATCTGTAGGTATGGTATGCTGGATACTTGTGACACGTGTCATTCACAGTAATCTGTAGGTATGGTATGCTGGATACTTGTGACATGTGTCATTCACAGTAATCTGTAGGTATGGTATGCTGGATACTTGTGACACGTGTCATTCACAGTAATCTGTAGGTATGGTATGCTGGATACTTTTGACACGTGTCATTCACAGTAATCTGTAGGTATGGTATGTTGGATACTTGTGACACGTGTCATTCACAGTAATCTGTAGGTATGGTATGCTGGATACTTGTGACACGTGTCATTCACAGTAATCTGTAGGTATGGTATGCTGGATACTTTTGACACGTGTCATTCACAGTAATCTGTAGGTATGGTATGCTGGATACTTGTGACACGTGTCATTCACAGTAATCTGTAGGTATGGTATGCTGGATACTTGTGACATGTGTCATTCACAGTAATCTGTAGGTATGGTATGCTGGATACTTGTGACACGTGTCATTCACAGTAATCTGTAGGTATGGTATGCTGGATACTTTTGACACGTGTCATTCACAGTAATCTGTAGGTATGGTATGCTGGATACTTGTGACACGTGTCATTCACAGTAATCTGTAGGTATGGTATGCTGGATACTTGTGACACGTGTCATTCACAGTAATCTGTAGGTATGGTATGCTGGATACTTTTGACACGTGTCATTCACAGTAATCTGTAGGTATGGTATGCTGGATACTTGTGACACGTGTCATTCACAGTAATTTGTGTGGACATGTGCAAATGATTTTTACAAGATTATTTCATCTTCTCTACTGGGAAGAATTGTAGATTGTGATAAAACCTTGACCTAACACACCACCATTTTTTTACCTTGACTGAATTAAAATAAAGTTATAACTTCAAGATTGTGTATAATAATTTCTCATGAAGAACTAGCCTTCCTTGCTCTTTGTTAAGAAGATGGTTTGCAGATCGTTAATGTCCTTTTGAATTTAAAAGGAAGACAAAGTACGGACAATCTCTAACTGGAAATCTCTCCATAAATCATGCTGTGACAGACTTTCCGAAGCCAAACACTTCTTAATCATTCAAGTACTAGTTTATGGTGCTGACCAAGTGGTAGAATAATGCATTCAAAGTAATTTTAAAGCTTGTTTAAATATTCATTGATTGTTTAATTTACATTTGTTTTTGCAAATAAGGCAAAAAAAAATGTGAAAAGTAATCACTTCAATACAAATATTTTTTTCTGTGTATCTAAAATTTACATTAGTATCAAAGGTTGGGTATTTGTTTTTTTTACACATATATGTAAGGACCAATTTCCAGGTCTATAACTGTAAATAATACAATGTGCTTTTAAAGCCATCATGAAATGATCAGTTCTACTTTGAAATAAAGTCTCATAAGATATTAAAATGGGTGAAAAAAAATAAATAAATAAAATTGGAGTTATATCATCATGCCAAGATACATTACACAGTACAAAAAACAGCATGTTCACTTATGACGGTTATTTCATGAGGATAAACTAATTCATGGTGTAAAGTATATCTGGGACAGAATACAATGATGTAGATCTGACATTTAATTGTGAAATTGAATACTACCAGTTTCATTTTACTTCAGAATCATTTATAGTGTATTTTCATTGGTCTCAGATTACCACAATGTATTGTTCTATTTAGAAAAAAAAAACCTGGAGAGCTAATCAGTTCTTATCCTTCAATATTTATTTTACAACAATTTTGAATTTTGAAACATAATATATATGCATAAGTATATATAGATACATTGATTGCTGTGGAAGCTTTGAGTGGGTCTTACTGTGGAATAAAACTGAGGTTTTATGTAGTCAGACAGATGACCTTTGTACTTTTTCACAGTTGATCAGTGTATCAGAGCCATTTCACCTTGGAAAAAGGAGAGCATGGTGCCTCTGCACCCACCCAACCCAACCTTCCATACATCTGTGTAATACCCTGCTCACAGTCATAATAGTTTGGGAGTATTAAGATTAATCAACATTATGTAACAAGTTATGAGTGTTTCTGAAGTAAACTGAAAGTATGTTGTTGGTATTAAAGCTTCCTATTGGCCACATTTTAAACAGTGTGGAAAAGTACCCCTGTAAGTTGACTAACTCATTCTCTACAAAATCCGGTCTGACCTTACGACTATCACTTGTCTGATTCAAGACTTACTTGATCTGGTAAATTGTCAAAACAATTTGGATTCAATAAACAGGAGAAAAATGTCATTTTCTCTCTATTGTCTTATAAAAAGTGATTTAATTTTTTGTAAAATGCAAAACTTTCAAAGTATGATCAAAACCTTTTTTAAGCCCACTAATTCAGTAAAATGTCTCTGGATTCATAAGTTATTAGTTCCTGATATTGTTGTACATCTAAATGGATATAGGTGTGGGATTACCAAGATGAAAATTGCTGATCTGTCAAAGTTTTGTCAATGAGTAATTCCAATTGTAAGTTGATATATAAAACATCAGAGATAGCACTGCATTTGTCTTTGTAATCCAAAGGTTTTCTTGGGCATGGTTTGTCATTGAAAGAAAAATCTTCTAAGTAGCTCTTATCTGAGAAATCATTCATTTAAGGTAAAGAATATTTTATATTGTTCTAATAAATGTTATAATTAATTGTGTTATGTTAAAAATATGTACAAATGCTTTGTAGAATGTACAAAAATACGCAAAGTTTACTTACTGATAATGGTAATGTTAAGATTTTCATAAGTGATATCTTATGGTGAATATTGTGGTTTGTACTAATGGTGTTGTCAAACAGTAGGAGGCCAAAACTTGTAGATGGTCACCATATTCAAAAGAGATATAAAACCATACAGTGTTGTAGGAGGATAGCTGGGGTCTCTTCTGTTAGCTTTGTAGAAACCTAAATGAAGGGGCTGTACCAGTTATGATAATGGAGTATTTACTGTCTGTTTAATGGCTACCTTTCATCTAACTGATCTCTTAATTTGTGATTCATTGAATTATAAATCATGGTGGCAGTGTAAGGTGTAACCTATGTCACATAAAAAAAAACTGTTGTTGTAGTATATCTAGTTTTTAACTCCCCAAGTCAAACTAGTGCGAAAGAAGTATCATAAATGACCTCAATCACATGACCACTGCAACAACATTATTAATGGCATGGAAACATGACTGTTCTACTTGACAGGTTTCACTATGTGTAATGAATGTTTCTTTTGATTTAAACCAAGTTATTATTGGCATCAGAATGCAGTATGCATAGGAAATATACTGGTAAAGTATTGAACTGCTGTGATATGGCGTTCATGGTCATTATGAATGGCAGAACTCTCTAGACAAACATCAGATTGTTCTAGCACACAATATTTCAATGTTTAAACATTACCGAACAGTACCCAAGTCATAGCACCAAAGTGGTATACCAATCAGTACCCAAGTTGAAGTACAAACGTGGTATACAAAACAGTACCCAAACGGTAGTATCAGGGAGGTATACAAAACAATGTCTGAATTGTAGTACCAAAGTGGTATACTAGACAGGACCATCGTTTAGTACCACTGTGGTATATCAGACAGGACCGCGGTTTAGTAGTAGAGTGGTATACCAGACAGGACCGCCATTCTGTACTAGAGTGGTATACCAGACAGGACCGCGGTTTAGTAGTAGAGTGGTATACCAGACAGGACTGCCGTTCTGTACTAGAGTGGTATACCAGACAGGACCATCGTTTAGTACTAGAGTGGTATACCAGACAGGACCGCCGTTCTGTACTAGAGTGGTATACCAGACAGGACTGCCGTTCTGTACTAGTGGTATACCAGACAGGACCGCCGTTCTGTACTAGAGTGGTATACCAGACAGGACCATCGTTTAGAATCAAGATGGTATACCAGACAATACCCAAGTTGTAATACCACTGTTGTAAAACAAACAGTACTTTATGTTTTAATTGTAATATGTATCATTCTATTGAAGGACATGCTGGACGAATCACAGAAGCTAGTTAACGAAAAGGACAACACTATCCACCAGCTAAATGATGCATTGAAAGATAAGGAAAAACAACTACGCACATGTATGGGTATCTTCGATACACCACAGGTATTACTTATTACATATCTCCAAGGATTTCACATGTCAATGTTTCTGAAATTATCAAAATGACCTTTAGGAACATTGAAAGCACCTGTGTATTTAAGTGAGCAGGTATTAATTAGAAATATTTATAGGAACCTATCGTGTACTTTTATCCATAAATTTCATTATCCAAAATTTCATCTGAATGACTTGACAAAATAAGGTGGCTTAAAAGTACATTATTTATGTTTTAAGTACACTGTTCAGATTAGCTTAAATAGTGTATGGATTATCTGGGGAGATATATTATGGCTGTAATGAGCTTCGTGAATTAGGAAATATCATAATTTTATTATAAGTCTAATAAGATTACACAACTTTTTTACAAACATGTGGTCTGAAAACTGTATAGACTATATACATGTAATATGCTTTGTAGATTTTGTCAAAAATAAAGTGTTACATACACCTGGCACCATGTCACAATCACTTAAGTACTTGTGAACTTAAATCTGACAGATGTATAATACATATATATATATATATATATAGATGTAACTTAATAATGCTTTGTGTATCGATAAGATATTCGAAAAGAATGAAATCAACATGGCAAATATATTCCGCTAACGTTTTCAGGCCTAACAGCCATCTTCAGGCGATAAATTTATTATAATGTCTTGGTAACAACATTGTGACATCATACATAAGTATGCCTACAAAGTGACTTGGTATCCTGCCCTGTAAGAAATGAACAGTTTGTCTGGTTATGCATTTTGAAAAATGAAGTGTTTTTCAATTGACTTAAAATTTACTTCACACTTTCTTTGAATAATACCATGTAATATAAATATAGGTTTTTGTCTTGTTTTTCGAAAAATTTTGGTTGCCATGGTAACAGGTTTTACTATAAATAGCCATTACTTCTTGGTCATTCAACAGATTTCATTAATTGACTATGATCAAATGGCATATCTAATTGAAACCTGTAGTAAGATACATGAAGTGTTTCAGAAACAGTTCCTATACCAACACAATCCTGGCCTCTGATCGGTCAAACTTAAGATATTGTCTTATTTTGACCAAGTTTGGAATCAAGAAGCATTTGGTGATGCCAAACATCATTGTTTTTCATTGTCATGACAACCATACTGAGGTCTGATTGGTTTAAATTTAGATATTGCCCAATTTTGACCAAATTTGGTTTATAGTGGCATTAGGGGATTCCAAACATCACTTGATATGTTTCATTGTCATGACAACTATACTGAGGCAAATTGTGACCTGTTATTGGTTGAAATTTAGACATTGTCTGAGTTTTACGTAATTTTGTATACAAAGGTAGTTTTGACCACATTTGGTATATAAAAGTCTTTGTGTCGGGAGAGGGTATTCCTAAGGATGACGATTTTAGATGTTTTTGTACTAAGGATGTAATACATTAGGACATTGTATGATCAGTGTACTTAATATTAGCCGATTTGATGTTACAAGGAACAAAAGAAAAATGCAACAAACGAAGGTTGTGACAAAACTAACAATGATTTCCTTTACTGCTTTAGATAATAAAGAGACGAATATCAATGCGTCTGTGTTACAAGAACATGCTACAACAGATATTATTGTGAAGATAGTTGCTAGCTATTTGTAAAGATGGTTGATGTATTTTACCCTACAATTTAGTTAAAAATGATAATATGTTATTGATGAAGGAGGTAGCCAGTGGTGAAATGATGGACAAACTGACCAGACAACTGAAGGAGAGTGACCTTGCACTAGCTGTAAGTTATCAAACCATTCTGCTCGTTCATATTCCCATTTGTTTATCATTAGACCTTGTTTAAAAAACATTCTCGTGATGCACCCACTTGCATCAAAGTTGGAAGAGGGAATTGAGTGGATATTTCATAATACTTTATATATTTGTCATTAAGTCCATGTCTACATATTTGTCATTAAGTCCATGTCTATATATTTGTCATTAAGTCCATGTCTACATATTTGTCATTAAGTCCATGTCTATATATATGTCATCAAGTTCATGTCTGTATATCGTCAACAATATATCATATCCTGCATTAAGCCAATCTCAAGCTCCATACTTTGAGCCAGAGTTGAGGTAATGGTTCACTTATTGTCAGATATTCACTCTATAGGAAAATAGTTATATAACCATCATGGAATGTGCAAATGGAAAAATTTTCATTGAATTATATAATTATTCAGTAGACAGATTATGTATTAACCTCAAAATGGTTTGCTTGAGTTTCTTGGACTAAAAAAGGATTCTTGGTCTTGATGTAATTATGGTATTTAATTGTATTTTGTCTTTGTTCCACCAGAGGGCATTAGATGAACATACAAAGGTGGTCACAGAGAAAGAAAAGAAGTTTGAGGAGTTAAAGCTGGCCCTGAGTGACAAGGAGGCAGACATTGCCAGGGCTAATAAGATGCTCATTACTGCAGAGGACACCATTGATGTAGGTTCCTTGTTCTCTCCTCAGATAATCAACTTTAGATCTGTTCACATCTTAACTAATTCTAGTATTGTCTAAGTTCTACCAATTTTTACTAACTGTAAATGATCTACTCACTGCTAGGTTTTGTCACATCCTATCCAGTATTAGCCTTGACTGCATTTTATCCAGTACTAGGGTAGCCCACATTTGTCCAACATCCTACCCAGTGTTGGCTTAGCCCACACTTGTCCCACATCCTACCCAGTAGGAGCTTAGCCCACACTTGTTCCACATCCTACCCAGTGGTAGCTTAGCCCACATTTGTCCAACATCCTACCCAGTAGTAGGGTAGCCCACACTTGTCCCACATCCTGCCAAGTAGTAGATTAGCCCACACTTGTCCAACATCTTTCTCTGTGGTAGATTAGCCCACACTTGTCCCACATCCTACCCAGTAGTAGCTTAGCCCACACTTGTCCCACATCCTATGCAGTAGTAGCTTAGCCCACACTTGTCCCACATCCTAACCAGTAGTAGCTTAGCCCACACTTGTCACACATCCTAACCAATATAAGCCTTGCCTGCATTTTATCCAGTAGTAGGGTAGCCCACACTTGTCCCACATCCTTCCAAGTGGTAGATTAGCCCACACTTGTCCCACATCCTGCCTTGTGGTAGCTTAGCCCACACTTGTCCCACATCCTGCCAAGTAGTAGCTTAGCCCACACTTGTCCCACATCCTAACCAGTAGCAGCTTAGCCCACACTTGTCCCACATCTTTCTCTGTGGTAGATTAGTCCAAACTTGTCCAACATCTTTCTCTGTGGTAGATTAGCCCACACTTGTTCCACATCCTACCCAGTAGTAGCTTAGCCCACACTTGTCACACATCCTACCCAGTAATAGCTTAGCCTTGCCTACATTTTATCCAGTAGTAACATAGCCCACACTTGTCTCACATCCTGCCCAGTAGTAGCTTAGCCCACACTTGTCCCACATCCTACCCAGTAGTAGCTTAGCCCATAGTTGTCTAACATCCTAGCCAATTGTTGCTTTGCCCACATCATACCCAGTAACAGCCTTAACCACATCCAATGCATTAAAGAGATTTGCCTATATCCTAACAAGTTGTAACCTCGCCTTCACCTCACACAATAGAATCCCAAGAAGTGACACTTTCTTTACCCACACTTAACAATAGTGCAGACATGTAAAATATTAAATTACTGAATTTTAGTGGTCCACAAGGTAAAATGTTTAAAATGTTTTGAAGCAGTACTGTCTGCCAAGTCAAGTAAGGATTTGCTCTGCAGTCAAAGGTGAATGTGCCAACTTATTCATCATTACATGACCTATTGGAAGTCAATTATTGAATTTCTGCAAGGTATTGGTGGTAGCTGGTACAGCCCAGGTGCATAATACAGAAGAGTTTTACAAAGAGATTGTGATAGTAAGACATTGCATTGTTGAGTGGTGAAGTATTTATGGACTAGAAGTACCACTAACAGCCCAGATTGTGTTGTGTTTATTGTATTTATTGTGTATGCACCTTTCTTACAGACATACATTTTGTTTTTACTGGTTAAGTTTTGTCCATATATGATTGCTGTAATCAACTTGCTTATTTTTATTCTGTAGAATTAGAGCTGTTGAATTAACCACTAAATTATCATTTTCTTTTTCATTAGTGTTTGGAGAAGGCAAACAAGGAGAAAGAAAACAGTTTGAGCAAAGCCACAGACAGAATGAAAGCTGCTGAACAAGCATTAGAGGTATACATCTGTAAATTGGGGCATTGCTCTCAGCGTTGGTCTAATAGTGATAAATTAAAACACTGATAAATAGAAATAAAAAGGACCCTATGAAATATTTGTCTTATTTGATGGTTCGACTTAGCCGTGTTTCTGTGAATAGAGACATTGTGCAATGAAGATTGACCCTATTTTCATAGGTTGTTTACTGGAGACATGTCTCAAAGCATAGCATGATGGTAATGAATAAGTGATAAGCACCCACTGTCATACTCATAACTTAGGAAATCCATACCTAAAGCAAAACAAGTATTCTACTCACATTTATATCCTAAGTGTAACAAGTCCCGTCAACAATATTTTAAAATAAAACTCAATGAATATGTACTCATGAATGTTCTCGAATGATATAACATGGAAAGCACAGAGATTGGTTACAAAAAGGCAAAGGCCACAACAATGTCAATGTCTTAGAGTGTATACCGTTAAACAGAATAAACTAAAACTTGCAGTTTGTATATCTACATGTACGTATATCCAGTAAATGTATTTAATCCTAAAATAATGTGTCAGAGACCAACCAGTATTTTCATTGATCTGAATCGGGGCTGAAGTTATCGCTTGTTTTCCAGCAATGATACGCATAAAAAAGTAAATAGAACACAGTCGATGTAGGATTAACAGACTGCATTGTGTTTTATTTAAAGTTTGGTTGTCTTATTCTTTATGAATTCAAATTTCACCAGTGCACGTGTTAAAATGCAGAGATTAATGTTCGATCCAGACTTACAATAGGACTCACTAACACAGATAGGACATACCAATCACACTCTGTCAATCAAACCAAAACCAGGAAATTTTTACCCGAGACCAGGTGACTCCTGAATGTTTGAAACAGAAAAGGAAATTTGGTAGATTTTCAAAAGGATGGTCTACAAAACATATTCAACACATACAATATTCAACTCAACACTGTTCGAATCATCAGTGTTTAATTAACTAAAATAAAAAAGAGAAAAAATTGGAACCAAACTCATTCAATGTATTAGATTCAAAAGTGTTCAACACAAGCAAGTTTCACTTAATTTCACATATGTCTTGTTTATGCTACATACATTTATTCACCTTGATAAGGAAAGTATCTAATAGTTTAATATTTTATAGACAGTGTATATACAAAATGGTTTTTTTTCTTTAGTAGATTTAGTACAGTTATTGTAAGACCATCAGAATGGGATAGAGTATATCATAACCATACTGTCGTTAAAGTTAGAAATTTTATCCTTTTGATATTTGTGATTTATGAAGAATCTTACAATTTGCTATATCAAATGTTTTACTTTTTTCATAGGATGCCAAGCAGAGTTACAGACAGGCTCTAGCAGAAAAGGATTCTATCATTGGTCGTCTTCAGGACTCTATTGGGGACAAGGAAGCTCTTCTCAAGGTAAACACAGTTTTCTCCCTTTGATATCAGTCACCGTCATCAACATTTTCTCGAGAACTGACAGTATTTAAAGCAGTTTGGTAATATAATAAAGGAGTTATATAAAGAAATAAAACAGGACATACTCATTGGCAGCAAAGAACTGGTGGAGCAGTATATCTTCTGGAATCTAGAGCAAACCTGATGGTGTTTATCCCAGTGTGTATAGGAGAAAGTAGGTGTGATTGTTTGTCTGAAAAGCTGTGCTATTTATAATGGTTATAAATGACATATAAGACAGGTCAAAACATTTTCAATATGTTTACTGTAGTTTTTAATCCTTGTTATCTAGGAAACAATGAAGAGAGCCCCAATGACAACAGATGAGGTCATGGACTTAAAGAAAACACTTCAGAACAAGGACCGTGCTTTACAGGTGAGTTTGATGATATTTACACAACTTAATTACCCTACAGCAAATATGTTGAAATTTTACAGAAATGACTCTGTGACTGACATTACCCTGATCTGGTTTATTAGGTGACAAAGAGTGCATTCTCTATAGTATTAAAGGGAATAGTGTTATAATGGATCTACTTTGAAATTGATGTTTTCTCAACATTTTAAGACATAGCAGATTTAGTGATTTTACCTCAAAAGCTTAGGACTTGGGATACCTTTTCTGTTTCCCCTTGCAAAATAATTTTTGAAAATTCAACAGATTAAATGAGAAGAAAGACCAATTTCAATGTTTAGTGCTAATTTTCAAATATTGGAAATTGGATGAGATAATTCTACCAGATTTGACACAAAGTAATTTTGATTTAACTTTTATTACAAACTAATTATTATAAATGCTCATCTGATTAAGGACATGATCGATGAGAAAGACAAGACACTGACAGCCAATGCTGAGTGTGTGAACAGCCTGCTGAAGAAACTGCAGTCCAGAGAGGCAGAGCTTGGTCAGATTAGTGACAAGCATAAGAAGGACATTGCCAATATGGAGCAAGAGATGGAGAAAATGGCTGGAGATTTGAGAAAGATGGAGATGGAGCTGAGAAGAAAACAGAATGAGCTACAGGTATATAAGTTTTAACCAGAATTAGTCTCATAAGTTTATCACATTAGCACTGTGTTTATTTACTTTTTTCCCCGATTCAGCCCTGTATTTATCACCTTGTCCATCAATCTGTCTATCCAGATTTTTTTTTATCTTAGTATAAGAAGTTACGAGGGCTGACTGATAAGTTATGAGTCTGTTTTGAAGAAAATGGTAGAGATATCCTTCTTCAGCTCTACTTTTCCCTAACCATTTAAGGCTGAGTACCTGAAGACTGGTGTCATTTGGTCAGTTTATGTCAGAGAGGTAACATTCTATATCCATATGGATATGGCAGTAACACTAGGGAATGATGTCCCTTCACATGCTGCAATGAAAAGGTGGATGGCAGAATTTAAGCGTGGCAGGCGAAGTCTTGGGGATGATGCCCCTCCTGGGAGGCCTGTCACTGTTGCAACCCCACTCCATGATATTGTTATGTCTGACTGGCGAGCTACAGAGAGATATATAGCCAGTGCAGTTGGGATTTCAAAGGAAACAGTACATTCTATTCTTATTTAATATCTTGCAATGAGAGAACTCTCAGCCCATTGAGCAAGACGACAGACAGTTGATCAGAAGCACATCAGGTGGACATTGTCACATGCTAATCTGAACCTTTTAGAGACCGATAACAATGGAAGCACTCTGGTTCACCCCCGCCAAAGAAGGCAAAGACTTTTCCATAACCTGGAAAGGTTATGACCTCAGTTTTCTGGGATGCTGATGGTTTTCTGTGATGGTAGATTATCTGCAAAAGGGACAAACAATCAATGGCACATATTATTCATCACTTAGGCAGTTAAGAGAAAATATTAAACTCATGTGCAGCAGAAAACTTCGTAAAGGTGTGTTGTTCCACCAATACAATGCCCCTGTTCACAAGTCTGCCATTGCCATGGCTGCCATTAACAGTTGTGGCTTTGAATTGATTGAGCAGTCGCCTTATCATCAGTCTTTTTACTTTTTCCAAAATTGGAAAAGGTAATTTTGGGTACCCATTTTCAGTCAGATGATGACATCACACATGCAGTGGATGCCTTTCTAAGCGGTAAAGAAAAGCACATCTTTAAAAGTGACACTGAGGTTCTTAAACATCGCCGACAAAGATGTCTTGATACTGACAGGGATTATGTTGAAATATAATGCAATATGTCTGCCAAAAGTCAAACTCTTAAATATGAGGCTCACAACTTATTAATCAGTCCTTGTATTTCAATTTTAATCATTTTAACAAATTTCAGTATGCACTTAATAATGAAGTTATGCCATTTAAAATCAGTTAAATTTGTAAAACATGCACTTCATCATTGTAAGTTTGGTCAGTTTTCTGGTCCACGTCATTAATTAGACTTTTGCTTTGTGGAAACATCTGATGAAGCACATGACAAGGAGAACCCTCAGGGGATCATCTGAAGTGAAAGGAAAATTGATCTCTCATTTCTCCGTCGATTCTATTTTGCAAAATTTCATGGTGATTTCTACATTTGAATAGTCTGTGTAATTTTAGCATTATTTTATCCAGTCTGCTGATAGCCAGGCCAGTTGGTCACACCAGCAAAGTCAGGACGTTTTGGATAAATTACGAGCTGTCATCTCAGACAAAGACAAAACTGTCAGTGTGAGTTACCTTGTTTATTATGAGCATGTTACCTTTGCTTAACTGAAATATACTGAGTAAGTTACGGATTCATGAACCGGGTTTGCTTCAATTAGTGAGTCAGTAAATGAGTTATGAGTCAAGGAATCAATAAGGAGCAAATTTTGATTAAAGTAATATGTCATTTATGTGTTGTGAGTTGATATTGAGCAATGTGCATATGATACTTGAACATTGGTAATGAACTTGTCAGTAGGAGGTCATATGTTATAAGTAGTTTATGATTTGATGTGAGCTTCAAGTTTATTTTTAGTTGAGGAATAAGGAGGTGTTTGAGTTCAGAATAAAACATTTTTATGTTGAAGTGACTGATGAACACTCTGGGTACAAGTTTAGTGTTAATGTTGATGACAGAATTACTTATTGTCTTTTCAGAGGAAAAAGCTATTTTTGATTTTCTACCAAAATGTTTGATTTGTGTATTCTGCTTTTCAGACGCTGCTGGACAGTGTTCAGGAGAAGGATAAATTGAATGGACAGCTGAGACAAGACCTTCAGAGCAAGGATGGTGAGATCATTAATTCAGTTCTGAAACACTATAATATTGATATTCAGTGGGATATATTTTCAATGAACATGTGAAACCTATTAATCCATGAATTGATATGTCCACAAACTGTTCAAACAGGTATAAGTAGATTTATTTAGCTATATTAATCCACTAAAGGGTGTGTCCATGAAATAGTGATATTGAAAAACCATGAAAAATTGAGTCCCCACAGTAATACAAGAACTAACAATTTTATTAAGCATGGAGATATAATTACTTGTTATTGTAATATAGAAATAATTACAATAATTCTCCTATAGAACTGGTGAAGTGATATTAATAGGTCACCTGCCCATAAATAGAAGGAAGTAAATCAATTCTCATTTGTAACATGTTTTGTCCCACAGATTTGGTGGATAAGCTTCAGGTGCTCTTACGTCAGTCTCAGACAGGCTCTAGTGCAGACCTCAGTAACAAACTTCAGGACCTACAGATAGAGCTGGCTGTAAAATCTGAGGGGTTGAGGAACGCCAGACGAACTGAAGAAGACCTGCGAGAGCAGATTGTATGTATTCAGTGAAATTCTATCTTATCCTTCCTTAGTCAATATTGGTCTCAAGAGTGTGGTTTTGTTGTAAATTATAATATGTGACAAATTTTAGGACTTGATAAAGTTGATACTATAATTTGCAGATGGAAAAAAATGTTTACTATTTCAACTTGCAGCAGGAACTGAAAAAGAAGTTTGATAGTGTACCCAAAGGTGATCGTGAGTACCACACACTTGAGAAAGAAATATACTACCTCAAGGACAAGCTGGAGGGTCATGGATGGACTCCAACGGGCAGTAGTCCAGGGCAACGAGGGTCAGTAGGAGACACTAGTGCTGCTGGTCAGCAGGTAAGAGAACCGCTCAAATTTATCATGTTATCTCTACTGTAAGATGGTCCAGCTTCTAAAAGAATTATTGATTTAAGATATACTGTTAAAGCTTGGAACTTAGGATGTTATGGCTGTCCTTTTGTATACTAAGATTGTGTGGTCACCTTGTTATCAGGACCTGCTGCAGGAGACTTTAGAAGCCCAGTTGGAGGAGCTACGGATGTTAAATGCAGCAGTGAAGAGAGAGCAACATCTATTGGAGGGTATACGAGACAAAAGTCAGGAGAGGTAAGCTTTTTAAGTTTTACTGGTAGGATATTAATACCACTAAGATGAGGGGAGGTAAGCCTGTCAAAACTAAGTAGTGAGGAAGATGTAGAAACTAGAGTAAGAGAGGTAAGCCTGTGATAAATCAGTCAGGGGAAGAAAACCTGTCATAATTCAATGGTGTAAGGGGAGGGAAGACTGTTATAAAATAAATATTTAGTAAGATAGAAGTAGAAATCAGTGTAAAGGGAGGTAAGACTTCTATAAAATAAATATTTAGTGAGATAGAAGTAGAAACCAAGGAAAGGAGGGGATAAAACTGTTTTAACTTACCGATGGGGTTTAAGCTTGTTACCAAAGGCATACCATTATCATTGGCCTTTGAAGTAGTGATTTTGAGTAGCTAGATTTCTCTAGCCATTCTTTTAATGTTGAGTTAAGAAAGACATTTATGAATGTTGAAGGGGAGATATAGTGGTAGGGTTGATAAAATTAATCCTGTAGCTGGCTGTAGGCTTAAAGTGACAGCTATTGGTAGATAGGCTCGTGACAGTACCTCATAGCACTCACCATGGTGTACATTACTCAGCTATAGAAACGGACGTTTTCACCTTATAGTCTGATCAAACAATACACCTACCATTTACAACTTATCATATACTGCTGTATAGTCATCATATACTGCTGTATACTGATCATATACTGCTGTGTAGTCATCCTATACTGCGGTATAGTCATCATATACTGCTGTATAGTCATCATATACTGCTTTATAGTCATCATATACTGCTGTATAGTCATCATATACTGCGGTATAGTCATCATATACTGCTGTATAGTCATCATATACTGCTGTATCATAATCATATACTGCTGTATAGTCATCATATACTGCGGTATAGTCATCATATACTGTGGTATAGTCATCATATACTGCTGTATCATAATCATATACTGATCAAACAATACACCTACCATTCACAACTTATCATAGACTTGATCTATTTATATATTCTCATTGTGAATTATCAAAATATTGACAACAGTGCAATGGCCTCGTAAACAGTATACAGTTATTTACTGGGGTTGAGGGCAACAGATGATCTTCGGCCGAGGGCAACAATTTGCTGAGGGTCCAACAGATGATCTGTTGCCCTCAAGCCCAGTCAATAACTGTTTTGTTATATCCTTCACAAAGATGAACATTCCTGGTATTTCTGCTGTCACGATCGTCTAAGATTCGCTGTATTTCCTCCTCCGATGCCAGACCGAATCTGTCTGCGTCACTAGGCCTACTGGTTGCTATTTTGTTGTGTAGACGATAAGAGAAGATAACTCTAAAGTAAACAAAACATCGTTATCACTTGGGCGTAGTCGTGTGTTTCCGTAAAGCGGTCAACAGTCGATTTTAACAGTCCATTTGGACCGGAGGAAAAAAACAGTTAAACTTTTGACATTTCTTTCTCTATATAAATATATAGGAACTGAATCTATAGGTAATAATACTGTTTACATAGCTCAGCCTATCTAGTGGTTGCCAGTTCATTGCATTCTAGATCTCTCCTAGAGTCTTGTGTTGAAGTAGGTACTCTCTGTCAGACTCTCATTTCTGGCATCCAAGTATTAGCTGACATAGTGAGGGCTGTATATCGATCCTTCTCTGAGGTTGCACACATTGAGTCTGGGGATGGCCAGTGGTCCTTCCCCTATATTGAACATTGACACAAAGCTGATCACATTGTGTAAATGTGTAGGTAAGGCCATCATAATGGACAAAGGGTCAGCATTAAGTTTTGAGATCATGATGACATAGTTTGGCGATGGAAGAACTTTGAGATCCTGGTCCCATGTTGAAAACGTTGTGATTGAATGGGATTAAATTTTGGGAGGAAGAGTGAGAAAATATCAGTTAGAGGCCTCTCCTTGTGTGTTGACCAGTTCTCCCTGCAGGCTGATTAGTTGTCATCAGGAAGAGAGCATTAGTGGTTGCTGCCCTCTGGGGAGGTTTTCAGTTTCTGGTTATTATTTCATTACAATGTTAACAAATATAGATACTTCATTTATCAAAGTAAGATACAAGAATTCTCCAAGATGGCCAGCCCTTCCCAGTCTTTGATCAATCTTTTTAGCTTTTTAGCAAGTTGGATTATTTTTGCTATATGCTGCAGATAGTAAAAATTGTGTTATTATTTCCTCCAAGTTCTCATGCAAAGTCAATATAATAATATAATTTGAACACTTCTTGATCACTTGCAATGCCATGTCTCATTACATAATGAATGTTTAGGTGAGGTTTTCTAGTAATACTGTAAATATACTTAATTTTAATGCATTTTCACTTTTTGGCAAGTTAGCATGATGATGATTTACACGTCTGTAATTCTGCAATAACTACCAGGTATTATATAAATGAAATACTGAAACTGCAGTAAGCACAAACATATTATAGTGTGAAAAGAGAAAATACGATATCTGGTTAGATATGTACATTTACAGTACCCCTATACCAGCATTACAAACTGACTTTGTACGGTTCATAACAATTTTTAATGCAGCGCAGCAAACATAGTTGTGAAATGTTTCTGTCTTCACTTAAGATTAGGATAAAGAAGTGTGCGTGGTTAGTTGAATAGCAAGTGAAATGTAATCTTAATTATATCAGATATAATATTAGGTAAATTCTGCTGTGGAAATCATAAACGCATTGTACTTCTGTGTGGACAGAAATTCCTATTTACAGTGGAAGGTTTGCTTTGTGTTAATTATGTGGCTCTTGGGGGTGTGGATGTGGTGTTTAGGCTGTTATCCCCTCTGTGACATAAACAGGTATTGAAATGAAATACAAACACTCAGTGATTACTTTCATGGCTGGAAAAAATGTCATTCTCTCTTGTTGGCTGTGATGCCACGCCTCATTGATCACATATAGTGGAAGTTGGAATGAAACAATTAGAAAATGAATGTAGAATCCATTCAGGACACAAGGGATGTCAGGTTAAGATTTCATTCTCCATTGCTTATCACTTTGTTGTGGTTTATTTGGTAATTAAGGCCTACACTTTGTTGTTGAAAGTTTAAAAGTAAACAAAGATAATGGCTTACATTTTAGGTGTTAATCCCTAATACAACAATCTAATCCCAAGATGGGGCACCAAAAGGGGAGCAAGACATTTAAATCTTTTACTTTTCAGATGTTTCATCTTAAAAAAGAAATGTTGTTGTGTTGAGGATGAAAGTCTGTTTTAGGTAGTTAATATCAGAAAAGTGACTGCTTGAAGAATAGCTTCATTTCATAGTATTGATTACATTCTCTTAATTTTCCTTGGTTTGGGTTCAGTGTTGCAATGAAATAATGAAAGAATTTATAGAGATTAACAATAAATTTATGATATTAATCTTGTTTAAAAAAAGACAAGAATTAAAGAAAAATAAAAAAGATATTTAACAACTCCTTGATATCAGAAATGATCATAAAATCAACAAACATATAGATACTCTTGGTTGATGTGACCCCTGAATGTGCCTCTGTGGTTAATTAAATCATCTTATCAACAGTGACCACTCACATTCAGTGGATGAGGAACTAGCCGCTGTGCGGACCCTGAGGAGGGAGTTGGAAGATGGTGTACAGCACAACCATGAAATGAGGACTATCCTAGAGAGGCAAATGAAAGAAATTCCTACCAAAGGTATAAAATTCTAACTTGTCTGTAGAGACTTGTATTTGTATGAATCTGCTAAGTTGACATTAGATATGCTTTCAATGGTGTGTTTTGGGATGGAGAGACATAAAATAATTGGTTGTCTTTCCCTTGAAATAGTAATTTTCCATTTTCTGTGCTTTGAGATACAATCATAATCTATTTGCAGAGTAATATGTAAGTTACTGATTCCAATATTCTTATTAAGTATTCAGAAATTTGACATGGGGTGAGTCCACAACACAATATTAAGTAAAATTTTCATATGGTAATTTTAAAACTTAGCACCTTTACAGAAATATAAACAGTCTGCTTAGTTTCTATTTACTAGAAGAATTTCATTATAATAACAATTCCTTATTCATCAGAATCTTCTCAAGAAAATGTGGAAGACTTAAAGAAAACCCTGAATTTCCTGAAGCTAGAACTGGAAACTAGTAAGCTCAACAACAGGTTTCTACAGTCAAAAAATGACCTGCAAACGAGGCAACGGGTAGAGGGAGAGGGTAGAGCTGAATCTTATCACCAGGGGGCACAAACTTCACCATTAACAGCATCATGGAGTCCAGGTAACAAACGGAGTCCTTCACCTATTGATGCAAATATTCAGCTTAATCGCCAGACCCTGTCTGACATGTCTGCTCCAATGCTGCGCAAAGTGATTCGGCAGCTGCAGCAGCAACTCAGTCAGGAGGAGAAAGAGAATGCAGAGCTTCGCAGAAAACTTGCAACAATGGGCGATGTACGCAACATTCCAGGAAAGAATGATGATGATGAAAACAGCATACCATATCTCCGCTCAGAGATTGAAAGGCTAGAAAGTGAACAGAGGAGGAAGGAAAGAGTAATTGGTGAATTACAGGCTCAATTAGGTTCATACGAACCAGATAATAGTTCAAGTAATATAACAGATCTTAAAAATGAAATTAAAAAGTTGACACTTCAGTTAGATCACACACAGGAAGTGAATTCAATGTTGAAACGACAGCTGACATTAAATGCTCAGAGTAAAGGAAGTGACTTTGACCCAGAAGTTATTGTACAGATGTCAGGTGAAATACAAAAACTTCGGTTAGAAAATGACAGGGCTAAGCGTGAAGGTTCCATGTCCTCCCATACATCAGAACCTTGTGCTTCAGCAAGTGCTTCCTCAGTATTTGATGATAATTCATTAAAGAATCGTTCCCTTAAGAAAGGCAGCCAAATTCCTCGACCAAGATTTGGAAGTACACCAGTTGTAGGGGATATCTCAGCTGTAAACCAGCCAGAAACTCTGAAAACACTTCTAATGGAATCCAAAAAGCGCATTTCTAACCTGGAAGACAAGCTGAAGGCCACAGAGGCCACGGTCCGACATCAGACACAAAAGATGAAGTATTACAAAGGCCTCCTGGAGGATCATGGATTAATCAACCGCAGTCCGATATGTAGCAGATCTAGTAGTGAGAGCAACCTAGCAACACTTTCCAGTAAGATTCCCATACGCAAACGTTCTGTATCCCAGGAAAATTTACCGTCAGGTGTGGTGTCCCTCGATTCTGCAATTGGCTCTGACTATGGTGGTGTGATGGACACAGTATTTGAGAAGTTTGGTAAAACCGATGATACAGACACTTTAAAGGATCAGGTGACTCAGCTTAGAGAACTTCTCATCCGACAAAGCATAGACATCAAATCTTTGAGAGACAGATTAGAAAAGGTAATTTTAGTATTTATTCCTTGGTACCTTGTGATGTTGAAATGAGTACATTTTAACTGAGATGCAGAAATATCAGCTTCTGACCTCTTGGTATAGAGATGCAATGGTAAACACTTCAGCATCACTTTATATACAGAACTGATTCTGTGTTGCACTGTAGTAATTGTTAATGTACTGAAATTGACACAATCAAATTTAGTGCATTTTTTTTATAAATTAGTGCATCCACAATACTTCTTATGTAAACATCATACAGAAATTGCAATTTTATTTTAGTGCCATATTTTCAGCTCCAAAAGTTCTTAAATAAGATGGAAATTAAAGCATCTGAGTTTATATTATTATATCTAGTACTAAGTACTCCCAAATTACAGCTATGTAATGGTCCCCGGGTAAACTTAAGAGGTTTCACAATCCCATGGTAATTAAAACTAATTTAATAACCCTTAATGAAGCTATGTTAATTATTGTTTTATAAAGGTACAATATCTTCATGAAGTTGGGAATTTTGAATTATATCTTTGTCAGATAGTATTTTATTTAATTGAATGTGTGTTGATGATGCGTGATTTCTTGGTTAGGTCGGAGATCGTTTGATCTGTTCTTAATTAGCAGATAGTTGTCTAATGATTTAATAATTATCTCTAAGGAAAATCAACAACGTGAAGCAGGTTACCAGGACCAGAACGCTCAGACATTACACAGTTTGGACGACACGTTAGTTTCACGTGACACACTACAAGACCTGCATCAACAAATGGATTCACTCCAGCGACATCTGCAGGAGACTCAGGACACTAATGCAGAGCTTCAGCACAAACTTCTGCAACAACGACACAACAACTCAGACTTTTTAAACCAACAACTCCAAGACAGTCACACCAAGATAGCTGCCCTTGAGGAAAAGGTTGCATCCTTCCAGAATTCATCTGTTCATGAAATATTGGAGTCACAAAAATCTGAGATCACAATGTTGAAGAAAAGATTCTCAGATACACAGAACTCTTGTACTCAGCTAAACTACTGGCTGGAGGAGTTAAGTACGTTTCTCACTGAACTGGTGTATGTGGATCAGGATGGAGATTGCAACCAGGTTCGGGGAATGAAACACAAGGTTGATTTGTCAAAGACAATTGTACGCAACATGTCTACATGTCTTATAGGTAGGTACAGTTTTCTGAAGTATTGCTTGATACACCTGCTACATTTTACCAAAAATGACACTAGGGTATGGGAACATTAGGATATGACTTTAAGTTTTAAAAGATACTCATCTAAACGGGTTAGACCAGAGTAAAGGATCTAAATGCAATCTGATAGTGGAAATCAATTATACTGGCAAATAGTGGAAATCAATTGTAGTGGCAAATAGTGATAGTGGTTCTTCTCCAAACTGGCCATATCTCAAGTGATAGTGGCTCTTCTCCAAACTGGCCATATCTCAAGTGATAGTGGCTCTTCTCCAAACTGGCCATATCTCATAGTGGAAATCAATTATACTGGCAAATAGTGATGGTGGCTCTTCTCCAAACTGGCCATATCTCAAGTGATAGTGGCTCTTCTCCAAACTGGCCATATCTCAAGTGATAGTGGCTCTTCTCCAAACTGGCCATATCTCAAGTGATAGTGGCTCTTCTCCAAACTGGCCATATCTCATAGTGGAAATCAATTATACTGGCAAATAGTGATGGTGGCTCTTCTCCAAACTGGCCATCCATGGGACATGAACACTTGTCTACTTTAGGAAGGGTTTGGTTCGAAGAAGAGAAAGTTGACCAGTTAGATCTGATTCAGTTCTGTACATTACTGTAATACCAATTTATCCATACCTTACATTCACTGAGAACATTTATAGTGCACCAAGTGTACAACTCTTGTCACAAGCGTTTGTTTTCAGAACTAATTTTCAATATAATTTAAACCTCTCAACAACAATAAAAAATCAGTATTCAGAATTTAGAATCAGCATTAAATTTTCTATTTTTCTATTTATTTATTTATTTTTTGTTTCCTCAATACTTTTTAAAGAGGATAACATTCTCAACATAATTACACTAAGTATGTTTTTAAACAACTATGTCAAATAGTAGTATCCCTACTTTATAATGTGTTGAAACTTTGTAGATTCCTTTGACACCACTTATGATGTGACCTCAGAACAACCCCAAACTGATGAGAACAAAGGATTGGTCGCTGACAATGAGGCATTGCGTAGGAGCGAGAAAAGGTTTGTGTAGTAGTCTTCACTGTCAGATGTGTTGTTGAGAAAGTGATTGGGGTTATATTATCTTATGTATGTTGGTTTTGAAGGCCTCTTTATAGAATGTGGCACTTTCATCTAATGACATTATGATAAGATAAGTGATTTGTTTTTTCACAGTCTAACAGAAGGGCTACGTCAGAAAAACTTGGAGGTGGAAAAGCTGACCAATGAACTACGCAAGAAGAACATGTTTGTTGACCAGTTACATCAGGAGCTGCTTCACTTCCATCAAATGAACAGGAAGTCTGAATCCCCTAAATCCTCATCTACTGCCAGTAGTGCTGACGGAAATGTCAACCCAAGTGGAAAATTATCCAGGGAAACACAGGACCTTCCTAATAAGTCTCCGAACCATTCTCAGCTCTCTGAACAAGCTAGTCAGTTCAGCAACGTTAGATCGCCAGAACGAATGCGTCACATGACTGGAAGCAGTTTGACAGATGGCAGCCATCTTAGATTAGACAGAACACAGGATGGTATTGGGATTATTGAGGACATGGCTGATTCTAGTCAGGGATCAACCGGCTACCATTCTTCTCGTCTTTCTGGAGATGATTTTATATCAGCACCTGGTCATGTACACAGTACAAGTGGGTCAGACAAGGAACATTCTTCAATTTATATAAGTGCATTTGATACAGATGAAAAACTTATGTACAACAGGCGTTTAGCAGACAGTCAGGTGTATGATAATACACTAACGCCACCTGTGTTCAAGTTGAATGGTGATACTTCTCTGCCAACAAAGATACCAAAAGCGTCTGATGGTCGTCATGTTGAATTCAGTATTTTAGATAAGTCTGGGAAGGAAGATGGCGAAGTGGAATCATTACGTGCTCGACTGAGTGCTGTTGAAGATCTTAACAAAACTCTAAAGGATGAACTGAATGTGTATGAAAACTTGTGCACTTCCATTGGGGTTCAAAGTTCACCTGTTAAAATGTCGCCTCGCTCAAAGAGCAAACAAGACACTGATACTGACCTCCTGCGTCAACATCTTGCAGAAATCCGTGAATTACGAATAAAGTTAGAGCATTCTGTTAAGGATAGTGACCGATTAAGACATCAGTTAGAACTGGACATGGATGGACACAAGGTTACATCAGGTCAGTAACACAGAAGAAAGATTGTGGAATCTCTTTACAATATCAATAGCTTTTTGTTTCTGTTTTCTACCACCTGAATACGTTTAAGTCTCTCCGAAAACCTATTACAATACATTGATAGGAATTAAGTATATGAAAATTGGAAGAGATTTAACCAAAGTCTGTATGCATAACGGTAAGTAACTTTTTTTTTTCATTTTTGAAACGATTACAACAATGTACCATTAAGATAAATTGTTGAAGATTATGAGATCATAATGCTATAAATGTATTTCATTTGGCACAAGCAAGTTCTAGGGCATTATCACTTTTTGGCAAATTAGCACTGACAAATTTTGGCATTGTCAAAACACAGAAAATATACAAATTTATCAGAGTTGTTGTGTTAAATGTAATTTCAGATTCCACCCAAAATGTATACATGTACAGTAAGCAGCAGACAACAATCACTGAACTACAGCAGACAATTCATCAGCTGCAGCAGCAGCTAAAGCAGAACCAGGCAACTGTTCGTGATAAGATCATCACAATCCAGGAGAGGGAGTGGACCATCCATAAACTACAGCAGGAACTCTCCAACATCCCACAGCAACAGCACGATCGCAGCACCAAAACACAGACACCGGAGAAGGATATCTCGATCCGTGAGTGGCACGAGAAAATTCGCAGTCAGGAACAGACGTGTGTGGTACAGCAACGGCGGATAGAGCAGCAGGACAATCTACTGGAACAACTTCGCAAAAAGTTACAGGTAGGTCAAGGTCATTGTCAGGTTACATGTAGATCAAGTCAATAGCTATGTAATAGGTTAATGGAAGTTAGAGAAAGGTCAAGGTCTTAGTCAGGTTTATTGTGAAGTAAAGGTTAGTCAAGTTAACAGAAAAGTTGCTGGTGCACTGTGTTTTAATCTGCAGCAGAAATTTGGTATTTCTTTTCATAAATTTTGAATAAATATAATGGGAAAACAAACTAAAACATTACAGGTTGAGGTTGTGTATGGATTCAATTTCATCCAACAGTAACGACAAAACCATAGTACTGACAAGTTTGTTATTTTGACAGCTACAAGAACACAGTCTCCACCAGCAGGAGACCAAGCTTAAAGAGATGTATGAGGTGGGACAACGTAAAGAACAAACCATGCAGGACAAAGATAATATGATTCTACAGCGGGGCAAGCAAATCAGCCAACTGGAACAGTCCACTGAGCGTATGGAAAAGGAAATTTCTCAACTAGAAGATTGCATGAAGAATCAGAAAGAACTGATTCATCAGAAGGAAAGTTGTATAAAAACAATGAAAGAGGAATTACAGAAACAGGATGATACCATTCAGCAACAGGGGGATGTTGTCAAGCAGAAGGAAGATACCATCAGGAAACTGAAGGATGAAATACAAAAGAAAGTAGACATTGTCAAGCAGCAAGGGGAGATTTTATCTGAAAGAGAGACTGCCATGCAGTCCTTAAGTCGTGTAGTGAAGGAACAGGCAGAACACATGCGTCACAAAGATAATACAATTCTCAAGTATGATAAGCAAGTCCAATCACTCAGTGAGAAGGTGAAACAGCTAGGTCAGTTGAAGGCAGAGAAGGATGAAGCTAACAAACGTCTGGTACAGAGGAATGAGATTCTAGATCAGGACAACTGTAAACTAGTAGAACAAAACAGCAGCCTTGACACCCAGCTCAAGCACAGCAACAAGGAAGTTGACAGGTAAGGCAAAGAAGTGTGAATGATAGTCGCTGACTACTTGTACATACTCAGCGAAATTATGTGAAGGAGTGTTAAGTCTTGCTCAAACCATTTCATCACATGTCCAGCATAAACAAAAGCACATATGACTGAGCCGATAAATTCATTATTTCTTTCCTTTTACAATTGTGACAATGACATTGGCAGAGTTTTCTGTTTTGATAAATGTGTATGCATTTCCAAAACTATCAGTATTCTTGCTTCATTAAAAGAGTCCTGATAACACCCCCCAAACCCTACCCCGCCCCCAACCCCCAATACCAACCCCCTTGGAGCCTTTGCTGATCTGTCAGGATTGTACTGATACATTTATCTCCCTTCATTTTATGATGTTTTGTGTTAACAGACTGAAGCAGGAGATGAATACAATGTTAGAGAAAGCTCAAGAGAACCAAGACTTAAACAAGACTCTCAAACTGGAACTAAGCGTGTATGAAAAACTGCAAGCTGAAGGTACTTTATCACCCAATCATGTTTTTAACTTTTCATCAATATGAATTGAAGTCAGATTATCTCAAAACTGAATAGACTCCACATAAAGAAACAATACTTTAAGGAAGTTGATGTTAATATTTTGAAGTTGTTGGGTTGAGGGCTGTTGTGATTAATGACAGAAAGAATTCACTGTACTGTGTGTGTGAAATTACTTTCAGTTTTTATTTATGATGCTTTTATTCCTGATATTCAGACAACAGCAATAAACCTCTGGGAGGTTTTGACATCCGGGAACTCCTGACAGAGATCCGACATCTCCGTGTCCAACTGGAGAGATGCATCGATACTAACAATGCCCTCCGACAGAAACTTGAGGAACACCTGCTACACCAAGCAAGTCCTAGACAAGTCACCACTACAACCACCAATATCTTCACAGTGAAGGACAGCAGTCCTACACGCTCTAATGGTAAAACTATATTATAACAATCAGTCCTACACACTCTAATGGTAAAACTATATTATAACAATCAGTCCTACACACTCTAATGGTAAAACTACATTATAACAATCAGTCCTAAACGCTGTAATGCTAAAGCTATATTATAACAATCAGTCCTACACGCTGTAATGCTAAAGCTATATTATAACAATCAGTCCTACACGCTGTAATGCTAAAGCTATATTATAACAATCAGTCCTACACGCTGTAATGCTAAAGCTATATTATAACAATCAGTCCTACACGCTGTAATGCTAAAACTATATTATAACAATCAGTCCTACACACTCTAATGGTAAAACTATATTATAACAATCAGTCCTACACACTCTAATGGTAAAACTATATTATAACAATCAGTCCTACACACTCTAATGCTAAAACTATATTATAACAATCAGTCCTACACACTCTAATGCTAAAACTATATTATAACAATCAGTCCTACACACTCTAATGCTAAAACTATATTATAACAATCAGTCCTACATGCTCTAATGCTAAAACTATATTATAACAATCAGTCCTACACACTCTAATGGTAAAACTATATTATAACAATCAGTCCTACACACTCTAACGGTAAAACTATATTATAACAATCAGTCCTACATGCTCTGATGGTAAAACTATATTATAACAATCAGTCCTACACACTCTAATGCTAAAACTATATTATAACAATCAGTCCTACACACTCTAATGGTAAAACTATATTATAACAATCAGTTCTACACACTCTAATGGTAAAACTATATTATAACAATCAGTCCTACACACTCTAATGCTAAAACTATATTATAACAATCAGTCCTACACACTCTAATGCTATAAAACTATACATAATGGTAAAACTATATAACAATCAGTCCTACACATGTAAAACTATATTATAACAATCTCTAATGGTAAAACTATATTATAACAATCAGTCCTACATGCTCTAACGGTAAAACTATATTATAACAATCAGTCCTACATGTTCTGATGGTAAAACTATATTATAACAATCAGTCCTACACACTCTAACGGTAAAACTATATTATAACAATCAGTCCTACATGCTCTGATGGTAAAACTATATTATAACAATCAGTCCTACACACTCTAATGCTAAAACTATATTATAACAATCAGTCCTACATGCTCTAATGCTAAAACTATATTATAACAATCAGTCCTACATGCTCTAATGGTAAAACTATATTATAACAATCAGTCCTACACACTCTAATGGTAAAACTATATTATAACAATCAGTCCTACATGCTCTAATGCTAAAACTATATTATAACAATCAGTCCTACACACTCTAATGGTAAAACTATATTATAACAATCAGTCCTACACACTCTAATGCTAAAACGATATTATAACAATGATAAATATATAATACTATATATTACATATGACAGCAACAAGCATAAAATTAAATCCTTGTGTTCCCTTAGGAACTGATGCACCAGATGGTCAGCCCAGTCCAGAAAGACCTCATGTTAATGGAGCACTGGCCATTAGACGTGTTCAGAGCCATCATGCTCCCATGGGGTCAAGGTCAAACAGTGGGTCATGTGCTTCCAGTGGTAGTGATACCATGTCAAGTAAGTGTTACCATGGCAGCCATATCATGGAACTTGTTGTATTATATCCAGGTAGAGGAATTTCCATGTGTACTTGTACTGTGTCCTCTAATCTGTGTTGCACTTATTGATGTGTCCTAACTTCTATAATTTGGGATATTTCTCTATGTTTTTCTTTCACTGATGATATATTGTAGGATGTATTAAAACAGGCAGATGAAAAACTTGTGATTTTATGATAGGTAACTAAGTTACCAGAAAGTTTGATTCCTAAGCACTGTGTGTTCCTAATCTAGTGTGTAATACTAGGAGTCGTAAACCACATGAAATCATGATGATGTTGTTGACTTCACATGACTTTTCATTCTCTCCTGATATCCTGTAGGCAGTGAGCTTTTTTATGGACTTGCTGTAAAATCATTAAGTTTTGTGTAGGTGTATGTTGGTTGAATTCCTGGATACTCTTGATCTACACAATTATACAGCCACAAAATGACAAAATGAAAACTGAAATGGATCATAGAACTATTAGAATTCTTGTACAAGATTTTTCCAGTAAAATAAGTGCCAAATAAAATGCATATTATTGTATAACCATGAAATTTTTGCTGTACCAGAATATAGGATCTATACATTACTAGTGGGTTCTCTGTATACCTGTTTCCAACAAAGAAATGATCGTCCTGACTCTCATGTGGTTTACAAATGTAGTGCCAGTGAACACATCATTATTTCAATCGAATTTTAATATTGCTTTTTAGCTGTCTTTCTAACTGGATTTTTAAATTTCCAATACAGGTCTTATAATATGTAAATGTAATTACACAAAAGTGATTGACTATCTTCTCTCACCTTTCATCTCACTAAACATTTCTGATTGAGACTGACATCTAGGGACCAAGACCACTTCCAACTGATCTGTGATGTTAAAACAGTAATATAAAAAAAATTAATTACTTGCTGGACCTATTATTTAAAGATGAATTAATGTGAATGGGCAAAGATGATAAACCTTCAATTCGATATTCTCAAATATAAAGGGGAAAATGTGTAGACTTGATCAAGTCAGTATCTATACTAGTCTATAAACTTGAAGAAGATCATTGTACTACTGACTAATTTATGTGAAGATCTATTTCTAACAGACTTGAGAGACTGTATAAAAGTTTGTGTAGGATGAGACATGAAGTGGTCTTGGCTTCTAGCTTGTAGTGTGCGTGTTCTTAACTCTTGATTTCTTCACACATAACAGTCTCCTGCCCAAGTGACACACCCTCTTTATCAGGCTTTGGTATATCAACATGGCCACCCATGTGTTCAGAAAGTGTCATGCTCAGCCAACAGAGGGAGTTGTGTGTATCTCAGTCTTCACCAGGTGGCACTCTGCACCAGTCGCTTGTTGACATGTCTAAATTTGGATGTACCTCACGGCCAGTGATGTCTGAAGGAAATTTATCCTACTATGTAGACGACCCCCCTAGTTCTGTTGCAGGTACTAGTTATAATCTGGCTCTGTTATGACCTGGGAATTTTCACATTAAATCCTACTTACTCTTCAGTATTTCTTTCTTCATATTAAGTAACCATGTCTTTGATGTTTTGTCTTGTTCTGTATTGATACAATGGTAATACGTCTCAGGGATGACTCTGCTTATTCCTGTAACCTTTTTGCTGTATGATATAAACAACATAGAAACAGCTCTCAGGTATAAAATTTTTTTCAGGCAAGGGCTCATCACTGGTGTAAACCTCGGTTAAATGTAGACCATTTCTCTAATCTGGTCTAGTTCCTTCTTACAATTATTGTTAAAGTCTCTTAATAACATTGCCCTCAACTTTATTCAAAGAGAACAGAAATACTGCATCATTAACGTTTTTTTCTGACTTTTTGTAACAAATTGAATATTGCATTGTTGTAGAATTAATTGATGAAAGCTATCTGGATAGTTTTAAAGTCAGTTTTCTGTAACATATACAGGACAAAATATGTTACATGTGTGTAATACATTTCTCCTCAGATCTGACAGGTATCAAAGTAGACTCAGATCTACGGTGTTTATTTGCTGTTGGAAAACTTGACGATTATGAAAAACTGAAAAAGGAAAACTGTGAGACGTTGTCGGTGTTGAAGGGCATTGAGGCCCGAATCAAAGAAAGACTGCGAGTCTTCAAAACCATGCCAACCTCTGAGGTAAGACAATATGAAGGAGTCAGTGATATATATTATATTGTATTTTGAATCCTTGTATCTTATAGGTTAAATATATCATTCAGTATTGTTTAATAAGCAGACAGTGAACTCCATTATTATTTTTCATATATATGTATTGATTGAAATTATAGAATATGAATTGGTAAATTGATTTTCTAATTACAGATAAATCAAAGCAGTATGATACATTTACTTACATTTGTTATTCTTTATTTTCAGCTGATTAAGGTATAGAAATTAGAACAAGTCATGCTTTCCCTGATAATGTATGCATGATTCTAACTCCTGTAACAAACATAGCTTGGGGTATTTACCATGCATGCTCCCTGGTGTCAGGACATCATCTCAGTAGTGTTGATATAAATTTTAATCAGATTCAGTGATGTAATGATATGGTATTGAATTAGAAGTAGCTGGTGAGTGGGAGATATATAATTTCATCTGATATTATTGCATGCACATTACAATGATAGGCCTAACTTTACACATGTGGTAAAGTGTTATGCTAAAGAGTTACTCTTTATCACATGTAAAGTAGGCCTATTAGGTAGTATTAACAGCTGCTTACCTGTATAGCATCATATACAATCAGTTACCACTATTAAAGTCTTCCACATGTAATAGCTTTCTTTTAAGAGGCAAACATAATATTACTGTCCCTGCCAGAAGTGTGTTAGTGTTGATCATAGACTCCTTAATATGTTAGCAGTTACACACTGATAATCACTCTATTTTTGTGTCTTCTTACTTCTAATGGTTATTCATTACTATCCCACGTGAAACTTGTTTGCGAGGGATATTATTTTGGGCTCCGTCCGTCCATTATATTTTTTCTGTTACCATGGAAACATAGCCAAAACTGAAACCATTCAAGAGAATTGCTCAAAACTTTTTACACTTATTACACTAGTATTATCTTTTGCTAAGTTTTCCATTTAAATACTTTGTATGGAACAATTCATATCAACAAATAGAAATTAAACTTGTGTGATTAACATATATATGTGATTGTGCATTTTTCTTTTCAACAGCAGGGCACGGGGGATAATGTCATGTTTCGTGTTATCTTGTTGATATAAGGTTTTAAATCGATATAAAAAAGGAAAACAACCAACCATGTATGATATTTGAATTGTCTTCACTCCAGAATTCAAATAAAAATAGATGTATTGGGAAATGTGAGTGGTTTACAGTCAGCAATGATCAAAAAGGAGTCTGATATAGTTAGTTCAATCCACATTTACAACATATCGTGAAACTGTCCACTAAGTGAGATGGCAGATTTCAATGGTAATGCAGATCAATCTGTATCATATATGGTCTAAGCTACAGAATATCAACATTTGTCATATGGGAACAGTTATGGAGATGAAAAATCTGTAACCAACCAATCCACATCTCATAACTCACAAATTTGATTATGTTAAGGAGTAACAATTTCAGCTACATAATGACATTTATGTCACTAAAAATAACATCATAAAATATTTGACCAGTCCGATTGAATTGGTAGATGTTTCCCAATCATCCTTTATGTAACCTGCCTTTGTGGACAGTTTCAATAACATACTGCAAACCAAGAAGAACAGACCTAATGGACTTATTTTAGATTTATTATCAAATGTGTAGTTGATAAAATAATTGTTACCTTAGTTTCTTCCCTTCAGTATTAAATTGAGAAAACCACTTATTCTTGTTAAATTATTCATCCGCTGTATTCAAGCTTTACCCCGATGAGGCATGTGTACTTGCCCCCAGCATGGTTTTATTACTGCTATATAATGATCTACAGTGCATGTTAAGAAGTAGATGCATGGTAACATGTGGAAGTTTACTCCATCTTCTCAGAATGAGAATTTTCCCACAACTGTTTTTACTCTACTGTTTTATGAGGGACATGTAGTGTTACCTATATCTGTCCTGTCTGGTTCTGAATCTCTATTATAACTACCATTCATTCTGGATTATTTTCTGGATTATAAGCCACACCTGTTTTGCTCGTGTGGCTTATATACCAATGCAGCTAACATTTGGATGGTAAAGAAATCGGCAGGTTAAACAATAAAAGAAAAAGAAAGAAAAAACAGAAAGAAATCAGTACATGTTTTCATAAGAAAGAGTGCAGCTTATATTCCAGTGTGGCTTATGTGTGGATCAAATTGAAAAAATCGCTAAAAGCTGGCCCTGCAGTTTATATACTTGTACAGCTTATAATCTGGAAAACATGGTATATATTTTTGATTTAATTAATATGGAGGTTGACTACAACAACACCTAAGCTAAGTTTGTATTCAAAGTTCTAAGGTCAAGGTCACAATTACTGTTTAAATATAAAACATGGATACTTATTTGTTGTGAGTGAGGACATAGATGTTTTACAGACACTATGTAATGTGTTGTAATGGCTTCATTGTCTTTCCAGAATTTCTCACAATGAGGGTTTTTCTGGGAGAACTGCATCATGTTAGCATTTTCTTGGGAGAATTTTCTAACACGCAGGGTTTTCTTGAGAGAATATTCTCATACTGAGGTTTTTCCATAAGATCATGTTTAGTCTAGAAATGAGGTTACAATGAGAAATTGATGATATCATTGTGAAAAATGATGCAGATAGCTGTGTCTGTCAAGTCAAAAGAGTCCTTACAACCAGAAATGTATAGAACCATATTGAGAAAAGAACCATTGCAATTTGGGTATAATAAACCTAGGGACTGTAAAATTACCACACAGGTTACTTTATTCATGCCAGCAGCAGTGTTAGCTCCTGCAGTCAGGTGACATTAAGATTAAAGGTTTGTGTTTTAATGTAGGATGTGCTTACTGCTAGTGTCAATACCACTTGTGTTTGTATTACAGAGTGTGGAATACAGTACCCTGAAGGAACTTTCCCTGAGCTCTGAAAACCTTCGCATCTGTCTCGATGAGGAGAAATCTCTCATTAGTTGTTTCTGGACAACCCAGCTCCCTAAAAGTGGCAGTGACACCAAAGCTGTCGCTGAGGTAGGTACCTGATCAGCACAAACTGAGGCTTAATATAAACCGATTAGGCCCTCAACACAAATTGATCAGAGGCTGAACAAAACTGACAAGGTCCAGAACACAAATTAATCAAATGCTCAACAAAACCTATCTAGATCCTGAACACAAACTGACCAGAAGTTCAACACAAACTGACCAGAGGTTCATCACAAACTGACCAAGTTAGACTTACTGTTCAGTACATGAAATCTAGCATGATTTTTTGAGCTTGTTAACTACTAACACATTTTGTAATTTTCATTTATCGTGATATAGCTATGTACGTTTGATGAATTTACGATATAGGAAATGATACTACCGGTATATCTGATACTGTTGTAGAACAAAGTCCTTCGTGCTGAACTGTTTGCTCTCCAGTCCAAATACGACCTAATGGTTAAAATGGTACAGGACGCAGAGGCACGGCTTCATACCAGTAACAAACAGAAACAGAGTATGGAGGAGATCATACATCGACAATGTAAGTACAGGCCCCTGTGTATCATTTCTTTTCTATTTAACAGTTAAGACTGGATTAAAAATAATTGATTTGAAGTTATTTGTGGTTTATTTGTGCTGGGCTCAATTTTAACATCTTTCTTGTGCGTTTGTTTTATTTTGTGTTTTGTTGACAGGAATTACCAGATACCTTTAATGTAATGAGATTATTAATGCTTTAAGTAAATGAAATTAATTCCTCTACCAGATCACAGCAGACATAAGAGTTGTCTCCCTTTTATTTTTTTTTTTTTTTTTTTTTGTATCCTGGAACTCTTGGTGCCTCAAAAACATGTCTCCAATTTACATACTTATCTCTTAGGATACAGAAGTATGTAGACAATGTAGATATCAAATGGATGTCTAAACCGGGTCAGTGATAAATAGTGAGCAATAAACTCTAAATTTGACATATGTCAGTCACTATTTCCTTTCCTCTTCTCTCCATCAGTCACTATTGCCTTTCCCCTTTTCTCCATAAATCACTATTGCCTTCCTCTTCTCTCCATCAATCACTATTGCCTTCCTCTTCTCTCCATCAATCACTATTACCTTTCCTTTTCTCTCCATCAATCACTATTTCCTTTCCTCTTCTTTCCATCAATAAGTATTGCCTTTCCTCTTCTCTCCATCAGTCACTATTTTTCTTTCCTCTTCTCTCCATCAATCACTATTGCTTTCCTCTTCTCTCCATCAATCACTATTGCTTTCCTCTTCTCTCCATCAATCACTATTGCCTTCCTCTTCTCTCCATCAATCACTATTTCCTTTCCTCTTCTTTCCATCAATAAGTATTGCCTTTCCTCTTCTCTCCATCAATCACTATTGCTTTCCTCTTCTCTCCATCAATCACTATTTCCTTTCCTCTTTTCTCCATCAATCACTATTGCTTTCCTCTTCTCTCCATCAATCACTATTGCTTTCCTCTTCTCTCCATCAATCAGTATTGCCTTTCCTCTTCTCTCCATCAATCACTATTTCCTTTCCTCTTCTCTCCATCAATCACTATTGATTTCCTCTTCTCTCCATCAGTCACTATTTCCTTTCCTCTTTTCTCCTTCAGTCACTATTGCTTTCCTCTTCTCTCCATCAATCACTATTTCCTTTCCTCTTCTCTCCATCAATCACTATTGCCTTTCCTCTTCTCTCCATCAATCACTATTTCCTTTCCTCTTCTCTCCATCAATCACTATAACCGTTCTTCTTCTCTTCATCAGTTATTATTACCATTCACCTTATCAGTGATGAATCTATATTCATCAATTTTAGACACTTTGTCATTTATACCCTTTTTTCCAGAAATGATCTTTATATGCCTTATCAGATTTTCTCAAATTTTAACCCCTTGGCATGTTTTTGAGATTTTGTGAGAAAATTAATTGTTGTCAATGTTGTGTGATATGCTACTATGAGGGACTGGGAAACCCAGTATTGTATGATATAATTGTGGTGATGGGTAAATGATGTTGGAATTGCTATGTATGTTGGTGTGTCAATTTGTTACAGATGAAAAGCTTTTCGACAGCTTGTTGACTTACAGGCAGAACCTCAAACTGCCAGCATGGTTGGTGTTCATGAGTGGCTTCCGTTTGGTTTGGTTACAAAGACAGAATGATCCCAAGGTTATCTCCCTTGACTGAAATCTCGATTTTGTTTCAAGCCAAAATTTCCATTAATTTTGTTACACAGTAGTAAAAAGACTAATGTTCAAGGGAGATAACAACTAACCAGTTCTGTATGTTTCTGCTGTACTTACTAACACTCTGTGACATTTGCTTGCATTACTTTATTCTTCAACATGAATAATTTCTAAGTACAAATTTTGCCTGGCATGGATAAGTTTATTGAAGAGAGAAAAAACTATACAAATGGCACATAATTATAGAGAGGTTTGTACAGATTCTGATTTCTATGACTGCCAATCATATGACTTTGTCAATCCTGAAAGTGTGCCGTGTTGTGTTTGTTTTGGTTTACTAACCCCTCAAGGCCACAACGTAATTCTCTCAACATTTTCTCCACAAACAATGGTATTCTTTTTTTACATTTTTTTGGTTATGTTTTCAGTACATTCCACCCCAATAGGAGCTTTCAGTTCCACCTGCTTGTTTTGTACCAGTATATCATTAGACATCTAGATAGTAGGTAGTATTACCATGCTTCAGAGGCAGAATAAACCTAAGTTATAGCTCTCCAATATGAAATTTTGACTGTAATTATTTTATTAGTCTGGCAGTGTTTCTAGTAAAGACAAAGTTTGTCTGTTTATGATCAGTTTACTCAAAAGTTTTTTGTCGCAATTCTCTTAAAGCCGAGTTTAAAAAATTCCCCTTTTACAATTTTTTTCCTATTACTGTTAGAAAAAAGAAAAAGTTGATACTATCTGAATGATTTCAGCATAATCCAAACGATAATTTTCAGTTTTGCTATGAAGATTTAAATCATTGCTCATCTAAACTGTAAATATAGGTTCACAAGTGTTTCAATGTGTAAGATGATTGGTAATGATTGACATATTACCGTTGAAAAATACAAATTATTTGGTTAATAACGTATAATACAGGATATTGTTATAATAGTTACTAGTGGATAAAACTGTTTTTATAGTGTTTTTCCTATTTATTTTTCAGTGAAAAAGACCACGAAAGTGGCAGCCAAAGCGAGGACTAACTTTGAGAAAGATGTGCCAAGACACAGTGTTGGACAGCTTGTGGCACTCACTAGAGACAAACCATCAAGAGATATGGACACAGATAGTGAAATGAGTTTCAGCTGATAAATATCTATGTCCTGAAGTGACAATTTCCATGTCAGAACATCATGATGTGTGTTTGGTAACTACTTGTTTTCTGTGTAGTCAGATAATAACAAGCTTGCTTTTGAGCTCTTTTGGTTTGTAAGATCTCAGGAGCTAGTGTTAATTTATACAGTGTTGTAAACTACACAGACGAGCATACTACTGGACACAGATGTCATCTCACAGTGAATGGAATTACATACAGTGACTGACTGCTGTTGTAAGCATTGATAAATATGTAACTAGACCAATATAGTCAAGTTACACTTATTGACTGCTGTTGTACACTACACGGATAAACCTGAGCTCAAAGGCACTGATGTTTGTGGTCATCGAATTTAGAGGTCACTGTTGTTGATCAAAGTCATAATATTGTTTTGTTACATACATTTACTGCAGTTGTTTATTAAAGTTAATGGTATGGGCTAGGTGTCATTATACATACAGTTTATCCATGTGTAAGTATCTGTATGTACCAATACATACACCTGTATATGTGTCAATTTGTATGTATACATACACCTGTATGTGTGTCAGTCTGTATGGATACATACACCTGTATGTGTGTCAGTCTGTATGTATACATACACCTGTATATGTGTCAGTTTGTATGTATACATACACCTGTATGTGTGACAGTTTGTATGTATACATACAGTCCTGTCACAGTTAACCGCCCAGGTATCATTATATATATGTTTTAGCATATCCTACATGTGTGTATCAGTAAATATGTGTTGGTTTGTATGTACAGTCTTGTCTGTACTTACAAGCCAGTGGCAGGTTGAGTCCACTGTTACAGATACAGATTCATTAACCCATTTCCTAACTTTGAGATAAGGACCTTGTTTACAGATTTCCTAATGATGTTGTTGATAGGTCTTGGCTATATGGCTTTTTTTTTTTAACTGTATTGCGAGTCAGAGCATTACATATGAAAAGCCATTTTGTATAATTTTTGGTAATTGGGTACATTGAAGACTTCATCAGAGTCAAAATATTGTCGCAAGAAAATGAACTTCATATTGTTTGTATAAAAATGTTTTTGATTTCTTAAATATTGACAAAAATGCAATAGCCAGAGATCAACATCATAGAAATAAAATTCATGTCTTTCAATTAACATCCACTTTTCTTGCCATCATATTCATTGCTCACTTATCTAGAGACTTGTAACAAAATCTGTCATTTATGATGTCAGTGTCATACCTGAACAAATATTCAGCATCAACGTATTTCCTGCGTGAAAGAGTAAAAGACTTTGATTGTTTTACAGGGAATATATCTGTTGGTGTAAAAAGTTTAATGTATTGATGTTGAAGTGTCAACAAGTGTTGGACCATACAATATCTCTTGTTGTCTGTTTTATCATGAAACCATCCACCCCTTCACATCTCTGTGTTTGGTTATGTCACTAACAGGTCTACATCATGTGTTTGATGATATGGCTACATCAAATCAGGCTTGAAATCAGCCGTTAGTTTTCCACCTTACATCCTGATTTCTGTTCACATCCTTGCATGTTGCATTTTCGTACATTTTCGTCATTTGATTTAGATGTTCTGCACATAGTTGTATCTTAATTGACCAAGTTCTGTGTACAAGTTTCCCAGTGGTGTAAAACTGATAGCTTTTGAGACAAAGAAAGTTCCTTGTACATATTGCCTATTCATGGCTGGAACTGGGGAAACATTGGTCATTACTGGTGCATTTTGATCAGTTGTGTGCTGTATCCATGGTTTTCATTGTCCATACCATCCTGGCACTAAAAGAAGCCAAAATTTAACATCCATTACTTCTATTGTGCAACTGTAAGGATTTGTGATGAACAGATCAATCCTAGAAGCCCTTGCTCATTTAACAAAGTCATGCTTTAGACAATGATATGAAAAAGAGAAAATCTTCCATAGTTAGTCTTCCTGATGTAAATATCTCAAAACGGCTATTATGCCAAAACAAACATCAAATATCTTGCCACACCATTCTTTCTGATTAACCTTATGTGATGGCCTTGCTGTCTTACTCTTTATCTCCCATGTCTGAAAGTCTATATAACAAAGTTACACATCTGACTGTCCATGTAACAAGGACAATGTCGCACGTCTGACCGTCCATGTAACAAGGACAAAGTCGCATGTCTGACCGTCCATGAACAAGGACAAAGTCGCATGTCTGACCGTTTATGTAACAAGGACAAAGTCACATGTCTAACCGTCCATGTAACAAGGACAAATTGGTCAGACTACAGTAGCTATACTACATACCAGGCAAATTTCATTCATTTACTATTAGTGATAACTCATGGTCATTGTTGAAACAAATTCACCTTTATGGAAAGGTTGGAACCTCAAGTTTGGTTTCACTGTTGTAATAAATTCAGCTATTTGATAATTTAAACGTGTGTTAAGTTCAACCTTAAGAATAGGGTAAAACTCCAATTGTGGTTTCATTATTGTTGTAATTTTACCCTTACAATAAGGCAGAAACTTCAAATGTCCTGAACTTTTCCTGGTATGTCTGATTCTGTATATGATCTCAGTGAAGATGTACTGTACAGAAAGGGACCAAACAATCATCGTCTTTATCATTTCTGAATCTACTATAGTATTTATTATTAAAAGTTGTCTAATCAAAAGTTTTGTTGTATATTTTTCATTATACAAACTGATGTTTAACCAGAATTTGTTTGTAAGATATGTTTTAGCTTTTACAAAGACTTTTAATGATTGCTGTTGTCACTGAACTTTTAATTCACATTATAAAGGATGTGGATTTGGAAGGTTATTCCTTCTGTAAGGGTACACTATGTAGTGCTGTATAAATAAAATACTGATATGTGTGCTGAACAATAAAGGATTCTAATGTTAAACAAAACCATGTGCTGAGATTTACTAAATACAAGAATGTGCTGAGAATTATACTATATTGCATGTATCCTATTTTGTACAGACGTCTAATGTTAAATGCACTCTTTTGTTGAGATGTTGGTTATGAGGAAGGTACTGGTAACCACCATTGTATTGTGGAGACTGGTTATGAGGAAGGTACTGGTAACCACCATTGTATTGTGGAGACTGGTTATGATGAGGGTACTGGTAACCACCATTGTATTGTGGAGACTGGTTATGATGAGGGTACTGGTAACCACCATTGTATTGTGGAGACTGGTTATGATGAAGGTACTGGTAACCACTGGAGGGTTTTGGTAACCACTGTTGTGAAGTGGAAACAAGTTATGAAGAGGGTACAGATTAATTACTTTGATATTGTGGGGAGATGTTTAAAGGACAATACAGGTAACTGCTTTTGTATTGTGGGGAGATGTTAGGAGGAGGGTACAGGTTAACTACTTTTGTATTGTGGGGAGATGTTTAAAGGACAATACAGGTTAACTGCTTTTGTATTGTGGGGAGATGTTAGGAGGAGGGTACAGGTTAACTACTTTTGTATTGTGGGGAGATGTTAGGAGGAGGGTACAGGTTAACTGCTTTTGTATTGCGGGGATATGTTATTATGAAAGTACTGCTACATGTTACCTATATTATGGACATGTGGTTTAGAGAATGTAAACACCATTGTATAAGACAATTTGATTATTTATTGTCAAAGTTTCTACTGATTTGACATCGACATCATACACATCACATTCACTTAATTATCGACAATAAAATGTCAAGATGAACTGTATATTTTCTGTTGTCTTATTTGGTCATTTTCTGTTCCATCATAGGTAAACTTTGGTCCATGTCTGATAATAAGCCCATCTGTATCTACTGGTAATTCAGTTTGCAAAAAAAGTCAGCAAATGCTATATCATGGTCTTGTATTGAGCTTACTCCTCTAGATTGTGTTTGCCACCTGGGTTGATAGCAGGATAAATATGGTAAGTGATGTGACAAGTAGAGATAAGATTATCTGTATGAGAATCATTCACGATTTATGCCAGGAATGTGACTTTTAACGTACCAACATATTGGTTTGTTAACATAATCATAATGGCCCATGGGAAGAACAGAATGCTATTTACTTAAAGACCATAACTTTGAGAGGAAGGCTAGAGGGTCCTTCATTGAAGAGGCTAGTGCCCTAAAGTAATCATGTCTGTATGTTTTGTTTGTTTCAGAACTATACAGAAGTTCCTTTGGGACCAATTTCACTCAAACTTTACTTTTAACTTAATACTTCATTGAAGGGAGTGCTTGCATGGGAGTTAGTATGGGTCCAGAGGTTAAAGATCAAGGTCACTAATTACTGTCAATAGAAAACTGGTTATTGCGAAAATATCTTCAGTTCTATTCTGATGGTTAAAGCCAGACTACTTCCATTGCTTTTCTTGGGAAGTGCTAGTTCTCAATTGCTCTTCATGTTCAGAGGTCAAAGGCTAAGGCTATCATTACTAAAGATAGAGAAGGCGATACACAGCAAAAAGTAGGTCATATCTAAGTGTTACTGCTAAGTTCTTATAATTACAGCATAAGTGAAGCATGTTTAAATGAAATCAAAGGTGAAGTCACCTGACCGCAAGTCAAGTTCATCAGGTTGAAGTGTAAAAGTCAAATTGGAAATATTTTATTGCCAAATATGGTAATAAAACATTAATGACTGAAATCAAATAAGTAGTCAACCAACTTCAACTCAAATTCAAAATATATTGGGATATTTATATTTCACAGCAAATCAATTTCTCTGTAAAGGATTAAGCAAAAATTCAGGAGTGATTTAACACTCGGGTTTAGAGTTGGACACAATGAAGGGCCCTCCAAGATATGTCACTACTTAAGTACTTGTGGTATATCATGTTTTAAGTATTGTTAAAAATATCTCTAGCCTTTGGTATCAAACTAAACTGGTAATGAGTAAACTAGTGTTATTAGGACACAGATCTTGTAAGGAGTCTATCGGCGTAATAAGGAGTCAGCCAATCTCGCATAACATATATTAATGCAAAATAATCAGTCTACCAATGTAATTAGGAGTAAACCAATATGTTTTAACGAGTACAGTATACCAGTGTTGTTGAGAGAATACCAACACAAAATGTGTTACCACTCAGGTAATACACTTGCACTATAAAACAGAATAACTTGCTGTACAGAAAAAAAAGACAATTGATACAAGTTTCCTGTATTTTATTGACAATGATTAACTACTATAAAACATCACAAGTACATCATATAGTTAGAACAATATGCATACAGATATTCATCACAAAGTGGTTACACTTCTAGGTATGCACGTGTGTGAACAGTAGATAAAATCAGGTCTATATACATGTAATACCATTGTTTTTGTCTCAGTTTCCCAAAATCAAAATTAATTATCAGATAATACCAACTTTAGGAGATATTTGTTAGTTATATTTCACAGAAATGGGTCACATCACTTTATAGTAATGCATTTTGCAGAATAATACTCTAGAGTATGAAAATAAAAGATAATTTGTTAATGAGGGAAGGAATTATAGACTCTCTGGAGAAACATACTCTACATGATGGGAGAGAAGAAGTGATGACTTTAATTTGAAATTTACCCTTTATAAACTGCTGTTGTGCCTTTAACCTTACTTTACATGTATCAATAGTTTTATTCTATTGACAGCTAGCCAAGACAAACACGTAAATAACACAATAAACCACAGAATCTAGATGTTGGTACTCCATTCTTTGATTTCTTGCACCAAGATAGAAAAATTAAATAAGTAATTGTACACCAACTCAATGATCTTCATATCAACATAAGTTCAGGACTGTTTATAAAAAAGAAGCCTGGTTTGCACAGCACGCTGGAATACAGTAAGTTTATTATTAATGTTAATATAACATTCTTTTGAAACAGTCCTCGATTTATTTCACTTATAAAGTAAAACATACATGGATGGTGCAGTGTTAAATAAAGCATATGGCTGTAACCTAGACATTTACGGTTCGACTCTCCAGATGTGAAAATGGATGGTGCCATCTGCCCGACCACATGGATTTTCTTCGGGTACGCATTTCCTCCCACCTTTAGACCCTTAAGACCCATCACATGCTTCAATCAGAACCAACAAGAGAGATCAATATAAGGTTTAGCTTGTTTGTATGAAATAGATAAGTTTATATCATTTAATTTAAACTAAATTTGCCTCATCATCTTTGATGTCTTGAATGGCTTGGAAAAATTCGAAAAGCTTACACCAAGTATTTTCCCTGCTCTTTGGTTAAAGGATATGCTTAAACTAGTAAAATTGTGTACTTCATATCCATTCTAAAGGAATTTTAAATTGTTATATTTTTGTAATGTAAACTCAATTTTCTTTTATTCTGAAGGAAAACAAAATGCATATCAATATTTCTCAAGGCAACTTTGGTATTTTTCAACATGGATTCCGCACAACCAACTGTCAAGACCTAATTTAACACCAGGATGGATTTATCATCAATAAAATTCTGGTGATAACAAAATATCAAGTTACAACAACTCTTACAAATATATAACATGTGTATCATAGTTCTACAGACAGGGACATCACCACTGATACATTATGACTCGAGAAAAATCATTAAAGTAAGGTGACATGGAATTTTTTTATCAGGATCTACTGTAATGCTTCATAATCGGGTAAATATCTGTAGTTAGAAAAATACAAAATTTCAGAATGTTGATCTTAAACAGTAGGCAGTATTTTTAGAAACACTACACAAGATTATCAAAATGATTAACCAATGAGCCAGTCTTATATACTGGATGATCGGAATTATGTGATTTAAATATATACAAAAACATATACAAACAAGATTATGTGTATTAATTGTTAAAATAAGGTCCTATTCTAAATTCTACCAAAAAGTCTTAATAGGAAAATAACGGATTCCAATAATATCAGAAAACTGGCAAAAACTATACCTGAATTTGGATTTAACTACAATAGGAATGTAAGAAGTATTTTACACATGTTTCAGAAGAGAACAGGCAATTTTACCAATGTCAAATAAAAATACCTTCAATAAATAGCACTTTACAATCATCACTAAATCACTCTAGATCTTAGATCATCCTGATTGCAATCGGTGAAATGGATAATCAGTAATATGATACTATTTATGCATGTTTTCTTCAATCTATCACAAGTTTTTTAAATGTAGCCGGTAAATATCATCTAGTCACTTTGTAGGCCGGTCACACATCAAAACACGATAAAGAGAAACAAAATGTTTCGCAGGAATTATCTCCTGACTCAGTTTCAAAAGCCATTAAATTACAAATGTCAATCACAAGCATTTCTGATATCAATGATGGAACACAAGAATCTTCCCAAAATATCTCAAACATGAAGGAATGCCAGTGAAACCTCAACTGCTGGGTAGTGATCTAAATGAATTTTTTTTATAAAGCCAGCAGAGGGTTGGGCAGATAAGATGTTTACCTCTTGGATTGAAATTTCAGCCGTATGTTCATGGTAAGGAAAGATTCTATCAATCACCTCAATAGCAATCATCATTATCTGAATATCCCACTGGCATTTTATAAAAGTCATTTGTATAATGTTCAAATGGTTAAAGCTATCAGACATTTACTTAGAGGATCAATGTGTATGTTAAAAACTTCAAAGTTAAATTTGCTGTTGGTTGATGAATAATTTTGGGCATGATCTCTGGTGAACATTTTTTTTACTCCTCATGTCGAAGAGGCCTTTTTTTTTTATTATTATTTCATCGTGTGCTAAAAATATGTTTTAGCTTAACTTTCTGGCTACAAGATTAAGACATAACTTAGATTATTTCATCGCCTTCCTTAAGTCAGAAAACTCTGACCCCTCTTTTAGTGCATTTATTTCTTGGTCATTGACTGAATAAGATCAATGGGCAGAGGGAATATGATGGTGGAATTTTTCTCTGCAGCAATGGTATTAAGAGTCTGAAGATAACGCAGTTGGACAGCAGCCGGAGCCTCTGACAATATGTCTGCAGCTTCCTTGAGGGCACGTGATGCCTTTTGTTCTCCTTCAGCAGCCAATACCTGTCAAAAGAAAATATCAATACAGTACAAGTATTTATTAGCAGTATCTCAATAGCATATCAACCATTACATTAGCATATTGTAAATCTGTCTTTTATAAAGACAGATATTTCTGTCATGTCCTTGATTCTCTGTGGTATAAACTACTGGATTTTTTTCCTTCTTTTTTTCTTTAATATTTTTATTCTCACTTTTTCACCATTCCCTCACTGCTAACTTTTACTACATACCTAACCTAACATGACACCACAGCCTCCCTTCATCACTATAACTACATACCTTAGTCCTAACCTAACATGACACCACAGCCTCCCCTCATCACTATAACTACATACCTTAGTCCTAACCTAACATGACACCACAGCCTCCCCTCATCACTATAACTACATACCATAGTCCTAACCTAACATGACACCACAGCCTCCCCTCATCACTATAACTACATACCTTAGTCCTAACCTAACATGACACCACAGCCTCCCCTCATCACTATAACTACATACCTTAGTCCTAACCTAACATGACACCACAGCCTCCCCTCATCACTATAACTACATACCTTAGTCCTAACCTAACATGACACCACAGCCTCCCCTCATCACTATAACTACATACCTTGGCTCTGGCCTCACGGGATGCCTCTGCCTCTGCTGCCATTGCCCTCTGTAACTGGTGAGGAAGTCGTACATCTTTGCTGTAAGTAATAATGTTATTTTGTACTAATAACAGCTTTACATCTGAACAGTTTGATCTAAATTAAGTATTCTATTGATTATAAAGCATTTTATCAAATTTTATACAAATGAGTAAGAAACTGATCAGTTTCTGAAACAAGATCTCGATGGCATGCTCATTATTAATATATTATGTATTAAGAGTTATACAAATCTCTGTACAATTTTCAATGAATAATTTTCTCTTCACTTACATTTCCACACGGTCAACCTTCACTCCCCAAGGATCAGTGGATTCATCCAAAATTTGCTAGGAAGGAAAAACAGCAGATATAAAACGCCTGTTATTTAAAAGCATAGGATACAATATACATATTGTACAACAGAAAATAAATGTCCATTTCTTATTCAAGAAGATTTTCTTTTTTCCTTTCCTTTTCTTTTTTTTTATTTAATTCCTTAATCTTTCATTTCATTTCTGCAAATAATTACATTGTATAGCACATTTTGAAGGTATCAATAACATGTCACTTCAAGTGAGTGTAAATGAGGGCAGATCAAAGCTGGATATTCTTGGATATTCTAACAAACCGAACAAAAAATCTTTGACAAATTTATTCTGTGTTTGGAATGAATTGAATTAAAATTTTATATTCAATTATTTTTCAACATTTTCTTTGAGTTTTTTTTTTCTGTATCTCTTCTGTTTTGTTTGTTTTCTTCCTTTCTTGTTTTTGACAATAACATACGGGGGTAGATATAATTTGAATTACTGCTGCTGCTTTACACTCATGTTACAAAATTCTGTGTTTCCAGCAACATGGGATAGCAAAGATATCCAGGTATTACATGTAAACAAATTATCTGTGGATGTTAAGTGATTGCCCCACACCAAGATCACATTTGAGATCTGCAGGTAGCATATCAGACAGGTAAGTTAAAATTTCTACCAACACTTGGTTACAAAGTATAAAATGATAAACAGTATTACTAAGGAATCACTTATACTGATTATCTACCTTCATCTGGTAAGAAATAGCATCTCTGTCCGTCAACATCTCAGACATATTCTTTGTGCCGAGAACGTTCCTCAAAGTGGTGGCTGCCAGCAGTTTGGTAGACTGGAAGGCGTCCTCAACATTACACACAGACATAACCGCATCAAAGATATTACAGTAGATGACAGCATCCACCGACACTGTTACCGAATCCTTCGACAAAATCTGTCAAATACAATTACCAGGTCAATATCTTAACTGATCAAAAACACTAATAAATGACTTACAGTGTTATAGATAGAAACCCTTCTGATTTTCATCTCCTGTTGCTTAACAGAAGGTTTATCATGTAGACAGACTCAGACCACCTTTTAGATATCAATTATTGTGTGCAGCATCATGAACATTTTCTTAAACAAAAATGGTAAATTAAAAAATACATAAAACTTTTCAATCGAAATCAAAAATTGAAATTAAATTCCACATCTAATAAAGAAGTAACTCACCTCTTGTGGAGGTACATCAAAAGCTATTGTTCTCATGTCCACCTTCTTGAATTCATCAATGCATGGGTACACAAAGAAAAGACCTACAAAAACAAGTCCACAAAACATTCTAAAAATAACCTTTTATCAGTTGTCAGGTAAACATACATAGACATACCCATAAATGGTCAATCCATGTGGTCACTATCAGATACACACAGGGAGGAGGTCATCTCTTATTTGTTACACACAGGGAGGAGGTCATCTCTTATTTGTTACATACAGGGGGGAGGTCATCTCTTATTTGTTACACACAGGGAGGAGGTCATCTCTTATTTGTTACACACAGAGAAGAGATCATCTCTTATTTGTTACACACAGAGAAGAGATCATCTCTTATTTGTTACACACAGAGAAGAGATCATCTCTGATTTGTTACACACAGGGAGGAAGTCATCTCTTATTTGTTACACACAGGGAAGAGGTCATCTTTGAAGTATGAGATCTTACAAACATAATTCACCATCCTTTCAACTTAAAATGATTTAGAATAGACATCACTAAGTAAGGAATCAACATATTATTATAGATATGATGTCACTGACAGACTTCTGTTATATTATATGTATATGTATATTAATTACCCAAACTGACATACCTGGCCCCTTGGCTCCTCCTGACACTACTCTTCCCAGTCTAAAGATGACAGCTCTCTCATATTCCTGTACCACCTGGAACAAGTCAGACAATTAGTAACTATTTCATCTCTGAAAGTCATGATGATGTGGATGTCATAAAGCGATTTACTTTTAATGATGATTTGTGTCCTGTTCATTAGTGATAAATGTGTGAGCTAGTCCCGAGAAATACTTTAGAGTTACATTGGGGACTCATTATTTTCAGTTATGAAGTGGAAAACGACTCATGAAAACAAATTGTATATTGATCACTAATCATTCCATGTAAGTTTGTTTGTGTTTTTGTTTGGTTTATTGTCAGTGAACGACTAGGGTCATTTTGAGGTTGGGTTTCCTTGTGAGCACCTCAGTTAACAACATACACAAGGTCTATCACAGGTCAACCAGAGCAATAAGGGTTAAAATATCTTGCCCAAGGACACAGCCAAGTCACCATAAACATTGTACAAGCAGTAACCCTAAACCTAACCATGTACCTCGGATCTTCACCTAAGGTTACCTAAGTCAATTCACCATGTACCTCGGTTCTTCACCTAAGGTAACCTAAGTCAATTCACCATGTACCTCGGTTCTTCACCTAAGGTAACCTAAGTCAATTCACCATGTACCTCGGTTCTTCACCTAAGGTAACCTAAGTCAATTCACCATGTACCTCGGTTCTTCACCTAAGGTAACCTAAGTCAATTCACCATGTACCTCGGATCTTCACCTAAGGTAACCTAAGTCAATTCACCATGTACCTCGGTTCTTCACCTAAGGTTACCTAAGTCAATTCACCATGTACCTCGGATCTTCACCTAAGGTTACCTAAGTCAATTCACCATGTACCTCGGTTCTTCACCTGAGGTAACCTAAGTCAATTCACCATGTACCTCGGTTCTTCACCTGAGGTAACCTAAGTCAATTCACCATGTACCTCGGTTCTTCACCTGAGGTAACCTAAGTCAATTCACCATGTACCTCGGTTCTTCACCTAAGGTAACCTAAGTCAATTCACCATGTACCTCGGTTCTTCACCTGAGGTAACCTAAGTCAATTCACCATGTACCTCGGTTCTTCACCTAAGGTAACCTAAGTCAATTCACCATGTACCTCGGTTCTTCACCTAAGGTTACCTAAGTCAATTCACCATGTACCTCGATTCTTCACCTAAGGTAACCTAAGTCAATTTACCATGTACCTCGGTTCTTCACCTAAGGTTACCTAAGTCAATTCACCATGTACCTCGGTTCTTCACCTAAGGTTACCTAAGTCAATTCACCATGTACCTCGATTCTTCACCTAAGGTAACCTAAGTCAATTCACCATGTACCTCGATTCTTCACCTAAGGTTACCTAAGTCAATTTACCATGTACCTCGGTTCTTCACCTAAGGTTACCTAAGTCAATTCACCATGTACCTCGGTTCTTCACCTAAGGTAACCTAAGTCAATTCACCATGTACCTCGGTTCTTCACCTAAGGTAACCTAAGTCAATTCACCATGTACCTCGGTTCTTCACCTAAGGTAACCTAAGTCAATTCACCATGTACCTCGGTTCTTCACCTAAGGTTACCTAAGTCAATTCACCATGTACCTCGGTTCTTCACCTAAGGTAACCTAAGTCAATTCACCATGTACCTCGGTTCTTCACCTAAGGTAACCTAAGTCAATTCACCATGTACCTCGGTTCTTCACCTAAGGTAACCTAAGTCAATTCACCATGTACCTCGGTTCTTCACCTAAGGTAACCTAAGTCAATTCACCATGTACCTCGGTTCTTCACCTAAGGTAACCTAAGTCAATTCACCATGTACCTCGGATCTTCACCTAAGGTTACCTAAGTCAATTCACCATGTACCTCGGTTCTTCACCTAAGGTAACCTAAGTCAATTCACCATGTACCTCGGATCTTCACCTAAGGTTACCTAAGTCAATTCACCATGTACCTCGGTTCTTCACCTAAGGTAACCTAAGTCAATTCACCATGTACCTCGGTTCTTCACCTAAGGTAACCTAAGTCAATTCACCATGTACCTCGGTTCTTCACCTAAGGTAACCTAAGTCAATTCACCATGTACCTCGGTTCTTCACCTAAGGTAACCTAAGTCAATTCACCATGTACCTCGGTTCTTCACCTAAGGTAACCTAAGTCAATTCACCATGTACCTCGGTTCTTCACCTAAGGTTACCTAAGTCAATTCACCATGTACCTCGGTTCTTCACCTAAGGTAACCTAAGTCAATTCACCATGTACCTCGATTCTTCACCTAAGGTAACCTAAGTCAATTCACCATGTACCTCGATTCTTCACCTAAGGTAACCTAAGTCAATTCACCATGTACCTCGGTTCTTCACCTAAGGTAACCTAAGTCAATTCACCATGTACCTCGATTCTTCACCTAAGGTAACCTAAGTCAATTCACCATGTACCTCGGTTCTTCACCTAAGGTAACCTAAGTCAATTCACCATGTACCTCGATTCTTCACCTAAGGTAACCTAAGTCAATTCACCATGTACCTCGGTTCTTCACCTAAGGTAACCTAAGTCAATTCACCATGTACCTCGGTTCTTCACCTAAGGTAACCTAAGTCAATTCACCATGTACCTCGGTTCTTCACCTAAGGTTACCTAAGTCAATTCACCATGTACCTTGGTTCTTCACCTAAGGTTACCTAAGCCCACTCACCATGTACTTCGGAACTTCACCTGAGGTTACCTAAGTCAATTCACCATGTACCTCGGAACTTTTCTGAGGTTACCTTAGCCGATTCACTAACAGATTGAGCAATTGCAGGCACAATTCATGTAAGAGTCATGGAGACTGGTGTGATATTCTGGTGTGTAATGATTCATGTCTGCTGGTGAAAATGTTATGTTGGTTTGTGCCCAGTGGATGCTTTATATTGATTAACATATCGTAAATGTTTCTCTCACAATTTTCAGGACTTATTCATGATTATAAAACATAGCTATCTTTTATATTAAAATATTTCCTTTTCTTTCACGCTGCTGATTTTTTTGTCCCCTATTTCTTCTATTTTCTTTAAAAAATGCCATAAACATATGCTGACATGCCCGGTCAGTTTTTGTTTGAAATGTTGTGTTAGCGAAATGGTTCCTATAATTAGATAAGACAATTTTCAGGGATCCCTGTAACCTAACCACCAAGCTTGTCAGTAGTACTGATAAATCTGTCCAGTATCATGGACACTGTAATTATGGTTCATCATCCCCTATACCTGGTGCAGAGTACCGTAAACCCACAACAGTAGTCATGTTTAAAAGGTCAACATCATTATGGTTACCATGGTGCCAAGTCTGATAATAAAACAAAAATTACCCTAGAATATAATTCATAATGGAGTTCTGATAATTCTGTGTAAACAAATAGAAAGTCGACATTGATTGAAAGACTGGTTAGCTTTATAATACACAGCATTACTCTAGAGATTATATCTTATATTCAGTGGAAAAATCCCACCCCCAAATTACCTCACAATTTTTACCTCACAAAACTCTTCAGGAAGTTTGAGCAATTTCTTCCTAAAGATGTTCTTTTTAAGGAAGTTCTTCCTGATGTACACTACTGGGTGAAATGAACCATAGTTTACTTAACCATTGTAGTATTTTGACACCAGTTCATTTCCCCGTGCCTCACAAACCATGCTACACCAGAAGATGAGTTATCTTTGTATTTTTGTTGGAGTATTCTTCCCCTATCCATATTTTTTTCTAGGCGGAAGTGAGTATTCTTCTCCTATACATATTTTTTTCTAGGCGGAAGTGAGCATTCTTCTCCTATACATATTTTTTTCTAGGCGGAAGTGAGCATTCTTCTCCTATACATATTTTTTTCTAGGCGGAAGTGAGTATTCTTCCCCTATACATATTTTTTTCTAGGCGGAAGTGAGCATTCTTCTCCTATACATATTTTTTTCTAGGCGGAAGTGAGTATTCTTCTCCTATACATATTTTTTTCTAGGCGGAAGTGAGTATTCTTCCCCTATACATATTTTTTTCTAGGCGGAAGTGAGCATTCTTCTCCTATACATATTTTTTTCTAGGCGGAAGTGAGCATTCTTCTCCTATACATATTTTTTTCTAGGCGGAAGTGAGTATTCTTCCCCTATACATATTTTTTTCTAGGCGGAAGTGAGCATTCTTCTCCTATACATATTTTTTTCTAGGCGGAAGTGAGTATTCTTCCCCTATACATATTTTTTTCTAGGCGGAAGTGAGCATTCTTCTCCTATACATATTTTTTTCTAGGCGGAAGTGAGCATTCTTCTCCTATACATAGTTTTTTCTAGGCGGAAGTGAGCATTCTTCCCCTATACATATTTTTTTCTAGGCGGAAGTGAGCATTCTTCTCCTATACATAGATTTTTTTCTAGGCGGAAGTGAGTATTCTTCCCCTATACATATTTTTTTCTAGGCGGAAGTGAGCATTCTTCTCCTATACATATTTTTTTCTAGGCGGAAGTGAGTATTCTTCCCCTATACATATTTTTTTCTAGGCGGAAGTGAGCATTCTTCTCCTATACATATTTTTTTCTAGGCGGAAGTGAGCATTCTTCTCCTATACATATTTTTTTCTAGGCGGAAGTGAGCATTCTTCTCCTATACATATTTTTTTCTAGGCGGAAGTGAGCATTCTTCTCCTATACATATTTTTTTCTAGGCGGAAGTGAGTATTCTTCTCCTATACATATTTTTTTCTAGGCGGAAGTGAGTATTCTTCTCCTATACATATTTTTTTCTAGGCGGAAGTGAGTATTCTTCTCCTATACATATTTTTTTCTAGGCGGAAGTGAGTATTCTTCTCCTATACATATTTTTTTCTAGGCGGAAGTGAGTATTCTTCTCCTATACATATTTTTTTCTAGGCGGAAGTGAGCATTCTTCTCCTATACATATTTTTTTCTAGGCGGAAGTGAGTATTCTTCCCCTATACATATTTTTTTCTAGGCGGAAGTGAGTATTCTTCTCCTATACATATTTTTTTCTAGGCGGAAGTGAGCATTCTTCTCCTATACATATTTTTTTCTAGGCGGTATTCTTCTCCTATACATAGTAGGCGGAAGTATTCTTCTCCTATACATAGTTTTTGTCTGGGGGGAAGTGAGTATTCTTCCCCTATACATAGTTTTTGTCTGGGGGGAAGTGAGTATTCTTCTCCTATACATAGTTTTTGTCTGGGGGGAAGTGAGTATTCTTCCCCTATACATATTTTTTTCTAGGCGGAAGTGAGTATTCTTCTCCTCTTCTCCTATACATAGTTTTTGTCTGGGGGGAAGTGAGCATTCTTCTCCTATACATATTTTTTTCTAGGCGGAAGTGAGCATTCTTCTCCTATACATAGTTTTTTCTAGGCGGAAGTGAGTATTCTTCCCCTATACATATTTTTTTCTAGGCGGAAGTGAGCATTCTTCTCCTATACATATTTTTTTCTAGGCGGAAGTGAGCATTCTTCTCCTATACATAGTTTTTTCTAGGCGGAAGTGAGCATTCTTCCCCTATACATATTTTTTTCTAGGCGGAAGTGAGCATTCTTCTCCTATACATATTTTTTTCTAGGCGGAAGTGAGCATTCTTCTCCTATACATAGTTTTTTCTAGGCGGAAGTGAGTATTCTTCTCCTATACATATTTTTTTCTAGGCGGAAGTGAGTATTCTTCTCCTATACATATTTTTTTCTAGGGGGAAGTGTTTTCTTTGATACATTGCAATTGTTTTTTCTGACCAAGGTTCCTGGCCAAGAGTCAATTTCCGTTTCAAAGTGATCAGTTTTCATCTTTTCAAATAATCTACAATAATAATAGCAAACCTAAAGAGCACGATGGCAGTATATAAGGACTGAAATTTTCAATAATACAGTCTGTATAACAATTGTTTGTTTCCTGATTTAGGAAATAACTTTACACTCAAAGCTCTCTGTAACCAATGACAGAGCCCTTACAAGTTCTTCCTTATGTACATATGCATGCCTCTATAGAATGGTCCTATCACATAATGTCTAAAACAACACTGCCACTCCGGAGAATTAATCAATATCAGGTAGTCATGGTACTATAAAATAAAAGGCCAAATGGGCTGTATTAACTACCTGTTTCTAATTATATATATATGACAAGGCATTGATTGTTTCCACTAAGTTGGACTACTAATTAAGTTTTCTCAAATGCTTTGCTGACCAAACAAAAACATGAAAGTACAACTCAGCTGCATAGTTCCAGTAGGTGAGACCCAATCCTAGTATAGAAGGTAAGACCATATGAAAGCCTTTGCATGGTACTTGTACTGGTAGGAGGGAAAGGTAACTCCCCCTTAATACCTGAAATTGGTTTATACCATAAATATCGTACATGATATTATATGACAACAAATAAAAACTGTCAACAAGGAAAAAATCAATTACATACCTTGATGGACATGCAGAGTGAAAATGGGAAAAACAAGACGACCACACAGATAGAGAAGAACATGAGAATGTATCCACAACAGCCAATATCTCCGTCCTGAGACTCCCTGTTCATTTTAGCTGTAATTACAAAAAACAAACATTGAATATAAATAAATACACAAATATCATTCTATGATATCTATAATGTTTAACCAAAGCTACATTTTACATGATTTTAAAGTTGTCTCCAAAACAATATCTTATATTACATTCCATTCTTTGATCTACGCCTTATATGAGAATAAATGGAACAGGAGCATACACCAAGATACAGTTTTAACTACATTCAATGATTATATGGAATAACTTGCATATCAAACACATGGAACTTTCATTTTCTTTTTTGCTTTCTACTACTCAAAGTACATTTTCTTTTTTTAAGGAAATAAACGAGGCTTATTAACCTTAAAAAGGAAAGACTACAAGTATTTAATGAATTCTATCATCAAATTTCATTGTTTCGAAATGTGAAAAAATATCATGATAGAATATTGTCATTTATGATGGCCATGACTGAACATTCTCTACAGAATAATTTTGTTAAATGTGTACATGCTGTGGTAGTTACACAGCTGTTAACAATTACTTATGGTGCCTTGGAAAAACAAAAATGAAACTACTAATCTGTGAAAGCAACCTAACTAAATATAGGTACAGTTAATATACTGGAGAGGTGAATTCAGTATTACGAAGTATCCAAGGAGACCATATGTAAGGGTACTATTCATTAGATTTGGATTGTAAGAGAAGAAAACGACAGTACTTCCCTATTTCAGAAAAAAAGAAATAATGTTAATAACAAAAAACAACTAACAAAAGTGGGGTTATTTTATAAAACAAGAAGGTGTTTTGAACTGTGAACACTTCTATGTAAACATGTAAGTAAGAACAGAAAACAGTACCAGAAATGATGACAGAGGATGTAATGAAAAACTTAATGGATCCAAAACAATATCTATGGAGGTTTAGAAGGATAGTCCTGGTTCTAACCATTTTCTAGGATTTTATATAATTCTTTATTTACCTAAGGGGAGGAGTGGAACAGGACATAAAATTAAGATAGAGGTCTGAAAAATTAACTTTTAAATGTGCAAGAAAAGGAGTAATTTTTCTCATGACCTATTATGTATAGGATGTAAATTGAAAAGAAAAGGGAGGTAATTATATTTTGTATACTGACTTCCTGTACATGACCAAGCAATATCTATTTTCCACAACTGACCATGGTGTGAATATAACACTTAAACATTGCAATTAACAAGATTTACAGTCCATTATCTTGTGATTGAAGAAACATTTTACTAAGAAAATTGACCACATAAAAATTAATTGAAACATTACTTCTGGGGAAACAATTGTTGTTCAGAAGAAATATCCATTACATTTTACCCATTTTGGTGAATGCTTATGTATACAGAGTTCTTTGAGAGTATAATAAATCACTATTGATCTTCCATTGTTTTAGATATTCTCAATCAGAAACTTTAAAGTAGTTCACAACAATAAAATGAAGAACTTAGTAAATGATTTTTGTTCTATCCCACATTTTTCTAGTTAGTGATGGTAGAGAGTCCATAACATACTTAAAAGTTATTGAATGAATGGTTGTAGAATGTACACTTAAGACTACAATCTACCATAGATATTAAGTTAAGATGATTTAAATACACTGCATAAATATCAGAAGGTTATAAATAAAATCATCACCCACATGATTCTCCTGTAATGAAAACAGAATCAATCACTGCTGGTATAGATACAGGCAAGACTTTCTAATATGCATAAAAACAAACAGAAATTTGCATGGCATATGTAGGTACCTTCAGAGACTATTTTTGGAAAAATTTATGTCACATAACATATTTGAATTTAGCAACAATTGTTGCCAAATCACTATAATAGTCAGTATTCAACCTACTAAGGGCACATTATCATTTTTCCTGAGAAAGCTGACTAAGGTTGCTTGCTTTATTGACCTACCATGTTAATAGACCTTTATATATTTGTCTCATATACACGCTTATCAGACACTTGGCATTATTACTGAAATTTATCATTTCTTTTTATTAAACTCACAGTGTGATTTCTGTTACGTATTTCACTACTCACTATTCCCTATTCCTATATAACAGACTTTTTTTATCACTGCTACACATATGTTCTATACAATTAAACCTGTTTCTCAACTTAAAGTTATCTCTAAGCTCACCAAAAATAAAAATTCCTATTCTCAAGTTTCTAGTGTTGTGTCCATTTTGTCTATTATTAAACCCCATCTGTAACTATCAACACAGAGGTATCTACGCATTCAAATGTAAATAAAGACTGCACTGACATTCATGTCATTACGAAATTTCTTGCTATGTGTACCTAAGAGTTTTAATATTTGGTTATATATACAAGAGATTACAAACAAATCCTATATTCACAAGGAAGTATTTACGTATGCTATTCAAATGCAAATAAAGACTGAACTGACATTCATAGTCATTACAAAATGACCTGCTTTGTTTATATTAGAGTTTTAATATTTGGTTATAAATACAACAGATTACGAAATGTCCCGCTTTGTTTACATTAAAGTTTTAATATTTGGTTATAAATACAACAGATTACGAAATGCCCTGCTTTGTTTACATTCAAGTTTTAATATTTGGTTATAAATACAACAGATTACGAAATGTCCCGCTTTGTTTACATTCAAGTTTTAATATTTGGTTATAAATACAACAGATTACGAAATTTACTGCAATGCTCACCTGACAGTATTGCTATTAGTTTATATATTCCTGTATGTTTTATCAAGAAAGATCAATTTACGGTTTATGATATCATCTTTCGACATCCATTGCCTTTATAAAAGCATTCCAATGAAAACATTGAATATTTATGTAAGGAAATCAAGACAAGTTGAAAGCTTTAAAACTATCCGTGGGGAATTTATTTCCAGTATGATATTATCATTACTATCAACAAAGTCAGGAACATATGCTTCACATTTACACTTATGGGAACAGATGTACCAACCACCACAGCCTGTTTATACTAATGAATACAGATGTGTACAACTGTCATAACCTGAATTTACCAATGGGTGCAAATTTACCCAAATGTCATTAACCTGCATAATTACATGATGGGTACAAATATATCCGCTTTCTGTTTGCATTGATGGGTACAAATATTTTTACTTGGCAACCATGTTGAAAAGATTAATGTCATTCAAGTGATTGGGTAAAGACAGGAAGTGATGAAAGGATACAACTGATAAGTATATATATGTATATATTTCCTAAACTCAATGAATTATAATGATTCATTACAAGTACTTGACTGTGTGTATAACTATCATCCCAACATGAGAAAACAAATTGCAGAATACATATCTTAGTGAGATCATGACCACAATACAACATGTTTACCTTATAAGGAATTCATCTGACCTAACAAAGCCATCTTTATACACTATTTCTATCTAAACATTTTCACCTAGAATATTGTACTGGAGAAAAAAAAAGTTCTTTATAAAAATCTTAACTTCTATCAATGATGGATGACCACTGATGTGTAAATTCAAAAAAGATTTAGACAAAGTAATTAATTTGTGTTAGTCACTCAAATATCAATATAAAGCTCATTAACATGGCTTCTTTTTTCAACTAAAAAAGATGAAGTTTAATATTCTAAAGTATTTCACTTATTTGACCTTGAAAGTAAGTAAAAGCATTTTTTTAATTATCCTCTCAGCTCTTCATCCAACCATATATACTATATGTAAAATTTTATTTGTTAAAAGTCTAGAATTATCCTGATTTCCACACATTTCAAATCAATGATGGCATTATACATAGCATTTTGTGTTGACACCAATGTATTATTGAACATGCTCCTAGTACTTCCATGTTTATTCTGCGTTACAACAAAGGTAATCAATTATTTATATCATTATTACAGAATGCAATGCAACAACTTGCGATCAAATCGCCTGTTATCATAGAAAAAAATCAAAGGCTATTGATTGTGGATGTTGACAGTTTAAAGATATAAAATTTACAGAAATGAACTGTAAGAGAAATTCATTGGAGGTAGTGATGGACTGGTTTGTACTTAGTTAAGGATTGTTGGTGCACCATAGTATATTTACATCAAGGTAACTACATGTGGTGTGCACCAAGTAAATATCCCAAAATAAACTTCAATACAAAAAAACCAATCACAATCCTTAGATTAACATTTGATCACCAGAAAATTTCAAAACACATTAAAAAACAAATTACCTTCATATGAAATGGGGTAGACATAGACAGATTGTAGATATAAAAAGAGGTTCAATACAGAGAGCAGTTATAGACAGAGGTAGTTAAAGATGGAGGTAGTAAAAGACAAATAGTTAAAGATGGGGTAGATATAAACTGGGGTCAGTTATAGACAGACAGAGGGTAGATTTAAACAATTGTAGTTATAGACATGTTTCAGGAGTGAATGGTCCAAGAGTGTGCCTTTTATTATACAAACAAGTGCTTTATCATTATTTATCTTTCCTTCAGCTGATGTTTACACTTGCTTTGGTCATAATCCATACAATATAGTAAAATGCTAATGGCAGAGTCTAGAGGAATTTAGATAATGGTAAATGTTGTTTGATATTGATTGCCCTGTTTTACCTCAAATCTAATACAGATCTCAACTTACTTTAACTATACAAACATTACCCAAATATTAAATGCACTGCTTTCAACACAATGGCTGACTGTATGACATGTGTGGATTAGTTTAAATCCTTACTCTTCATCAAGAGGGATTGTGAATATTAAAGGCCTGCACTATATACCAGATGGTTCACAAGACATAACTTGTTAATGACAGCTAGAATACACAATTAATCCTACCAATATCTGTAGGCATGATATCAAAGGTTGTAATTACCCTCAACGTACAAATTTCAGCAGTAATCTTGTTTTAGCACTTTTCATATTAAAAGCATTGCACTAAAATAAGATTTTACCAATTGCAATTACTGTATGTTGTTATGTATCGATTGTTATGGCTGTACCAATCCATCAGAGAAATGATTTACCAAACAGTGATAATACCCTAAAATTTGACAGTGCCAAATTAAGTATGTTTACAGTATGTCAATCAATCATTGCAAACTTTGTTACATAACATTTTATTTTACCACAGAATCACTGGTCCATTGAGAGCAGAGTATACAGAAAAATCCCTCATCAGTTTAATGACTTCTGTGAAAAGATAATCATATTATGATGTCCCTACCAGGGCACTGTATTGTGAATCGTTAGTTTTCTGAGTTGCTAGTTGCTATCACACTTTTAAACAATTCGTATTGATTTTGTGCGATATTGACTAGGATAGTTTAAATTAAATATGTAGTAATTATCTTATTTATTACTGTTGTTCATAAATAAACTGTCTAATCCTTTTGTGTAATTTTGCTGACCAGATAATCCCAACAATCAATTATGGCAGCTTTACAGAATCTTCCATTTTTTCAAAGAAAAAAAACTGCACACATTCCGTGGGATTTTGTGGTATGTCATAGTGGCTGTAGATTTATGGTAAACTTGTGAAGCCTTAATCATCATCTAACAGTATCATATGGTTTATATAGAAATCTACACAACTTATTGGTTCCCAGATAATAATGATCACATGATATTTACAACAATGTGATAATGTTTTACATGTGAAACCTTGCATTCATACAATTCTTATTCTGATATTTTTATGTTATGCTTCACTTGGTTGTCAATACCATTGCATTACGCAATGCAGAATTTTATATCACAAACACTATTTTTCACTGTTGTTTGAACATTTTTCTTATATTTATAACAGTGATTGTTGCAACAATGCAGATTTCTTATATCAAAAACAGTATTTATCTCTGTTGTGTGGACATTTTTCTTATATTCGTAAAAGTGGTAGATTCGATGATGCAGTTTTTGACAAGATCCATGTAATTTTACCCTGATATCAAATACACTATATCAGTGTAGTTTATCTCAGTCACCAAACCTTAGTCAGGACAATGTCTACATTGTTGTTTATCAGCCTTAAACTTGACCAAGTTTATAATATATATTCTCATTCAGCCAAGCCAGAGTGTAAAAGACATTAATGCCAGGAGTGACACTGAATACAGGGATGGAAGAAATACAATGGTTTACACTGTCCTTTAGATCTAAATATGAATACATAAGATATCTTATGATTGAGCTTGATCATGTTACTAAGTTAGATGTTCCAAATCTAATTTCACAACAACACCTGAAAGGGGATTTAACTTTCAACAGAGTTGGGTCTCAGCACCTGTACCTTTTAACCTATACTAGGGAAAAGGGATAGCTTATTTACAGCAAAATTTGAAAGACAAGGAAAACTCTCAACTACTGCGAGATTCTATATCTTTTAATGACCAACCCAGGAAAATTATAAATGACAATTAACACATACATATCCTACTGTAAGACAGGGGGTGGCAGACATGTCATATCATATATTATTACAGAACACATTATATCTGAGTCAAAAACACAGGGCAGGCTTATTACAGAATACATTATATCTTACTCAAAGACATAGGGCATGCTTATTACAGAACATATCATATCTGACTCAAAAACACAGGATGGGCTTATTACAGAACATATCATATCTAACTCAAAGTCATAGGATGGGCTTATTACAGATTATTATATTATATTTGACTCAAAGACATAGGATGGGCTTAATACAGAACACATTATATCTGACTAAAAGTCATAGGGTGGGCTTATTACACAACACATTATATCTGACTCGAAGACACTGGGTGGGCTTATTACACAACACATTATATCTGACTCAAAGACACAGGGTGGACTTATTACACAACACATTATATCTGACTCAAAGACTTAGGAAAGGCTTATTACAGAACACATTATATCTGACTCAAAGACATAGAGCGGGCTTATTACAGAACACATTATATCTGACTCAAAGACATAGAGCGGGCTTATTACAGAACACTGAAATAAGACTGGATTATAACAAAGGCCAACAGTTATGTTTATGAGTAGGCTTACTACCTTGAACAGACTTATCACTTGTAGACAATTTACAATTACCCTAATTTAGACTTTTTGTAAACATCTACATAGGAGAGCAATATAAATCACCTGGCCAAACCCAAAGTTGGGTATATTATATATTGTAAATTTACAGATGGATTTTCATTATAACTTTCATTGTACGTTGTTGTCAATAGCATCAGAGCCTTCTAAATCATTGTTGTACACCTTGAAAACGCAGGATTCCATTGTTACTGTTGCGGTTGAGTGCCAGATTCATTGATTTGGCCAGGTATAAACAGTGTCTTAACATTCCATTGTTAAAGTGCAGGCCAGTCCTGCTCTGCCTCATTACTTCTGTATTCGGTCAGACATCACCATTTTACTTGTGACTAAGATATTCAATGCCATATTGACCATTGTCATTAAAGAATTATTTGGTATGTGTGTGTGGATCATTTTAGGTTCCTTGTAGCAAAGATGCAACATTATTGTGTTAACTATTTTAAGTTTCAAAAGCAGGAGAGCCTGCAAAGCCAAATCTGGTAAAAGGAAGGAATAAAAAAAAAAGAACACTGACAAACAATGCATGGTATATGGTTGGGACTGGTCAGGGTACATTTTAAATGGTTGGGTATGGTAAGGGATAAGATTTACACAAGGGACTGTATGATCAGGGCTACAATGTATATCACAGGCAATAGAAGGAATCTCTCAAAAAAAGGATTTCATGGGGCATAATCAGGTATACATTGTATATGGTGGGGAAGGGTCATGTATACATTGTATATGGTGGGGTAGGGTCATGCATACCATGTATATGGTGGGGAAGGGTCATGTATACATTGTATATGGTGGGGTAGGGTCATGTATACATTATATATGGTGGGGTAGGGTCATGTACAAATTGTATATGGTGGGGGTAGGGTCATGTATACCATGTATATGGTGGGGAAGGGTCATGTATACATTGTATATGGTGGGGTAGGGTCATGCATACCATGTATATGGTGGGGTAGGGTCATGTATACATTGTATATGGTGGGGTAGGGTCATGTATACATTGTATATGGTGGGGTAGGGTCATGTATACCATGTATATGGTGGGGTAGGGTCAGGGTTACATTGTATATGGTGGGGTAGGGTCAGGTATACATTGTATATGGTGGGGTAGGGTCAGGTATACAATGTATATGGTGGGGTAGGGTCAGGGATACAATGTATGTGGTGGGGTAGGGTCAGGTATACAATGTATATGGTGGGGTAGGGTCAGGTATACAATGTATATGGTGGGGTAGGGTCAGGTATACAATGTATATGGTGGGGTAGGGTCAGGTATACAATGTATATGGTGGGGTAGGGTCAGGTATACAATGTATATGGTGGGGTAGGGTCAGGTATACAATGTATATGGTGGGGTAGGGTCAGGGTTACATTGTATATGGTGGGGTAGGGTCAGGTATACAATGTATATGGTGGGGTAGGGTCAGGTATACAATGTATATGGTGGGGTAGGGTCAGGTATACAATGTATATGGTGGGGTAGGGTCAGGTATACAATGTATATGGTGGGGTAGGGTCAGGTATACAATGTATATGGTGGGGTAGGGTCAGGTATACAATGTATATGGTGGGGTAGGGTACAATGTATATGGTGGGGTAGGGTCAGGTATACAATGTATATGGTGGGGTAGGGTCAGGTATACAATGTATATGGTGGGGTAGGGTCAGGTATACAATGTATATGGTGGGGTAGGGTCAGGTATACAATGTATATGGTGGGGTAGGGTCAGGTATACAATGTATATGGTGGGGTAGGGTCAGGTATACAATGTATATGGTGGGGTAGGGTCAGGTATACAATGTATATGGTGGGGTAGGGGGTATACAATCATTGTATATGGGTATACAATGTATATGGTGGGGTAGGGTCAGGTATACAATGTATATGGTGGGGTAGGGTCAGGTATACAATGTATATGGTGGGGTAGGGTCAGGTATACAATGTATATGGTGGGGTAGGGTCATGTATACCATGTATATGGTGGGGTAGGGTCAGGGTATACATTGTATATGGTGGGGTAGGGTCAGGTATACAATGTATATGGTGGGGTAGGGTCAGGTATACAATGTATATGGTGGGGTAGGGTCAGGTATACAATGTATATGGTGGAGTAGGGTCAGGTATACAATGTATATGGTGGGGTAGGGTCAGGTATACAATGTATATGGTGGGGTAGGGTCAGGGTTACATTGTATATGGTTGGGTAGGGTCAGGTATACAATGTATATGGTGGGGTAGGGTCATGTACACATTGTATATGGTGGGGTAGGGTCAGGGATACAATGTATGTGGTGGGGTAGGGTCAGGTATACAATGTATATGGTGGGGTAGGGTCAGGTATACAATGTATATGGTGGGGTAGGGTCAGTGTTACATTGTACATGGTGGGGTAGGGTCAGGGTTACATTGTACATGGTGGGGTAGGGTCAGGGTTACATTGTACATGGTGGACTAGTTATGGTGATTGTAATTTTTTAACATGGTTGGCTTACATGGTGATTATAGAAGTGGTAGATGCAATGAATGAGGCAAACAATGCGAAATAAAATTTTAATTACTCTAATTCCCAACATTACCTTGGAAATTTTCTATTAGGAAAAATGATCAGCAGCTATGCAGAGATCCAGGGATGGAGAAGTAATCAATTAGTGTGCATTTGACATTTATGTTGGAACCATGTTATAATGATATTCTTATCACTGGGGACTGGAAGTCAACAAATGAAACTATACGAAGTATTGATTCCTGTATAAACACCAAGCTCCCGTTATATCAGGCGCGATTTAGCAATAATATGCATATAAATGTGTCGACCTACTCTTGACCACTGCCACCGACATGCAATGTAACCGAGGGGTTGATACTGCTGCTGGTAACTTGGAATGCCTTAAGAAGGCATCATTATCTAACCATGGGGGCTTATAGGTGGTATTTATGTGGCCATGTCATTAACTGAAGTCATTGAAAGGATGTCTAGAGATGGAGAACAGGGAGTCCAAATGCACAAAAATGATATGTCGTCTAGCGACAAGACGGAGAAAACATGTCAGGTGTAAGGTGAACCACATATTAGATAATCCCTTTACATCTACCAGTGACATATGCCCATAAAAAGGTTATATAAACAATATTGATAATAAATAAATTAACAAATCGGTATATTGACCTAGTTATACTTTGAAAGGTGTTTCTGTGTCAGATAGCGTTGCCATGTTTAATCCCAAATTCTGTCAACTGATGGGTGTGCTCCATACCCTCCCGCTTGACCAGTATCAGTGCACACCCGTGTCATGGTTACCGTTTGATAGCTGTGAGCAGCCACCGAAAAAAAATAGTTACATTCGATAATACATAACCGGGTTCTCGTTTAGCTATAACCTACACCAGTTGGCAAGTTTAGCGTAAATGTTTAGCAAATCTAAACGTAGAAGCAGACGACGATGAACGAAATATTAAAACATAATCAAAGTTACCATACCTTGCTCCATTTTTGAAGTCGCGCACCCAAATAGCCTTGTTTGAAGTCCTGTTTTACCTGTCTAATGGCGACTGGGTAGTTGGGTATATTTATAGAATCTTTTACACACACACACAGCTATACACAGTCACGAGATGGTTGACGTCACGTGTTTACGTTGCTAACATTGGGGTATACAGGATATTTCTCAATACACATCATATGGATTGATGTGGGGCGGGACCTAGTCACTGCATGGGATACGCGCACCGGCGAGAAAAACCTTTGTTATTTAACGGACATCGACAAAGATATATTGGAAATTTATCCAAAGTGGACTACTTTCTAATCAATGAATTATACCACGAAACCAATAAATTCATCTGATTACTCATCCACATTTTACACGCGCGCCTTCTTCGTCGACCCTACTTACTTGCCTTGCAGACGCGGAGTTGACATGTATGGAGACCTACATGTGACAACGAAATAGAGGAAATGCGACAGTAAAAGACTCGTGGGACTAGGTCTGAATTATGTATAATTCATTTTACCCAAAATTTCTTCAAAGATCAAATCATCAAATTCAATTTTAAGATCATCAGTTCTTTGATACTGTTATAAAACTACATGTACCATTACACTGTAATATATTGTGCAGTTTTTTAAATAATAAACTATTGATGCCTTTTTTGGAAAAAAATGTTTGTCAGCCCTTGTGAATGAAATATGCTAGGACTCACATTGATGATGTAATAACATCAACATTAACTGTTATTTCAACACTAATTTATTGTACAAAGCAGTTAAGTTTCCCTGTGGAAATGGGCAAAGACTTTTTATGGTTTCATCACATGTCAGATCTGAATGCAAGGGTCCTGTTTGTACATTCTACCCAGAAACGGGTAATTCCACTGCAATTGATCATGTATTGAGTCAAACTCTGTAGATCTTATCCTTGACTGTCCCAGATGATGGTGAAAATCCGTTAGGACACTGTCCTATAATCTGTTCAATACGAATTCCTGAGACTCCAATCACAAATAGTTCCACAAGTCGTAGTCGAAAAAAACTTTAGATAATGGTCAATAAGTAATTATAAATGTTGTGTAAAACGGTTGTTGGATTGTATCACAGTACCAGATGACAAAGCATCTCCTCAATATATCGATCGTTATTATAGCGATATATCCGTAGTCTTAACTGAAGCTGCAGATAAGTGTTTACCAAAGATATAGTAAACATCTAAAACCTAACTGGGATGAGAGTCTAACGACGATGCACATTCAAATTATACAACAACGAAGTATTTGGGTACAATCCGGTAAGCGGTGACAGAATTGTATATTTTGCAGTACATATAAAACTTGTAAAAGAGACTTTCGACGTCAGCTGCGCAATTCATTTGAAATGTTTATGAAAAAGCAATTTGCTAAACTTTATCTATTATGCAAATTAGACCAGAACATGTTTTGGCAACTTTTTAAGAGAAAAAAAAGAAAACAAAAAGTCAAACAAGCAGAATTAAGATGGGAAAACCCTGAGAAGTCCAGATGATATTTTGAATGGTTGGTCTCTACGTTTTGAAGATCTATACAAAAAGTCGATGATTTTGATAGTTGTTTCTGCGATAAGATAAAAGAATTAAAAGGATAAAATCGAATAGTCGTTTTGATGACGATTTGTCTATATTTAATGCCTTTTTTTCATCGCATGAAATCAGTCTTATTTGTCAAAAATTAAAAACAAATAAGGCAGGTGGCCACGAAGGTTTAGTATATGAACATGAAAAGAATACAGGGCGATCCCTGATCGACCATATCCAAAATTTATTTAATCTTGTTGTTAGATATGAATATCTTCCTAGAAACTGGATGCAAGGCATTATAGAAACCATTCACAAAGGTCAACGGAAGCCAAATGATGATCCGAATATTTATAGGTGAATAACACTTTTACCGGTATCTTAAAAAGAATTGAAATGGCTTTTGCGGGAAGAATTTCCTATATAACTGATTCTGAAGTATTTCCAATCAAACAACAATCAGCACACCAAAATAACTTATGTAGTCTCTGTACTGCGTTTAGTTTGCAAGAATATGTTTATTATAATATGGAAAATAATTCTGACATGTATGTCTTGTTTTTAAGTAGCTCAAATGCTTTTTTAAAACAGTTTGGAACGACGGCTGACTTGTAAAATTGTACGATACTGGGCTTACAGGTAGAGTATGTAAAATTTTAAGACTTATGTATAATGATATACAAAGTAATGTTTATTAAGTCTATATCAATGAATTGTTAAATGAAGTAGTGGGGTGCAAAGATAAAGGACAAACACGTAAACATTCCAACTCAAGCTGATGATGTCTGTTTGGTGAGCACAAATACTACGAGCCTTCAAAAAATGTTAAATATCTGGGTATCATATAGCCGCAGATGGATATTCTGGTATTCAGCTTCAAAAAGTAAGAATATTTCCAAAGTAAAGATTGATAGACATAAATTGTAATGTATATATTTATAATAATGTATTACCAGTTGTTTCCAATATTACTCATCTCGGTATTCTGTTGAACTTTAGACATGACTCTATGGAGAGAATAAAACAGGCTTGTAATAACTTAGTGACACTATGGCACTTGTACGTTCTGGGGCTCAGCAATGTGCTCTTAATCATCTAACTGTTTGAATGATTTTAAAAGTTGAATTATATAAAAACGAAGTTGTACGAAACAACGACCTTACATCATTTTTGCAAGATCCTGAGAGGCGCCAAGGAGTAATGTGACTACAACGCACCAGGAGGGATGCTGGACGGAGCTCAGAAATGGGAGATGAGAGTTGGCATGAGACAAAGACCGGTCTTCTTAGAGGTCGACGAAATCAAGCCACACCCGGATACCCTACTCTGGTCACAGCAAGGAAAGACAATGGCTGAGTGTCCTCTGTGAGGAGCGATAATATAAGGCATACTGGCGCAAAAAGGGAAGGTATGCCAGACATGCTGATGAAATGAGGGAGGGGGATGGATGGAGTGTGTGAGTCTTTCCAGTGAAGTCCCTGCACCGTTCATGTTAATATGTTTGCAACATTTGGCATCAGGGGAAGAAACCAAAGCCAGGTTTACATAGACTGGCATCAACAGCAAAGAAGTCGTCCGACTGACCAGTCATTGGTGAATTCCAATAGAGGAAATCGTCCCTCCAGTTCCTCTAGCCGTACAACTAGGGAGAGCTACCAATACTCTTTCTTCCCAGCCAGTATCACTCCTTACCTCGAAACATTGTGGATCGACCAAGATAGAAGTTCAGTATTTCATTTGTAATTGAGTGACCATGTTTTTTCAGTATTCTTCAGTTTTTAATTGAGCACCCCTATGCCGATCTACCAACTAAACTAAAGAAGCGTGTTATCTGTCAGCTGAGTAGCACAACAGGGACATGTAAGATACTTGAACATGAAAAGATTGGTAGTATCTTCTAATTTTTGGTCTGCATCATGGAAAATAACTTCTTAGTTAGATTTCATTCAAAGTGCAAGCCCATGGGCCTCTTGTTGTTTGTTTGTTTTTGCTTTTTTTTTTCTTTATTTTGTTTTTGTTTTCGGCGGTAATTTGGTTTTTTAAATTTCTATTCATTGTTTTGTTTTTCTTTATTCGTTTGGTTTCTAATTATGTTGCAGATGCTTGAAGTTTGATCATTCTATTAAAAGCATACGGCAAGGTTCAGTATTTCGGAAGTGAATGGACAGCAGGGGTTAATCTGAAACATTTTGATAATGCTGGGGAAAGTGTCAATCCAAAGGATGAGAAGTAAAGGGCAGTTTACGAATCATGGAGCAGATTGTTACTTCAGATCAGGCATCACAAATAGAATCTGTATGTAAACTCGAACGTTATAGTCCATTTCCATACATATCTTACTAATGAATATCACTCCAGGATGGGTGTAAGTTCTATAATATATATAGCACAAAGAGCATTTGGTATGACGCATATCTTCCCGAATTACATTAAAAAAATACACGATAATAATTCTACTGCTGTTGAAATATATCGTATGCCGTTACCTTATCCGCTTTCACTAGATCTCCAGATTATCTATTGTCATCACGAACCGTGCGAGAAATGTCTACGTATATAGGCTACATAAACCTAGCGACCACGACAAACATATTAATTACACTTAATTGCTAACATATTCACCATATAGATGGAATCACGCAGTTTGCACATGTCTCTTTCCTATAGTTAAACATTTGAGTAGGCCGATATTTTACTTTAAACTGAATGCCTTTGGCTCCTTGAACGGAAAAACTGCATTACGTAATGGTGAAATCCGTAGTCTTGTGTAGAGGACTAGGTGACCAGTAATGATCTCGATAATTTTACAAAATTGTTTACAGGTCGTTATCGTGACCACCACATATAAGGTCATTTTATATCTGTATACAAGTGATTTAAACGTTTCGCCATCAAATCAATAATTCTATATATGGATCATTCTAACGTAATCACATAGGAACAGAAGGAAAGTTACCTGAGATCCGTGAGACGGGGAAGGAGAATAAGACCAGATGTTCCGAAAGTTCTGCGTTTTCTGTTTTACCTACGACATTCACTATATCAATCTATGTTTATGTACAACTAAAATAACCGGAATACTAACCAGCATTGAAAACGTCAAACCATATATCACATGGGGAAATTTACCAATGAGACCATGAAGTCGACCGTAAAACGTTTTGTTATTAGAGGGTGAGGAAGTATAGTTACGACTAGAATGTAACGATTAGAGGGGTAGGAAGCATAGATACGACAAGAATGTAACGATTAGAGGGGTAGGAAGCATAGATACGACTAGAATGTAACGATTAGAGGGGTAGGAAGCATAGATACGACAAGAATGTAACGATTAGAGGGGTAGGAAGCATAGATACGACAAGAATGTAACGATTAGAGGGGTAGGAAGTATAGATACGACTAGAATGTAACGATTAGAGGGGTAGGAAGCATAGATACGACAAGAATGTAACGATTGGAGGGGTAGGAAGCATAGATACGACAAGAATGTAACGATTGGAGGGGTAGGAAGCATAGATACGACAAGGATGTAACGATTAGAGGGTGAGGAAGCATAGATACGACAAGAATGTAACGATTGGAGGGGTAGGAAGCATAGATACGACAAGGATGTAACGATTGGAGGGGTAGGAGGCATAGATACGACAAGAATGTAACGATTGGAGGGGTAGGAGGCATAGATACGACAAGAATGTAACGATTAGAGGGGTAGGAAGCATAGATACGACAAGGATGTAACGATTAGAGGGGTAGGAAGCATAGATACGACTAGGATGTAACGATTAGAGGGGTAGGAAGCATAGATACGACAAGAATGTAACGATTAGAGGGTGAGGAAGCATAGATATGACTAGAATGTAACGATTAGAGGGTGAGGAAGCATAGATACGACTAGAATGTAACGATTGGAGGGTGAGGAAGTATAGATACGACTAGAATGTAACGATTAGAGGGGTAGGAAGCGTAGATACGACAAGAATGTAACGATTAGAGGGGTAGGAAGCATAGATACGACAAGAATGTAACGATTAGAGGGGTAGGAAGCATAGATACGACAAGGATGTAACGATTAGAGGGGTAGGAAGCATAGATACGACTAGGATGTAACGATTAGAGGGGTAGGAAGCATAGATACGACAAGAATGTAACGATTAGAGGGTGAGGAAGCATAGATATGACTAGAATGTAACGATTAGAGGGTGAGGAAGTATAGTTACGACTAGGATGTAACGATTAGAGGGGTAGGAAGCATAGATACGACAAGAATGTAACGATTAGAGGGGTAGGAAGCATAGATACGACAAGAATGTAACGATTAGAGGGTGAGGAAGCATAGATACGACTAGGATGTAACGATTAGAGGGTGAGGAAGCATAGATACGACAAGAATGTAACGATTAGAGGGGTAGGAAGCATAGATACGACTAGGATGTAACGATTAGAGGGTGAGGAAGCATAGATACGACAAGAATGTAACGATTAGAGGGGTAGGAAGCGTAGATACGACAAGATAGAAACGGTAACTTCACAGAAGGGAGGTCGAACTGGCCATGTTTTATTATGCTGCTTTATATCAAATTACTAATTTTCTTAACTTGATGTAATACTGAGGTATATTTTGTAAGCGGCTGATATAGCCAGAACTTCAATCAAAGTGGTCTTGGGTTCAAGATCTATAGGACATATCCAGTAAAATTACACGATAAAACAGCGAGGTTAATGAAATCGGTTAAGAGGATGATACTGGTTATGTTACACAGCTTAATTTGTTATTTCTATTTCCGATCAATTTGATATTTGAGGCGTGCTATGGCCCTTTGTATATAATATTTTGTATGTTTTTACCAATTCTCGCTTTTTTTCGATAAAATATGTTGGGGTACGCCAATGATGGTCATGTCCCTGGATGTGGAAGATCTGATACTGAATTAATTAGCCTGAAACTGAATTAATAAGTTTGACGTAAATGTCAACCACGTGATTAGATGGATATCATTTTCACAAACTATTATGTTTCCTGCAAAAGCGTCGATTTTTCTCGTATTTCATGCAATACTGAAATATCATTGCACTAACCACGTGTTGATGTAACTGCTTTAATTTATTATAGAAATATTTATTTTGTTCTTTACGATGTGTACTGGAAGAGCATTTCTACCGATTAAATACACGGATTAGAATGCAGAATACGTTCGGACTGTTCTTTAAAGAGTCCCTAACTTGTTTATACAGCAGCTTAGTGATCTAGTCAAACATTATACATCTATAAATTTACATCGAAGTACAGGCATGTGGCCAAACAATCATCGGAGATGTAAACACACAGCCTGTGTGGTATTCTGACACGAGCCAGGTGATCGTGGTATTTATTCAGTCTCTGAAGACACCTTTCGAGATACCAAAATAAAGTGACTTTTTGCTTAGTGAATCGACGTAAACATGAATGTACTGAAACGTGTAACGTTGGTACTAGGTATTACAGAACGAGCTAACATTAATTCGATTGAAATAGTTTTGTGATCAGCAATAACGTATTATAAGATTGTATTCCGAGCTGAAATCGTCGAAACTTATTGAAAAATATGGTCAGGGCAAATTTGCTGCGGAGACCTGAGAGAACATATCTGTAAAATAAGGTAAGGGGGCCGAATTCCATCATCGCCAGACATTATTCTATGTAGGATTCAAAAAATGTGAAAGAAAGTGGGAAACGGACTTATAGATTATATACTAATTGGTACAAATGTCCATAAACTGTTTTAAAGGTTGCTTTAGGAAGTGATATTAAAGAATCTGTCTACTCCGACAATCCAGGGAGCAGATAAACTTACTACAAAGTTTCAAAAGACGTTGTTATGTTATTGTCGCAATCATGATGAAATTCTCCATTTCCTTTATACGATATGAAATTTTTGCTTTGTATTTTGTTTAGGGACATTAAAGAAGGAGCAAACTTAAAGTGGCTCTCTACAGAAGAGTGTCTTTTTCGTGTCCTACTATGACGTTGAAGGACCAAAACAGCCCCATTACAATACAGGGGGCCTTGATATTTTCTTTCCTTGTCTTTTCGTAACTTTCATTCTCGATGTCCCTCTTGAAACCTACTCATATGACCCTGGTATTGCAAGGACGTTTAACCCTGTAAAAGAATTCCCTTGTTAGGAAAACAGAAAATTTAATCATTAAAAATTTCTATTGTTACTTATGCCAGGTGTGTGTGTAACGTTGGCTGAACCTAGTTAACAAAACATAATTATGAGACATATTTAAATGATAACACAAATGATCCCTATAGATTTTGACAGTCAATCGCTTCCTTTATATTTTGAGCTAGTTATTTACTCTATCTATAATTAATCGACTTCACAAAATAATATTCCTTTGTTTTAACGATTCTATCCTGAGGCATGAAAATACAGTATTTTGTCTAAGTTGTTATTGGGAAAAGGAAAATGTAAAAGTTTGGGATTGTCTGTAATACCAGTCTGGTAAATAGATGATTTAAGTGTTTCCAGATAAGAATGAAATAGTCCTCAGCATTTGTCTGTGATATACAGAAAGACGATTAAAGACTGTATGTTGGATTGGATTTATTTGCTGAAGGTGTTCAAGAAGAACTTTGAAATTGAAACTGACAGCTGAATACAAATATGCATTTCTTCATATCGCTCAGTGAACAGGCAGTGCCATTTTGAAGCGGGGTCTCATTAAAGTAGCCGTTGGCTTGGTCACTTAGCAACATACGCTTGGGTCATTGGATGCCACCAAAAACAATTAGGAAAAAAAGATCATTATGATACTCTCTCTGTTAATTGATTTACAGGTAAAACGTACTGTAACCTGTAGATCATTATGTCTCTACAGGTAAAACGTACTGTAACCTGTAGATCATTATGACTCTCCAGGTAAAACGTACTGTAACCTGTAGATCATTATGTCTCTCCAGGTAAAACGTACTGTAACCTGTAGATCATTATGACTCTCCAGGTAAAACGTACTGTAACCTGTAGATCATTATGTCTCTCTCTACAGGTAAAACGTACTGTAACCTGTAGATCATTATGTCTCTACAGGTAAAACGTACTGTAACCTGTAGATCATTATGACTCTCCAGGTAAAACGTACTGTAACCTGTAGATCATTATGACTCTCCAGGTAAAACGTACTGTAACCAGTAGATCATTATGTCTCTCCAGGTAAACGTACTGTAACCTGTAGATCATTATGACTCTCCAGGTAAAACGTACTGTAACCTGTAGATCATTATGTCTCTCCAGGTAAAACGTACTGTAACCTGTAGATCATTATGACTCTCCAGGTAAAACGTACTGTAATCTGTAGATCATTATGTCTCTCTCTACAGGTAAAACGTACTGTAACCTGTAGATCATTATGGCTCTCTCTACAGGTAAAACGTACTGTAACCTGTATATCATTATGACTCTCTCTACAGGTAAAACGTACTGTAACCTGTAGATCATTATGTCTCTACAGGCAAAACGTACTGTAACCTGTAGATCATTATGTCTCTCCAGGTAAAACGTACTGTAACCTGTAGATCATTATGTCTCTCCAGGTAAAACGTACTGTAACCAGCAGATCACTATGACTCTCCAGGTAAACGTACTGTAACCTATAGATCATTATGGCTCTCTCTACAGGTAAAACGTACTGTAACCTGTAGATCATTATGTCTCTACAGGTAAAACGTACTGTAACCTGTAGATCATTATGTCTCTACAGGTAAAACGTACTGTAACCTGTAGATCATTATGTCTCTCTCTACAGGTAAAACGTACTGTAACCTGTAGATCATTATGGCTCTCCAGGTAAACGTACTGTAACCTGTAGATCATTATGACTCTACAGGTAAAACGTACTGTAACCTGTAGATCATTATGGCTCTCTCTACAGGTAAAACGTACTGTAACCTGTAGATCATTATGTCTCTCTCTACAGGTAAAACGTACTGTAACCAGTAGATCATTATGGCTCTCTCTACAGGTAAAACGTACTGTAACCAGTAGATCATTATGACTCTCCAGGTAAAACGTACTGTAACCTGTAGATCATTATGACTCTCCAGGTAAAACGTACTGTAACCTGTAGATCATTATGACTCTCCAGGTAAAACGTACTGTAACCTGTAGATCATTATGTCTCTCTCTACAGGTAAAACGTACTGTAACCTGTAGATCATTATGACTCTCTCTACAGGTAAAACGTACTGTAACCTGTAGATCATTATGTCTCTACAGGTAAAACGTACTGTAACCTGTAGATCATTATGTCTCTCTCTACAGGTAAAACGTACTGTAACCTGTAGATCATTATGTCTCTCCAGGTAAAACGTACTGTAACCTGTAGATCATTATGTCTCTACAGGTAAACGTACTGTAACCTGTAGATCATTATGTCTCTCTCTACAGGTAAAACGTACTGTAACCTGTAGATCATTATGTCTCTACAGGTAAAACGTACTGTAACCTGTAGATCATTATGTCTCTCCAGGTAAAACGTACTGTAACCTGTAGATCATTATGTCTCTCTCTACAGGTAAAACGTACTGTAACCTGTAGATCATTATGTCTCCCCAGGTAAACGTACTGTAACCTGTAGATCATTATGTCTCTCTCTACAGGTAAAACGTACTGTAACCAGTAGATCATTATGACTCTCAAGGTAAACGTACTGTAACCTGTAGATCATTATGTCTGCCCAGGTAAACGTACTGTAACCTGTAGATCATTATGTCTCTCTCTACAGGTAAAACGTACTGTAACCTGTAGATCATTATGACTCTCCAGGTAAAACGTACTGTAACCAGTAGATCATTATGTCTCTCCAGGTAAAACGTACTGTAACCAGTAGATCATTATGACTCTTCAGCTAAAACGTACTGTAACCTGTAGATCATTATGACTCTCTACAGGTAAAACGTACTGTAACCTGTAGATCATTATGGCTCTCTCTACAGGTAAAACGTACTGTAACCTGTAGATCATTATGTCTCTCCAGGTGAACGTACTGTAACCTGTAGATCATTATGGCTCTCTCTACAGGTAAAACGTACTGTAACCTGTATATCATTATGACTCTCTCTACAGGTAAAACGTACTGTAACCTGTAGATCATTATGTCTCTCTCTCTCTCTGTAACCAGGTAAAACAGGTAAAACTGTAAGCTGTAGATCATTATGACTCTCTACAGGTAAAACGTACTGTAACCTGTAGATCATTATGGCTCTCTCTACAGGTAAAACGTACTGTAACCTGTAGATCATTATGACTCTCCAGGTAAAACGTACTGTAATCTGTAGATCATTATGACTCTCAAGGTAAACGCACTGTAACCTGTAGATCATTATGTCTCCCCAGGTAAACGTACTGTAACCTGTAGATCATTATGTCTCTCTCTACAGGTAAAACGTACTGTAACCAGTAGATCATTATGTCTCTACAGGTAAAACGTACTAGACAGGTAAAACGTACTGTAACCAGTAGATCATTATACAGGTAAAACGTACTGTAACCTGTAGATCATTATGACTCTCCAGGTAAAACGTACTGTAACCTGTAGATCATTATGTCTCTCCAGGTAAACGTACTGTAACCTGTAGATCATTATGTCTCTCTCTACAGGTAAAACGTACTGTAACCTGTAGATCATTATGACTCTCCAGGTAAAACGTACTGTAACCTGTAGATCATTATGTCTCTACAGGTAAAACGTACTGTAACCTGTAGATCATTATGTCTCTCCAGGTAAAACGTACTGTAACCTGTAGATCATTATGTCTCTCCAGGTAAAACGTACTGTAACCTGTAGATCATTATGTCTCTCCAGGTAAAACGTACTGTAACCTGTAGATCATTATGACTCTCTACAGGTAAAACGTACTGTAACCTGTAGATCATTATGACTCTCCAGGTAAAACGTACTGTAACCTGTAGATCATTATGACTCTCCAGGTAAAACGTACTGTAACCTGTAGATCATTATGACTCTCCAGGTAAAACGTACTGTAACCTGTAGATCATTATGTCTCTCCAGGTAGAACGTACTGTAACCTGTAGATCATTATGACTCTCCAGCTAAAACGTACTGTAACCTGTAGATCATTATGTCTCTCCAGGTTAAACGTACTGTAACCTGTAGATGACTCTCAGGTAAAACGTACTGTAACCTGTAGATCATTATGTCTCTCCAGGTAAAACGTACTGTAACCTGTAGATCATTATGTCTCTCCAGGTAAAACGTACTGTAACCTGTAGATCATTATGACTCTCCAGGTAAAACGTACTGTAATCTGTAGATCATTATGTCTCTACAGCTAAAACGTACTGTAACCTGTAGATCATTATGGCTCTCTCTACAGGTAAAACGTACTGTAACCAGTAGATCATTATGACTCTCCAGGTAAACGTACTGTAACCTGTAGATCATTATGTCTCTCTCTACAGGTAAAACGTAGTGTAACCTGTAGATCATTATGTCTCTACAGGTAAAACGTACTCTCTATGACTCTCCAGTAAAACGTACTGTAACCTGTAGATCATTATGCTCTCTCTACAGGTAAAAACTGTAACCTGTAGATCACGTACTGTAACCTGTAGATCATTGTCTTAACAGGTAAAACGTACTGTAACCTGTAGATCATTATGTCTCTACAGCTAAAACGTACTGTAACCTGTAGATCATTGACAGGGGAAATGTCACTCTCTCTACAGGTAAAACGTAATGTAACTTTGACTAAGTAGGTGGGAAATGTCACTTTGACTAAGTAGACTGTCGGGGGAAATGTCACTCTTACAAAGTAGACAGTCTGGGGGAAATGTCACTTTTACTAAGTAGACAGTCTGTGGAAATGTCACTCTTACAAAGTAGACAGTCTGTGGGAAATGTCACTCTTACAAAGTAGACAGTCTGGGGGAAATGTCACTTTTACTAAGTAGACAGTCTGTGGAAATGTCACTTTTACTAAGTAGACAGTCTGTGGAAATGTCACTTTGACTAAGTAGGCAGTCTAGGAAATGTCAATCTTACAAAGTAGACAGTCTGGGGGAAGTGTCGCTTACAATGCAGCCAGTTTGAGGGGAAATGTCACTTTTACTAAGTAGACAGTCTGTGGAAATGTCACTCTTACAATGCAGCCAGTTTGAGGGGGACTGTCAGTAGACAGTCTGTGGAAATGTCACTCTTACAATGCAGCCAGTTTGAGGGGAAATGTCAGTAGACAGTTTGAGGGGAAATGTCAGTAGACAGTCTTGGGGAAATGTCACTTTTACTAAGTAGACAGTCTTGGGGAAATGTCACTTTGACTAAGAAGACAGTCTGTGGAAATGTCACTCTTACAATGCAGCCAGTTTAAGGGGAAATGTCAGTAGACAGTTTGAGGGGAAATGTCAGTAGACAGTTTTATGGTAGGTAGATGTTCCATTCATTTCGCCACTTATTTAATGTTGAAATATTTTACAATGATGACTCAGATGGTACCCCCTCCCTACCCTCTTGTTTCTTGTAACCACGACTTCTCTTAACTGTGATGCAGTTGTAAATATTGCCTGTTATTCAATCCATTTGTTGTCGGTAAATGTTGTTGAAATTTGATATTGACATAATCTGTGATGGCTGATTTATTTTAATCTTTTTTAATATCGTCGATGTATTTTTTGTTTTTCATTGAAACTACGTCGTTTTGAAATTCCTTGAGACGTGTTTCGAATCTCCCTCCTGTACCATCGATGTGACTGTAGGTGTTGCATGGAATTTGATAAACCATACCTGTTTTGTCTCCTTTTGAGAGAACATCACATCAGTAAACCGATGCAACCACACAACACTATAGAAGTGACAAACGAAGACAAAATGGTCGTTGTTTACGTCCTGACAGTTTGACACCTGACTTTCGTCCAGTCGTCAAGGCTCCGTCCTTTACACCTTTTGTTTGATAAAGGACATAGACATATTGCAGAACTCCTAAACAGTTTTCAATCGCTGTAAATCTCTGATAATATATATGAATCACATCCAGAACAATAGTTCAAACAGATCAAGAAAACTTACCGCACTCACTCTCCTCATCGATTTATATTTCCTTAAGATATATAATGGTGGTTAACGGTAATTAACCCACCTACAGAATCATCAATTATTGAAATACGGGGAAAAAATCCGTATTATATCATACTTTACATACAGGTTACTTTTCAATTTTCGATTTGGAAAATGGTGCAAATAATCAATAGAATTGTATTACAACAGAAATCCAAGCTGTAATGATCCCACTCAGTTTTAATAGACGTCAGATGTAACCCTTTATTACTATGTTAATGTGCAATACGCGGAACACCTCTAGATGTATTCATCTGCACATATTTCATTTCCAAGCAATTTTATTGTAACAAACAAATAAATATAATTGGCGCGTATTAGATACATGTATTGGCTATTAAGGTACCACGTGACATGGAGTATCACTATCAGACTAATTAGATATGTGTAACAAGTTCCCAGGTAATGAAAACAACACTAGAATCAGTCACCATGGATATATATACCAGTAGTTAATACGCATCAATATGATATATATATTGTGATTTAACCATCCTTGTCAATACACAATGTGTTACACATGATTTTTTCAAACATCGTAGATCGAAATTTTCAATATAAATCACAGTGTTAAAAACTATGTTAATTGCGAAAACAGGGATTTGGTTCCAGCTAACACTTATTCCTTTTAGTGAAGTTCGAAGACAATGTTACTAATCTCATTATCTTATCAGCGGAAAAGAGGAATTCTTCTGTTTGTACATCGGGGACAACAAGAAGTGTGGTCTTTATAATCTAGAGTGAGTTGTCTGACACAATACCATGGTTGGCATGTTGCTAATACGAGCTTGCTGAAGTCGTCTAGAATTAAAAAAAGAAAACAATGACATGTGGTTTATCGATAAAGGAAATCAGAAATAACGACAAGGAAACGAAAAGAAGCTTACAAACGAGATTACTATACTATATTAAATAAACCATACTATTAACAGATATCTAAAAGGTGATGATTTTTGTTAGAAACGATGTAAGTGGTCAGGTCAAGTAAAATGTGATGTAGTGAGAACACGATACTCATTACAGCCATGTATGGCTTTATTGTAAACAACAAAGCGGCATTATAAACAAGAATTTGAAAACAGTTATATCGATAACACAATACTTACTTTCTTTAGAACGTGAGTGTACCTCACTTTATACGTAATATCGTGTTTCAGTCGTGTTGCACTCCAGATCTCTCTGCAGTACTTCGGATGCCTAACACGTTACGTTGGAACCTCTTAACGTTTTGCATTCGACGTTGTGCTGTCAAAAATAGATGAGACGATCCATCTGAAGTTCCATTGCCTCATTTGTCTGTCGCCCAAATGACTTGATGTCACATTGGTCTCTCTCTCCCTCACGTGACGGACCATCCCTAAGGAACAGTTGTACACTTCTTATATCTTGTCAACCAGTACTACACAGAACACAACAGAGCGTCATCGTGTTTGTAAAGAGCAATCCTCTTCTCGGCACGAAAATGTACTTCCTTTTGTTTTAGGTATAATTAGTCACCCCTATATTCTCAAGTACACCATATTGATTTGCTGCAACGGACACTAGCCAAGGTTCACATAAACATGTCAACCATTATTGAAAATGATGAAGTTATTAGCAGCTGGGGTGACATAGGCCTAGATCAGTTATAGTTATCCGAGATTACCGTTGTTCTCCCCTTCATTTTCTTTGCTATTTAACATTGCATTTGTAGAGTCATATGGACAACAAAGGTGACAAAGATTTCATCATGTGATATTGTGTCTGTAAACTTGTCCTCAAATTAAGTATTTTGGCATGATCCAATGTCAGAAATTGTGACAATAATCTGTGGAAGGTTCCTCAATACTTTTACTGAAATTAAAAAGGTACATGGATAAATACAGAGCTATCTTGTTACGTAAGTACTTTTCTACTTTCAACTTAAAACTACATTGCTATCCACCTTGTAAAACCCTTTGATCATGACAAAAAGACCCGACTTTGCTGAGAGTAGTGTCTTTTCTTATGTTACTGTTATACACTGGTGTCGTGGTAAATAATCTTATATTCCCAACAGATATTGGTTAACTCGATGTCTGATATATTGGTTAACTCGATGTCTGATATATTAATTTAATTGATGTCTGATATATTGGTTAACTCGATGTCTGATATGTTGGTTAACTCGATACCTGATATATTGGTTAACTCGATGCCTGATAAATTGATTAACTCGATGTCTGATATATTGGTTAACTCGATGTCTGATATATTGATGTCTGATATATTGGTTAACTCGATGTCTGATATATTGGTTAACTCGATGTCTGATATATTGATGTCTGATATATTGGTTAACTCAATGTCTGATATATTGATAAAATCGATGTCTGATATATTGATGTCTGATATATTGGTTAACTCGATGTCTGATATTTTGGTTAACTCGATGTCAGATATATTGATTAAATCGATGTCTGATATATTGATTAAATTGATGTCTGATATTTTGGTTAACTCGATGTCAGATATATTGATTAAATCGATGTCTAATATATTGGTTAACTCGATGTCTGATCTGTTGGTTAACTCGATGTCTGATTTATTGGTTAACTCGATGTCTGATATATTGATTAAATCGATGTCTGATATATTGATTAAATTGATGTCTGATATATTGGTTAACTCGATGTCTGATATATTGATGTCTGATATATTGGTTAAATCGATGTCTGATATTTTGGTTAACTCGATGTCAGATATATTGATTAAATCGATGTCTGATATATTGATTAAATTGATGTCTGATATATTGGTTAACTCGATGTCTGATATATTGGTTAACTCGATGTCTAATATATTGGTTAACTCGATGTCTGATATATTGATTAAATCGATGTCTGATATATTGATTAAATTGATGTCTGATATATTGGTTAAGTCGATGTCTGATTTATTGGTTAACTTGATGTCTGATATATTGGTTAACTCGATGTCTGATATATTGATTAAATCGATGTCTGATATATTGATTAAATTGATGTCTGATATATTGTTTAACTCGATGTCTGATCTGTTGGTTAACTCGATGTCTGATATATTGGTTAACTCGATGTCTGATATATTGATGTCCGATATATTGATTAACTCGATGCCTGATATATTGATTAACTCGATGTCTGATATATTGGTTAACTCGATGTCTGATATATTGGTTAACTCGATGTCTAGTATATTGGTTAACTCGATGTCTGATCTGTTGGTTAACTCGATGTCTGATATATTGATTAAATCGATGTCTGATATATTGATTAAATTGATGTCTGATATATTGATTAAATCGATGTCAGATCTGTTGGTTAACTCGATGTCTGATATATTGATTAAGTCGGTTAAGTCGATGACTGATATATTGGTTAAGTCGATGTCTGATTTATTGGTTAAGTCGATGTCTGATTTATTGGTTAACTCGATGTCTGATATATTGATGTCCGATATATTGATTAAATTGATGTCTGATATATTGGTTAAGTCGATGTCTGATTTATTGGTTAACTCGATGTCTAATATATTGGTTAACTCGATGTCTGATCTGTTGGTTAACTCGATGTCTGATATATTGGTTAACTCGATGTCTGATATATTGATTAAATCGATGTCTGATATATTGATTAAATTGATGTCTGATATATTGGTTAAGTCGATGTCTGATTTATTGGTTAACTCGATGTCTGATATATTGGTTAACTCGATGTCTGATATATTGATGTCTGATATATTGATTAAATCGATGTCTGATATATTGATTAAGTTGATGTCTGATATATTGGTTAAGTCGATGTCTGATTTATTGGTTAACTCGATGTCTGATATATTGATTAACTCGATGTCTGATATATTGATGTCTGATATATTGATGTCTGATATATTGATTAAATTGATGTCTGATACATTGATTAAATTGATGTCTGATATATTGGTTAAATCGATGTCTGATATATTGATGTCTGATATATTGATTAAATTGATGTCTGATACATTGATTAAATTGATGTCTGATATATTGGTTAAGTCGGTTAAGTCGATGACTGATATATTGGTTAGGTCGGTTAAGTCGATGTCTGATTTATTGGTTAAGTCGATGTCTGATTTATTGGTTAACTCGATGTCTGATATATTGCTTAAATATACGGCTCTATACTTATTATTTGTGTGCAGTGAAACAGTGGCTCTAATGTTTGAATTTTTATGCTTCCGTGGAAAACATATGACAAAATAGTATTCAATAAAGCTCAAAGTTGAGAACATAGATGCAAGAATATAGTAGTACGTGAACACAGGAATAAACAAATACAAGAATTCGTAAATTCCAGAAAACTTGTTTATGTCAAAAGTGAATGTTCATTTGCCAGTTAATATCAAATACCCATTGCTTTTTTGTTTTTGTTTATATATATATATATATATATATATATTTTTTTTTTTTACTATTTTACCATATTTTTATTTGAAAAATGAACGTGCAAATGATCAAGTTTTGAAATGAATTTTTTTCTCTTCATGTCGATTTCGATATTGTGGGCCTCTGAAGACAATACCACCATGTATGTTATTTGATTGTTTTCTACTTGAAATATTTTTACTTGTTGGCATTACAGGCACGGTACGAAATCCTCGAGTTATTTTGACAGTATGTTCAGATTCCTAGAGTCAAAGCCCCTAGATATAATGAGAGCCACAGATAATGTTATCCTTTGCATTCAAGTCTTCAGTTTTAGAGGGAGTGAAATAAATACTCTCTCCTTGTGTCATACCATCACGTCTGTCAGTGTAATCATCTTCTATCAATAAACAGTCATAATTATTGTCAGTAGCAATGATGACCACCATTTACACCGTGTTGTATATGGTCCTTAGATGGTGACCATTTAAACCGTGTTGTATATGGCCCTTAGATGGTGACCATTTAAACCGTGTTGTATATGGCCCTTAGATGGTGACCATTTAAACCGTGTTGTATATGGTCCTTAGATGGTGACCATTTAAACCATGTTGTGTATGGTCCTTAGAGGGTGACCATTTAAACCGTGTTGTATATGGTCCTTAGATGGTGACCATTTAAACCATGTTGTATATGGCCCTTAGATGGTTTCTATTTAAACCATGTTGTGTATGGTCCTTAGATGGTGACCATTTAAACCATGTTGTGTATGGCCCTTAGATGGTGACCATTTAAACCATGTTGTGTATGGCCCTTAGATGGTTTCTATTTAAACCATGTTGTGTATGGCCCTTAGATGGTGACCATTTAAACCATGTTGTGTATGGTCCTTAGATGATGACCATTTAAACCATGTTGTGTATGGTCCTTAGATGGTTTCTATTTAAACCATGTTGTGTATGGCCCTTAGATGGTGACCATTTAAACCATGTTGTGTATGGCCCTTAGATGGTGACCATTTAAACCGTGTTGTATATGGCCCTTAGATGGTGACCATTTAAACCATGTTGTGTATGGTCCTTAGATGGTTTCTATTTAAACCATGTTGTGTATGGCCCTTAGATGGTTTCTATTTAAACCATGTTGTGTAGATGGTGACCATTTAAACCATGTTGTGTATGGTCCTTAGAGGGTGACCATTTAAACCATGTTGTGTATGGTCCTTAGATGGTGACCATTTAAACCATGTTGTGTATGGCCCTTAGATGGTGACCATTTAAACCATGTTGTGTATGGTCCTTAGATGGTGACCATTTAAACCATGTTGTGTATGGTCCTTAGATGGTGACCATTTAAACCGTGTTGTATATGGCCCTTAGATGGTGACCATTTAAACCGTGTTGTATATGGCCCTTAGATGGTGACCATTTAAACCGTGTTGTATATGGTCCTTAGATGGTGACCATTTAAACCGTGTTGTATATGGCCCTTAGATGGTGACCATTTAAACCGTGTTGTGTTTAAATGGTGACTATTTAAACCGTGTTGTATATGGCCCTTAGATGGTGACTATTTAAACCATGTTGTGTATGGTCCTTAGATGGTGACCATTTAAACCGTGTTGTATATGGCCCTTAGATGGTGACCATTTAAACCGTGTTGTGTATGGCCCTTAAATGGTGACTATTTAAACGATGTTGTGTATGGTCCATTCATGTTGTATATGACCCAATCATGTTGTATATTATCCAATCATGTTGTATATGGACCAATCATGTTGTATATGAACCAATCATGTTGTATATGGACCATTCAGATGGTGACCATTTAAACCATGTTGTATATGGCCCTTATATATGGTGACCATTTAAACCATGTTGTATATGGACCCTTATGATATATGACCATTTAAACCATGTTGTATATTATCCAATCATGTTGTATATTATCCAATCATGTTATATATGGGCCAATCATGTTGTATATGGACCAGTCATTATAAATCATGTTGTATATGGCCCAATCATGTTGTATATGAACCAATCATGTTGTATATGGACCAGTCATGTTGTATATGACCCAATCATGTTATATATGGACCAATCATGTTGTATATGGACCAGTCATGTATATGACCCAATCATGTTGTATATGGACCAATCATGTTGTATATGAACCAATCATGTTGTATATGGACCATTCATGTTGTATATGACCCAATCATGTTGTATATTATCCAATCATGTTGTATATTATCCAATCATGTTATATATGGACCAATCATGTTGTATATGAACCAATCATGTTGTATATGGACCATTCATGTTGTATATGACCCAATCATGTTGTATATGACCCAATCATGTTGTATATTATCCAATCCTGTTGTATATTATCCAATCATGTTGTATATGGACCATTCATGTTGTATATGACCCAATCATGTTGTATATTATCCAATCCTGTTGTATATTATCCAATCATGTTGTATATGGACCAATCATGTTGTATATGACCCAATCATGGTGTATATTATCCAATCATGTTGTATATGGACCAATCATTTTGTATATGGACCAATCATGTTGTATATTATCCAATCATGTTGTATATGGACCAATCATGTTGTATATGGACCAGTCATGTATATGACCCAATCATGTTGTATATGGACCAATCGTGTTGTATATGGACCATTCATGTTGTATATGGACCATTCATGTTGTATATTATCCAATCATGTTGTATATGACCCAATCATGTTGTATATGGACCAATCATGTTGTATATGGACCATTCATGTTGTATATGGACCAATCATGTATATGACCCAATCATGTTGTATATGGACCAATCATGTTGTATATGGACCAATCATGTATATGACCCAATCATGTTGTATATGGACCAATCATCTTGTATATGACCCAATCATGTTGTATATGACCCAATCATGTTGTATATGACCCAATCATGTTGTATATTATCCATTCACGGTGGTGAGTTTCGGTATTTATTTTGCAGGACGTAGTAATCTCCTAACAGAGATTCCAATTGATCGTGCCTGACCAAACGAATGATGTGGTTTACATGTCATTTCTATCCCTTCATTGATGTACGCGGACTAAAATCATAATATCCTTTTGTGTTATGTGTTCATAGTATCATGAATGCCTCAGTGTTGGTGAAAAAGGTATCATTTATATTGAAATGTTTACTGATAAATAACTCGTCGTCATAACACTAGGTAAATTTATATATATCGACTTGACGAAAATAGGCGTTCTAACTTATCGATGTTCCATCAAACTGCTTTCACGTTAAATGCGATCGATATAAACACTTTCCCTGTCAGCAGGAACGTGATGTATCAGTAACGTTAGTGACAGAGATGTAGGCAAAAAGACAAATAATTCAATAAAACGTAAAACAAACGCTTTAGACATTAAACCAACACTGTGAATGATGGTAGGATGTCCGTCAGTGGATGTTTCAATTATTTAACCACGGCCCTTGAATAGTCTAAACACTCATCGACACGTACAGCCTACGCGGCCAAAGCGATATCATCGTGGACGCCACTGTTCCATTGCACTTTGATTTTAGTAGTCCGACATTAGTGTGTGTAAATCTTTTACCTCAGCTGTAGAGTGACCCCATCATTAGTAGACACCGTCGTCATGTGACCTCAGCTGTAGAGTGACCCCATCATCAGTAGACACCGTCGTCATGTGACCTCAGCTGTAGAGAGACCCCATCATCAGTAGACACCGTCGTCATGTAACCTCAGCTGTAGAGTGACCCCATCATCAGCAGACACCGTCGTCATGTGACCTCAGCTGTAGAGTGACCCCATCATCAGTAGACACCGTCGTCATGTGACCTCAGCTGTAGAGAGACCCCATCATCAGTAGACACCGTCGTCATGTGACCTCAGCTGTAGAATGACCCCATCATCAGTAGACACCGTCGTCATGTGACCTCAGCTGTAGAGTGACCCCATCATCAGTAGACACCGTCGTCATGTGACCTTAGCTGTTGAGAGACCCCATCATCAGTAGACACCGTCATCATGTGACCTCAGCTGTAGAGTGACCCCATCATCAGTAGACACTGTCGTCATGTGACCTCAGCTGTAGAGAGACCCCATCATCAGTAGACACCGTCGTCATGTGACCTCAGCTGTAGAGTGACCCCATCATCAGTAGACACTGTCGTCATGTGACCTCAGCTGTAGAGTGGCCCATCATTAGTAGACACCGTCGACATGTGACCTCAGCTGTAGAGATACCCCATCATCAGTAGACACCGTCGTCATGTGACCTCAGCTGTAGAGCGACCCCATCATTAGTAGACACCGTCGTCATGTGACCTCAGCTGTAGAGTGACCCTATCACCAGTAGACACCGTCGTCATGTGACCTCAGCTGTAGAGTGACCCCATCATCAGTAGACACCGTCGTCATGTGATCTCAGTTGTAGAGAGACCCCATCATCAGTAGACACCGTCGTCATGTAACCTCAGCTGTAGAGAGACCCCATCATTAGTAGACACCATCGTCATGTGACCTCAGCTGTAGAGAGACCCCATCATCAGTAGACACCGTCGTCATGTGACCTCAGCTGTAGAGAGACCCCATCATCAGTAGACACCGTTGTCATGTGACCTCAGCTGTAGAGAGACCCCATTATCAGTAGACACCGTCGTCATGTGACATCAGCTGTAGAGAGACCCCATCATCAGTAGACACCGTCGTCATGTGACCTCAGCTGTAGAGTGACCCCATCATTAGTAGACACCGTCGTCATGTGACCTCAGCTGTAGAGTCACCCTATCATCAGTAGACACCGTCGTCATGTGACATCAGCTGTAGAGTGACCCTATCACCAGTAGACACCGTCGTCATGTGACATCAGCTGTAGAGTGACCACATCATCAGTAGACACCGTCGTCATGTGACATCAGCTGTAGAGTGACCCTATCACCAGTAGACACCGTCGTCATGTGACCTCAGCGGTATAGTGACTCCATCATTAGTAGACACCGTCGTCATGTGACCTCAGCTGTAGAGAGACCCCATCATCAGTAGACACCGTCGTCATGTGACATCAGCTGTAGAGTGACCCCATCATCAGTAGACACCGTCGTCATGTGATCTCAGTTGTAGAGAGACCCCATCATCAGTAGACACCGTCGTCATGTAACCTCAGCTGTAGAGAGACCCCATCATTAGTAGACACCATCGTCATGTGACCTCAGCTGTAGAGATACCCCATCATCAGTAGACACCGTCGTCATGTGACCTCAGCTGTAGAAAGACCCCATTATCAGTAGACACCGTCGTCATGTAACCTCAGCTGTAGAGTGACCCCATCATCAGTAGAACCCGTCGTCATGTGACCTCAGCTGTAGAGTGACCCCATCATTAGTAGACACCGTCGTCATGTGACCTCAGCTGTACAGAGACCCCATCATTAGTAGACACCGTCGTCATGTGACCTCAGCTGTAGAGAGACCCCATTATCAGTAGACACCGTCGTCATGTGACCTCAGCTGTAGAGTGACCCCATCATTAGTAGACACCGTCGTCATGTGACCTCAGCTGTAGAGTGACCCCATCATCAGTAGACACCGTCGTCATGTGACCTTAGCTGTAGAGTGACCCCATCATCAGTAGACACCGTCGTCATGTGACCTTAGCTGTAGAGATACCCCATCATCAGTAGACACCGTCGTCATGTGACCTCAGCTGTAGAGTGACCCCATCATCAGTAGACACCGTCGTCATGTGACCTTAGCTGTAGAGAGACCCCATCATCAGTAGACACCGTCGTCATGTGACCTCAGCTGTAGAGTGACCCCATCATTAGTAGACACCGTCGTCATGTGACCTTAGCTGTAGAGATACCCCATCATCAGTAGACACCGTCGTCATGTGACCTTAGCTGTAGAGATACCCCATCATCAGTAGACACCGTCAGCATATGTCTGTTGTTATATGTCTCACGTGTTCCCAATTTTCCATAACAACAGGATTAAACAAATTTATTTTTCTCTTTGTATTTATTGTCCTTATAACCCAAACATTTTTTTTATATTCTATATTTTTATATTCAGTGACATGAGACACACACAGGATATAGATAACAGAAGAACATCATCTGTAAGTTATCAACTATACAGTTCCGTCCATTGATAATTTGACAAAATACTTGGTGGTTATTTTGTCGTAACAGATAAGGCCTAGGTGAGAACATTTAATTTTAATAAGAATGAAATTCATGCTAAAAATACAAACGTATGTTTAAATCGATGTACAGGGCAAAACGCCAGCTATTGGAAAGAGATACAAAAGGCATTCTTTATTCTTGTTTAAGTTATTTATGATGCTTACGCTCTGTCGAATATATGAAGTTGGTAGTCTTAAAGGTTCATTTACAGAATAGGTCACGCAAGGACTGACTTAGGTACACGTGAACCAAATCAGGCAAGGAGCTATTAACAGGTAGATGATGTAGTCCTACTTATTCAAGGCTCACAGACTTTTTAGAATAGACCAATAAATATTCAAGCACGCTGTTATTACCTTTACTACGAGTTTGTCATTCCATATGAGTTGAAAAGACGTCCTTGGACAGCCATGAATAATCTATAGCAAAGGGAAAAGTACCTACATGGATACCTTACGACTAGTGAATGTCACTGAAAATAGAAACAGAGTTGTGATTTAAACAAGGTAACGGGATTATATTTCACTTTTGTTCTTATTATCAGGCAGATTCCAATAAGTCTGACTATCGACCAACACAAACATAACTAATGACAAATTACAGGAATTAAATATTGAAAACTCTCTGGTATTTAAATTCTAATTGGAGTTGACTACTGCGCATAGTATACAGTACACTGACCACACAAACAGTACACTGACCACACAAACAGTACAAAAACTGACCACAGAAACAGTACACTGACCACAGAAACAGTACAAAGACTGACCACACAAACAGTACAAAGACTGACCACACAAACAGTACACTGACCACAGAAACAGTACAAATACTGACCACAGTACAAAGACTGACCACACACACAGTACATTGACCATAGAAACAGTACACTGACCACACAAACGGTACACTGACCACAGAGACAGTACAAAGACTGACCACATAAACAGAACACTGACCACAGAAACAGTACACTGACCACACAAACAGTAAACTGACCACACAAACAGTACAAAGACTGGCCACACAAACAGTACACTGACCACATAAACAGTACACTGACCACACAAACAGTACAAAGACTGACCACACAAACAGTACAAAGACTGACCACACAAACAGTACACTGACCACACAAACAGTACAAAGACTGACCACACAAACAGTAAACTGACCACAGAAACAGTACAAAGACTGGCCACACAAACAGTACACTGACCACATAAACAGTACAAAGACTGACCACACAAACAGTACAAAGACTGACCACACAAACAGTACACTGACCACACAAACAGTACAAAAACTGACCACACAAACAGTACAAAGACAGACCACACAAACATTACAAAGACTGACCACACAAACAGTACAAAGACTGACCACACAAACAGTACACTGACCACACAAACAGTACACTGACCACACAAACAGTACAAAGACTGACCACACAAACAGTACAAAGACTGACCACACAAACAGTACAAAGACAGACCACACAAACATTACAAAGACTGACCACACAAACAGTACACTGACCACACAAACAGTACAAAGACTGACCACACAAACAGTACACTGACCACACAAACAGTACAAAGACTGACCACACAAACAGTACACTGACCACACAAACAGTACAAAGACTGACCACACAAACAGTACAAAGACAGACCACACAAACATTACAAAAACTGACCACACAAACAGTACAAAGACTGACCACACAAACAGTACACTGACCACAGAGACAGTACAAAGACTGACCACATAAACAGAACACTGACCACAGAAACAGTACACTGACCACATAAACAGTAAACTGACCACACAAACAGTACAAAGACTGGCCACACAAACATTACAAAGACAGACCACACAAACATTACAAAGACTGACCACACAAACAGTACACTGACCACACAAACAGTACACTGACCACACAAACAGTACAAAGACTAACCACACAAACAGTACACTGACCACACAAACAGTACACTGACCACACAAACAGTACAAAGACTAACCACACAAACAGTACACTGACCACACAAACAGTACAAAGACTGACCACACAAACAGTACACTGACCACACAAACAGTACAAAGACTGACCACACAAACAGTACAAAGACTGACCACACAAACAGTACACTGACCACACAAACAGTACAAAGACTGACCACACAAACAGTACAAAGACAGACCACACAAACATTACAAAAACTGACCACACAAACAGTACAAAGACTGACCACACAAACATTACAAAAACTGACCACACAAACAGTACAAAGACTAACCACACAAACAGTACACTGACCACACAAACAGTACAAAGACTGACCACAGAGACAGTACACTGACCACACAAACATTACAAAGACTGACCACACAAACAGTACACTGACCACACAAACAGTACAAAGACTGACCACACAAACAGTACAAAGACAGACCACACAAACATTACAAAAACTGACCACACAAACAGTACAAAGACAGACCACACAAACATTACAAAAACTGACCACACAAACAGTACAAAGACTGACCACACAAACAGTACACTGACCACACAAACAGTACAAAGACTAACCACACAAACAGTACACTGACCACACAAACAGTACACTGACCACACAAACAGTACAAAGACTAACCACACAAACAGTACACTGACCACACAAACAGTACAAAGACTGACCACCACACAAACAGTACACTGACCACACAAACAGTACAAAGACTGACCACACAAACAGTACACTGACCACACAAACAGTACAAAGACTGACCACACAAACAGTACAAAGACAGACCACACAAACATTACAAAAACTGACCACACAAACAGTACAAAGACTGACCACACAAACAGTACACTGACCAGAGACAGTACAGACTGACCACAAAAAAGAACACTGACCACACAAACAGTACACTGACCACATAAACAGTAAACTGACCACACAAACAGTACAAAGACTGGCCACACAAACATTACAAAGACAGACCACACAAACATTACAAAGACTGACCACACAAACAGTACACTGACCACACAAACAGTACACTGACCACACAAACAGTACACTGACCACACAAACAGTACAAAGACTAACCACACAAACAGTACACTGACCACACAAACAGTACACTGACCACACAAACAGTACAAAGACTAACCACACAAACAGTACACTGACCACACAAACAGTACAAAGACTGACCACACAAACAGTACACTGACCACAGAGACAGTACACTGACCACACAAACAGTACACTGACCACACAAACAGTACAAAGACTGACCACACAAACAGTAAACTGACCACACAAACAGTACAAAGACTGGCCACACAAACAGTACACTGACCACATAAACAGTACAAAAACTGACCACACAAACAGTACAAAGACTGACCACACAAACAGTTCAAAGACAGACCACACAAACATTACAAAGACTGACCACACAAACAGTACAAAGACTGACCACACAAACAGTACACTGACCACACAAACAGTACACTGACCACACAAACAGTACAAAGACTGACCACACAAACATTACAAAAAATGACCACACAAACAGTACAAAGACTGATCACACAAACAGTACACTGACCACACATACAGTACACTGACCACACAAACAGTACACTGACCACACAAACAGTTTACTGACCACACAAACAGTTCACTGACCACACAAACAGAACAATGACCACACAAACAGTACAAAAACTGACCACACAAACAGTACAAAGGTACATAGATAGTGGGACATAGGGTTAACGAAAGGTACTTAGAGAGTGGGACATAGGGTTAACCAAATGTACTTAGAGAGTGGAACAAAGGGTTAACCAAATGCATTTAGAGAGTAGGACATAGGGTTAACCACAGGTACTTAGAGAGTGGGACATATGGTTAACCAAAGGTACTTAGAGAGTGGGACATAGGGTTAACCAAACGTACATAGAGAGTGGAACGTAGGGTTAACCTAAGGTACTTAGAGATTGGGACATAGGGTTAACCAATATTTAGAGAGTAGGACATAGGGTTAACCAAAGCTACTTAGAGAGTGGGACATAGGGTTAACCAAAGGTACTTAGAGAGTGGGACATAGGGTTAACCAATATTTAGAGAGTAGGACATAGGGTTAACCACAGGTACTTAGAGAGTGGGACATATGGTTAACCAAAGGTACTTAGAGAGTGGGACATAGGGTTAACCAAACGTACATAGAGAGTGGAACGTAGGGTTATCCTAAGGTACTTAGAGATTGGGACATAGGGTTAACCAATATTTAGAGAGTAGGACATAGGGTTAACCAAAGCTACTTAGAGAGTGGGACATAGGGTTAACCAAAGGTACATAGAGGGTGGGACATAGGGTTAATCAAAGGTACTTAGCGAGTGGGACAAAGGGTTAACCAAAGCTACTTAGAGAGTGGGACATAGGGTTAACCAAAGGTACTTAGAGAGTGGGACATAGGGTTAGCCAAATGTGCTTAGAGAGTGGAACAAATTGTTAACCAAAGGCATTTAGAGAATAGGACATAGGGACCAAAGGTACTTAGAGAGTGGGACATATGGTTAACCAAAGGTACATAGAGGGTGGGACATAGGGTTAATCAAAGGTACTTAGCGAGTGGGACATATGGTTAACCACAGGTACATAGAGAGTGGTACATAGGATTAACCGAAGGTACTTAGAGGGAGGGATATAGGGTTAACCAAAGGTACTTAGACAGTGGGTCATATGGTTAACCAATAGTACTAAGAGGGTGGGATATAGGGTTAACCAAAGGTACTTAGACAGTGGGTCATATGGTTAACCAATAGTACTAAGAGGGTGGGACAAAGGGTTAACCAAAGGTACGAGAGGGTGGTACATAGGGTAAACCAAAGGTTCTTAGAGAATGGTACATAAGGTTAACCAAAGGTACTTAAGGAGTGGTACATAGGGTTAATCAAAGGTACTTAGAGAGTGGGACATAGGGTTAACCAAAGGTACGTAGAGAGTAGGACACAGGGTTAACCAAATGTACTTAGACAGTGGGACATATGGTTAACCAAAAGTACATAGAGGGTGGGACATAGGGTTAATCAAAGGTACTTAGCGAGTGGGACAAAGGGTTAACCAAAGGTACGAGAGAGTGGAACATAGGGTTAATCAAAGGTACTTAGAGAGTAGGACACAGGGTTAACCAAATGTACTTAGAGAGTGGGACATAGGGTTAACCAAAGGTACATAGAGAGTGGGACAAAGGGTTAGCCAAATGAACTTAGACTGTGGGTCATATGGTTAACCAAAGGTACATAGAGAGTGGGACATAGGGTTAACCAATGGCATTTAGAGAGTAGGACATAAGGTTAACCAAAGGTACTTAGAGAGTGGGACATAGGGTTAACCAATGGCATTTAGAGAGTAGGACATAGGGTTAACCAAATGTACGAGAGAGTGGGACATAGGGTTAACCAAAGGTACTTAGAGAGTGGGACAAAGGGGTAACCAAAGGTACGAGAGAGTGGAACATAGGGTTAACCAAAGGTACATAGAGATTGGGACATAGGGTAACCAATGGCATTTAGAGAGTAGGACATAGGTTTAACCAAAGGTACGAGAGAGTGGGACATAGGGTTAACCAAATGTACTTAGAGAGTGGGACAAAGGGTTAGCCAAATGAACTTAGACAGTGAGTCATATGGTTACCAAAGATACTAAGATAGTGGGACATAGGGTTAACCAAAGGTACTTAGAGAGCGGGACAAAGGGTTAACCAAAGGTACTTAGAGAGTGGGACATAGGGTTAACCAAAATTTTCTTAGAGAGCGGGACAAAAGGTTAACCAAAGGTTCTTTGAGAGTAGGACACAGGGTTAACCAAATGTACGAGAGAGTAGGTCATAGGGTTAACCAAAGGTACATAGAGGGTGGGATATAGGATTAACCAAACGTACTAAAAATAGAGACATAGGGTTAACTAAAGGTACTTAAGGTGGAGCCATAGGGTTAACCAAAGGTACTTAAAGGCTGGGACATAGGGTTAACCAAAGGTACTTAAAGGGTGGGACATAGGGTTAACCAAAGGTACTTAGAGGGTGGGATATAGGGTTAACTAAAGGTACTTAGAGAGTGGGACATATGGTTAACCAAAGGTACTTAAAGGGTGGGACATAGGGTTAACCAAATGTACTGAGAGGGTGGGACATAGGGTTTACCAAAGGTACTTAGAGAGTGGGACATAGGGTTAACCAAAGGTACTTAAAGGGTGGGACATAGGGTTAACCAAATGTACTGAGAGAGTGGGACATAGGGTTAACCAAAATAATAATCAATATCCGAATCAATAATCAATACACGAACTAATTACTTTATTTAACGGATTTTACGTGTATCATTACAGCCTTTCAGTGGATGAGAACTAATAAATTCAACGATAAAATCTTTATATACTTCTCTCATTTACATTGTAATACACTCGTTAGATACGGTGTAAACATATAAATAGCAACATTGGGTAAAATTCATGTCACATGTTTAATGCCAATATTAGCACAGGGCTGTTCTGATGTCAAATTAATTTTTTATCTCAAGATGTTTAAAGATTAATATAACGAGAAATAATGGTATGTGTAAAATCATGATATGTGCTGTCACAATCAGTTCAGTAATAAAGGTAGGTGTACTACATGTAGGTAGTCAGCATATCATCGTCCTACAATGTTTGACTAGTACCTGTGTCCCGAAATTACCGTTAGTCATTGTCACATGTCCCGAAATAAACTCTATATTTATCGATATTTTTATTTCAAGAAATAATGCAAGTTAAGACAATAAATAATGAAATACACAGCAGACCTTTACCTTCATATGTGTGATTCTTTCTTCTTTATTTCGAAATATATTCACTTCCCTAGCTTGCTTATTAAACGTTATTTCTATATCCATATTCCCTCCCTTTTCATTTTTTCCCTACAGAAGCTAAAATTCTAGCAAATATTTAAAAATGGAAACGGATGGGTATCACGAAGTTAAACTCGTCTTGTCCGAACAAGAGATGTGGATTAACAGTTGATTTTCAGGTTGTATACGTACCGTGTGTATGATAAAGAATATGAAAAAGCATGATTGAAGTAAAAAGGGAAAGAAAATATCTGTTGATTATGATGTAAAAAAAGAACATATTTATTTGTTTGTTCATGAAATGTCAGCAAACTTTTTGTTTTGTTTTTATTTCTAGCAATTTCCGTTGAGCTTCAGTCTGTTTGATTGTTTCGTACATGCCATCACTTATTTCTATGTGTCCTGCAAAAATGTCATAAAGGAATGAATGCATGATAAATTTTCCCTTTCTTATTCTAGATTTACCGAAAAAACGAATTTCAAAGTCCGTGTCAAGCCACATCTGTTTCTTTATGAATTAAATAAGGTTAAGCTGTCGAACAGAAACTACCAATATATACCATTTCCCCCTTTATTTCCTCCAGAAATGATGTTTATAAATAGAAAGGCATACTTAGCATACAAAGTTACTTTAGATGTTGAAATTACATTTCAGAATTAATAGTTATTAATTGGTTAACGCTGTTTGAGCATTTCATACAAAAAATCATAAATTTGCTAATTTGAAATGTTCTACATCTTCATTAGACATATCATAGTTTAATACACTTCCTAATAAGGTATTAGGCTATGATCAGTACAAAAAGCTAAGCTAAGCCATGTAATTCTCTCGCGTTGTTGAAGTACGTTATGGCCCAAACCGGCCACCATACTTTTAAATCTACCTGTATGACACCCAACACTCTTGTAGTCGTCGTCTGCATGCAGACAGATCCCCTTCAGTGACCTATTTGCTATGTGTCAATACACGATACAAGTATAGGTGAATGGCTTGGCTATTGCAAAATTCTCCCCAAGAGTGGTCAACGGGGCGTGGAGTGCTGGGTATACCTATGTGTAGTCTTTAGATTTCAGGTAGGATACGGGGTAACGCTCGCTAGCAATGTCGAGAATTGGAGCCATGGATGACGGTAAGTGTCGCTCATACGAGCAACCCTTGTGAATTTATCAACAGTATATAAAAGCGATAAAATGATGGTTGCTAATCACAAAGAATACCGATAATACACGATGTAGCAGTGAAATATGTATATAAAGTGATAAACATCTATGGGACGTATATTGTATGTGCAATGTAAATGTCAACACGGAAAGTAACTTGTCCGGTGGGTATCACAAACTGTCTTAGTAGAAACGTAACGTAGACTTCTCGTATCGAATGGTTTTACCCATTTTGTAAAATGTCCTAATCATAGATTTATACCTTTATGTACCGTCAGATGACATTGTTAACATAATCTGCTTACGATTAATACGTACATTAGAACTGTGTTTCTGTTGATGCATGCCTCTAACGGACTCCAACGTTTATGTAGAGGGTTAGTATACCACTGTTTCTTACTACATACCACTAATTTGTTTAAGGATGCAATATATGCACAAGGTCTGTAAGATATAAAAATCATTTACCGACTACAAACGAGGTATCTATCAAACAGGTCTGTCAACAAGCTAATGCCATCTTTAATTATGCATTTCTTTATTTCATCAATAAGATGTGCTTCCTTTTCCATAATGTAACACCCTTCTCATCAATAAAATCTGCTATCATACTTTCCATTACACTGTATGGAACATCCCTCCTCCTACCCTCATCCCCAGCATCAATAAGCTCTGCTTTCATCCTTCTATAATATAACTCCCTCCCCATCAATAAGATCTTCCACCATCCTATCTATAATATAACTCCCTCCCCATCAATAAGATCTTCCACCATCCTGTCTATAACATAACTCCCTCCCCCATCAATAAGATCTTCCACCATCCTGTCTATAATGTAACTCCCTCCCCCCATCAGTAAGATCTTCCACCATCCTGTCTATAATGTAACTCCCTCCCCCCATCAATAAGATCTTCCACCATCCTGTCTATAATATAACTCCCTCCCCTTCCCCATCAATAAGATCTTCCACCATCCTGTCTATAATATAACTCCCTCCCCATCAATAAGATCTTCCACCATCCTGTCTATAATATAACTCCCTCCCCATCAATAAGATCTTCCACCATCCTATCTATAATATAACTCCCTCCCCTATCAATAAGATCTTCCACCATCCTGTCTATGACTCCCTCCCCCATCAATAAGATCATTTGATATAACTTCCTCCCCATCAATAAGATCTTCCACCATCCTATCTATAATATAACTCCCTCCCCATCAATAAGATCTTCCACCATCCTATCTATAATATAACTCACTCCCCCATCAATAAGATCTTCCACCATCCTGTCTATAATATAACTCCCTCCCCCATCAATAAGATCTTCCACCATCCTATCTATAATATAACTCCCTCCCCTATCAATAAGATCTTCCACCATCCTGTCTATAATATAATTCCCTCCCCATCAATAAGATCTTCCACCATCCTATCTATAATATAACTCCCTCCCCATCAATAAGATCTTCCACCATCCTGTAACTCCCTCCCCCATCAATAAGATCTTCCACCATCCTGTCTATAATATAACTCCCTCCCCATCAATAAGATCTTCCACCATCCTATCTATAATATAACTCCCTCCCCCATCAATAAGATCTTCCACCATCCTGTCTATAATATAACTCCCTCCCCATCAATAAGATCTTCCACCATCCTGTCTATAATGTAACTCCCTCTTCCACCATCCTGTCTATGACTCCCTCCCCCATCAATAAGATCTTCCACCATCCTGTCTATAATATAACTCCCTCCCCCCATCAATGATCTTCCCCCATCAATAAGACCATCCTATATGTAACTCCCTCCCCCATCAATAAGATCTTCCACCATCCTGTCTATAATATAACTCCCTCCCCCATCAATAAGATCTTCCACCATCCTGTCTATAATGTAACTCCCTCCCCCATCAATAAGATCTTCCACCATCCTGTCTATAATATACCTCCCTCCCCCCATCAATAAGATCTTCCACCATCCTCAATAACATCTATAATATAACATCCCCCCCCATCAATAAGATCTTCCACCATCCTGCCTATAATATAACTCCCTCCCCAATCAGTAAGATCTTCCACCAAGATCTTCCCCCCACCATCATGTAACTCCCCCTCCCAAATCAGTAAGATCTTCCACCATCCTGTCTATAATATAACTCCCTCCCCCATCAGTAAGATCTTCCATCACCCTTTCTATAATGTAGCTCCCTCCCCCATCAATAAGATCTTCCACCATCCTGTCTATAATATAATTCCCTCCCCCCCATCAATAAGATCTGCTGTCATTCGTCCTATAAGGTTACTCCTCCACCTTTATAAGCTGGGATATTTAACCTTAATTGTGTATGCTATATGGTGTCTCTTGATAAGCCCAGTAGTCCATTCACATGCCGTTCATTATGCTATAGTAATCTGTTGTCTCTCTTGGCGTATTCAAGTTGTTAAAATGTATTTATTCTTATTTCTAATTAAACAGTATGTTATATACATCAATGTATATCAGATAATGAGTCACATGTCATGCAGGCTTACAGTACTTGTCTTTACTTACTCTGTTTGTGCATGTATGTGTGTTAGTAAATTGTACAGTGTATATGTAATGTTTTCAAAAGTGGAGAATGCATGTATTCAAAAAATTTGCATGAAACTATGTATACTTACGAGTCCTGTAAATTTTCATACATAAACCTAGACTATCTGTTCTCCCTTGATCTAATCTTAACTGACTTACCACAGAAATCAGTTATCTGTTTTCATGTATACTTTGTTTCACAAATTGCTTATTTAGGTTTCATTTGCAAATTTAAGCTTGAATCTACATCCCAGAGTATGGTTACATTTAATTGTTACTTGTGAATGTGTTATTGATGAGTTACATTCCAGAGTATGGTAACATCTAATTGTTACTTGTGAATGTGTTATTGATGAGTTACATTCCAGAGTATAGTAACTTTTAATTGTTACTTGTGAATGTGTTATTGATGAGTGACATTCCATAGATAGGCTCCCTCTTCATTTAATTGGAAGTTTATTTGTTGTGTTTATCACCTCATGAACAGCCAGGGTCAGTAATGTGAAGAACAATAACTCTTAAAGCAGAATTTACAGTATTTCCTTCTTCAGAATGATAGTTACCTTTGACATTTCATTAAATACTTTTAGAAAATGACCTTTGACATCACCTTCAGTGATGACTTTTGCCATGACCTTGACCTATGATGTTTTACCTTGTCTTGGCAATGATCTTGGAATGTACATTTTAGAACATGATTGACATATTAGAGAAATTTGACGGGTAGAAACTTCTCTGATAAATGAAAGAATGAAGTAAAATACCATCATAGATGATACCTGCATTCTAGTTTCCTAAAAATTTGTTGAAGTTTTTGTTGTGAAACCTTAGACATTGCAATCTGCTCCACAAAGAGAACATAAGGAGGTTGTAAGTGATGCAGAGGAGGATAGCTTACACATCTACTAAATATTAGTTGTCATGCTAGGAAGGATTGATCACATGGCAGGCAGTATGGCATATCAGTTCCTGAATTGGATTTAGAAAAATATTCTCGCCTCATGCATAATCATTGTTTGTTACTGTCTGCAGGCAGACTGACAACAAACTCAATGGAACAAGTATTTTTATCATTGTCACCATGTGCATGATTGTAGGACAAATAAACAAAGCCTGTGAAATATATCCTGCTACAATTTTCAGTTGATATTTTTATGGTTGTACAACAATAATATGTGTATGTATATAGAATCAGTTATTATTTGTGCTGTAGCTTTCATTTGTCGTTGCAATGATACCAGTCTAGTTTGTTGTGATTGTTTTCTTGAAATCTATTATGTCTGGAGAGCGTTGTCTTGTTTCATCAGTTTTTGTTATGTTTACTCTCAAAGGAAAATATTGTCTTACCTGATGGTAGAATGGGATAGAAATGGAATACCAGTTAAATCTTCGAAATCTAAGCAGTATACCAATCAACATATGTCAAGGTCTGTTTTATTCCCGGAAGGAATGCATTGTAACTGAAATCTGACACCAGTGACACCTGAAAAGCATTCTATGATATAGAATATATATTTGTATATATTCTACAATAAGGAAAACCAAAATGACAGCAATTATCACAGGAGGTTAAGGAAATAAAGAAAGTGGTTACTTCTATCAGGATTAGGTCATAAACAAGAGTTCTCTGGGTGTGCCAGGGTGTGGAATAGAGTCTCTGCTACCTCTAGATTGGTCTTTCCAGGATTTTTCTGTTTTGATTTTTCACTTTTTCATCTCGCTCTAGATATTATTGTGAGGAGGCTTTTTATTTTGTTTCTGTTTTGTTTTGTATTTGTCTGCTTTTTATATTTAAATGTCCAAATGAAAGCATTTGAATGACATTTCAGACAACCTGACGTTATAGTTATTATTCATTTTTTCAAAATAATCTTATTTACTGAAGTTCTTCAGTTGTAGGGGTTAAAGGAAATTAATTCACTTCTTTGTGGATGAGGAAAATGAAAATGAAATGTAAATCTTTGTGGTAAGAGGGACAAATTTTTAACGAAGGTTTATCCGTCTTGACCTGAAACAGATTTTTTTAGGAAAAGCATATTCCAAGTTGCATAAAAATTATCCACATATATTCAGATGAAAGGATATTGGTCGACAATAACGGTCAATCGCAGAATCCTTACACACCTGAGCAGACAACACACTGGCCACCTAAGGAACCAGTCGATGCACCAACCTATCGCTCCATAGAAATGCAGCAGTCTACCTCGTACCAGGCAAAGCCTTTTGACGAAAGTAAGATTTCAGTAGACGATTTCCTGAAATTTAGAATATCATCCCTTTTCACTTCACTGGTTAGTTGCCTCATTTTGCACTTGATTGTTATGGAATATATAAGCCCACCATCTGATGATGGTTAGCTATTCAAATTGCCCTGGGTCCGCAGTCTGTCATCTGTCCATCCAAAAACAGTATTTGTTATCACTATTTCTTAAAAAAAGCACTCAATGGATCACTCTCAAATTTCATATGTGTGTTTCCTTTGGGCTCTAGTTGTGCCCATGTAATTTTGGGACTGATCAGACAAACAAGATGGTCGACAGATGACCATCTTGGATTTTGACTTTGAAAATTGTCATCGCTATTTTTTGAGAAGTACTGGATGCATCTTTCAGAAATTTCATATGTAGGTTTCTCTTTTTGCCTAGTTGTGCCTATTCAATATTGGGACTTATCAGAAAAACAAAATGGCCAACAGGCAGCCATCTTGGATTTTGTCGAGTAAAGATTGTTAGCCCTATTTCCTAAGAAGTACTGAAAAGATATCTGTCAAATTTCCTTCTTATGTTCCCTTTGTTCTCTCCTTGAACCGATTTGATTTTGGGATTGATCAGAAGAAACAAAATGTCTTCAAGGTTGCCATTTTGGATTCGGCAGGTTAAGATTATCATCACTATTTCTGTAAAGGAATGTTCAAATGTCTTATCATTAAGAGCAAAAACAGAAAAGAGAAGAAAAAAGAAGGGAAAAGAGCTAACTTTCAAAGAGCAAATAAAGATCAAACAATGGAAGGATCTCTCTGGGATCTCGTTTGACATTAAGCATGCCTGTTGAAGGAAAGGTCAAATTTCACTTTGTAAAAATGCCAACAAGCGAATTATAAATTTGATCTCTTTGTTCTGCAGTAAACCTGCCTGTCAAGAAAGGTCTCTGAGTCTGAATTGTTGACCCCTAAAACCTATTAACAGAATTAATCATATATTTATTATTTCCCTTTCAAGATGTTTCCATTTCTTGATGCTTCACTAATTAAGTGTTATCTTCAGACTGTGTGATTTATGATAGGAAAGTTCAGGTGTCCTTATTGCTTGTTAGGTTTTGCCAATTACAACATTTTGATTGTAACTGTAGGGTGAGGAACAAGCTATCATTAAAAATCTCCTTTGGCTTTTGAACATGATCTCTGCTCTTATCGTATTTTTGTGTGTACATGTAAAATGCCTGATGTGAGTTTATTAATCTGAGAATAATGTGTGCTTGCCTTAAAATAAACTTAACATTTCATTAGCAGGCATTTAATATTACCATGGGCCATAACACAAAAAAACCTGTACATATTGACCTCATTACCATGGTAACCAGTTTCGTTGAAATGGGTTCACATGTTTAGGCAGAAAGACAAACAAGCTGATTCCAGAATACTCCCCCCACCACTAACTTAGTTCAGTAAGAAACAGCAATCTATAATTGGTATTATGATACTGGTGATATCACATCAGTATGGACTGTGCAATTTTTTCCTCCCCGGAGAATTTGGTTGCTTTTTTAACAAGGTCACTGTAACAAGTGAGTGGCTGGTTTCAGACAATCATTTGTTTGCCAATACAAAAGTAAATATGCTGTACTTAATGAGGAATCATACCAGCCTTTAAAACGGTTCAGTGTTATTATCGATTTCCTACTCAGTGGTTCTGAAATCAATGGTCAGGTTATAATGTACCTGGTGATATAGTTTGACATTGTTAGATCTATCCTTAGCAACAATGGCCGACAACAACAGGTCTATTAAACATACAGATTGTGCATACCAATGCTTTCTTTGTATCTGTATTGATGTCACTGTAATGCTACCAGTGGTGACATAGCTGGTAAATTGTAGCCATCATGGTGTCCATTTCTGTAATGACCGACAAACAGCCATATTACTGTTTTCCTCTGAAGATACTTTAACTGATTAAACTGTACTATTTTGTAATTAGTGTTTTCCAGACATTCCTATTTGCTTGTGCTTGAATTTTCTGTAGACTTAAAATGAATAAGGCACTGAAACCGAGGTTTATGGTATCTATTTTTAGAAACAAACGTGACCAATGTTGCTATAGACAAAAAAAAAATCGTACAACTACTTGATTTAACCATTGTTGAGATATGAGTATATTTTATGTTGAAAGACACAAACCTGACTGAGTTTGATGTTGAGAGAAACAAACCTGACTGAGTTTGATGTTGAGAGAAACAAACCTTACTGTGTTTGATGCTGGGAGAAACAAGCCTGACTGAGTTTGATGTTGAGAGAAACATACCTGACTGAATTTAATGTTGAGAGAAACAAGCCTGACTGAATTTAATGTTGGGAGAAACATACCTGACTGAATTTGATGCAGAAAGAAACAAACCTGACTGAGTTTGATGCTGGGAGCAACAAACCTGACTGAGTTTGATGCTGAGAGAAACCAACCTGACTGAGTTTGATGTTGAGAGAAACAAACCTTACTGTGTTTGATGCTGGGAGAAACAATCCTGACTGAGTTTGATGTTGAGAGAAACAAGCCTGACTGAATTTAATGCTGAGAGAAACAATCCTGACTTAGTTTGGCACTGGGAGCAACAAACCTGACTGAGTTTGATGCTGGGAGAAACAAACCTGACTGAGTTTGATGTTGAGAGAAACATACCTGACTGAATTTAATGCTGAGAGAAACAATCCTGACTGAGTTTGATGTTGAGAGAAACAATCCTGACTGAATTTAATGCTGAGAGAAACAATCCTGACTGAGTTTGATGTTGAGAGAAACATACCTGACTGAATTTAATGCTGAGAGAAACAAGCCTGACTGAGTTTGATGTTGAGAGAAACATACCTGACTGAATTTAATGCTGAGAGAAACAATCCTGACTGAGTTTGATGTTGAGAAAAACAAACCTGACTGAGTTTGATGCTGGGAGCAACAAACCTGACTGAGTTTGATGCTGGGAGCAACAAACCTGACTGAGTTTGATGTTGAGAGAAACAAACCTTACTGTGTTTGATGCTGGGAGAAACAATCCTGACTGAGTTTGATGTTGAGAGAAACAAACCTGACTGAATTTAATGCTGAGAGAAACAATCCTGACTGAATTTAATGCTGAGAGAAACAATCCTGACTGAGTTTGATGTTGAGAGAAACAATCCTGACTGAATTTAATGCTGAGAGAAACAATCCTGACTGAGTTTGATGTTGAGAGAAACATACCTGACTGAATTTAATGCTGAGAGAAACAAGCCTGACTGAGTTTGATGTTGAGAGAAACATACCTGACTGAATTTAATGCTGAGAGAAACAATCCTGACTGAGTTTGATGTTGAGAGAAACAAACCTGACTGAGTTTGATGCTGGGAGAAACAAACCTGACTGAGTTTGATATTGTGAGAAACAAACCTGACTGAGTTTGATGCTAAGAGAAGCAAACCTGACTGAGTTTGATGCTGGGAGCAACAAACCTGACTGAGTTTGATGCTGAGAGAAACATACCTGACTGAGTTTGATGCTGGGAGCAACAAACCTGACTGAGTTTGATGCTGGGAGCAACAAACCTGACTGAGTTTGATGCTGTGAGCAACAAACCTGACTGAGTTTGATGCTGGGAACAACAAAATCCTAACTGAGGGAGACGGAATTGGCTATGATTGTATTGAGATATGTTAATTTATGCGATTTAGATAAAGCAGGTGTGTGAGAAGGATATGTTAATCAGTGGTGCGTTTCTAAATTCAGGTTCCTGGCTCGACAATGACATTTATCAGTGTTTATAATGCAATTAACTTCTGATCTGAAAATCTTCATTGTTTCTATTGTTGTGGCACCTGAAAAATGTCAGGGGTGCTGAATTCACAACTACTAGGTGGACACTAAAAAATCTTACCCTGTCAGATTTTGACAGCAGCTAGAGAGCTTAGCTTGACAAGATGTTTTGTTTGGTTTATCACTTTTCTTGAAAATCACGGGTAATGTTGAAATTAGGTCACCTTGTAGTAGCTGATGACAACGTGAATGATAAACCGCAAACCGATACACTGCTATCTCAACTGTTAACAGCTAACCAGTTCACTGATATCTCAACTCTTAACAGCTAAACAGTTCACTGATATCTCAACTCTTAACAGCTGACCAGTTCACTGATATCTCAACTCTTAACAGCTAACCAGTTCACTGATATCTCAACTCTTAACAGCTAACCAGTTCACTGCTATCTCAACTCTTTAACAGCTAACCAATTAACTCTTATGTTAGCTCTTTACCACTATGCAGTACATTGCTGTGTGTGACCAATTCACTGTTATGTCAACTCTTTACTGCTAATCACTACACTCCTACATGTACATCAATTCTAAACAATCATCGTAATGATCTCATTGGGAAATACCGTCTTTCCTGTTGCCATATAAAGTCGGATGTAGACTTACTAGTATATCCGTTTGTTCTGTTGTTTTTTAACCATATTCTTATTATTTAGAAATATAACATTACTTAATTGGATTGACTAAGATTTATGTAGTGAATGTCGTCTATGAAGTAGAAGACAATTTTTATTTCAGAACACATGGTCTTATTCTTCTTGTACAGTTTTTTAACATATTGCCCATGTTTTATTGAATTTGAGTTTGGATTATGATTCTGTTGACATCTTTTTGTTTTTTAACATCTAACAAATTGACTGCTATCTCATCTCCAAGCCACTAACCAAATTCTGAGTATATTCACTGACTAAACACACTTGCTGTTAAATTCACCAAATTGATGTCTTAATTTTTCATCCACATTATCTGTTGGTTCACTTTAAAGGAATTAGAGTATTTGTTGAAAGGTAGTATTGTCACGTGTAAGAGAGTATTTGTTTGTAATGCTTTTTCCTTGTCCTGACTACAAGTTATATAATGTCATGTCCTGCATAAGGTATCAGGTATATACACATTTTCAATAGGTTATGAATGATAAATAAAACAGGGCACTATTACATAAACTGCTATTTTCATGCACTTGAACAAAGATGGACCGTTTAATTTATCCTGAATTAAGTGAATTGTATTTTGAAAAGATAACATACTAAAAGAAAACAAAAACTGAAAAATACATCCCACAATAATTCTATCTTAAATTTTCATTAGAAGATTTTATGATTTATTTCGATATATTTTCAATTTCTTTGGTCTTGCATTGTATTTAGCCCTATTTCTTTAATCAGAATCAATAAACATCCATTTTATTAAATCACACTTTTTATTTGGCTTAAATCCTTCAAAAAAGGGTAGGAACATGTGTATTTTTCTAGAAACTTTGATAGTCTGATATAGTATTGATTTGTACTTTATTAGCCTGAATAACCAGATACCACTTTTATGGGATACCACTTCTATGGGATACCCTTCTATGGGAAACCCCTTTTTTGGGATATCCCACCTAAGGGATACCCGTTCTATGGGATATCCCTTCTTTGGGATACCCCTTCTATGGGATACACCTTTTTTGGGATATCCCACCTAAGGGATACCCCTTCTATGGGATACCCCTTCTTTGGAATACCCCTTCTGTGGGATACCCCTTCTTTAGAACTGGCAACACTTGTCAAACTTATTTATGTATATATTATTGTTTACAGGCAAACAACGGAACACTTATGCTTACAATGAAGAAGAGGCTTCCCTGGGATGTTGTGGATGTATCCTGTGGGGATTTTCTATTTTCTTATTCGTAATATTCCTACCTTTCTCCCTCTGCATCTGTATGAGCGTGAGTACCGGTTATTGTGTATTCTCATTGTTAATTTTGATAAAGATAAATCTCATTTCTTTTACATTTTGATAGTGCTCTGATTGTCTGTGTAGTCTCAAACAAAAACCAGCTGACATTTATACCTTAACATAAAAAATTCTGACACTGTGTAGTCTCAAAAAACAGATGACATTTATACTTTAACATAACAAATTCTGACACTGTGTAGTCTCAAAAAACAGCTGACATTTATACCTTAACATAAAAAATTCTGACACTGTGTAGTCTCAAAAAACAGCTGACATTTATACCTTAACATAACAAATTCTGACACTGTGTAGTCTCAAAAAACAGCTGACATTTATACCTTAACATAACAAATTCTGACACTGTGTAGTCTCAAAAAAAAACCCAGCTGACATTTATACCTTAACATAACAAATTCTGACACTGTGTAGTCTCAAAAAACAGCTGACATTTATACCTTAACATAAAAAATTCTTACAATTGAAATGTCTGTTTTTACAAAACATTGATGTTACTCTGCTTGTTTCATATGGAAATATAGTTCTAGACATTAAGGCATAGAAAGGATTTTTTTAAAACTTTTCCAAAAGCAAATTGTTTAAACAGTTATTCATATCTTAAATATGATATTTGTGTAAGTTACTGCACTTGCTAATTTTTTTTCCATTATTGCCAGAAAAGGCTAATAATACAAGCAACATTTGCAGGATTAATGGAAACAATGTATTTCTCAGTTCCATATTTATACAGCCCCTTTGTATATCTGTAAGGAAATATCACTGTGTTTTGAGATATATTTATATAATTCTCATGTATATCTATAAGGAAATAAACAGCACATTTTTTACTTGCTTTCCAATGAATACAAGTATTTATTAAATGTGGAAGGTGATATTCTTTAGACTGGAGGAAAGTATTACCTGGTCAGTAAACCCTAGTATGCACCTGAAAACAAGTCTACAATAGTTTTCGTTTTTTTTAATATGACAACAAATTGTACATCTGATTGGTAAAAAATTACTGGATTGTTATATTCACCTGTGAGATGCCTGATGGAGATTTGGACGGATATGTTCACCATACATATACAGATTCTTGCCGCCGGTTTCTGTGTAACATCAAAATATAATTAGGTCTATGAGAGGTCTTTTGTCATATTCTGTTTTCCTGTGCTACAGGCCGTTTACACTTCTGCTTTAGAATCTTAATAAATTGCCAGATCTGGATTATTCAGAGAAGATTCTTATGTAAATCTGTTTTGATTATGAACTCGTTTGACCGTTTATGAAATCTGGAGATGACAACAAATTGATGTCATTAACTTTCAAAGATCCTTTTGTAGCTGTAGAGCCAGTATGACTCAAAACTGACATGGAACATTTCATTTTCTGTCATACATCTACATGTACATTGTATTAGCAATGAGTAATAGCTCATTTTTATTTCTTAGGTGATTCTAGAATTGTTCAAAATTTTTCATGATGGCTTGCTTCATCTTCCCTCTCCACAGACTAAGTGAAAAGAAAAATTCTTGTTTGATAAATCTCCTGCGAAATGGAAAACAGAGAGTGACTTTTCAAGATTTTGTGACATCTTGTATTCATTTGAGTTTTTATTAAATCAACTCATTGTCTTCTGACTACATTTACAACATAAATAAGCTCTCAGTTTCTGTCTTGACTAGGAGCTGCACCAGGTGGTATGGCATTATCTCACCGCTTAATCTCCGTTGGATGAATTTGACTATGACATTGATATAATCTTTGTCTGCTTACAGATGGTGCAAGAATATGAAAGAGCTGTGATATTTAGGTTGGGACGAATCAAGGCTGGCGGAGCGCAAGGGCCAGGTAAATTTGAACTTGTAGTCAAGAATATTTTGAAATTGCATACCAATTGGAAAAATGATGTCTTATCCTGGCAGTAGATTTACTACAAACATTATATAAAAGGACATATGTGACATAAAAATCTTCTTGGTAGTATGCTTGTAAGTATGTATTTATCTGACAGTAAGTGATAAGCATAACCAGAAAAAGTGACCAGTATTTCTTTGTCCCACACCGACCACAAGGGTCCTGAATTTCTGTATTGTCCTTAGGGTTATGCATTATTTCTGTGTTGTCCCCAGGGTATGCACTATTTCTGTGTTGACCCCAGGGTATGCACTATTTCTGTGTTGTCCTCAGGGTATGCACTATTTCTGTGTTGTCCTCAGGGTATGCACTATTTCTGTGTTGTCCCCTGGGTATGCACTGTTTCTGTGTTGTCCCCAGGTTATGCACTATTTCTGTGTTGTCCCCTGGGTATGCACTGTTTCTGTGTTGTCCCCAGGGTATGCACTGTTTCTGTGTTGACCCCAGGGTATGCACTATTTCTGTGTTGTCCTCAGGGTATGCACTGTTTCTGTGTTGACCCCAGGGTATGCATTATTTCTGTGTTGTCCTCAGGGTATGCACTATTTCTGTGTTGTCCCCTGGGTATGCACTGTTTCTGTGTTGTCCCCAGGGTATGCACTATTTCTGTGTTGTCCTCAGGGTATGCACTATTTCTGTGTTGTCCCCTGGGTATGCACTATTTCTGTAATGTCCCTGGGTATGTACTATTTCTGTGTTGTCCCCAGGGTATGTACTATTTCTGTGTTGTCCCCTGGGTGATATGTTTGTTGTCTTCAGGGTATGCACTATTTCTGTGTTGTCCCCAGGGTATTTCTGTGTTGTCCCCTGGGTATGCACTATTTCTGTGTTGTCCCCAGGGTATGTACTATTTCTGTGTTGTCCCCTGGGTGATATGTTTGTTGTCCACTGGGTGATATGTTTGTTGTCCCCTGGGTATGCACTATTTCTGTGTTGTCCCCTGGGTATGTCCTATTTCTGTGTTGTCCCCAGGGTATGCACTATTTCTGTGTTGTCCCCTGGGTGATATGTTTGTTGTCCCCTGGGTATGTACTATTTCTGTGATGTCCCCTGGGTGATATGTTTGTTGTCCCCTGGGTGATATGTTTGTTGTCCCCAGGGTGATATGTTTGTTGTCCCCTGGGTGATATGTTTGTTGTCCCCAGGGTGATATGTTTGTTGTCCCCTGGGTGATATGTTTGTTGTCCCCTGGGTGATATGTTTGTTGTCCCCTGGGTGATATGTTTGTTGTCCCCTTGGTTAAAAGTGTGTTGTCCCCTGGGTGATATGTTTTGACCTGTTTAAGACAACTGATTATCTGAATTTTGTTGTATTTCAGGTATGTTTTTTGTCCTGCCCTGTATTGATGACATACAAAAGGTGGATTTGAGGACAAAGACATTCAACATCCCGCCACAGGAGGTAGATTTAGTTTGATCAGTTACATAAATCACTTATTCAATCAATGTTCCCTCACATATGATTCCAAATAACAGTGTTTATTTCTTTCCTCGTAGATCCTATCAAAGGACACAGTGACAGTGACAGTAGATGCTGTTATATACGCCTCTGTGTTTGACCCTGTCTTGTCTGTGTGTAATGTTACGAATGCCATGCAAGCGACAACCCTCTTGTCAGCCACCACCCTGAGGAACGTACTGGGTACACACTCAATGGCTGAAATGTTACAAGAAAGGGAGTCCATTGCTACAACCATGCAGGTATGTGTAATTATAACTGGCCTGGACAGTGACCAGTTACAAGTCTTGGAATATGTAACCTGAAGCATTCTTAGCAATCCATGAAAGATTTCTAATAAAACTATTAACATGAAATTTAAGGATTTCTTCAATGGAAGGGAAAATACCTTGTGAAGATTCAATGGGTTTGGATAGATCCCTACCTCAGGCAGGTTCAAAATATAACATCCTCCCCACCCCGTCCCCCTCTTTGACCCACTTGATATTTACCAGGATTCCTGACTTTCAAGTGTTGTCCTACTGAAAATAAAGCTTATCATTTGCACCCTTCCATTACAAAACTTTTAATCAGGGAAATATTTCTGAACCAAAACCGATTCAGATCAAATTTTCTCAGATTTTACCATGGATTATGATATAGATATACTGATTGTGGACTAGGGATCATAGATGTGACTCCCCTTGATCGCAGAATGACTGTCTGGGTTGTCTTAAGGAAATTTAATATTATTCCTGAGCTTGGTTCTTTAGAAAAAGTTTAGGTTCTTTAAACAAACTATTATTTATGCTCTGTTCTATTGGTAAAAGTGATTGATATTACTTGTTATTGATTCATTGATTTCATTCTTTTACATTTTTAGAGCTTGTTAGACGAAGCAACAAACCAGTGGGGAATCCGAGTTGAACGTGTGGAAATGTAAGTGGCAAATTTTAATTGAAGTAATTTCATATGTGATCGTTACCCTTGATTTTTATTTGGAAATAGTGAAGTAATAGTATTGAAACAAGCTCTCCTGCTGTAAATTAGTCACTATTATTTTTTCTCCATCATTCTATCTTGTTGGTGTTGTGATATCACACTGATATCCTCGTGAAAACGTGAAATCTGTGATGAAATTTTTTTTCTGCTGTATTTAGAAAAGACGTACGATTGCCCAACATGTTGCAGCGTGCTATGGCTGCGGAGGCTGAGGCAGCCAGAGATGCTAAAGCCAAGGTAATAAGCTTGTTATTTCTTTACTGGTTGGTGTCCTCAATATTTTTACTGGATGCTCTCTTGTAATTCATGTATCTAAAATCTCATACTGCAAGGTTAAGACAAAATTGAAGCATTAATATTTTCTGAATCTTGTCAACAAATGATATTTTATAGAGTCAGAAAGTTGGTACTGTTTATGAATAACATCAGCATAGAAAAATTGTTACAAAAATTTCAATATTGTTAAGATTTTAAAAGAAGTATAGGATGGTTTTGATCAAGAATTTCAATTGTTATGCAATGATCCTAAGGTAAAGTCTCTGTTAAATTTGACACTGCCCTGATTTGTACAAACCAAACACAATATTATATAGTTGGATCTGTCAACTGGGACTGACTTCCACCTTTTATGGTGTTACAAAGCTGTAGTTTTTTAGGTGTCAGCACGATAATTTTTGGTATCAGAACAAGATACTGTATCTATTATAACAAAGAAATACATTCTTATCACACAGGTATTGGCTGCTGAAGGTGAACAGATGGCCTCTCGTGCCCTCAAGGAAGCTGCTGACATCATTTCTTCATCACCCACTGCCCTCCAGCTCCGCTACTTACAGACTCTTAGCACAGTAGCTGCAGAAAGAGAGTCTACCATCTTGTTCCCAATCCCAATAGATTTGATGAAAGGAATGGGAAAAGGTGGTGCAGTCCGCATGTGATCAAATCATTGTACTCAGAGAGTGGTTTTTAAATAACAAAACATTTAATTCTAATTCATGTAAATATAGGCTGTAACTTTCTGCAATACACTGTATCTTACCGAGATATTTAAGTAAGTTGGTGCATAATAGCGAAATGCTGTTAGAAAATTGAAAGATAGCAGGATTGCAGTGTCTTCAGATAAAGGGCAATAGCTTCTGAAATTGAGAGAAAAGTGTTTTGTTTAATTAAATGGAAAAAAACAATAAATGACAAACTTTTTTGTGTGATCACCACTATTCCACCAGTGACCTTTTGACCTTGATCCCCATACCATTTGTACTTCAATCAATCAGCAGTGCCTCTTGCTCATTACAAAAGCCTTACAGAAGAGAGCATCAGCTGAAGAGTATTTGTAACATACAAGATTCCTTTTGTCACTGTGTGATGTATAGATGTATATAAACTAACACCATGTTAATTTGACTATTAAATAGGTGTATGATATGTAGATAACATTTGTAATATCTTCAGTATCATTCCACATTATTTGTATTGTTTGTTTAGTGGATAAGTATGAACTATGTATATTTTTGTAAACACATTGTAAAATACATTTGATAAAATTCATACATTGAATAAGTGTTACTTAGTCTAGAACAATTCTATTTCGCATTGACTTTCAAATGAAAGTAAATGAATTTATTTGTAACACTGGTGAGAAAGAAGCAGTTTCTAGACTTTTCTCTTTGGCTCAGTCAGCAAAACAGTCGATCTTTTGTTTCAATCTCTGGCGGAGGTTTTGAAAAAACCAGGGACTTTGTTTTTTGCTTTTCATATGTTGAATTTCATTTTGTATTATGTGAACATGACATGTTCTTACATACCAGGTAAAAACTCCAAAATAATTTAGTTTTAGTTTCCATCAAAATTTGATATTATTCTGACACCTTTCACCGAGATAAGGTTATTTTCTTGGTAAGGATTTACTGTGATACCTTTTTTACTCTTCACTGTGTAGTAGTATTCAATGTAGAAATAAAACAAATTAAAACCAGGTGTTGATGACTTGTTTTATATCACGGAAAACAAAAACTTCACGACATGTTAGTGCTACAAAAACTTCATGACATGTTGGTGCTACAAAAACTTCATGACATGTTAGTACTACAAAAACTTCATGACATGTTAGTGCTACAAAAACTTCATGACATGTTGGTGCTACAAAAACTTCATGACATGTTGGTACTACAAAAACTTCATGACATGTTAGTGCTACAAAAGCTTCATGACATGTTGGTGCTACAAAAACTTCATGACAAGTTAGTACTACAAAACCTTCATGACATGTTGGTGCTACAAAAACTTCTTGACATGTTGGTGCTACAAAAACTTCATGACATGTTGGTACTACAAAAATTTCATGACATGTTGGTGCTACAAAAACTTCATGACATGTTAGTACTACAAAAACTTCATGACATGTTGGTACTACAAAAACTTCATGACATGTTAGTGCTACAAAAACTTCATGACATGTTGGTGCTACAAAAACTTCATGACATGTTGGTGCTACAAAAACTTCATGACATGTTGGTGCTACAAAAACATCATGACATGTTGGTGCTACAAAAACTTCATGACATGTTGGTGCTACAAAAACTTCGTGACATGTTAGTTCTACAAAAACATCGTGACATGTTAGTACTACAAAAACTTCGTGACATGTTAGTACTACAAAAACTTCACGACATGTTAGTACTACAAAAACTTCATGACATGTTGGTACTACAAAAACTTCATGACATGTTAGTGCTACAAAAACTTCATGACATGTTGGTGCTACAAAAACTTCATGACATGTTAGTGCTACAAAAACTTCGTGACATGTTAGTTCTACAAAAACTTCATGACATGTTGGTGCTACAAAAACTTCGTGACATGTTAGTTCTACAAAAACATCGTGACATGTTAGTACTACAAAAACTTCGTGACATGTTAGTACTACAAAAACTTCATGACATGTTGGTGCTACAAAAACTTCATGACATGTTGGTGCTACAAAAACTTCATGACATGTTGGTGCTACAAAAACATCATGACATGTTGGTGCTACAAAAACTTCATGACATGTTGGTGCTACAAAAACTTCGTGACATGTTAGTTCTACAAAAACATCGTGACATGTTAGTACTACAAAAACTTCGTGACATGTTAGTACTACAAAAACTTCGTGACATGTTAGTACTACAAAAACTTCACGACATGTTAGTACTACAAAAACTTCATGACATGTTGGTACTACAAAAACTTCATGACATGTTAGTGCTACAAAAACTTCATGACATGTTGGTGCTACAAAAACTTCATGACATGTTAGTGCTACAAAAACTTCGTGACATGTTAGTTCTACAAAAACTTCATGACATGTTGGTGCTACAAAAACTTCGTGACATGTTAGTTCTACAAAAACATCGTGACATGTTAGTACTACAAAAACTTCGTGACATGTTAGTACTACAAAAACTTCGTGACATGTTAGTACTACAAAAACTTCACGACATGTTAGTACTACAAAAACTTCATGACATGTTGGTACTACAAAAACTTCACGACATGTTAGTGCTACAAAAACTTCATGACATGTTGGTGCTACAAAAACTTCATGACATGTTAGTGCTACAAAAACTTCGTGACATGTTAGTTCTACAAAAACTTCATGACATGTTAGTGCTACAAAAACTTCGTGACATGTTAGTTCTACAAAAACTTCATGACATGTTAGTGCTACAAAAACTTCATGACATGTTAGTACTACAAAAACTTCGTGACATGTTAGTTCTACAAAAACTTCATGACATGTTAGTGCTACAAAAACTTCATGACATGTTAGTACTACAAAAACTTCGTGACATGTTAGTACTACAAAAACTTCATGACATGTTGGTGCTACGTTTCTTCCTTATCAATAAGACAATCAGTACTTCATGAATGACAGCTAACTGACACAGAAGGTCGAGATCAGTAATAGAAATGGACACAAGATTGTGAAGTATCAAAAACCAACATTAAATACAATAAGCAGTGCTAAAACAGTAGTCCAAGGGAGATAATTCTTGTTGAAATGGCAAAATATGACCGTCTGAGTCGATTTCATTCAACTTCGTTTCAAAGGGATGTATTTATGACAAAAATAAAAGACACGGCTTTTTCTGATGAAGGAATACTAATTCATTTTGACATAAATGATAGGTAGATCAAGGAAATTCAGTATTGACTGAGGTAACTCTGTAGCACCAATCCTTATCCACATCCATATCTGTCCAGTTTCGTACAGAAGCCTCCAGCTTGTTACAAAGCAATCTCAAGTGTAAAATTGTTACCTAAAACTTGTAGACTTTTAAAACAATTGACAGAGAAAGACTGGCATATTCCAGTGAGAAACGTCTCCGGGGAAAAGAAATGTCTTATTTGTGAATTTATAGGAAAGTTTCGGTCAATGTGGCCACAAATAGGGATCATCATACTGTATCGCGAGGAACTGATATCTATTATCGCTGACCGCAATGATCATGTAACTGTATCACGTGATACTGACGTCTAGTATCGCTGACCACAATGATCATGTGACTGTATCACGTGAGACTGACGTCTAATATCGCTGACCACAATGATCATGTGACTGTATCACGTGATAGTGATATCTAGTATCGCTGACCACAATGATCATGTGACTGTATCACGTGATAGTGATATCTAGTATCGCTGACCACAATGATCATGTTACTGTATCACGTGATACTGATGTGCCTAAAAAGAGGTGAAAATAAATATTATCTGACCAAAGAATTAGTTTAAAACAATCTCACCGTTTTGTTGTCTAATTTTCATTATTTCATAAACTTATTCGACTTTTTTACATATTTATCATTTGCGACTTTCGAGTACAATTTATATATATGTATTATCAGCTTTAAAAATAATGAGGATTCAACAATGAAACGATTTCAAATCGAGACTGAGTATATTGACAAGAATCCGCCAAGAACAGTTCTTGGCGGATTCTTGTCAATATAGCTAGTTACTGGCTGTGTTATATCGTATGGGGCTACTTACCCTGAATCAAAAACATTGATACACAATACAAATCATTAAAACACGTGGCGGAATTACTGTACTGAGCAGGCGTGTGTTTTACACAATTTTGTCACGATATGCTGTTTCTAAATCAACGTGTATTAAACCTGTGATGGCAATAATTTGTTTCTCTGTTTAAACTATTTAACATATGAGGGTTAGCGACTGGCCGAAATTACAGCAATCCGGTAGACTGCTGGAAATAAGAGGGCTACTCGACACGCTGAAATTCGAGTCGAGCTTTATTGCAAAAATGATGAATTAATAATGAACATGAAATTGATAGTATTTATTGATATTATTGTATTCAAAATAAGTCTCATCCTGATATATCAGAGTTACTTCCCTTCATTTAACTGCGCCATTGCATTTTTAATTAAGGAAGAGTTGCTTCCCTTACAACATTATGTACCACTATTGCTTAGAGCCTAAATATTCCAATTTAAGAAGCACCTGACAAGAATCCAAAGCGACGGAAAGAAATCTCATAATCTAGATGGGGAGGTGCATTAGTCACATGATTCAATATAGGACCTTTTTTCGGGAACAAAGGAATTATCTACACACGAACCATATAAACTTTGCTGAGTGTTAACTCTAGCAGCTTGAGGGAAAACCATGTGTTTAAACATTCCAAAAAGCCACCAAGACCTGTGAATGTTAAGTGCCGGGAATCATGGACGTACGACAGGGTTCACAATTTTATCCAAGAAGCCATAACAACTAGTGAAATATATGAAATTATCTTATTTTTGAAAAAGTAGGAATTACTGAAAATTATGATCGCGAACAGGTATGAAATATATTGCAAAATAAAAGACTCAAACTCGAACATAGTCATATGGCCGTTTAAATTTTAGAAACATACCTTTCTGAATTCTGACCTTCAAATGACAATTTTACTGGTTCTCAAATTTTTTTTAAATTTCACCACAGGCTCTTTACGTAATACGCCCATTAATATATAAATAATGGTGTACGATAACCGGAAGTAGGAGCACTGCTGCCATTTAAAATTGTCATATCTAAAAATGAGCCTTACATTTCAACACTATTCGTGTTTAAAAATTTATTAACTTTATTAAGCGATAGGCCGTAATTTCGGACGTAAAAGCCGTTAAATAAATATATAAATAAATAAAGGCTGTTCAAAATTAATTCACTTTGGTAAAAAAGTATATGTCTTATAATTAATTAAAAAAAATTATACAGCCAACCTCGATACACCAGCATTCTCGGCCCCTTCGGCTGATACACCAGCATTCTCGGCCCCTTCGGCTGTCAAGCTTATCGCTATACCATCTTCCATGTTCCAGGGGTGCAGAGAACGAAAGTGATTGTAACTCCTTGAGTATCGAGGATGCCATGGAACCTGTCATTGTAAAATTGAAGTATTTTGATTGGTTCCGGGAGAAAAAAAGCTGACCAATTACAGGCTGATACGCTCCCTTTGAAGATTACAATGATGGCAGTTAATTCAAAGGGGTAGTGTTTGAGATTAACACATTATTGTATCTCTGTTTTCCTGTCTGTCTGCCTGTGGCAGACATTTCAGTGACATACCACTTTTCCTACGAGATCGTCGCACCATGACAGTTACGGGGACATAAGAAATATCATAACTTCTGATTGCTCCTTAAACATTCCATTCTTCTTTCGATAAATCGTAACACACCTTTGTCGGTTTTAGAACTTCCTTAAGTGGAGGTTGAGGTGGTGGTGATGTGTGTGGAGGGGTTACTATCTTAATCAGTCATTTGCTTGTTTTCATAAGTTGTTATTTATCTATCTATCTATCTATCTATCTATCTATCTATCTATCTATCCATCCATATCCATCCATCTATCTATCTGTTATGAATCGCCGATAATATGTCGCCTTTTGCAAATTAGTGTGAGAAGGTGACGTGAAGATAATTTCATAATTGTCCTCCATTATGAGGCAGATAACTACAAGAGGGTAGCGTATAGAAGGAACGTTATAATTACAAGTGTCAATAGTTGTCTGTGTGAAGAATTAGATATGACTTCTTATCACCTTTCGCTCGATTGACCTCTGGGAATCTTATAACACAGCGAGGAAATACAATTATCTCTTCCTAATCACTGGACGGTCACGCCGGTGTCAACACTCCCCATATTTAGCACGTACAGATTCTGACGACTTTACGAAATCAGAATCGTTGATAGCATATTGGTTATTGTGATGTCCCGACACTAATCCTGGCTGATTCTTGCTGGAAATCGTCTGCGTTAGTATTTGAGGAAGGTCTTTGTGACATGATACTTCCAATTACAAACAGGAAGGCAACTATCGTGTGTTGATTGTAATATAGTATAATCATGGATAAAGACGATATTGTTTGACAGTACATCAGCAATTTACTTAAAGGAGTTCAGCAGATATGTAACTGACTTCTAAAAGAAATTTACAAACTATTGCTGCATTCTTTTTTTAATGCGTAACTAATCTAATATGTAGTCTACCAGAGGTTTAGAATTCATTGGGTGAGAACACCAGTTTTCTAAACCAAAGCCGATTAGTACCATTAGAAAAGTGAAACTTATCTCATTATTACGAGTTACGTTATCTCGTTATTACGAGTAAAGCTATCTCATTATTACGACTTAAGTCATTTTATTGTTATTTAATTCATCACATGGGCAAACGTTTGAAATACATTGCCAAAATTGAGATATGATCTGTGAAGGATCTGAGTTCACAAACATAGGGGTTCCCACATTAGTCGCCTCTTACAACATGCAGTGCATATGCATAAGTTCGTGTTCATATCTCAAAAAGGCATAGATCGTTAAGATTAATCAATTGTTTTCTCTTCAAAATCAGGTATGGATATGTTCTGTAATTTCAAGAAAAATATCCAAATCTTACTACAATACACGGAAAATATTCAAATATCATAGGTCGGATAATTGCTCGTTACCTAATTCATTGGAAATTTCCCAATTTTAGCATTGAAATGAAAAGTTACTAGTCATATCTATACCTCATTTTGAAATAGTAATATTCATCTTTTGATGTTAAAGACGACAGATGTTGGAGTTCTGTACTTTTCTGTTAATATGTATACATACTATTTTATAAAAGAGCTAAGTGTCTTTGGTCTTGAGGAGAAAAAAAATGTATAACCAAAAGGCGGGTGGTCCAGTTTACGGATGTAGACAAAATGTCCACATGCCAAACTTTGCACCACGTCGATTCGCGCCGTACAGGGTTCTTAAAATAGCAATTTTCTCCATTTTGCAATAAATTAATAACGCTAAGGCTCAAATCACGCGAGAGAATCCTGGGTAAAAAGTATATGGTTCATACTACGTGAAAGAGATAGCTAGCTAACTCGTAATAACGAGATAAATTATGTCGTGATAACGAGATAACTTAAGTCGTGATAACGATAAACTTATGTCGTAATATCAAGATAAACATAACTCATAATAACGAGATAGTTTTTTATTTTTATTTTTCAAATAATACTATTCGGCTTTCTTAGCTTTCATAATTACTCTACATTCATACATGTGACAGACTGTATTTCTCTTATATCTTACACAAATAATTGATAAACACAACGTTGACCCAGCAACTGCAGTGTTGAGTATAACATACTTTCTGTGTGAATTATTGCCATATAAAGAACACAATAATCTCTTCGTCACTAGTTTTTGTGATAGTATGTTCCTGGATTCAGTACCGCATCGTCATGGGCAGACAAGCAACAGAATAAAGTATCATAATAATGTAACGTTGTCATTTCATTGTGAAGTTATAACAGTAAAGCTTACAATACATTCATGTGGTGTTGTGCTTAACAAAATCTCATTTAAGGCGAAGCCTGATTCTCACGTTGGAATGAGGCATTGCATGATTTTGATATAGGGATAGCTTTTAGCGGAAGGTGTTTCAATGATGCAGAAAAGAACACGAGAGTTCCTGATCATATTATCTTTAAAGTGGTTGCTATGTATATGTTTATTTTGTTCAAATCTCCCTTCGATTCTGAACTCTGATCAACGTTTGATATGTTCCTAATTCGTGTGAAGGCCAGATATCATGATTATCTGATGGTGCCGGATACATTCGTTCACAGAGCGAATCTTGTCCGCGCACTACGGAGATAGTTAAATATAGAGAGTGGTACTTTTCGGGGAGTCGTGGAAACCTGGTAAAGTTGGGTCAACAGAATGTGGTCCAGGTGCAACTTTCACTATTGCATGTCTGAGTAAACTCTTCATGCGCGTTAGTATACGCAAATAAATAAAATATCGTTTCTGGCTAGAGAGATACGTGTCGCCATTTTTATTTTATGAGCGGCAAGGGTTTGTAATGCATGATAGCAAAGGTGTTTGAATTGTCTAGACCGCTTTGACATTTCACGAGATTTTTGCCATGGTTATGTCCTTGAAATTGCTTTCACAGGCAATAATTTGGTCTGTCATAACACACCCTACAAATTAGAGTTTTCACCGACATATCTATCGCATCCAGTTACGTTATTCATTATTTCATTTGTGAACAAATTTGGTGAGGAACGATGAAAAGCTGTCTGTGTGTGGGCAACACTACCAAGGAAAACAGAGATAGTGATTTCAAATGACAGATAAAATGTGTCTACTAACGCAATTTTACTACATATTGCATATCTTTATGCATTGTTTTTCAATTATCTCGACGTCGGTCGAGATGGTATCGAATAGAAATTTGATTTGAATAGTAATCCTCGGAATATACATTTATGAATATTTCATACATTTCTAACATTTCATTGGCTACTTTTTGACGTAATAAAAGTATTGGTGGTATATCGTACAAGATTTCACTCGGAATTTCAGATTATCTTACCTTTGCGTACAGCAGAGCAGCCTAGAGGTTACACACATGTCAGCAGAATCTTATTCAAACTCACATTCGGTGATGTGAACGCAAAATGTGAACAAAAGAAAGATTGCACGGAGACATCTTATAAATAAAAAATATATATCGTATATGGGGGGGGGGGGGGGGGGGGGGGGGGGGGGGGGGGGGGGGACATGGAAGTATGATATTGATAATGCATATAAAAAGTTGTGTTTTGTGATGTGAGGTCTCGTTTGAATTGCATATCATAATGTCTTCTCAAGATTCAAATGAAGAGAATTATTTGAAATATACATTTTTATATATGTACTAAATCCTGTCATATGTCGTTGATTTATCATTGTGTAGACTTATCGATCTTAGTAAGTACTCTAACCAAGGATCTCGTCGAAGTTATTTTTACCGTCCAATGAGAATACACCTTGATTTGATCCACCAATCAAAATTTCAGCTTTATCAACAGTACTGAAACAAGTTTTTCTAAGTTATATGTATCACTCTGGTGGTCCCTGTTGGAATCATGCACTGTGTGTTCCTACTTTGGAATCAAAACGGAGTACCCGGAGAAAATCCACATGGTCCGGTAAACATCCCCACAATTTCTAGTCCGGAAATCGAACTGCGGATGTCTCTGTTGAAGGCGAGTGCTTTATCACCCGACCACCAATTAGATTGATGGCTTTTAGAAGCTTGAAGATTTACTGTCAGAATCCTATCATATCTCTGCTAGCAGTCATTGGAACAATATAGATTACTGAGTACGTAACGTGGAAACAGTATTGGAGGGTTAAGAATCATAGCCTGGACACATATCGAGTTCATTGTAAATAAGTATGAAGTGTTTTACTATTTTACATTTAGCCATACACACAAGGACAGACAGTTTTCTCTCTTCTCAAGTCTGGAGGGAAAACACGATGAAACATAACCCATAGTCAGTGGCGTAGCGTCCGTGCATGCTTGCATGCTCAAGCATGCAAGAATAAAATTCGAGAAAACATGTTTTCTTTTTCTTGTTTATTAATCTATTTCCATAATGTGCATGATTCTTTTCTCGCGATTTGTTTTATATACCGTTGCGACGATATATTCCGGAAACTTTCCAGGTTTCAAGTTTACTTTTATAATACCAGACACACTTCCGTAACCAAGTTAACAAGCGCTTACATTTTCGAGATCATGTCGAAAAAGATAGAAGATTTTTTCAAAAAGGTTCCAAAGTCTGATGTTGAAGAGTCTTCGTCAAATATAGCCGAATCGCTTCCCGATGACAAATCAGACCCAGTCAAACTTCAGCAAGAACTAAAAGAAGGACCATGTTGTGTTGACCTAGCTTGCGAACAGTTAACAGATCAAATAAAGAAGAAAGTTTTGTTAGAGTCCTGGGATCAGTGGCTCGGTTTTCCCTTTCCACAAAGGTATTGGTTATTCGCAAATGAGAGTTTTAGAGTTCAGAAGGTTCCGGGTTCGAGCCCGGTCTTTCCCCATTCCTATAGTATTTCACAATTACTGTAAATAATGGCCTAGACATATCTAATATCATCACAAAGAAATAAATCGTCAACTAATAGAATTGTGTTACAAGTGTCTATACTATAACATCTATATTAGAGATATTACAGATAGGAGGCAAAATGCGCATACACACGTTACACTAAAAACACATAATCTTATGCGTGTTTGTATTAGTGTTCTGTGCCTCATATCGGTATGTTTGTGGTTGAAATGTAATATACGGCTGTTTTCTACATTTTGTTTCAAATAATCAATTTAACAGCATTCGCCATTTGTTAAATATGCCAACTTGTTTCTTTTTCGTCTTATGAACAATTTGGCTCATATAAGAATACTTCTTGGAATTAAGAGAACAAAAATATGCAGCATTGAACTCAGGATCTTCTGAACACTAGACCGTCAGTTTAAGCGATTAAGCCGTCTGGTCACCGGCAATCCCAGTTCATCGACAGTTTCGTTACCATTACCCTAAGACATATTGTTTCTGTTATTCAAGGGTATTGTTAGCTCTTTTTCCACTACCCTATGCATAATAAAAGATAACGATGATTTTATGAGCTTTTGCATTCATTAAGGATCATAAAGTACAACAAAATATGTGTCTAAACTACATGTATTGTAACAATACAGTTTCCTCATACTTATGGACGCTTATCGATAAAAAAATCAATGCTCTTTTTGTGTAGCTTTTTAAAAATATGATTTCAATAGATAAATAGAAAGGGTGAATTTAGATTTTAAATTCAGGAAAAAACATATCTAAACTATATGGATTTTGAAAAGGGCTGTAAGGATTTTGAAAAGGGCTTTACGTACGAGTTGAAACTAAAATTCAGCAGAAAAGTGAGTTAACGTATATAGAACCCGTCTGATGAAACATATATGGTTCATGATATAATACATGCTACTTCCGTACTATATATGCAATTTTAAAAGCGTTTTTCAAATAGATGATTTTACGTTGTTACATCATGTATTTGTACATGAAAATCGCTCAATAATTCTACATGCCACTTGCATAAAGATTTGTGAGCATATCGAGTTAATCAACTAGTTTGATAAGTTTCATATTGCATGCTACATAGTCACTAGTGTAAGATTCTATTTATCACATACTAGGTATTAATGAGAATATAAGCTAATTCTCAGTGAATGTGATTTCATATTGATGATGTCGTATTCGGAATGTCCCTTTTGACTTATGCTCGGTACTTTTGTGTTTACATGTACTTACATACCAGTGTCTTTCTATTTCAGAAAAGTACATGGCCGCGAGAGAAGATTCAACTACACCTGGTTGAAAGAACATCCATGGATGCGCTATTCCGTCTCCAAGGATTCAGTTTATTGCGTGCACTGCTTCATATTTGGAGATAAGTCTGGAAAGGAGAGGCCATTCAGATCTCCAGTAGATGACTGGATCAACCTTTCCACTTACGTCAAGCGTCATGAAGCAGAGAACTCACCTCACCATGGCTGTCAGATTTCGGCGGATCATTTTATTGATATTATGACTGGAAAGGATGACTCAATTGTATCAAAACTCGACTCTTCTCACAAAGCAGATGTCAACAAAAACAGACACATATTGAAAAAGATAATCGAGGTGTTGCTGCTGTGTGGTCGGCAAAACATTGCAATCAGGGGGCACACTGAAGAAAAGAGCAATTTTTGGGCAATTTTGAATGTTCTGTGTGCAGATGATCTTGTGGTCCAAGATCACATCTCCAACCCTAACGCGCAGTTAAAGTACACATCTCCAGATATCCAGAACGAATTAATTGAAATACTGGCGTCTCATGTCACCAAAGCAATTACACTTCGAATTAAGGAGTCACCGTACATCGCCGTTCTTGCAGACGAATGTACAGACAAATCTACCAAAGAGCAATTGTCTGTCTGTGTGCGTTACCTTGATACGACAGAAAACGGTGAAATATGTGTTAAAGAAGACTTTTTGTGTTTCATACATGTTAAGAGCATTAAGGGGGAGGACTTGGCTCCTGAAATCATACAAGCTCTTCGGAACTTTGGCCTGGACATTGCAAAATTAAGGGCTCAGGGGTATGATGGGGCATCGAACATGTCTGGAAAATTTCGCGGTGTACAGGCAATTATAAGACAAACAGCTCCGCATGCCACCTATGTGCATTGCAAGTCGCACCAGTTAAATCTTGCCCTTGTTCATTCCTCTTCCCAAGCCTGTGTACGGACCATCATGGGAACGGTGCATGATATCGCTTTTGCTTTCGATTATTCAGCAAAGCGCTTGCAGTACTTCAAAAATGAGCTCCTCGGTGACCAAAACGCCAAAGATCAAATGGAGTCTAGGACCAAACTGAGAACACTGTGCGAAACGAGATGGTCTAGTCGTGCTGATGCCTTACACACGTTCAAGGCTTCATTCAGTGTCATCGTTAGTAGTTTGGAGGCGTTGAAGAACGACGGAGATGACAAAGCGGGTGGAAGATTGGCAGCAATTTTGAGGTTCGAGTTTATCATTGGGCTGGTCGTTACTGAACACATCCTCAGCGGCACTGTTGCGCTTTCCAACCATCTACAGTCAGTAGACTGCGACCTTATGGAAGCCGCCACTGAATGCAGGACTGTAATAAGTATGCTCAGAAATGAACGAGCGGATGATGATGTTTGGAATGAGCTGTTTGACCAGGCTGTCGGCGTAGCCGCAGAATACGGTATTCAACCTTGCGTCCCGAGACAAACTGGACGACAGCAGCAACGTGCAAACTACCAGATACCCGACCCAAGGCAATATTGGAAAGTTAGTCTGTTCTTGGTTTTTCTTGACCATTTGATCACAGAGCTGGAGACACGGCTATTGGATAGCGAGGGTAGATTCAAAGCAGAGACGCTCTTCCCACGTAATCTTCAGCAACTCACTGACGATATTGTCAACGCAGTGTTTGATGCCTTTGAAGTAGACCTGTCCGACAAGGCGTCTTACCTGACGGAAGTTCGGCGATGGAGAACCAGATGGGTAGCCATTCCACTAAAGGACCGACCAAGAGGTCTCTGCGAAATCCTGGATCGGACAAGTCGAGATCTATACCCAAACATTAGAAATATCTTTAGTGTACTTCTCTCAATGCCGACATCGACTGCATCAGCCGAACGATCTTTCAGCTCGATGAGACGAATTAAGACCTACCTCCGGACAACAATGACGACAGAACGGCTGTCTGCTCTTGCTGTCCTCCATACCCATCGGGACACTCAGGTTGACATAGATACTGTCATTGATGACTTCGCGGCAGCAAAGTCTCGAAAGTTGCAATTCGTTTAAACCAATACCGGAGGATCAGAATGATGTCTTTTTGTGGTAGATAACCACTTTAAAATTTTTCGTAACTTTTTGATGTTTCATGGTACAATCTTCCCTTAAATCTACGTTTTAGATTGGTATTGTGTTGTATATTTCTTTATCTCATCTTTTGTATCGTAAAGTTGTTTTTGACAAATGTGAAAAGTGAGATTAAAATCTTTATAATCTTTATATATGCTGGTCTTTTTAATAATTTCGAATGATTACAATGCTGTAATCAAAATACCTTCAGCTGCCGCCCCTGCACCCCCAAGCATGCAATTGAATGAAGGCCTCGCTACGCCACTGATAGTACTGCTGTCGTTATGAAAAAATGTGCATGTTCTTATTTCCTGCCGGAAGCTTCAAAATGTACCAAAGGCCAGGCATATTTGAATATTTGACATTTGAATCACCATTCGGAATATCCCTCTTACATGGCTCCTGGTATTTCTCGAAGAACGGTGTTTTATAGTGATCAGTCCTGTCTAGTTGCTTACTTCATACACGAGAGGTAATTCTACACATAATTGTATGTATATTTATTGAGAATGTTATAGTTGTAATTGTTGATATTGATGTGTACTGAAGTCAACAGGTTACCGTGATGTATCAATTAAGTTTGGAATTAAATTGATTTCTTACCTATTTCAACTACGTAAAAAAGGATTCACAGCCACATTGACGATTCCTGTTTGAACATACAATGTACATGTACCAATTAACTCTTGCTTTTACAGGACCGAATGATTTACCTGATCGGTATTAATTCAGTATTATGAAATCACATACATTCCTTGGGGGTTAAGTTTCGTGGTTAAAAAGTCATTATTTCGTAGATATTTGATAGCGGGGATATATTTATCTCAATAAATGTATTCACTTTTAATATACTAATGATAACAGTTCATGGAAATGAAATCGTGGTTAAGGGAATCCACGAAATCTACGAAAATTGAAAACGCACACAAATTAATAAGTTCACGGTAACACTGTGGTAGGTACATATAAGCATTAACGATAATGCTATGAGAGAGAAGGGGTCTTTCAGTTGGCAAGTGAATTTCACATTTTAATATTCGGGAACATTCCATGGACGCCATTTGATCTAAATTGAGAAGAAGAAAAAAAACTCGTGCGATATGAAGTTTGGATGTTGCGTTATTGTTTACATGCTCTTCGTTTGAGAACGTGGCATTTCTTAGATAGATCTAGATATACATTGTGAATGACTCCGGAAAGCAGCAGATCTTTCCGGAACACCTGCTCTTCGTTACAGAACGTGGCATTTTTGGGTAGATATACATTGTGAATGACTCCGAAAAAGCAGCAGATCTTTCCGGAACACCTGCTCTTCGTTTGAGAACGCGGCATTTTTTGATAGATATGCATTGTGAATGACTCCGAAAAAGCAGCAGATCTTTCCGAAACACCTGCTCTTCGTTTGAGAACGCGGCATTTTTTGATAGATATACATTGTGAATGACTCCGAAAAAGCAGCAGATCTTTCCGAAACACCTGCTCTTCGTTTGAGAACGCGGCATTTTTTTGATAGATATGCATTGTGAATGACTCCGATAAAGCAGCAGATCTTTCCGGAACACCTGCTCTTATTAGGGCTTTTCACCATTTGGTGAAAAGACCTATTGTTTTTGTTATGTTTCTTATTATCATTGTTATTATTATTATTGTTATTATTATTATTTTTCTTCCGAACTTTGTGGGTTCGTAATCTTTTAAACGGTAAAGACCACACCTAATATGTATTGACTATGTTATAGGTACATAATGGAAGGTGACGATGCAGATTTTTTAAGTAGGTCAAAAATCCAATATGGCCGGTATGACGTCATAAGTTAAAAACTTTAAAACGGCCGTAACTCGAAAACCGTTGAGTGTACAGAGTTTGTCCAATTATGTTATTTGTAGACAATTTCCTTATCTAACTTTTCCCTAGCCATTATAATACAAAATATGTCTAATAAAAAAGCTCGCTGTGGGGTTAATATTTGAAAATTTGAAAACAAATTTTTATTTTTTCAATTTTGATTTTTCTTCAAAATTTCTTTAACACATCGATGCAGAATGTCCTTCCGATGAATTTAGTGATTTTAGTTTTTCTGTAACGTTTACCACTTCCGTTGTATGCCATTTTGAAAATTTCCTTTGATCTTTTAAAAATGCCGACAATTTGGAAAAACTCGATCTAGATCTTTACCAACGGTTTTTTTTTGGAATAATTTATCATCAGAAAAACAAAATGGCCGCCATGACGTCATATCCGATTTTACCTAAAATGCCGTAACTCAAGAACTGTTTCAGCTAGTGACCTCAGTTTTAATCATATTATGTAAAATAATAAAAAAAAAACACTTTTCACAAGAAAAAAACTGGGATCAAAGGTCAACTTCCGGTCTTTGGTAGGGGTCAAAGTTCAAAAGTGTTATTTCTGCAATGCCTTGAGTCTTGATATTTCATGTGTAAGATGTCTGATCAATTATCTATCAAGATTGTTAATATAAATGACCTTGACCCACTTTCAAGGTCACAGGGGTCAATTATGTAAAAATCGTTAAATGGTAATTTCTCCATTGTTAAGAAATATTCTGTGGACATTTCCTGTCGAGTGATATAAGAGAAACGTACCTCAAAATTCAACTTCCGGTTTGCAGTAGGGGGTCAAAGTTGAAAATTGCTATTAAGGGTACCAATCTTTGAAAAACTTCTGCTCAAATTCTGAAAGGCCTAGAGGCTCTATATTTCACACATATGAAGCATATGTAACTGGCAACGAAGTTTGATAATATAAATGACCTTGATCCACTTTCAAGGTCACAGATGTAAATTAACTAAAATTGTTAAATGAAAGTTTCTCAATTTCTAGAAGGCATACAATGATGAAAATTGATTATAAACCTTCTATGGAGACTTCCTAGTGATTGTCATAAGGAAAACTTCCCTCAAAATGTTGACTTCCGGTTTCCCAAAGGGGTCAAAGTTCAAATATACAAAATAGGGTACCAGTGTTCAACAATCTTCTTGTCAAGTCTCACAAGGTCTAGAGAACTAATATTGGTGATATATTGATTATCAGATGTTACATTACAAGGCTTGCAAATATGAATAACCTTGACCGACATTCAAGGTCACAGTTGTCAAATATGTTTGAACCTTTAAAAAGTGTATTTCTTCGTTATTATGTAGTTATATCTCCTTAACGTTTCAAGATTCAAAGTTCATCTTTGGATATGTTGTAGAGACTAACAAACAAGGAATCTTTCTCATATATTGTTATCAGGATAAATGTCAACTTCCGGTCAACTTGTCGCCACAGAAGTGAAAAGCCCGCCAAATTGTTAACAACAATTTCTAGTTCTATTTGTTCTTTTTCAAAGGCATCCTAGTAAATTTTCTCTTTGTTCAAATTAACACCTGGTCGATTTTATGTTAAATTGTGAATTTGTTGACATGTTGTTATTCAATCTAGCCATAAGCTGGATGAAATGAAATTTTTACATATAATGAGTATTTTCTATACAGTTTGAAGTATTTTACACAGGCTAGATAGAAGATTAAAAAGTTCAGTCGTTTTCACTTGGGATGAGATAAACGACGGTTTGGATGCATTTCGAAATGAAATACCGCTTGCATAGTCAACATTCCAACCATTAGGATAAAATATTCCAGGTTAGATAATGTACTTTAGTCTCCACGACCTTCACAATTGATCACTTATACAAATTAACATTGAGTCACTACCAGAGATAGCGAAGTCATAGGACCAACCCATAGGTCGATATCAGGCGTACTCACCTATCACATCAGCTTACACCAGATAACAGGCTCAAATAACACAGGTTGAAGAACATGCACACTGAGTGAAACCTCAACTGTACTGTAAAATCCTATACGAGACAAATATCACTTCAATATACACTATTAAATCAGATAAGGTATTGGCTAAAGAACCGAAACTACACTGTGTTTACGTTAGGCTACATTTCTTTATTTCACTTTACAGAATTTAACTAAACCTTTGTATTATAACCGAATAATTATCATAGTCAGGAACATCGCTTTACCTCTGATCCTAACCAGGGTGGTTTATTAAATGGTGTAATATTGAAACTATTCCGCTATTCAAGAAAATCGAACCAAACTGAAGTACGTGTCTTTTCTTGACTCCTATTAATTTGCTCGCATGTGGGCAGTGTGGGTAACTGGTCTTTTGGTGTTTGATTTTAAATTCGTCTCTGCACAACCTATGATTTCTTTACTTAATCAGTTCTATACCTTGTGTATTTATTAATTTCAGAAATACACTGCCGAGATCAAAAGCTATCTGTTGGCCTATTGCGGTTATCGTGTATGATTTACCTACTAATACGTGGTCAATGTTTCAGGATGTTTTCAGAGAGAAAAATATTTGTCTTTCTCCCTATGAGTTCAAGACACGACTTCGCCTCGTTGTTGTTAGCATAACGGAGGTAGTATATCACAGCTGTGACACAAGTGTGACAATCTCTCCATTGCTGCTAAGTGGCGCTACCTTCAGTGACCGTTACCATGATACCCAGGATGAACCCAGATCAGAGGAACATCGCTCCTGTGATTACCATAACAATAATTATCGTTAAGGACATCAGGCCTATCGCCGTTGTTGTGTAACATTCACATTAATGAAATACGTTTTTTTGCAATAATGTTTGGAATTTACAACCGTTTTGTACATGTTGATGGTGCTGTCATTGAACCATTGATTTAGTACCTGTATAAACCGGTGTCTGCGGTCAGCAAAGGGTTAAAACCATTCGTTATCCTTCTTTATGAGGTGAACATGAGTACCGCGCTGATGTTAGACATTTTATTCTGTTTCTTACTTTGATTCTATAAAAGGAGATCAGTTTCGTAAGCAAGAACGACATGTCAACAAAACAGTAATTTAAATTCAGGATCTGGACAAAATAAGAACCCAGCAATGATTTACTCACAAAAAAGAAAAATCTTGAAGGTTAAAAGTTAGGTTTAATTGAAGACATTTGGTAAATCTTGGTAAAATCCAGGTAGATAATGTCACGTTCTCAAATTGCAACAAGATTGACGTAATAAGCCAGCTTTTCCCGTACATGATCGCACGTGACCAATACTGATTTCTCATTTGCAGGCTTCTGGCTTTCTCCTACCAGACGGTACACCAACTAATTTCAAACATGCAGAAAAAAGAAGAGAAAAAAAGACAACAAAGCTGATACACTGTACATCTGTACCTAATCTGGCTCCTGTGATTTGGAATGAAGAATAAATTTCATCCATAACACACATAAGCAGTAAAAAAGTTCTTTTGTTATTTTATTTTTGTTTTTGTTGTTGTTCGTTTGTATTTTTGTTTTGTTTGTTTTTTTAAATAAATTCTGAACTTGTTCATTTATGAAAAATTCATACGGAGGTTAATTTGACACTTTGTTACGAATGAGATTAGTTATAGGACTGTTTCTGTGGAAAGTTTTTAATACTTGCATGATCTTGTCAACTTGTTAAAGTAGTAAAATAAAATCACTTCCGGTTCATAGGGATCCCTCTCATCTTCATTGTTTGAGAAAATAATGCTAATTTAAGGATACGAGTGCTTTGATATAATGCCGTTTTGTTTCGTTCCGCTTACTGCCAGCGTGTCTTAGTGTTAGTCTTTAATTTAAGTACATGCTTTCTTATTTCTTTGTATCGTGGAATCGCGTTATAATGCTTTAATGTTGACGGTTTATAGAGACCATGTTGGCCTTGCCAAGACACCACATAAATCTTATTCAAACCACCAGTAACGACTTTAGAACGTACTGTTATGTTGCATACTAATTGTACCGTTTATTGGTTGTGATACCATGAACCCTTGCTGATGGGGTCACCATCGGGTTAATGAGTACACAGTCGAGGTAATGTTCCGGTAGGTCGTTTGTCACACTGATAGTAGTAAGTTAGATCTACAGAAAGTAATCATGACTGTTGAAGCTAATTTGACATTATTTCCAGGCATACCAATCTCTTAACATTAAGATGTATTTCAGTGTTCGAATATGAGCCAATCGATCGATCAATCAATCAATCAATCAATCAATCAATCAATCAATCAATCAATCAATCAATCGATCAATCAATCAATCAATCAATCAATCAATCGATCAATCAATCAATAGGATTAAATCTAACATTCAAACAAGCGGAAGAAAACACAATCGTTTAAACAGAAACAAATCAACATCAATTCAAACTAATTATGGTTTTGCTATTTCAATATTAAATCTTTCAGGTATAACTGCCGTTCCTGCCTGCTTCTCTGTAACTTGTCGGTGTACTATTTGAGAGCAATTAGATAAAAATCAGGCAAAGATAAAAGCCGTAAATTTTGCAAGTGTACACACAGTAGTACTGTAGGACAAATATGATGAATGTAGGTTAAACAGAGAAAACGAGGTTGAAACAACAACCATTCTCAAAAATTACCTTGTAAGTCTACAATGAAACGTGTGGGGCCGGTCTCCGTTACTTCCTTTCCATGATCATCAAGATAGCGCGAGTACAGGAAGTCAGGTGGTGAACCGGAAGCTACATCTCAATTCACTTAAGGTAATATACATGTACTCGTATATTTTTAAAAATATCCGAGAAGAATAACACGACAATATTGTCACCATGGTTAATTGTTAATTATATATTTTGTAAAGAAACACTTGAATTTATATCAGATCTATGCAGGGGGTTTCAGGAAATAGTAATGTTGGAAGATTATTGTTCCGGAAGCAATACCACGGGTTGCCCATGAGGCGATGGAGGAACGCTTACCCGTCCGGGTTCTTGGTTCATATTCTTTTGTTTCCATTTTTTCCGGGTTTTTTTTACCTGTGTTCTCCTTTTTTTGCGATATTTTATGTCGACACCGTGGGACATAGAACATTTATCTGAATTACATATAGATCTTTATCGTTACCTTCTGTGTTTCTCACCATTCGGGCATTCTCTTTTTTTTCTGGCCTCGCCTCCTTGAAACTTGTTGTCAGGAGCATTTACTGTCAATATTTTACAAATATCAGAAAAAGCACCTCTGCGTAATGAAAACCCGCTAAGTGTAACTCAAAATTAACGAGGAGAGAGGGGTTAATACGACTCCCTCTCAGCTTGTTGCGTGACAGAGACAAAAATACCAGATGTTCTGAAATCCCCTTCTGCATTATCGACAATATCTGTTATGTTAATCTAGGTAAAATCGAATTTGATATTCTAAAATGAGAACCGAGGCAGTACAAAAAGCGCACCAGGCATTCCACGAGCTTTGAAGACGTATTCTGTAAATAAGGAAAATTTCAAATTGAAAATATGGTAACGACCATAAAACCTCCCCATCGTGTCATCAGACTGTAGATCGTACTCCAAGAAACAACATGTTTCTCGGCGATAAGAATGTCGGTATCAACCCCAGACGGACATGCAATATATCGTTAGTTGGAGAGGCAGGAGTAGTTTAAAAACTTAGAATGGAAAATTCCCAATAGTGAGAATTAATTAATCATATTTGGCAAACAGATCATTTGCAGAAGGAAATGTATGCCTTTCTGGAACAAGAGAGTGACAATATGTCTAAATGACGTGACCTGGTTGTGTACTTCATTCATAAGCACTAAGTATCAAACAGCATAATCTATATTTTTTACAGACAATGTATCTTTAATTTGTTATAATATCATACCAAATGTTTATTTTGACTGTTTGAAAAAATCTTGCAAATATTTTCTCATATAAAACTAGAGAAATGTTCCCAGTGGTTTCCATTCCTAAATGTAAATTGTATATCAACTGTCTATTGAGAGTTTCAAGCTCAGTCTTCCTCGTAAATTCTTACAATTCAGAACGCTGTTAGTACAAAGAATAACAAAATACTATTTCTGTGCGAAATACAGGGGCGGGTGTTCAACTAAACATAGTACTGTCATTTCACTTCCCGAGTGAACCTAAGATTGGTTCAATACATTGACACCGTGGTACATTTTGATACATTAACACCGTGGTACAACATTAACACCGTGGTACATTTTGATACATTAACACCGTGGTACATTTTGATACATTAACACCGTGGTACATTTTGATACATTAACACCGTGGTACATTTCCTAAGGAGGGATTACTATTGTGATACTGTGGTAAATATTTCCATTCATTAGTTCGATACATTGACATCGTGATATGTTTCGTTAGACTGATTCGACAAGTTAATATCTGATACGTTAATGCCTCGGGATATATATTTTTCACGTGCAGAAAACTTCATACGAGCCTCGGTATCGCGTGGACGTTAAACAAAGAACTAAAATAAAGTTAAAAAAAGAAAATTAAAGGAAAGAAGGATTCATTTGTTGAGCCTATGATTTGTTTAATGTGTTCTACTTCGTTGTCGATGCCGTGATAGGTTTAACTTAACGGGAGATGTCCACAGATATTTGACGTCCAAAAATATCTGACGACAGATATTTGACGTCCACAGATATTTGACGTCCATAGTTCCACCGTTAAGATGGAGTTAGGAGTTTCTACTTGCTCTATAGTGAACGTACCGATATTTTATCTGCGTCATACACAAGATAATGTTTCAATCATTATCTCTTGTCGCTTTCTAAACCACTGTTAAAATGTTTCTGCATCATAAGTTTATTTCCACAACAAACGAACATAAGTGCCTTACTTCAAAATGTACAGATTTATTGACAAATAATTCTCGTTCATGGTTTCCAGTTCCTGTTTGATCGCAGCCGCCATTAAAGCTGAAATCCCTGCAGACCGACGTTAGGGAAATGAGCTGACAAAACTGGATGTTGATAACGTTCTAACATCATACCTTTTTAAAACCAATGCCATAAACAATTAAAGCGATCTTCAATCTGGAGTATTGCTAATTGAAAAACAACAGGACGAGACAATGACTGGTGCGCCCACATTGTGACGTCTATATATGCATTGATTGGTACTTAACGGAGTTCTCGTTTCGTGAAATGTGCAGATCGTTTTGTTTCACTTTATAGTTTTATGATAACATCCATTTGTGATCTTTAATGTCATAAAAGATACGTTTATATTTCATTAAAGGAGTCTGCCGCGGCATTGTCTCCAACATAAAGAGGATAACAGATGTATCACTGAACTCTGTTGGTAACACCATTTATGTTATGTAACACTTTAAAAACAAAGTTAAGGGCAATCGAACCATAGAACGTTACAACGGAATCACAGTGCTGATCATTCCGAAGATTAAACAAAGACAAGCGTTAGCGCCTTTCAATATAAATTCAGAATTGGATGAGGTAGAGCCAGATAATGAATTAAACTGCATTGTGTCACTGTTTCATCTTTTTAGGACTCTTCAGTGATGTAAAGGGTATATCTTTTTTAAATCTAAGAGGTGACTCACGAAAATTCAAACTGACTGAAAGAAATTTCTCAATCTAGATATGGAATTGTCTTAGCCCCATTATTAAATTTCGTAGTTTTTACTTACTTGGCGTCTGTGTATTCTGAATCGTGCCACTAATTAAATGAATTAGAACGTGGCATGAAGGTTAGGTAAACCTATGGAGAAAGAAAAATGGCTAGCACCTGAGATCTCGAAGATTTTATCAAAAGAAATACAGCTAAACAGCATGTTTCAATGCAAATTCAAAATTATATACAGTAGAACCAAACTCGTCAGTGATACTAAAGATGTGTGAATCATAGTTCATGTTATACAAAATTAGTCCCTTAGCCTCTTAATTTACTTAAAGTCCGTTCTTAACATATACAGTCACTTCTGACTCTCAAAGTCGATTCTCCAAACTATTTCACTGTCTTCTGTCAAAGAAAAGCACGAACTACGATATACCGCTCACACGTTAGATGTACCGCCAATCTCTACATCGTCATTTAAAGTCACTAATACACAAACAAGACGATTTAAATCTGTAACATTCAAACGAATAGCCACAGAAGTACAATAACCCATTTCTGTTTCAATTGATAAAAATCGCCAGTTAAACAGTAATAAAAAGATTATTACTGGCTGACCGACTCCCTCTGGACTTCCGGGTAACTTTATCAATAACACTTAAACACTGGTCACAAGCACGAGCTCACGCGCGTAAAAACGCGCGCATGTCATTCAAGCAGAGTTTTGCTCTGTAAATAACTGGAGAGATACCGAAGCAAAATGGCTGGTATGGGAGTAGAGTGCCATTAAAGAGACATATTGTCGGCCTTAATTATCGATACCAGATATGAAGATCTAACAGGCGAGATAAGACAAGTGATTGCATAACGTTGTGATTGGTTGATATTCCAAAAGGATAATCATATAACTATGCAAGCGGCGCCCTCTAGGGACTGGTCCATCGGGAACGAGGCCATTTAGAGTAATGTCTGTCGGAGTCGTTAGGGCATATAATTCATTATCGGGCTCTTCCTCCATAACACATGGCCAGATATGGAAGTCCGAGGAAGAATTAAATTATATGGATTTGCCTTTGTTTTCTAAACCAGTTCAGTGATCTAGTGATGGATTTCAGGCCCTATGGGATGTATATAAATATAGGGTCGAATACTCTGTTGTTTTATGGTTTAGTGTTTCTCCAGCTGTAACGATGATACTGATTTTGTTGTTCTTTGTCGGAATTATAAATAATGCGTGATAGCTGAAAGACAATGCATGATATATCAGAATATGTATTGGACTTACCTGTGTTTTAATTCTATACACTATTGAAAACCTAACTTTTTATAATGTCTTATCATAGATAATTGATATGGAAATAGAAATGAGATCCTTAGTCTCGTTCATTCTCTTCATTTAGGAACGTCAAAATATCTTTATGCTAAATCGTTCTTGCCACAAAACATTGTCGTCAAAATATCTGTATACTTGACCGTTCTTACAACAGACACTGTCGTCAAATATCTTTATATTCAATCATTCTTACAACAGACACTGTCGTCAAATATCTTTATATTCAATCATTCTTACAACAGACACTGTCGTCAAATATCTTTATATTCAATCATTCTTATCACAAGAAACATAATTTGATTGTCCTTAGAGTACCATTTGACAGTACCATCATAAGAATTTAACACGGAAACGTCCTTACCAAGACACTGGTTTTCAGTACAATTGACTTTTATCTATGAGATCTTCGTCGTCGTGGAGAGTTGAAATTCAAAACAACGAGCGTACCACTCATCACGAGTTTCAAGATCGTGTGTGGTTTTTGCAGTATAGTTTTTATTACGTAGGTATAATATATATAGTACAAAAGTCCTAAATTCTGTCTTATTTATAACAACATTCTGGAACTCTGAAACAACTCGTCTAAAACAGATTTCTATTTGCAAAGCCTATATCAAACGGTGATCCGGCAATGGATGATCTTGTTTCTGGCTTATCATTTGGTGGTTTTGTATTTTTAGGCCTTTTTACAATCCTCCTTTATTTCAAATTGTTTAAAAATTCGTTCCTGCAATATATATTTTCCTACATACGACCTTAATAAGTCAGCTGCTGTCGACCTTTAACCATGTTACCGCTTCACCAGCTGAGGAATGCTTTGACAATAAAAACGAAGAGAAGCAATAAAAGAGTTGTGTTGGTGAAAATTACAGAGCCTCGCCTCACACACAGAAATTTAACGGTCCCTTATTAGTAATTAGTGCCGTATATTATAACAACCCCCAACAGGGCGTTAACGCAGTATGGTATTCCGTCGTATCTCTTCACATAGCACCTGCGTCAGGCTTAAGATGTTGTAATTTTGACTAGAGTGACCTCCCCCGGGTGTTGAATTAGCATTCAAAGTGTCTATTTCATCGGCATGTTTATGTACAGTTAAGTCGACCTCATACGTAATTATATTTACAATCATAAAAAAAACACGATCCATATTTCTGACTGTATTTCCTTACCACGCGAGTGTAAACAGAACCATAGCGCCATGTACAAGTTCTGTACATTGTGTATACTGCTTAACCAAAACGTCCGTACACAAAACTGTCTATATAGTTCATACACCACAAAAACCATCAGTTTCCGTACACCACATAATACTGTTTGTTACATCTGTACATTGTACAACACAATACTGCATGTTACGTCCGTACACCACACAACACTATTTGTTACATCTGTACATTGTAAAACACAACACTTTATGTTACGTCCGTACACCACACAACACTGTTTTTACGTCTGTTCATCAAAAACGACTTCTATTACGTCCATACACACAACACTAATGTTCGTTACATGAAACAAGTGTTGTTACGTCCGTACATTAAACAAGACTTCTGTAACGTCCGTAAACAACAATACTACCTGTTAAGCCAGTAAGTCACAGATGACTCTATGTTACGTCCACAGACTTAATATATCTTCATTCAGCAGAGAAGAATACGTACTTGAGCCATTATCATCTTTGTTGCCGTTGTCACACATGAGTAAATATACTTGATCTGATACTTCCTCGTCTGATTCACCCTCCTAATTACTATACACTATCTCTGTAACTATGAAACGATGCCAGGCCATTGGTTTTAAAAATAGTCAAATTGATGCCAAGGCCAAATGTTTATAACATCTATTTACTTTGTAAAGTGGGCTGACTAATCAAAGTAATATCCGCAATCCCAGAACATCAAACAGATTATCAGAAATAAATGAATCGTGTTCTCACTAAGAGCTGATATTAAAAGATGTGTGCTGGACTTGGACATCAAAAGCTTTACCGAGAATCTGACCGACCTGGCGGCCATTTCGACCATCAACGAGTGGAAACAGGAACCTTACCACCAGTGAGAGAGACGGAAAAGATTTCGGTTGTTACAAAACAATTACAGGCAACTACAGGTAAACAATGATTACTGTAAGTTATCGTGAAAGGTAAACAATGATCACTGTAAGTTATCGTGGTAAACAATGATTACTGTAAGTTATCGTGGTAAACAATGATTACTGTAAGTTATCGTGAAATGTAAACAATGATTACTGTAAGTTATCGTGAAATGTAAACAATGATCATTTTAAGTTATCGTGGTAAACAATGATCACTGTCAGTTATCGTGGTAAACAATGGTCACTGTAAGTTATCGTGAAAGGTAAACAATGATTACAGTAAGTTATCGTGGTAAACAATTATTACAGTAAGTTATTGTGGTAAACAATGATTACTGTAAGTTATCGTGAAATGTAAACAATGGTCACTGTAAGTTATCGTGGTAAACAATGATCACTGTAAGTTATCGTGGTAAACAATGGTCACTGTAAGTTATCGTGGTAAACAATGATTACTGTAAGTTATCGTGGTAAACAATGATTACTGTAAGTTATCGTGAAATGTAAACAATGGTCACTGTAAGTTATCGTGGTAAACAATGATCACTGTAAGTTATCGTGGTAAACAATGGTCACTGTAAGTTATCGTGGTAAACAATGATTGTAAGTTATCGTGGTAAACAAACTGTAATTAACAGTAAGTTATTGTGGTAAACAATGATTACTGTAAGTTATCGTGGTAAACAATGATCACTGTAAGTTATCGTGGTAAACAATGATCACTGTAAGTTATCGTGGTAAACAATGATCACTGTAAGTTATCGTGGTAAACAATGATTACTGTAAGTTATCGTGGTAAACAATGATTACTGTAAGTTATCGTGGTAAACAATGATTACTGTAAGTTATCGTGGTAAACAATGATCACTGTAAGTTATCGTGGTAAACAATGATCACTGTAAGTTATCGTGGTAAACAATGATCACTGTAAGTTATCGTGGACAATGGTCACTGTAAACAATGGTCACTGTAAGTTATCGTGGTAAACAATGATCACTGTAAGTTATCGTGGTAAACAATGATCACTGTAAGTTATCGTGGTAAACAATGATTACAGTAAGTTATCGTGGTAAACAATTATTACTGTAAGTTATCGTGGTAAACAATGATTACTGTAAGTTATCGTGGTAAACAATGACAGTAAGTTATCGTGGTAAACAATTATTACTGTAAGTTATCGTGGTAAACAATGATTACTGTAAGTTATCGTGTAAACAATGGTCACTGTAAGTTATCGTGGTAAACAATGATTACTGTAAGTTATCGTGGTAAACAATGGTCACTGTAAGTTATCGTGGTAAACTGTAAGTTATCGTGGTAAACAATGATACTGTAAGTTATCGTGAAATGTAAACAAACTGTAAGTTATCGTGGTAAACAATGATTACTGTAAGTTATCGTGGTAAACAATGATCACTGTAAGTTATCGTGGTAAACAATGATTACTATAAGTTATCGTGAAATGTAAACAATGGTCACTGTAAGTTATCGTGGTAAACAATGATCACTGTAAGTTATCGTGGTAAACAATGATTACTGTAAGTTATCGTGGTAAACAATGGTCACTGTAAGTTATCGTGAAAGGTAAATAATGATTACTGTAAGTTATCGTGGTAAACAATGGTCACTGTAAGTTATCGTGATAAACAATGGTCACTGTAAGTTATCGTGGTAAACAATGGTCACTGTAAGTTATCGTGGTAAACAATGATTACTCTAAGTTATCGTGGTAAACAATTATTACAGTAAGTTATTGTGGTAAACAATGATTACTGTAAGTTATCGTGGTAAACAATGATTACAGTAAGTTATCGTGGTAAACAATTATTACAGTAAGTTATTGTGGTAAACAATGATTACTGTAAGTTATCGTGAAATGTAAACAATGATCACTGTAAGTTATCGTGGTAAACAATGATCACTGTAAGTTATCGTGGTAAACAATGGTCACTGTAAGTTATCGTGGTAAACAATTATTACAGTAAGTTATTGTGGTAAACAATGATTACTGTAAGTTATCGTGAAATGTAAACAATGGTCACTGTAAGTTATCGTGGTAAACAATGATTACTGTAAGTTATCGTGGTAAACAATGATCACTGTAAGTTATCGTGGTAAACAATGATTACTGTAAGTTATCGTGAAATGTAAACAATGGTCACTGTAAGTTATCGTGGTAAACAATGATCACTGTAAGTTATCGTGGTAAACAATGGTCACTGTAAGTTATCGTGGTAAACAATGATTACTGTAAGTTATCGTGGTAAACAATGATTACTGTAAGTTATCGTGGTAAACAATGATCACTGTAAGTTATCGTGGTAAACAATGATTACTGTAAGTTATCGTGGTAAACAATGATCACTGTAAGTTATCGTGGTAAACAATGGTCACTGTAAGTTATCGTGGTAAACAATGATTACTGTAAGTTATCGTGGTAAACAATTATTACAGTAAGTTATTGTGGTAAACAATGATTACTGTAAGTTATCGTGAAATGTAAACAATGATCACTGTAAGTTATCGTGGTAAACAATGATTACTGTAAGTTATCGTGGTAAACAATGATCACTGTAAGTTATCGTGGTAAACAATGATTACTGTAAGTTATCGTGAAATGTAAACAATGGTCACTGTAAGTTATCGTGGTAAACAATGATCACTGTAAGTTATCGTGGTAAACAATGATCACTGTAAGTTATCGTGGTAAACAATGATTACAGTAAGTTATCGTGGTAAACAATTATTACAGTAAGTTATCGTGGTAAACAATGATTACTGTAAGTTATCGTGAAATGTAAACAATGATCACTGTAAGTTATCGTGGTAAACAATGATTACTGTAAGTTATCGTGGTAAACAATGATCACTGTAAGTTATCGTGGTAAACAATGATTACTGTAAGTTATCGTGAAATGTAAACAATGGTCACTGTAAGTTATCGTGGTAAACAATGATTACTGTAAGTTATCGTGGTAAACAATGATTACTGTAAGTTATCGTGGTAAACAATGATCACTGTAAGTTATCGTGGTAAACAATGGTCACTGTAAGTTATCGTGGTAAACAATGATTACAGTAAGTTATCGTGGTAAACAATTATTACAGTAAGTTATTGTGGTAAACAATGATTACTGTAAGTTATCGTGAAATGTAAACAATGGTCACTGTAAGTTATCGTGGTAAACAATGATTACTGTAAGTTATCGTGGTAAACAATGATCACTGTAAGTTATCGTGGTAAACAATGATTACTGTAAGTTATCGTGAAATGTAAACAATGGCCACTGTAAGTTATCGTGGTAAACAATGATCACTGTAAGTTATCGTGAAATGTAAACAATGATTACTGTAAGTTATCGTGAAATGTAAACAATGATTACTGTAAGTTATCGTGAAAGGTAAACAATGATCACTGTAAGTTATCGTGGTAAACAATGATCACTGTAAGTTATTGTGAAAGATAAACAATAATAAAATGTTATAGGTATGACATGGCATTATACCTAAGTTCGAGTACAAAATACACTGTCCAACACTTTACCTGCCTAACAATATCTGATCTAATGAAAAGATTTTAGAATCCAGCAAAATAGTCATAGTAATAAAAAGGAAATACTATTGCTAAGCAACGCTTTTAAAGATATCGAGCGGGTAGTTATAATCAAATATCAACACACATTATTTATATTACTTCCAACATACCCTAGTTAGTCTGTATGACGTGCAGCGGACACGTGTTTGTTCTTCAGTGAGAAAGTCTAAAAACATATAACCAAATATAACAGAAAGAACCGAGAACACACATTTAGATTTTTCCTTTTAAGGATTCCATAACAAGACAACTTGTCAAACCAAGATGAAATAATTAAAAAAAGATGGCATTTTTGACAAAACATTGTCCTACTTGCTCCTTTAATCAACAGGGTAAGTATTGAACATTCATCACAAGTGGCAACACTATAAAGATAAACGTCAACATGCGGGTCATCGTGTTCATAGTCGATATGAATGACATTCAGCAGCAGCACCATACAGTTTATGTTGTTAGTGAGTATAACCAACGAGTAGAACGCCTGCTCTAACGGAAACTACAGAGACAGGAGTGTGTATACCATGAACAGATTGTATCCATTCTAATTAGCGTCGCTAAGTAAGCTCAGTCTAATATCACATACAAATACAAATGTCAACGTGAATGTCTTCCTATCAGACAAATATTTCTGAATATACTACAACGTATACATAACTCGTCACACTGCAGCAATGTGCATCGATGTATTGTTTCTATCGCAGCAGTCCCGAGCCGCCGAAACTAGCCCAGTATTGGTACGATAATTACCGATAATTGCCGAGGTGGCCTCGGTTTTTGACGTGCCAGACGAATGAGATGTGAAACGGATCTGACAGACAATATGGCAAAGCTCTTCCCTAAACATTGTACATACAAATCATCAACATAGATCCTGTTGTTACTGCGGCTTCAGCTGCTGTTGGTAAAGACTACGTATAGACATGTGCTGGGTAGGATATAATAATATGAACAGAATCTTGTGTCTATATCACTGGCATCATACTACTACAGTTCCTCAATGTTTGCCTATTTATTCCCACAAATGACCCATGTATGAACTTCCTCACTAATTGTATGACACCGTTAGGTATAATCCACGTTTGTGCCATACCATACTTTGTTTATTATGCCTCTTCAATGCCTGTTTTTTCTCTATAGATATTGAACATCTTTCAAAATCGGTGTAACAACATCACACAAAAGTTGTAATAACGTCTTTCCAACAACAATGATTCCAGGTATCATTGGTTAACCACCAAACTGTCTTAAAGTTTCACTTGTCACACAGGGCTGACTTAAACAGTGGGGGCACTTGTCACACAGGGCTGACTTAAACAGTGGGGGCACTTGTCACACAGGGCTGACTTAACCAGTGGGGGCACTTGTCACACAGGGCTGACTTAAACAGTGGAGGCACTTGTCACACAGGGCTGACTTAAACAGTGGAGGCACTTGTCACACAGGGCTGACTTAACCAGTGGGGGCACTTGTCACACAGGGCTGACTTAAACAGTGGAGTGCACATGTCACACAGGGCTGACTAAAACAGTGAGGGCACTTGTCACACAAGGCTGACTTAAACAGTGGGGGCAACTGTCAAACAAGACTGACTTTAACAGTGGGGGCACTTGTCACACAGGGCTGACTAAAACATTTGAGGACATTTGTCACACAGGGCTGACTAAAACAGTGGGGATGTTTGTCACACAGGGCTGACTAAAACAGTTGAGGACATTTGTCACACAGGGCTGACTAAAACAGTAGGGATATTTGTCACACAGGGCTGACTAAAACAGTTGAGGACATTTGTCACACAGGGCTGACTAAAACAGTAGGGATATTGTCACACGGGGCTGACTGACACTTGTCACACAGGGCTGAATAAAACAGTTGAGGACATTTGTCACACAGGGCTGACTAAAACAGTAGGGATATTGTCACACGGGGATGACTGACACTTGTCACACAGGGCTGAATAAAACAGTTGAGGACATTTGTCACACAGGGCTGACTAAAACAGTAGGGATATTGTCACACGGGGCTGACTAAAACAGTTGAGGACATTTGTCACACAGGGCTGACTAAAACAGTAGGGATATTGTCACACGGGGCTGACTAAAACAGTTGAGGACATTTGTCACACAGGGCTGACTAAAACAGTAGGGATATTTGTCACACGGGGCTGACTGAAACAGTGGGGATGTTTGTCACACAGGGCTGACTAAAACAGTTGAGGACATTTGTCACACAGGGCTGACTAAAACAGTGGGGATGTTTGTCACACAGGGCTGACTGAAACAGTTGAGGACATTTGTCACACAGGGCTGACTAAAACAGTAGGGATATTGTCACACGGGGCTGACTAAAACAGTTGAGGACATTTGTCACACAGGCCTGACTAAAACAGTAGGGATATTTGTCACAAGGGGCTGACTGAAACAGTGGGGATGTTTGTCACACAGGGCTGACTAAAACAGTTGAGGACATTTGTCACACAGGGCTGACTAAAACAGTGGGGATGTTTGTCACACAGGGCTGACTGAAACAGTTGAGGACATTTGTCACACAGGGCTGACTAAAACAGTAGGGATATTTGTCACACAGGGCTGACTAAAACAGTTGAGGACATTTGTCACACAGGGCTGACTAAAACAGTAGGGATATTTGTCACACAGGGCTGACTAAAACAGTTGAGGACATTTGTCACACAGGGCTGACTAAAACAGTGGGGATATTTGTCACACAGGGCTGACTAAAACAGTTGAGGACATTTGTCACACAGGGCTGACTAAAACAGTGGGGATGTTTGTCACACAGGGCTGACTAAAACAGTTGAGGACATTTGTCACACAGGGCTGACTAAAACAGTGGGGATGTTTGTCACACAGGAAAAAGACTGAAACAGTTGAGGACATTTGTCACACAGGGCTGACTAAAACAGTGGGGATATTTGTCACACAGGGCTGACTAAAACAGTAGGGATATTTGTCACACAGGGCTGACTAAAACAGTTGAGGACATTTGTCACATAGGGCTGGCTATATCAGTGGGGGTCGCTTGTCATATAGGGCTGGCTAAAACAGTGGGGATATTTGTCACACAGGGCTGACTAAAACAGTTGAGGACATTTGTCACACAGGGCTGACTAAAACAGTAGGGATATTTGTCACACGGGGCTGACTGACACTTGTCATATAGAGCTGGCTGAAACATTGGGGGCACTTGACACACAGAGCTGACTAAAGCAGTGCGGACACTTGTCACACAGGGCTAACTAAAACAGCGGGGACATTTCTTTGATTCGAAAAATTTTTCAATAAAAAAACCCTTCTTCAAATGAGCTGTTGCTTTGCTTCCATCTGTGAGTTGTTGTGTCTGAGTTGCTTGACACTGCTATGATATTCGTCAGCACTTGCGCTACCAGGATAATCTTTCTCTATCACTTTCCCTGTGATGGTGAATTCTCTAGAACGTCCATCTGTCTGTGGTTATTTCAGGGATATTTGTACATATTTATGTTCATGTATCTGTCCTCAAACGAAATATCTTGTGGAGATTAGGTATAGCTTATTCAGAAAAAAAGAAAAGTACGACATTTCTTTTACATTTGCACTATTATTGGTAGTTAGTACACAATAAAAATACCCTTTTAAGGCTCCTTTAAGACACCATCCCTATGAACTGGACCAGTCTATTATACCAGATGGGGATTATACAATGAAAATATGGAATTAGTAACTGATTTTTATTCACTTGAGGGTGTTACAAATCACATGTATAGTAAAACAATAACATGCTGTATGTGGGACTTTCTTGGAATATGTCATGGACGCCTTTATAAAGCAACACAAGTATCAGTCAAACACAAAAGGTCTACCTTCAAACAAGTTGATACTGACCACGTTGATGACCATGATCACCATATTCATGGCTGCAAATATGACCATCCAAGTTAGTGGATGACTGACCATCCTCGATACTGTAATGGCAACCTTAAACTCTTTAATTAGTAAAGGACATGTTGTCGTAGTGCGATTCCATTGCCAATAGGAAAATCGTCACACCATACTTCGGTCATCATCACCATATTTGCCAAGCAATGAATTTCTCATTGCTGTAGAAACTTCAAGGGAAATGGTAGGTGAAAAAGTTTTAAGATAGAAATACCCAGTGACGCTAGCAGACAAAAAAGAGCATATTGGCTAAAGTGTACGAGGTGAAACACGTGCTGTGTGGACAGTTGAATCGGCCAGTAAACAATGGTGACTTCTTGGAATATGTCATGGACGCCTTTATAAAGCAGCACAAGTATCAGTCGAACACAAAAGGTCTACCTTCAAACAAGTGTCAAGACAGGATGCTGTATATTCATCGCTGCAAAATCATCTCTTCTAAAGTTAGTGGAGGTGACAGAAAACCATGCTCGATACTGTAATGGCAACATTAGCAAGGACTCTTTAATTAGTAAAGGACATGTTGTCGTAGTGCAATTCCATTGCCAAAAGAAAAATCATCACACCATACTTCGGTCATCATCACCATATTTGCCAAACAATGAATTTCTCATCAACCTTTATGTGGTGCATGGTCACATAGACATGAGCGGTTTGGAACTGAACAATTGTATCAATATTTTGATGACAAAGACGTAACTATAAATGCCCACACTCATGACTTTAACTTGTCCACTAATATATATATGAGGGACCATCAACCGATGACAATCAAAATGATGCCTGGCATGTAGTGAAATCTGTGAAAAAGGCTAAAGGATCCGTTTACCTGAGAGGAAAATCATGGTCTGATAAACTTATTGACAACTTTTATCCAATATGTACTCATTTGGCAATGAAAAACTGTGAAAATGATCCACCAAAACTTCAGGAATATTTAATCAATGATATCCAGCATTATCACAATGAATATGAATATTGTCACCTCAAGCTTTCGGAAAGAGCAAGTGTAGGAGCCGTCAGTTACACTTTTAAAGCAGAATGGCAGAAAAACTAACGTTGAAAGTGATACTAAATTCGGCCATCTACAAACACCCAGAAAACTATGTCTTTGCTTGAATTAAGTGGAAAGTTTCAATAACACCATGAACATTTTCCAGGACATGAAGGATATGATTAAGTGACGATCAATATCTATCAAGGTCTCCACTGATAGTTTGTCACTGGAATCAGAATGCGGATAGATTCCGTTTGGAACCCTCGAAGGACACAAAAAGGGAAAGAAAACCTATAAAGCACCATTATTTAATTACAGGAGCTTTACTTTGAAGAAATTTATTTATAAAATCTTCGAGTAAAATGTTTTGTTTCATATACTGAACATTCCATTGAAAAGCAATTGTCACAAGTGGTCAGTAACAATGGTCAGACAGAGATCAAAATATTACAACATGGGATTTAATTTTTATGTTAAACTAAAGATATATTTTTGCATATATATTTGAGAAAGCTGTAGTCGTCTAATCCGTTGAAAAGTAAGGAAACACTCGAGCTTAACATGGTTTTCCAAATGAAAAGATTCATATTTTACATTTTAATCAATCAAAAATATAACTGTTTCACCTGAAAATGCTGAATATCACTAGAACAGATGTGGAACGGATTTTTATATACACAGTACAGATATCGCACATAGATAATCAGTGATTCTTGTTAATATCTTACTATTATTGTCTTATTGAACGTTGAATGGTTAAGATATACGTTTTCATTTTGACCACCGTCCATAGCAACGCTGTCCCTGTGGTTGTGTTTACAAGCAACAGAAGCTGTGTATACAAGCCAACGAATACCGCCCTCCCTCTCAGTTAATTGTTGACCACTCGGGTTTTTTTTATATAGGTCGCCCCGACCTTTAACAAATTGGTGCAACGTGGTACGACATAAAGTACAATGTATAGATGTATGCATATAATTTTGTGTGTGTGTGTGTGGGTGGGTGGGTGAGTGTGTGTGTGCTCAATGGCTATCGTACACATCGTACTAAGATATTATTTTTTTTTTATATATTTTTCAAACACTAGCTGAAGATTTTTTCCCTTGTAAAGGGCCTTCGGTATCCATCAGGCGAAAGGATTCTAGAGTCACTTTACAGTATCGTTTGTTCTATGTATGTGTTGTAACTTTCGTAATATTTTGTGCCGTGATAAACGGGGCGGCTTACCTAAAAACTTGACATTTTATTTGTTCTTACTGGCTTTGTTCCTACATCGTATATACGTATAGCTGTAAGTACCCCCACCCACTGTATCCTCGGATAACATCAAATGTACGGTATGTGTTATCTTTGTCCGACTCTGGCGTGAGATTTGCACTGAAAGTTTCATATAATGGGCGTGACCATCTGTCAAAACATCCATCATAATCACGGATGTCAATTTCTACAACTTTGTGGTCGTTTTAACTACAATCATGAATTTTTTATATTCTACTCTTTTAAGTCTAGAAATTCAAGGCAATCGTTCTTACCTCTTAATGAATTTTTTTAGCAAATAATTGAAATATACATTGCAGTAACTGCATAATGCTGGTAATTATATTCGTTAGATTCGCGAACAATGTGACATAATGCGTAAAAGGTCATCAAAAACATTTTAAAATGCAAAAAACCCATTTTCATATATTGTGGAATGTGTACACCTGTGACGGACCTATGTTAATAGTAATTATATCTCAATGAAGTTGACATTTATAGCTCGTCAATCACGTATAAAAGTTTAAATATATATATAAGTCAAAGATTGAATGATATTAAATCAAAGTTACGTTATATAGCATATAAATCTATAGATAATTGTTTACAGCAACATCACAGGAGGAGACGGAATAAAAACGCTGTAATAATTAAGGCAGATGTCTGGTGCATATTGCTCATCTGACCGTACATGATACATATTCACCTTGTCAGAAGCCTCGGTGTTGAAAGGCTACCAGTAGTTTATAATTTCTCAAAATCATGTATATAGTTTCTTTTTATACAAACTATATGAAGTTGTGAACTTTCGCAAACACCAGTTCTGTATGTCCAACGAATAGCACAAGTTACTGAAACTCACTGAGCAAATTCAAATACAGTTCGTCAATGAATCGCCTTCGACACATAGACGAACTGTTTCACCTGAATCGCCCTCCGACACATCGACGAACTGTTTCACCTGAATCGCCCTCCGACACATCGACGAACTGTTTCACCTGAATCGCCCTCCGACTCATAGACGAACTGTTTCACCAATCTGCTACTTATTGGATGTTTATACCACTTACCTTATCTTTTTTACTATAACGAAAAAAAACTATAAAAAGGAAACAGCTTCCCACCAAGCTGTATAGTAAGCTAGAGGATTTCAATTCCCCTATTGTGAATTTTCAATTTAGGGATAGCAACCTTCCTGCATTCCCAATCTTTGGTGTTTACATGGCGAAGTTGATAAGATATTCAAGAGGGCTTGTTCTTAATATCACGGTGTTCATGCAAGATGTCGGCAACTGACAAACGCAAGAGACAAGATGTCGAAAGATGCAGGTTGATGAAGATAATGGGGAAATTTTACGGTCGTCATATTATCTCATTTTGGGCTATGACGCTGGACGTGTCTGTGCTGGTTAATATACCTGTCTAACATGTTCTTTGTTCTTTTTTGGGAACGAGACAAGGATTACACCGAATGTGTTGTCGATGAGGCAACTGGATTTAATCTCCTTGTAAAACGTTATTTTGCTCTTATTTTGCAATAGTTTTGTTGAATTTGTGTTTTAATTAAGATTCTCTTAATATGTTGGTATTTTGTTCCTGGTTCTTAATATGCCCTTTATAAGTACTAAAAATGTTTCGTCTGTCTTCTGGGTTTAAGGCATGGTTAACCTTATTCTCGTTTCGGAACGTGACATTACTTATGTGGATTGACCAATACTTACATAGCAAGTGTAGTCGATGAAGCAGAAGATGCTTACTCTTCCGCAACATCTTATCTATTTCTCGTTGTAACTTTTCAGAGCCTGTGAGTAAATCTTTCTTTTGTTTATATTTTACTTCAGTTCCATCGAATTTCGAATTTTGAATAATGATTGTGTTGATATGGCAGTATTTTCGAGCTGTGTAGAAAAGTAACTCTAATGTTGAACTGATTCCATTTCTTCTTTGATCCGATACGTTTCAGTCTCCTGATATGTAAATGATCGTTTTGTAAACAGTTTACGATGGTCAATGGCAAGACAATGGACTACTACAACTCCACAATATCCCCGAGTAAATGATCTAAACATAATCTGTACGATTGTATATAAGACACAAATGAATAACACCTTTCAACATAGATTCAGAATTCGATACAGTAGATCCAATAATGAAGTAAACTTCATCACACAGCTGTGTCCTCCTTTTGAAAAAAAAATCATATTGGTGGAAAAAGTGTTAAATCCAAGATAGGAAGGTGCACCTATTCCATATTTCTATCAATTTCACGATTTTCAGTCTTGGATTATTTTGACTTAAACAATACAGTACAGGAGTATATTTTGAACCGAATCAAAATGTGACGAACAGGTTACGACAAACTAAAGCCCATCAGCCATCTACCACCTGCATTCTCAAAGGATTAGATGATAGACACACAAAGAAAAAGTTCCATTTGAAAAAGGAGACTAACAACCGTTATCCAAGAAAAGAAAGCGTGTTGTGCTTCATTGGTGACACCTCCATTGTCAGTTAAAAATCATAGCGTGTTCTCAAAGTGAGAACGGGTAAATGTTAACGAAACCACCAGGCTAACGATCGATACTACTAACGTCCATGTCTTTAGCAATGTTTAATACACTGACCATGATTACAGTCCGACTGAACCTGCCGACGGAATTGCAACATTACTCCTCGTGAGACTGCATTCCATCAGCTTAATTTGTATCTGGCTGCGGTAGAGAAATTACCACAGCCTTCCGACATCTGACATCATCATATATCTAATCAAGGCAAATCAATACTTTCTTACTCTGGGGACGAACATACCCGAAATCGGTCTTAATTGGCGATTAATTATAAACCTCAATCTGTCGTGGTCAGGAAATCAGTTTTGATGGGTGATGGTCAAATATTGATCTGATATGGTAAGAAAAATGTTTTCGCTGGCGAAACTTTTATTGTGAAGACGAATATTGAAGGTGACTGTTTTCACGCTTGAGGTGGTATGATGGGTGTACCTGGTTCACTGTACACGGTGTGTCCGGATACAGACATGTCTCATTAGTCCGGGACACTTCTCATGCTACATAGACTTATCCATCATTCCCCATTGATTCGTGTGCCAAAGATGGCGACCTCCGCTCGAGCAGGCGAGACTAATCTGATGGGAGGTCTTTACAGACCATCACAGAGATTGACTGGCCTTAGCGAGTGACAGGTCGTTTGTGTGGATTCACATGATATATTGCAGGAATGTAGAATGTCACTTTGATTTGTCTGAATTGAAAATGTTTTAATTAAAGTTGTCGGTATTGGACATGTTTGGCGGTCTTGCTCACAAAAGGACAGACGATCTGTATGCTGAGAGCACGCGACACAGCGCCTCCGACCATTTAAGTAAAGCATGTGTACAGGACGTGTCGAGAATCGGCAGCTGGTTTAACAAGTGTTTACATATCCACTGAAAAACACATGTAGTAACAGACATCACAGAAGGTAGGACTGATGTAGGTCGAAAACGTCATCCTGTACATTCCCACAGTCGCCTGCTAAAAGGTTTCAAAGTCCCGGCCCTCACTAAACACGTTTTACCTCACCTTTACTTTACCGTTGTTCACATGTCTCTGAAAAGGAAGTTCTCACAAAGAGTGACGGTGCTCATATAGCCAGTATTGCAGAAGAGAGTGTTCAATATTGATAAAAGGCTCTTTATAATTTTCAGAAATCCCCATTCCGTTAAATCTACATTCAAAGTATCACAATTAGAGTGTTACCCTGACTGGATCGTACACCAAAAATAAAAAAAGCTTGGGTTAAGTTCTAGATGGACAACTAGACGAGCCAACAATAAACAGCTACTATTTTTTTCATTCTTATAAAGGAATTCAATATCCAGCATAAACGAGGAAGGTCTCTGTCCGTATCATTAACTAGCCATGATTGGCTAGTACAATGGGTAGTTAGGGTTTCATTGGTTATTGAGAAAGCTTAGTTGGTTTATATACAAACATAATTTTGTCTGTCAACAGTATCCTCCCCATATTAGACCTGTTTGGTGATTACTAAAAAGCGAAATTGCACACCCTAATGCCTCGGCCCTACCAGCCCCCTCCCCCTTAGTGTCCTAGGCTCGGTTATAACCGGAACAAGGACGTTAAGATAAAAAAAAAAAAAATCTGTCAACAGTCCTCATCTGATTGTCCAGTACTGTGTGGTATTGAGATGGACGTAGGGAAGAGGTGTTTTAGTAAGATTAACTCTCCTTAACAGTGGCGCGGTTCATGTCACGTACTTAATGTTCTTTTAAAGCATCCAAAATCTAATAAAGTGATCAAATGTTTTACCCACTATTACATACTTGTTCAGGCCAATTACCTTCTCACCACCTGGATTTCAAAAACGTTTAGCCATAGCGTTAATGACAGACGAATTTAAGATGGAAGAAAAAGGTGTATGATGCAGTTTGATATATGACTTGGCTGCAATGTATGATAAATCATATAACCCATACGGTTAACGACACCAATAGGTTTACTATCTTTATTCCAGTTACGGAAGATGACGAAGAAAGCCGACAAGGTAAAGGCTGGTATAATGTACAAAATTAATTAAAAAGGGAGAAAAAAATGTTTTGTCATAATACAGTCAAACTGATTTGTGTCGAAAACTATTGCTGTCGCTGTTTGTATCAAGGAGTTCATGTTAAAGCTTAAAGGAATATTGCTATCATATAGGACTCATCGTAACGTATTCTAACAAATATAATAACACATTGTGACAAAGGAAATGCGAATAAGATGATAATGTTTATGTCGATGAGTCGTGTTTTGATTGCAAAAATGTACCATATCAATTAAAGAAAATATTTAGGGTTGTCACTCCTAGAAAATATCTGTTACGCCATCATCATGTCCTTCACAGCAGGTGTCAGACTCTTTACCTCATCAAACCACTCCAAAGTAACACTTACAAGCAGATTGTTATAAGGATATGTATATTGGCTCTTCAAAAGTCATCACAATTTTATCTGAATATTAATAGGAGGTGGTAAAAAGGTGAGAAAAGGGCTCTCAATAGAGAGATACTCATAGTAGGGTAGTCATCATGTTTAATACTACGTGTAGATCGTGACTTTATACGAAAAACAAATTATTCTAAAGATTACAGAAAAGAAATCATACCAGGATTGAGAGAATCAGAACAGAAATGTTCTCCTTCATTTATCATATTATCTTCTTTACATCTTAACATATTTTATGTCACGTCGCAATAGTTTTCGAAGTATCCGAAAGTCACAACTCCAAATGAGAAACGTAGAATTGAAGATAGGACCGATTGTCAGAAAACAATAAATGGCAAGATATGACATGGTGATGTAAATTCAGCTAGTGACGGAACAAATAATATATCAACAGCGTCAATATATATAATGTTGAGGTGGTGTGGGAAGGTGAAGTTGTACCTTTACCCGTTCTGTAGAAAGTACAAAAATCATCATTCAAATCAATCGCTTTTCTTCAATGAAAGTATTGTCATTGAAATGTAGAACAAGGATAGATATATTTATTTAGTAATTAATGATAGTTAATATAGAGCTATCAGAAAGACAAAACTGGAAGTACTGGTGTGTGTGTGTGGTGGTAGCGTGTGTATGTGTGATGGTAACACGTGTATGTGTGGTAGGGGGCTGGGGCTGGGGCATTCATTGGTACTTAATCATGAGGAACGACAGAACGTTTGAAAAGCTTTCAGGTCGATGCCACCAGGAAATCAAAAATAAAAACGTTGGTCAGAATTTCAGAGAATGGACGGTCAGAATGAGTTAGCCAACTCGATGAATTCAAGAAGAGAATTCAGAAACTTTCTCTTTTCACTTTATGAAATGAATATTCCATACTCCTGTCCCGACAGACTTAGAGTGCTGACGACCTACATGTTCCAGTAATTGGCCGGGAGACGAAGCGCTGCCCAAACCACGCATTATTGGCATTAAGATAAACACTCGTTCCTTTGAATTTCATTTACAGATATAAAAGTCGCTAAAAGTACATTTTAGAGATATTTATTTTCATTTGAGGACTATTCGTTAGTTCAATTTTTATCTCTCTTATTTCATACACAAACATCACAATGATATATTCCTTTGAATATGCACCAAGATCTGCAAGTTCCTGTGTGAAAAGCCTTGTCCGCTGGTAATCAAAAGCGGCTATATTGAAGCAATTCAGACTCGATGTAAATACCCCTTGTTACTCCGAGGAAGGATTGATATGTTCTTGTCGGCTTCATGATAGTATGATGCTACTTATGTTGCTGGTCGCTGTAGTGTAATTTATATAGCGTCCTACAGGCAGGGTGACGTAAGAATGGTCATCTCGCCCATGCCAGCAAACCAATGTTCCGATTCCCATGGCCGAGTCTGCTGATCTCAGCTATAAGTTGCCCTGAAGTGAGAATTGTTAAGCACGTTGTCAGTACATTGTAACCAGGCGGAGTCCTCTCGAGTTAGGACATTCGATTCAGCGTAATGGTACTATGACTGTGACTGGTCCCCTCATTCGTGGACACCATCCTCACATGACCTGATGTGTGGACAAGGATCCTTAATAAGCCCAAACTAAGTAATAAAAACCTTGTGTGTCTAACTTGTACAATGTTAGTGTGGTGGTACAGGTATAGCACTGGTATGTGACATTAAATGATGTGGAAACATTGCGTCTCCTTTCTCTTAAATATTGATATGAGTTGCTCAAAATAGATGATATGGATAGAGGGCCTTGTATCTTTAACAGTGCATGTCTCGAGTGTATACTTCTACACACGTATGCCATAACACGGAAACTTGCGCTTTAAACCTGTATTATAAATGTACTGTTATTCACGTTATCAAAACCAAGTACCCTTTCCAATCAAAATATGATATACAGCCACAATTTAATCAAAATTTCTTTTTTGACGTGTTATCCACGTGCTTACCCCCGTGGCCATTTTACACGTGCTTTTGACGCCTTATCTTGTATGTGATTTACCTATCCATAGGCATCGACCCCAACTTGTTCTGAAATATGTCACAAGTGCTGGCCCCCCAGCAAGTCAAGTTATATAATAGGAATTTAATACACTTCATTTCTAAATGAGCGCGTGATTCACAGCGCTGCCCCGGGGCTGATTTCATAGAAGTATGGTTGTCTTCAAACTTCAATATTTACTAGAGTTTTCGTTTTGTCGTCTTTCATTGAAGTCCGTCCGTTTAGTTTGAGCGACAGTTTGTTGTCCTTGTTCGGGTATTGCTTGGAGTCACATTTTTTAATGTAATATCGATACACGTAATTAGTAAGATTATTGTAGGTTAAACGTTTGATAACTAGCCTAACTATCTGTGGAACGCAGCCAATCTGCCTCCTCAAGATATTTATCAGTAAACAGTTCAACGCCTGCCACTGCCGTGATATCGTTTTTGATACATCTTTTGAAAGCAGGCGAGATTTCTTTAATTTCTCTGACAATAAATTTCGATGTTTTTCTCCATACATGCTCGCGAATTAGATGTGAGATTTTATCATTTGCTTTTATGTGTTTATGACAATTTTTATAATTGAATTTTTGTTTTGATCAATTCTGAATAATTAACAAAGCTGATTCCTTCAATATAATACAAATAAATCACGCTCATTTTTCAACAAAATTGTAATTTCCACGTCTGTTTCATGTACTCGAGATTTTTTTATCGCTGATCATAACCATTTCGGACGTAACGAGTGTGACTACCACCGTAATAATTTAAAACCAATTATTGAGATTATTGTTTGGAATTTAGTTGTCATTATAGATAACAAGCATTGTAGAGAAGGAGGGTGTGTGGGTGGGGGAGGACAGTAAAATACATTTATACGTTGTAGGGAGAGGGGTGTTTGAGGTTTTGTGCATTCATTGCTACAGTGCACATATGTGGGAACAAGGGTTCTATATTTGGCTGAGGTAGACAGTGAAGCTGTCGAACGAAAAGACACAGGAGACTCCGAGCTCGGTGGGAGTGTCTAATCGCTTATATCCGAGAGAAATTGTCCTGGAGTAACCTTACCGTCACATGCTTAAAATGCTGCGCGAGAGATGATAGCGGAAGTAGTATCCTTACATACTAGACGAAAACGCCTGAACGATCATTAGTGAAATTTCATTGATCAAATATCAAAACATACGGAAAAAATTACTTGCTTAATATTCATAAATATGGAAGGGCCATGATGATTTCAAAGCAAAGTGATGTCGTCAGAATGAAAATAAAAGTGAAATTTAACTCAATTAAGTTGTAGATTTCCCACTGATGGCAAAATATCAAACGTGTAAGTAAAACGGGAATGGGTGTCCCAGAGTGCAAGTTTACTCACTAAACTAACACATAGATTGTACATGACTATTGCACTCAACCTTGCTGTCCGGGATCTCTGGACAGGGACTTCTACAACCAGCGGAATAAGGGGTCGTCGGGATATTGAAAACATTGGAGGGGAGGGGGATAACAGTTTAGGAGCATAAAGATGTTACAAGAAATAGAATGGGTACATAAAGTGGGTCGACAAGGAGAAGGAGAGGTAATGGGCACTATCATGGATGAAGAAAGTAAGAGGTCGAGTAAAGGACAAATGTTGGGAACTAACAGGGACACGGAAAGATGGATCTGGAAAAAGAATCGAGTAGCGGACCGATAAGGTACGAAATCAGATGGCGCTGAGAGGAAGAAGATGAACGCGATTAGAGACGAAGAAATCTAAGAGAGGATCAATAAGAATGGCCAGAGACGAAAGAAAGAGGGGTGAAGGAAGGAAAGGAGAGCTGAGAAGGGGACGAAATGAGAAAATGTATGGGAAATGAAGACAAAAATAGACACGATTAGGGACGAATGGTGAGATTTGGGGTACATTAAAAGGACAGTATACAAGGTGTATGTTTCAGATAGACACTACAAAGGTCTTTATCAATATAAATTCAGTACAAGTATCGCTTACAAAACAAAATAGTGTGTTGTATAACAGAAACATCATTGTGAATTTTTCATCGGACTAAACAAAGCATTTTCGTTTATAAGGACCCATTTTCATTTATAAGGACCCCACGTCCTCCGCTTGACCCGCCATCACCCAGGGAGTGATGCCTTACACTGTACTGCACTATATACACTTAACATCGTTATGTGGTTGATGACGAGTTACAGGGTTATACAAAATTAATCATTTACATATACTGCACTGGATAGGTTAAAAAGTTAATGGAAAAAATTACTATGGTGATAGTTTTTGTCCTATTTTCATATAAATACAAATCCGATGTCAAAAGTTTCAGTGTATAATACGTATTTGGTTAGAAGCGCCATTCTAGTAAGAGACGATGGACGTCGGGTTAAATTAAAACCGCATTCAAACAGAACCATCGCTCCCGGACATACACATACTATCGGAACTTATCGCAGGGAGCAGACCGTGTAGTAAGTAATAGCGGCAGTTAGTCGTAAGAAATGCTAAACATCAATCAATATCTGAAGTGGTAACAAATTATTGATGTCATACGTGTGTCTATGTCGTTGAAACTCTTGCTTCCCAACTCTTTATTGATTAGACGCTTCGACTTACACTTGATGATCAAGGCCCCGATAACTAGGCCCGGAAAAGGCATATCGAGTATCCTTACATACCGGAACATTTACAGTGTAACATGTAAACTGTCGGGTGTGCAATTATGTGTCGACACCTTTACTCCTACCTGTGGATGTACGGAGTGGCAGAGAAAAGTGGCTTTTACGAATATTGAAATATGAAAATGTGTCTGGAAAATGTTTTAAAAGTGCGTTTAACCATTGTACAGTAAAAAGATAGACATGACAAGATGGGTGTTAGGAGACTACGTTTCACACAGATTGGAGGAGTTTCGTTATTAATACTCGTATTATTGTATCAATCAACGTTCATCTCGTGCGGTAAGTAATCTATTTTTTTTCTTTTTCTTTCTATTTTATTCTTCCAGTCTTTATTTTAATCCTGACTTTCTTTCTTTCTTACCTTCTTTCTTGAATTTCTGTGTAACCAACCTTTCTTTCTTTCATCTTTATTACATTTTTTCTCTCTTTATTTTCATGTCTTTCTTTCTCCTGATCACATATTTCTTTCTTACGATTTATTCTTATGATAGTGCTGGTGATACGAGAAAAATATTTGTAAATAAAAACATAGAAACAAAGCTATATTATTGTAATTAAACTGAATGTGTGAGGTGCAGTAAATTCACATTTTATCATTTTTCTGTTGATAAAGGAAAACACTAGAAATTCGAATTCAGTAAATAACAAACGGAAGTTTAATAGCGACAAATCCTGCTTAGTACCTACCTCGATATACGACTGACCCTTGTAAGTCGCGATTAAGTAATCTTAGACCTTACCCAAGGTCCGGAGGGTCTGATGACCATCTTCAGTACATATTGACCGTTATACTTAGCACGTTTACGATAAGGATCTGTCGGAGGTTGACAGGTATTTCTGTAACTTTACGTATTCATTTTCAGTAGTGTTAGGTAGCTGAAGGCAGGTAAGGGAATATACAGTATAGTTGTCGTATCGTTGTTTATGGGCTATATCGATTTCAGTTCGCAGAAAAAAAAAATCTAGACATAACGTAACACCAGGACCGAAACTCATTTCCAGAAAGGTACCGATAGATGAAATGTTGATTTTGTTTGACACGGAAGTCCTCCCACCTCCAATGTTTCGGGAATGTAACGAATCTCATATGATTCTGGCATCTGCATTTTTAAGATTCTGAAATATAAATAAGGATGAAAATTATAGTTATATTGACAACAATGACTGCATTTGACATGTGATCGGTTTTCTATTTTCATTTAAAACCATAATATAAAGTATGTGTCGCTATGTGATGGGAATGTATAGATTGAAAACAGAGCGAAAACGATCGAGAAACATACCGTCAGTCAATATTCTTTTGTGGATATATACATATGGCATAAAATGTCGACGGAGATAGGTAATGAAAAGAGATAAGTACCGGAAGGAACCTTCCAATCTATATTGTCGTGATAAGGAGATACTTTGCTTATCAGCAACAGCACATATTGCTATACCTTAAACAATGAGATATCTTGATATATTCAAACCTACGCAAAATTTTAAATTATAAAAAGAAAGTACCGACAGTATAACCTGTTTTAGTCTGTACACGTCCATATCTGTTGTGACGTTATCGTCATGTTATCCTGTACTACAAAGTCAAGGAACATTTGTCTGGGGTTTTACGGGGTTTTTTCCCCTAAGGATGTCTTTATAAAGAGGATTGGCTGTGACATCTTCGACAAACTGTTGTTCAGTTTCTCGTTCCGTGTAATATATTAATTATTTTACTTAGCTCACATCTACCGTAGTAAGAAAGTCGGCGTGATCTCGGCACCAACAGTTGTATGAAGCGGGCACCTGCCTCTATAACAGACAGACATGGCTTTGATGTCGGCAGATCATCACGCGAGGGCCTTTATCGAGAATTAAACATTAATTAGCTGTAAAAATAGAAGCACAAACAACGTTGATAGGAGAGCAACACGTACCACGTAAACAGAATACGATTTAGACTTCCCGAACTAATAACTTCCACCACAGACGTACCACGAAAATAACGGACGCTAAGGAGTAACGCTTTCCTTACCATACCAAAGTGCTCTCAACAAATAACAACATTTACCGAGCAAACATCTTCAGACAGCAAACTTACCACAAAAAACCCCCAACTAATTACTGAAACAACATCTCCGTTACATAAACCTTTAAATAAACTACCAAGCGTCAAATACCACGGAGAAATAATTTTCACCTAAAGAACATACAAGATAGAACTTCACACGAAAAACGGGCCCGTGGTTAGACAGAACTTCAAACCTTGTTAGTCACATAGTTTAACGATGAACAGTACAATGAGAGAGTGGTGGTAACGTTTACCACACATGCAAGACAGACCCAGAAATTGTACTGACCAGCCAAAACACTTACCACACGGGGCAACGACAACACAACATATATTGTACCACAATAGCCTTTCAAGAACAGCCTGAAACACAAAGAAGGCTGAATATGGAATTAATTCGTCCAAATACAAGGTATTGACCTTTGGAGCTGCTTGCCGTGAATAGAATTGATTTTTTTTCATTCATAAATATGGTCATACAGCTAACGACCTTAATGGCCTCTGATAAATTTAGAACTGTAGGAATATCACTATAGCCTTGATCCTGACATACACGGAACGACTCTGTAAGTACGCTCATTGTTAAAACCTACATTTAAACATCCGGATGTAAGGAGTAAGCACTCTTCAAACCAGAAAGTTTTAGATTCGTGCCTAGCATCCGTATCTACATTATTACACCAAATTATTTAAAATTCTCTGCACATATGGACACGATTTTAAGTCAGTGGCTCTCTAATATGCCATTATGAATTAACACCCTTTAAGTAAGTAAATGTGTGGATAGGATGTTCAGCAGTCTAACTAATCAAGCAACGCTACTAATAGTTGATCACTTCAAACCACTTCCGGTTACATCCCGACTACTTCCGTCGAGGTTCGCTATGATAATGCTATTTGGAATCCGTGATATTTGTGCCGTAGTTGGAGCAGAATAGTTATTTTCTCGGTTTTTTTTATAAACCTGTACATTTTGTGTCTTATAAATCGACTAATGGCTGTAATACATATAGAGAACAGACAAGGGAAATGACATTGTCCTTTTTTATGTCCCAGTAGGGTTGGGTTGGATCGCCTTGCTAATGGCGATGTGTTAACTGTCGCGCTGTGGTGTGAATGATAACATCGTACATTGTACAGCTCTTTTTATCGTCAGCATACTACATAACGAGCGAGATGATCGCTATGATAGCCATCACTCGGTGTACCTAACATACCGGCTACTTAACTTGTAAAGGAGGATGACCTTCGTCAAAGAAATAACAAAACCAGCATCCCGCCACAGTTGAACAGATATCATAACACTGTCCTAAATAGCCACCGGCTGGTCGGGCGTTGGTCTGGTTATAGGGATGAGTTGTACAAATTCGTTTCATGTTTCATCGTTTATTTTTGGATTGTTGATTTTGGATCATTTCGAAAGAAGGTCGTATATTTTCTGTTAATGTTATTTATGTCTGAAAATGACATAAACTGTGTCACTGGTTACAGATGTATATGTTTTAACACTGGTATGTTTAAACGGTGCGATGATGCGTGGAAGTGTATGAAGTTTTCCCCATAATTCTTATTTGTTTGCTTTTGTCTTTATTACAATCTTATTCTTCTTTGAAAAGGTGGGCGCAAGTACTTTTTGAAACTTGTGAACATATGGTCACAGATTCTTCAAATTAAAGGGAGATAATTATGTTACCAATATTGTATTCTACCTTATTAATTGTTTATACCTGAGCTTACATCTCGCAAGTTTCACTCTGTATCTGTCAACACCCAGTTTGTGTCTCACGGTGTATAATTACACCTCGTGGTTTTGGTATTTGATGTTATATCTCGTGTGCGTCAGTGTATCCCAGGAGTGCCTCAGTGTATCTGTTAACACCGAGTTTGTGCCTCACGGTGTATAATTACACCTCGTGGTTTTGGTATTTTATGTTATATCTCGTGTGCGTCAGTGTATCTCTTTGGTATTTCTTTGGGTACCTGGTTATATGCCGTGGGTCTCGATGTATCTGTTTTATATCTCATTTGTGTCATAGGATGTGTACGTAACACCCTATAACATGTCTCAGTGTATCTGTTAATATCCTAGGGGTGTCTCAGTGTATCTGTTAATATCCCAGGGGTGTCTCAGTGTATCTGTTAATAACACAGGGGTGTCTCAGTGTATCTGTTAATATCCTAGGGGTGTCTCAGTGTATCTGTTAATATCCCTGGCTGTCTCAGTGTATCTGTTAATATCCCAGGGGTGTCTCAGTGTATCTGTTAATATCCCAGGGGTGTCTCGGTGTATCTGTTAATATCCAAGGGGTGTCTCGGTGTATCTGATTACACCAGCGCGTGCATCATTGGGTCTACTTGCATGCCTATTTGTTTACACTCTGTGCGTGTTTCAGAGTACATGTTGTGCTTGGCGCAATATACCTGTTTACACCCCGTGTGAGTCTCAGAATCTAAGAATAACCCGTATATGGTTTAGTCTATGAATCAGTGTATTTCTTTAAACGGTGTTTGTGTCAGTTTACACCCCGTAATTGATGTAGAGTATACGTTTGGGCACCGTGAATGTTCATTGTGTGACATAATTATTCAGTTCTTTTTAAATCGATTAAACCCTACAAATGTCCGCAATACTGTCATATGAGAAATTCCACAGTTCATGCATAGTTATTGTAGTTTTCATGTTTTCTGTTTTTAATCTTGTACATCACAGGATAATGGTATCCCTCAATTTTGAACGGTAATCATCTGTATGGTAACACTGAAACTTCGATACGCATGCACTGCAGTATATCAGTTAAAATTGTAAAGGCCACAACACAAGCACACGCATATTTATTATAATGTGCCAGAGAATCCGATAGATGATTTTTTCCCTCCCCCTCCGTCACGTCCCTTCCCTCCCTCCCCTCCATCACCATCCGGTCATGTTTCACGGAAAGAAATTCAAATTGAACATCTAAATTACCTTTAAAGCCAAAAGTTCGGTCATTACGTGATTGTGTATCTCATACATATTTATTTGTGGTTTTGTATAAACTAGATAACAATCGTTTTTATTAAAGTACAGATTATGTGTGACCTCATTGTTTTAATGTCTACGTGAATCAGAGTCCGAGTTAATGTTACTCTGGCATTCATTTCCGGTAGAAATGGTAATGTGTAGAATAAATCTGCCTTGTATAGATAACTATTCACCACTTTAAATAATTTGATATTTTTCGTGGTTAAGACATATCGATACAATCTCTTTTATTAGTTGATTACAATTAATATATCTGTAGAGTATCACAGCTTTGATGTAGAAACAAATTATCGTTCCGGTTCACGTTCCGTAGTTTCCGGGTTAATAGGTAATGTTTCGTGAAAATAAAGGGTAAACGAGCACCAATTCCGGAATTGATATTTTAGGTGTAGTCTGGTTTCTGTATAACTGTATAATCTACATCAAAAAGAGGAAAAAGTTTTGTATATAAAATATAATGAACTTTGTCGGGAAAAAAGAAAGGGTGTCATGAGAAAGTGTGTGTTGGTATGTGTTTTAGCGTTACTACTCAGGCTTCACACGGAATTAAACATAGGATGCGGTGACGTTGAGGCGTGGATATATAATTTCATATGCTAATGTCGTTGCCACCGAAATAGATTTTGTCTTAACTGACAGAATTATAATTAAAATGCTGGCTACGTAAATGAAAAACTTGTCTATATTACAAAATTCTTAATTAACTCAAAAACGTTTTAATTGAATTGGCGTATATGTGCCAAGATTAAATAAATAAGTACAGTAGACATTTGCTGCTGTAGATATTTTCAATGCGAGACGTGACTTCATCTTATTTACTTTCATGGAAAGTACATGTACATACAACAGCGTGTTACAACACGAACTGGGTAAACAATTAATAATTCACTAAATTAAAAACAAGTTGCTTTATTTGTATAGTATTTTTCTCCGCGTGAAAAAAAATCGCCGGAATATGAAAATATCTACTCACGTGTCACCGTTAATCGTCAATTCAGAAACGTTGAAAAGTGTTATAGCGGGATTCTCGACGCCAGGTGTAAATTATTCATATCAGAAGATTAAACATTATTCGATTCGTAGACATAACTGAAACGTGATGACGTCGCTAATTTTGCCGTACAATTGTAGTAAGGGTAGTAATCGATTTTCAGGTAAGGATTATCGATTACCAGCGAACTCGATTGAACAGCTGCAGTGTTGATCCTCACGTGTATATACCTATAGGTATATTGACTTGTGAAGGTCGCCTACAACACTACTTACGGGTATATATACGTTAGATACACGTTGTTACGGCCCCATCATCATTATCTTTGTTAAAATTGTACAAATTGAAGGCGACGTACAAATGGATGATCAATTTTATACAACATAATCTAACGAAAACATTGTTCGTCCAGATTTAATCTTTTATGTTTTGGCCTTCATGTATCTCATCTTTTTGGCGTTTTATGGTGTAAATTTATGGTGAAATTAAGATTTCGATTGAGAAAAAAATAGGCGAATAAACCATTAATCAAGTAATAACCATAAAATATAATTTCGACGTCTCAATCAGGACGTCATTAACTCCCTTCAGACACTGATAGATAATTGTCTACAGTGAGAATTTCTAGGAAAGAAACGATAAAGATGACTTCCCGACAGCGCTGTAAAAGTGGCATATCCTGTAGGAACCCCGTTTATTGCTGTGTTCGTTAAGACGTGTAGATACTGTAAGTTTCTGACGCAGATATTTGAAGGTCAGGTAAACTCCTTACATGGCAAGAGTTCTACTCCATTTATTGGATCGGAACAGTTGCCTTTCTCTTTTATTGCTCATTTCCCATCTTATAACATTTCTGTATGTGGTAATGTTTCAGTTTTATGCCGAAGTGTCCGCGCAATGTTTCGAACAGGCCATATAGTACAATTATCTAGTACTTGGGTTGAAGGTGTGACTGTGGCTTCAAGACGGTCGTAGTAATGACGAAGGAGAGGTTGATGTGACATCAGAGACTAAGGCACCAGTATGGTGATCATATTTCTGACACTACCTCACGAGACAGATAATCTACCCACATCCTTAAAAAAGTACCCCTTCCTTTATCATTTATTCGTTTCGCATTAATTTCCTGCTAACTTTCTATCTTTTTTTTATCAAAAGATGTTATACAGAGTTTGTGTTAGGAAGGGACTGTGTGTAATGATGTTATACAGAGTTTGTGTTAGGAAGGTACTGTGTATTATGATGTTATACAGAGTTTGTGTAGGAAGGTACTGTGTATAATGATGTTATACAGAGTTTGTGTTAGGAAAGGACTGTGTGTAATGATGTTATACAGAGTTTGTGTTAGGAAGGGACTGTGTATAATGATGTTATACAGAGTTTGTGTAGGAAGGTACTGTGTATAATGATGTTATACAGAGTTTGTGTTAGGAAGGTACTGTGTGTAATGATGTTATACAGAGTTTGTGTTAGGAAAGGACTGTGTGTAATGATGTTATACAGAGTTTGTGTTAGGAAGGGACTGTATATAATGATGTTATACAGAGTTTGTGTAGGAAGGTACTGTGTATAATGATGTTATACAGAGTTTGTGTTAGGAAAGGACTGTGTGTAATGATGTTATACAGAGTTTGTGTTAGGAAGGGACTGTGTATAATGATGTTATACAGAGTTTGTGTAGGAAGGTACTGTGTATAATGATGTTATACAGAGTTTGTGTTAGGAAGGTACTGTGTATAATGATGTTATACAGAGTTTGTGTAAGGAAGGGACTGTGTAATGATGTTATACAGAGTTTGTGTTAGGAAGGGACTGTGTGTATAATGATGTATTACAGAGTTTGTGTAAGGAGTGATATAGAGTTAGTTACAAATATTTTATTGACGTATTCTGAATTCTGATAATAAACTTAAAAAAGCACCAGTCCTTGTTTTGACCGACTATTAGCTACCTATTTACAGTGTGATATTTCTCCCTGGACAGACATCACTACACCACTAGTTGTTGTACAAGACCTGAGGGAGGCATAGAGTGGTCAACACAAATGTCTACCTTCACTTTGAAGATAACTGACCGAGTACGTAATTAGATGTTTCACCAATAAATGGTAGGTGTGATACCTTTAATAGGTCTTCCTGTATGTAGAGAAACCATCGTTTATCGGCTCAAGTCCCACGTGTATGATTTACGAGTAGATATAGCGCCTGAACAGGATCATTTGATGAAGTTCGATCCTTCATCTCCCGCCAAGGGTTGGAATACCAATTCTCATACACATTTACTACTTCCCTTTCTCATTGCAAGCGTTTTGTTTACTTACCTATCAGCGTACATAAAAGTTAGGGTAGCAGTTTTAGATGAGTGTCTCCTAATAGTATACATGCGGGTAGCTGATATGGCTTGTGAAGTCTTTATTTCACAGGCAATAAAGTGTTTGTCGCACCTGTTCAAGTATTACAGAATGCCATCCTGCATCCTCGTAAAGTGTGAAGCGTTATCATTATTAGGGCTTGGAAGGGAGATAACAACAATAGATTCACTCCACCGTGTTAAAGTTAACAGGATAGCAAGGTATCGGATATTACAAGTAATTTGATTAAAGACCCGTACCCGTATCATTGCCGCACTCACAAACAAACTCAAGTCAGATAGTATGGCTTAATTAAAACATCTCTTGTAAAATATCTGTATGTTGTGTGCTTCACGATGTGAATACAAACAAGCGATATTCGGGGAGGTTGCCGGTCTGGTATTTATACCTACGCCGGTTATGTTTACAAAACAGAATACAGGAGTATGTTCACAAGAACGCTTATTTTTGTTATCAGTTGTTTTTGTCAATTTTTAACCAATCAAATTGAAAATGTCAAAAAAGATAATCTTGTAAATGACGTCTGATACACACGATTTGGATCCCCCGAGTGAAATTTAACGAATCTGAGAGAAAATGAGTTGAGTTCGATTCACGTAATTATAGTCAGATATGTCCGAGTGAAGTTTTGAATTACACCGAGTGTATGGTAACCATACGTCGTCCATTACACGTGGATGGTTTTGAGCTAAATTTGAAACACTTTGCCCCCTTCCCCCCCTTCCAATTCCACCCCCACCCCCAACAACCATAAAGCTGTTTACGGACTATACTGAACATACCTGAATTCATCATCTCGTGGAACAAAAATGATTGATAATGTTTGTCTAAACCAGTTTATATTAGAAGTATGACGATAATGACGGTTAACTTCGTGACCTACAATAAAAAGGTCCGGACGTGGGATTTTCAGAGAGTCAATTGATATTGTTCAAATAATTCTTAAGTCATCTCGAACAGCCCAGGTGCGAACGGAGAGTGGGCACTCAATTTGTTTCAGACCCCTGTAAGATCATATACCTGTCTTCAATACCCGTGTGGTAACACATACAAGGTGACGAGAGTCAATATAAACGCCATTTAGAACGTCCCGTACAAGTTTTGTCGAGAGGAGAAAGCAATGGCTACCCCGGATGTTCACCTCGTAATCCAAACTGGGGATAGGGGAATCCTGTAACGGTATGACCTTAGTTGTGGGCCTGACGACCAGGGGGTGCTACATCAATGTGCCGGACACAGGTGTACGTCCCTGTGTCAATATTTTTCACGTACTTTGTATCTTTTCGTGTATTGGATTATCGCTATATCCAATCACATAGATTATTTATTCGGATTCACAACACAGGTACAACGAACAACCTTTCTTCTCCAGGATGTGTTACGACGCTGGTCATCAATAATATTTTGTTGAAGGAACACGCGCTGGCAGTCACAGATATACCCGGCATTGACCCCATGTCCCCGCCCCTACCAACTTAGTCAATGAAAGACGTAAATTTGTGAAGCTTAGCCAGCTGACTGAAGTAAAACTCAAAGTTCTCCTTGGTGTTTTTGACTGGATCCATTTGCCAGGAAGCCCATTCACAATACAAATTATATAATATTCTTACCAATATGCAAATGAGATGACACTGTACCATCCGTTCCACGTCACTACCACCGTGACGAAAACCAGGCTGCATGGCCTACTTGTATTTTGTTGGTCACGACCTGTTACCATGAACAATAGAATGTTATATTCGATTTTTCAGCTTTGTCCTGATGACAGCCCACTTCACTTTTAACATATATAGTTCCCTACTCTCATGTCTTCGTGGCTAAGTAATCAGCTAGTGCTGAATACCAAATAAGGTATTTGCCCCGTCTTACGTGGGACATGCTAACTATACGGGCTCCCTTGAGTATCGAGGCAGACTAAACTACAGACAAGATGGCAGCCAGGAGATATAACATCAGGGATACTACTGTCCTTGCAGTACTGGGTTTATGTTTGTAAACAGGGTGATGTAGCCCTAACGATGCGGTCATATTTACTACTTTAGTGAAGGGTGATAAACAACTGGAAAAATAACCTACTTTAATTAATTTTTTTTGACATCCCGAAAACAACCGGTTTGACCCCACAAAACTCGCTGAAACAATATAACAACATACAAACTTGTAAATAGTACCATGTTGTAAGTCTCAGGTATGATATGGTCGTAATGGTTGGATTGTTTTTGCTTGTACCCGATATCATGTTCCTAGCATGTCAACGATATTTCCTAGACTTAGTAGTCAACAATGCTTTGTGTTAAACTTTATCACCACAGAGTGTTCTGTCTACACTACACAGAGGTAACCATTTTATCAGTGTCACACCGGGTAAACCTGTCTATAGGGAATTGTGATTGTATATCAACATCTTCGTGTTTCTATCACTGCTGCTTCGGTAAAATAGCTGAGATTAAGGGGGTATATACATCCAGGTAGCATTCTCCTTTAAACACGTGTTGCATTTGCTTGGCGAATGAACACATGTTTTAGGTTTCGCACACATCCAGTAATTTTCTTTCGATTATATACCTCCCAGTTGTTATCACCTGTCACGGTATTAAGACGAACTGTATCGCCCACACACGTAAAAACCTATTACAAGTCCATTTCGACCTCCATCACCTTTATAAACCCATTTCAAGCGAAGTTAACGTGACGTAATATCTGTCGGAGCTGTTATTATTATAAGTGAAGTCCTGAGACCACATCACAGAAGTTGATTCAAACCAACTTAATACGAAATGAATAAAGTTCACTCCTGTAATATATTGAAGTTAGATGGAAATCCGTGACTGTATTTTCCGATTGATTAACTGTTACGTTGTCGTTGATACACGTTATTGTGTTGCTCGACCTTATATAACGGGTCACACACTGCTTTATTTGAAATCTGTATAAGGTCTGTATATGACAGTTCCGGAATACGTGTTACCAATGCTGAAGACAGGTCTCCGTACCTCCTGCCTGTGAAAGGTCGATGGTGCAAGTATAGGGATTTAGATGTATGTATTAAATGTAAAATATTCACTTTGTGTGATGTCTTCTCCTTCTTGGGTGAGGGGGTGGGGGTGGGGATAGGGGGAGGGAATGTATGGTCCAAAGACAGTGTTTTTTAATTGTTCATGGTAATGTACGATGTGTCCTACTTTACAAACTTGAAATGGAAAATTTGGCTCTGCGTCAAAGACTATATTTGACCCAAATTCAAGACTACAATTTTCTTTGAATCAATTCAAAATTTTTTCATCATACAATGAGACATCAAGTGTACATAGCAGAAACAATTAACAGATAAGTCGTTTCGGCAAAGGATTTTATCTTATACCTTATGTAGGGAGAGGGTCGATATTTGTTAAAACAAGGTCTCTGTCACTCAGCTGACGGAGCAGGCTTACTTAAGCTCTGTATGTAGAGCCACGTCTGATTCGATTCTTCTCCAGAAAAGATTTCCCCGTCCTTTGACAGAAATATAAATATGGACATGTTATAAAATGTGTCTTATTCCTAAGTTCAATTCTTCAAAGCGTGAAGTTACACACATGACATTCCGGAGGCTGGGGTTACAGGATGGTCGCTCTTTACATAAAAAAATTAACACGATTGAGTTTTACTATACACATTTCTAAATTTTAAAAAATCCAAATCATAACGTTATAATGCACTCGTCGACACTTTGGTGTTTTGTAGGAGTTGTTTAAAACTGCGAAAATATCCAATAACAACCATACTATATATATAACTGAACTAAGCCTTTGTTGTCCACAACACATTTCAAACCACATTGAACTACAGTGGATATACAGGTAAAGCTTAATCCACATTGAATTACAGTGGATATACAGGTAAAGCTTAATCCACATTGAATTACAGTGGATATACAGGTAAAGCTTAATCCACATTGAATTACAGTGGATATACAGGTAAAGCTTAATCCACATTGAATTACAGTGGATATACAGGTAAAGCTTAATCCACATTGAACTACAGTGGATATACAGGTAAAGCTTAATCCACATTGAACTACAGTGGATATACAGGTAAAGCTTAATCCACATTGAATTACAGTGGATATACAGGTAAAGCTTAATCCACATTGAATTACAGTGGATATACAGGTAAAGCTTAATCCACATTGAATTACAGTGGATATACAGGTAAAGCTTAATCCACATTGAATTACAGTGGATATACAGGTAAAGCTTAATCCACATTGAATTACAGTGGATATACAGGTAAAGCTTAATCCACATTGAACTACAGTGGATATACAGGTAAAGCTTAATCCACATTGAATTACAGTGGATATACAGGTAAAGCTTAATCCACATTGAATTACAGTGGATATACAGTTAAAACTTAATCCACATTGAATTACAGTGGATATACAGTTAAAACTTAGTAACTTGGTAATAAAAGGCTAACCATCTACATGGTGAAATATATCAGAGTTAAGTCTAAAAAGTTTTCACAAATAATTTTATGAATTACTGCATTGCTAGTTTGTTTACGAGTTGTATATAGGGGACCACAATGGAACTGGGACCGGATGGAGGGTTTAGAAGGATCCTGTGATAACATTAACCGTTACCCAGAGTTATCGTTCCTTACAGTGGATAACTGGTTCTTATTAGGTATCAGCGCATAATTAACATTGATGTTTTATGGATACATTGAAGTAAAAAGCAATATTTCAAGAAGTGTTTGTCTAAACCATTTATGCTAGGTTAGTCATGAATTAGATTAATTCAAATTTATTAAATGGCCAGAAACTGAATGCATTAACATATTCAAATCAAATAACGGAAGAGTGTTTTATCAAGGACGTAAACCTGATATAATACATCTCTGGTTCTATTCATTTGTTTCACATTTGAATAATGACGATTAATAAAATGTCACTGATACAATAAAATGTTTAAAAATTCTAATAAATCTCCATCAATGAAATTAATTCGAATGAGTGAGATATTGGACCGGAATGAAGACGTCTCTAATAATAACTTGATGTCACAGAGAGAGGCAGTTACGACCATATAAACTCATATTATTAGCCTAGCTATGAGGGATTCTGTCGACAGAGTTTGGAACAGGAAAAAATTCGGGTCTAGGTTTTCATTTTGCATATTGCCAATTCTTTGTAAACATGTTCGTAGACATACGGTTCGCTTGTGTGGAATCTAGTAAAGTGAACTTTGGGAACTAAGGGAAGGCAGTAATAGGATAGACTTAAAAACCGCCGCGAACAGGACTACCAGTAGCTTCTTTTGAGAGAATCCAGTTGTTGTCTTTTAAAATTAATGAAGATGAAACTCCATTTCCTGAAAAATAAACATCAGTTCTACTCAAAGCTAATCGCTTCCTTCTCCCGATTTGTACCAATCTGTCAAAGGTGTAATTAGAGGGGAGGAGGGAGGAGGAGAGAGGAGTGGCTCACCGGAACTGACTGGATGCTCAACAATTTAACTTTGGGTACCACACATCAACGTTACACCTGTACTACCTGTGCGTTAGAGTCAATCAGTCGTGCGACGTTACCCTTAACGATGGAATAAAACAACTGGTTTACGAAAGATGCAATTTAAGAATGAATTTCCTTACATGATATCCATGACCCTCCCCAAACGTTTTCTTTGCATCATACACTTAGTTATGCAGACACATTATTCCAGTATGCATGACAATTAAAATACAATAATTATTACCATCACGCAAAACAGACGTAAAAAGTTATAAATAGACATATATAATTGGTTGTATATAGATGTAATTGATTCGAGATGCAATTAACAATAGTCAAATAGATGTAATGATTTATAGACATGTTATTGAACGTGAACATCGGACACATGGTACCGCTGTACCAGAAGCCCCTTGCGGAAGTTCAGTAGTGAGCTACCCAAGAAACTTTTCGTTAATTATTTGGGAATGTTGACAATCCGTTTCGTCTGTGACAGCTGTACTTCTTCATGGTCTGTTCTTGTCATTCCACAAAATCACATTGTAAACCGATCTAAAATGTCATCATTTATTTATTCCAAGAATAACCAGACATATCATTATTTTAAGTGGTGTACTTTAAGATACAATAAACCTTTTGGCCAAAGGTCATTCACTCTCCCTGATCGCAGATATGGACTTGGGGTGTAGTCGCAATAACACACGGTAGCTCATTTCCTAGTATAAATTGCAATCTTTGTCCATAAATGATATTGTGCTTATCTTGATGTTCAATCGTAAAAAGTCCATTTAGATGTTATATCATGCCAATTCCAACCTCATCATATGGACGCTTGCAATTATGTGTAAAATGTCTAAGGAAATACGTTGCGCATTAAGCTTAAATGTGACGGTGATAGGAATCAGTTAAACGCTTGTTTATCAAATAAGATAGTACGTGATCAAGAGTATTTATCACAATGATGAAAAGAAATGTTTAGCGGTATTTGCCAACTGCTTTTAATCAAGAAAATATCTCCGATTAATGTTTTATTACAAAATACATCAAGCAAAACTTTTGCACGATAACCTGAAGATATGATGGAAAATGTTCGGAACAAGTATCAAATTTAATATTGATTCGATTAGTCACTTCAAAATATAAACGGCTAGAACAAAAAACTCTGGTTGAGCAGTAGGTAATGTTAAAAAAAAGTGTTCAAGTGTAATCGGTGTTCACCTTTATTTCGATTTGAAGAGGTGTATGGATAAATGCAGTGCATGTATTGTACAATAGTGCATATGTCCATTATTGTCTTTGTTTAATCATATCATACGTCTTGCATGCTAGCAAGGTCTTAAACCCTGTGTACCGTCGTTATCCTTTGTAGTCAGGATCTAAGTATGTAAACATGAAACATGTATCCTATAAAATCTACCCTTGTCTTCATGCTTTCTCAGCGCGACATTCATTTTACATATCTCTACCCCTACTTCCCTATTTTATTTTTAATGATTATCAGATGGGGCCCACGCGTGCAAACACTATAGGTAGAATATAAATTGGTGCACGTGGGCATTTCTGTCTATTTATTAAGTTTAGATTGTTACATGTATGCTATTTTAAGGATAAAAGTTGCGTGATTCGTCTAAAGATAAGTAGGTACAGTCTATAAAAAGAAGGCTGCATGTGTACTAATTAAGCGTTGACGCTTGCCAGCGTACTAGATGTATTTATTGATAAACGGAAAACATGCATGCGAAATCATGTACGTATAAAGGTCATGCGCGTGAAGTACAAACATTTATATTAGTATTGATAAAGGGGACACATATAAAATACGATATAGGTGTATTAACATAGAGATAATATATCTCTACAATCTGGTAGAAATTATTCTACTGGCATCAACTTGTTCAAATATCAATTAATATTCAACAACAAATCAGCGGTGAAACCACAATCTCGAACCATCAGGAATCCGCCGTTGTAGATCATGATTGTATACCGCGACTTCTGTAGACTGTCTTTTTCAATTTCACACAGCACAACTCTACCTTTTTTTATTTTGTGAGTTGGTAGGGATAGTTGATATATCAAGTCCGTATTCGTAAACTTTTGGGCTCCGTCTATCTAGAATTTGAGCCTTAGCACAATGAGTGTAGAGTATGACATCCTTTTTAAGCCATGGTATGGACGTTTGTTAGCAATATGAATTTGTCTTTAAGTAGACCTTTTGATAATGGACACATTAATTATATGAAATAACCCATAAACACAGAACAGTAGTGAATAAGCACACGTTGTAGACCAACAACACTTACAATAAATGCTTTAATGGTGGTTTTCGTATTACATCAATATTCGAATCGATATCTACCAGAGAAAGTGGGATATATCTGGCTTAGATGAACGCCATGTTTTCTGGTCACGTTAAACTCAGAACTTGTAAGAAGATAGTTGTTGTTTCGTCGGATCCCAAGTTTCTTAGTTTTGGTTGTGTTTCGTGTGATACATCAGACGACCAAGTAATGTTCGTAAAATCCCGTATGTATAATTATGTCTTTATTAACCCTTGTCGAATGGAGCCTGACCTAAACAGTGTGATCGTAATCCCTGTATAACTGACGACATCGATTTACGCACCTCGCTTGTCCCAAGGACACGATATCAAGGATGGAGTATCGGAGTATTATATGACGTTATATTATGCAAATGAAATGAGAAGTTTGATCTCGTCAATCAAAGCGCCACCTCTTTTATCGATCACGTGACTCCCGCGGTGACAGAATCAAAGAAAATTGACAACAAGTCATAAGCTTAGATGATTTCGCGTGTACTGGATACGGAATCCTCCGAAGACAAGCGATAAGTTCGTTTCAGTGACTGATGTTACTGAAGGCAACAACAGTAGTACATGTCATAACTGCTATTTCCATCCTGTACAGAATAGTTGCGATCTGTCTTTCTTTCCATAGCCAAAGTTACGGATATAGTGTTCACGGACGGGGCCACTCACTTTGTGGTATAGTGCCATCCGACTGAAATAAAGTAACGTTGATATGGAAACATGGTATCCGAACCGAATCGGTAACAATATACTCACAATGGGCTCGTCAAACATTATTGGTGTATTTTTTTTACCTGATTTTCTTTTCAACAACACGACGTCACATCCGGTAAACAGAGCGACGTGAAGTAGACGAGATTAGACTCTCACTCCATTTATGTATCTTAAAAAAACTGCAGAGGAGATGGATAACCCAATATATGTTCAACGTCACAGAAATGACATCAAGTGGACTTAAACTTTTATAGAACTTGGCACGTCTTAGCCAGTTCTTGTACGTTTATATTCTCAGGTATACATCGAATACAACTTCCACATACTTGGTCTCAGGTATACGTCGAATACAACTTCCACATAGTTTGTCTCAGGTATACATCGAATACAACTTCCACATACTTGGTCTCAGGTATACGTCGAATACAACTTCCACATAGTTTGTCTCAGGTATACATCGAATACAACTTCCACATACTTGGTCTCAGGTATACATCGAATACAACTTCCACATAGTTTGTCTCAGGTATACATCGAATACAACTTCCACATATTTGGTCTCAGGTATACATCGAATACAACTTCCACATAGTTTGTCTCAGGTATACATCGAATACAACTTCCACATAGTTTGTCTCAGGTATACATCGAATACAACTTCCACATAGTTTGTCTCAGGTATACATCGAATACAACTTCCACATAGTTTGTCTCAGGTATACATCGAATACAACTTCCACATACTTGGTCTCAGGTATACATCGAATACAACTTCCACATACTTGGTCTCAGGTATACATCGAATACAACTTCCACATAGTTTGTCTCTTTTTTCTAAAACATTTAGACTGATCAGATTGAGCGACATGATTGGCAAATTGTAATTTGTGATTAGAAATGTACATGTATCAAAATAGTCTGTATTTGATACAATATCGTTGACGCGGATCAAAAGGGGCTCTTTCCAACCGTTGGTATTACATTACAGCAGTAACCGAGACTATGCAAAGCTATATCTTACCTACAAACCTAGGATCAAAAGGAGCAATCAGCATTAGCGATCATTTTATTGTCTACTGAGACCGGACAATTGTATAACGATAGACTGAAGTTTTAAGTGTTCATGTTTATTTCGTGCTTTCAACTTTAAACAAAACGATATTTTCAAAATACATGTAACTGCACACGTTTAACTGCAGCAAAGCGATTGTAATAACAAGACATCTAGTCAATGCTCATTTCTAAAACATGTTTCTAATTTCCATAAAGGTCTATCAATTATCTTGTTTTCAAATTATTCGAGATCTGTCACACCACGAGCTGAGACCATTGATATCCAGGTGACGATATCGCTCACCTGTGCGGAAGTACAGGTAAAATGTTGGTCGTTTGATAAGGTGTTACGTTACCGTAATCATTAACCAGCGTCGACCTCGGGCCCTGAACAGTTTAACACGTTATGAATACCTTTCAACGAGCTTGCACCTATACACCAATCTAATTTTTCATGGGTCATTGAGGGGTTTCGACAGGTAGTTAAACACCTGTACATTGAATTAAGATACACCTGTTTATTACCTGATGTCTTAAACTCAGAGCCGACACGTCATGGCGATAGCATCAATCTTTTGACCTGCTTTAGCTGTATATATAACAAACATACACGTTTTCACGTCATTTCATACTGATACGTCCGTACTATTGTAATAGCGCTGTGTTTATGTACTGATAACGGTTACATTATCAGGTCCATCTTCAGCGGACACAATAATAACAAACGTCACTTCCGCTTTTGTCAAGAACCTGAGTTTGGGTGGTGCCTGTAGCGGACGTAACAATGGAGGAGAGCCCGACCTATCGTGACACGAGATGTTCTACGAGATAACAGCAACACTTCATGCATGAATTATCTTTGATCGTAATTACAGACATGTGACATCACTGATTTGGAAACATCAAAATATACCGAAATTCATGCAATTTCTTTGAATGCTGTTCCGACGATGAATAGGGATCATTATCGCTATAAGTTATTCCCCCTTGGCAAATTGTTTTATTGGATCTGATGATGACGTCATTTTTATACTTCTACAATAAGTAGTACATATTTATACGATAGTGCGACACATTTTGTTCTTAATATTCCTATTGTTTCCGTATTATCGTTGATAATAATGACACGTACTATAAAGTACTGTCATATTTTTATAAAACAACCTCATTTGTACTTCTGATTTCCACAGGAATCTTACCCGGATCATTTCTCGAGAATTATCAAACGGCGATAAAATTATTTTCATAATTAGCGGAATATTGGGAACAAATAGATTAGCGAGTTTCCGAAAAGCCTAGATTGCAATTGAATTACTGTTATCTGAATATCATGAGTTTGTAGGGTGGTGTCTGGTCTACTTTGAGTTACCGTCGTGCTAGGTATTAATTTCAATACATCGATATGTCATACACCTCATATGAAGAGAAACGAACTGAAAAATATATGCAATGTAATTTTTCGACCGTTGTGTTTTGACCTCTTCTTCTCGTTAATTACCCCCACTAAATTGACGATTATGGTGATATATATATATATATATATATGCACACATTACTGGTTTTTTTTATTTCTTTGGTACTAAATGCAATGCATGGACTAGGCCTACATTACATACATGGCACCGCCGGTCTTTGTCTTCTTCATATGACTCTATTGAAATACAGTATATCTATATATAGTTGGTAAGTAAATGATATGTATGCATTCTAATTTTGACATTCTCACCAGATCGATAATCTTTGATATCGGATGTTGTAAATCTTCCTAATGTCATAATATGTCGGCACAAGTGACAATCAAATTGTAAATATAGATGTTCTACCCCTAAAGAACTAGCACGGTTAATTAAAATTACTATTTGATACTGTAGAATTACCACAGACTTAGATTTGTTACGTCATTCGGATATGATTAATTATTTTTATATCTTTAATAGTCTAATTCGGAAGTAGTAGACAGTGACCACATAATAGTGATATGATTAAAACATTGACCTCCGTAGCCCCAACATTAATAGAACAAGACTTTACATAGATGATCAGAAGGCAGCAGTCGGTATATACGTTGATGATCTGTGGTTATTTTTTGTGCCATAGTTCGTTACTTGGTTTCTTTATAAAAAGACTGAAAATGAGCACATATATATATATATTTTTTAAAACTGAGCACATAGCTAGGGAATATACAATCTGCATTTTATATTCAGTTTGCTTATAGGACAAAATGTTATGTATTTAAACTCATACTTGACGGCAAAAAACAGTCACTTGTGTCACCATGTTACCGGTAAATTATACCAAATATAAAAGCTGTTCTAGTAGTGTACGAACACGAAATAGCATTAACGTGTACATCAAGATAAACGAAAACATTACAGTAATGTATTACCTATTGACACCATTTTTACCTAGAATTTCGCTTTCGTATTTGAACTATATCCAGCCTGACGTGTTTTAATCGACTACTTTAGAATTTAAGTGATTTTGTTGAATCTTGTCGATTTTGAAGAACAATTTGTAACTTAAAGACACGTCAACGCGGAATTCGCCATTGTAACTGCACACATCACTAAATCAGTGATTTGGAATGTGATAACATGTCATATGATATTTATCAGCATTGTAATTCGTTTCTTTAAATATTTTTTTTAATCTTAAACACTACCTGTTAGGGAGAGGTTTGTTATTGATCTTATTCAGCACGGCGCTTGATCAGAATCAGAGAGAGGCTTATCTAAGAAGACCTGATTACATCCGTACAAGTCGGGAGAAGGAATAAAGTCTTTTTGTAAATAGATAAGAATCTATCTGAGGAGAATTCAGTCGATAAATACACAGCAGGAGCCACGCCCAAAACATGTCAACAAATCCGTGTATTTTGAATTAGATAAGTACAAATTAGTTTAAATGGGTTAAAAGCCATGTCACGTATCATTAACCGATAAAACTAGTCAAATATAATTTGACTTTTTTCAACGAAGTTAATCTTTCAGTTTGTTTATTTGCTTCGTTAGAACAAGCCAGAGATATCTCGATTTCGTTTTAGACTTACATAAATATAAAGCACAGTCAACACTTTTCACAACTTAAAAGTCACTACCAGGGCTTTCTCTTTGTAGCAGTGCCTAGCCTGTGCCTTTGTTCAAGTATATTATACTCATTAGAGTAAATTGGAAATCAAAGTCAAAGTATTAAATACAATAAAAAGCGTAATTTCTTTTTATACTTTCTATTATCGGAATATTTCTCGGTGATAGTGAGATCACTCTCCAACAACTGTATCTAAAGCCCATTCAAAATATTGAATTCTTCCAACTCTAAAACATAAACCGAGACAAAAACGAACTGGATGTCCAGTTTGACCGCCCAAAGTTTGTCCAAATGTAAAGAAATTAGCAATATTCTAATTTATAAAGATTACTAGCGCCACTGTCAAACTGTTCCAAACACGTATATTTAACTGTTATATGGTATTGCTACAACACATCCTTACCCAAAGCTGTTGTTTATTACCCGATTCATGAACTGCTAGTTATGTAACTGCTATATAACAGAGATTGACTTCCCATATAACAAGCTGAAAATGATTAGAGGTCAGCAATGGGTTGTTTTAGGTAGCATTCATTTTGGGCATTATGAATGTCACCTGGATAAAGACGAATACAACATGAAGCTCGACCCCATGGATACCAACTGCAAGCAGTTTAATATGTAATTAATGTACCTATACCTTTATCCTCCGGCTATGTTACGGAACGGACTTGTATCGGAACGGAATTTAGTATCAAGTTTAGCAATTTCTTTTCCAAATCGTTGACAGGTTTAGCAAGATATTGTACGAATGATGTCACATGAAGAAGTAATGATAAACTTTATGTATTTGACTTATTCTGTGAAGAAGCACATTTTCAAAATTCATATCACTCTTGTTGGTCCTGCTGGAATCACGCAAAATGCCTTAATGTAGGGAGGGGAATCGTGAGTACCCGGAGAAGAATTACTTGGTCGGGTATGTGAATCCATACCTTTCATAACAAGTCGGGGAATCGAACCCCAATCGTCCTGCTGAAGTGAGATTTCACCCACTTCTGCACCACACGAGAAACGTGTTCGAGCTTTTACGTCATGTCGGTTTTTTATATGTTGGACGCCATTCTTGTCCCTTACTGGATCATTTTTGCCTTTGCACTAAATTGACATGTCTCTAGCATTTACGTGATGAAAGTGTATATAACAAACCTATCCAGCGTATCAACGCTACGTTATTTCAACATCATAAACCCATCATTGTTACAGAAACACTTATTGAGCTTTGAGAACAGTCGATATTTTTTTCTGTCCGACATAACAATATTTCTAACGACGCCGAAATAATTGGAAAATGCTATAAATAAAACGCATTGATACATAAAAGCTTTAATCTTCGTAGCGGGAACATGTTAAACAAAATATACGGCCGGCCATTCTTTCGTCGCCCCTATAAACTGTATTCAATATGTCGATGAAGCATACATAAGTAGATGGAGGGAATCAGTATTTGTACGGTCCACATGACACATTACCAAATAGAGCTCTGGGGAGGAAGACTGCATAGATCCAGATTGTCATTGAGTGTTTACAGTAATTCATCTCTCACATGTAAAGTTTCCCGTTGGTCCCACACATGGACATCTACTGTCCTAAAGCACCGGAAGTATGTCATAATCAACAGATTTACACACCCAGCTCCATGACATTTATAGTATACACAAACAAGATGCACGGTACATGCAAGTACTATCCCCTTTAAGAGAAATTCTGTTTTACCAGTTGGTGGAACTGCCGATTTGAGGAATCGTTGTTTTTGCGTCCATTTGAAACATTTAGGGAACTCGTCGTATTTTTTATTTGACGTCACCTTTTCATATTATAACAAGGACCAAAGAAGGTACCCCAAAAACATCTACCCGTACATACTGTAAAATAGTATATGTTGTATGTTTGTGCGTGTGAATCAGAAGAAAAAAAGGCATATGGAAATCGCAAAAAAAATTTATTATTATGAAAATAATTATCGACATACATCTAGAACATTAAGAAGCATTTTAAAATGCATAATTATCATCCTCTGTTATTTTTAAAATGCGTAACACTATTGTATATCACTCGTCCGTTGAAAGACTGAAAAGCGTTCACCCTTCCGTACATCTGCCTTCTGGATACCTTCTCTCAGGAATGTTCAAATACAACAGAACTTTCGGCGATAAAACAATCTGTATCTGAATTACATTTAGGTAGAAAGTGAATTGTTATATTTGGGAAGTACATGCATAAGTAGTCCGAGTCAGTATGACTATTTCGGTCTTCGCCGATTGAAGCGGAAGCTTGTCAACATTATCAGATGGTCTCCATTTTCCATATTGTTACACCAGAGACGTATATAACACATTATATATACATTATATATGTCTCTGGTTACACCTAGAATAGGACGTGAGACACACGAGGTTACTCCCACTCGGCGTGATACAAGGTGTTACTCCGATGTGATCATCAGCAAGGTTTATCCTGTCACCTAAAGCACAATAACATTGGCTGGTGATTTCATCTATTGTGGGTATGGCATATTAGAATATCACTGATTCTAACAATTATGAACTATATCTGTCTGTCAAGTGACGTCAGAGGTTTTTAAGTTTGTAAGGGAGGGGAACCCACAATGCATTGCTTCTGGATATATGACAAACTCGTAAATACCTCTGACTCAGTCGTTTGACCACAAACCTCAAATCTGTAATTGGGTCCTTCATTCAGTAACACGAACCACCTGGTACAAAACTGTAGTCTTAACGTTCACTGTAATTCGTATATGTATTCATCTCGGGTTTTAATTATAGTTTATACTTTATATAATATTAGTTTCGTTTTTTGTTGTTTTAGTTATTGTAATATAAACCATTATAGCCACAAACCTTCCCCAGTACCTTTTTTTTTTCAATTGAGACAGGTAGATAATCGTAATGATATCCTTAGTATGTTGACTATCTGTGAGTGTACACACATTCTGAAATATAAGACCTGTTTACATACACACATTGCCCTAATATCTTTCGAAAAGAAACCTAATGCAAATTAGTAGTCACGTGGATTAATTCCTAGAAACCAAATTCCTTATCATCAATATCTTGTATGTGATTGGTACGAGTGACTTACCAGAACGAGTTCCCGAACGACCTACTACTGACCTGCCGATGGTACACACACCGACACCCTTTGTTGGTGTGAATACAAGTAATATTTTTTTCATTTTCTTGTATCAACCTCTTCTATTCCCGATAATTAAAAGTACGTTTCCTAATTAATAATCTGACGCTTTCCTCGCATTCGAACAATAGTCGGTCGGTAGCGAGTATAAAAAATGGTCTTCTCATCACCATCCACTTGTTGTCAGGGTATTCATAAAAAATGGCTGGTCAGGAAATATGTAAATATGAACCATGTTCATGTATTTGTACCAATCAAATAAAAATTCATGACTTGTAAGGGTGGTGGATTGTGATCAACACTGGTCACCATGCTAAAATGTCTTCTCAAGGATTCATTTATTTATTTGTATTCATGTAATGTGTATTAACTTATTGTGTATGTTTCGTTTGTGTTTTTTGTTGTTGTTTTACTTAACTTTTTCCTTTCATGAAAGTAAAAAAAATCTTTCACTATCTTCTAATCAAACAATAAAAAACATAAGATAACTTCTTTTCCTACCGCAACAAAGATACACTGGAAATGGAGTTGGCCGACGATGGACGGTTTCAACAACTAGTCTCTACATTATCATTGGTTCAACCTTTAAATGCTTAACCATCACTAGACAATGTTGCACACTGTTACACAATAAGGCTAATCTCAACACAATACATTATTACAATAATCAATTTATTACAGTACCGGTTGCATCAGTGCACGTATCTCTAATCAATTTGTTTTGATTTGAAAGAGCTGTTGCCCTTTCTTTAACGGAGGATAAAACATTGATTTTCTTACACTAAATAAGTTTAATTCAAATTCTTTGAAACATGACAAAAAATGATTATCACAAACACCTAAATATATTTAAATATCAGCATACTTCTCGCATGTGGTTTTATATAAGGGCCGAACAAAACATTTATATCAGGAAATAGTCTAGCTGTTAATACAGAAAATAGACAGCTTGAACAACCATATACTCAAGGAAGCACGTGTTGAATACTTCAGATAAAATCTAAAACAGTTCTCTTGTTTTAAACAACTCTCAGAGCCAAAGTTAGTGATATTCAAGTAAAACAAACACGTAATGAATCTATATACGAATGTTTTGAAATCCAGTAATTCCGTCGAACAAGACCAAAATGCAATACTTTTGAGAACTTTGCAGGAGGTCTATGAGAAGGTCTAACGACCTTAGCTTATTTATATACAGTAACAATAAGATTCGCTCTCCATTATATATTTGATGCTGGACGGTTAGTTCATCGGCGTTTCTGTCGATCGAGGTTAGGTAAACATACCAGGAATGTCAATACACAGCCTAGAAATATCATTTTAAATCCATCGTCGCATTGTCAACACTGTTTACATTAATAGTGTTTGATATCATTAGTAAAACGCTTCATTATTTCCTTACAGTAGCTAAAGGGAGAAACCATTTTGAAAAAAAGTATATGAATATAATACAATATTAAAATATAATATGATATTTTACGCAAAATATTTAAGCTAATTGTGTATTGGTGAACAGAGAGTGATGTCATTTCTAGAAAGTGTGGCTATCACTGTGCAGTCTTCAATGTCAAGTTCAGCTTTATCCAGACTGACCACAAAGTGTCGATAATTAAGTGGGGACCCGGCCCATTTAATTGTTTATGAGCAAAGAAGTTTCCTCCCAAGGGGAAATTTCGGACACGTGGTCATTTGTAGGAATGTAGTTATGGCCACTCTGGGCCCATAAATTGGACGAATTTTATCCACAATCAATAATTACTTGTAATGAACAAGTCAATTAAGGGCTTATTAAGGATCTCAAGAACACGGTCCGCTGGATGATAAAAACCCTTTTATTTATAATAATGGGGTAATATCACATGGTCCGGAATTCCGATTTCCGGTCATTGGTTTGGGTTTTAGAACACAAATAGATAAGTTTTACGACCCTGTCTGTTCTATACTCGAACGGGGAGACAATGCTAATGCACAAATTGTTTTTTTCTCTGCTGTGACCAAATCGTTACAGAAAACCGAATACAGTTTATCTGCCCCTGAAATATTAGCGCAGATAGTGACTTTTCTACGATGGACTCTAATGGAAAAGTAGTATTGCCGGAAGAGTTAGTCACAACATTTCGTGGACTGCATTAGGCGTACACAATAAAAATAATAACAATATATTTTATTGATATTTCTCTCCGTCTGTTGAATTTGATGCATATTCATTTTTTACCGAATAACTTTCTTCAAAGTGGCGGTCACGAGATATAAAACTGTGATAGCGATAGACAAAATCATACATATATGATGCATTACGTCAGTTATTACAATATTTAAAGAGATATCGCAATAGATAGCACTTGAAACTTACAATGTAAAATATCTTTATTAATACTTAGTTAAATAAACATTTCGTGCATTTTTCAATCATGAGTATTCTTCACGAATCTGCCATGTACATTGTACCGTCAGTAGGGGAGATAACTCCGAAACAGTTTAAAAGAACGAAACAAATGTAGAATTTCCGATTGTTCTGAAAGAAATAACTAGGAATGCAAGACATTGAGAATAGTATATATGCGCAGGTTAGGGCTTCCATACCAACGTGCTAATTGAAGCTGTATACTAACATCCATTCCCTAAATCTTTCCTGTCGATAACCATTGAACGGTGGTCCATAAACTTCGGCAAACTCCGCCAGAGTTCAGCCGAAGGGAGATAAACCTTGGCCTCACGCAGAGATAGGCTTAGTTCGCCCTGTCTACGAGCCGCTGTTTATAGCCAATTAAGGCTTGTTTTTTGAGACAATTAAAGGTAAAAACCTACGCATTGGATATTTCGATCTCTTACAAATTGTTAAACCGTGTCAACTGCCGGTGTATAATTACCGTGGGTACAACTTTCACAAAGCAAACAGATAGCAAACTTTATGAGAACTTCCCAATATCAAAGACATGCTGTCCTTTTTGAGTGGTGAAGGTTGTGAAGTAAAAATTGAGATCGTTCAAGTGAATAGCATCTTTCAATACAAATGAGACAGCAAATCGATACCAAACTTCCAAGAAGTTCAAGAATTCTCATTATTTCTGAAACTTTGGAAGTTCTGTATGCGTTTTACAAGTGACAAAACAACAATTTCAAAGGCTTTCTGCAAACAGGTCTTCAATCTAAGTCGGCGGTATCAAATGCCTCCTCCCCGCAGTGTGTTCTGTAATATGGGTACTATATTGCCAAACTATCATGTATTATGTATCAAGCATTGTTTCCTTTCCTATATATAGTATAGCCAAATAATGAATTAAACTGAAACATACAGCGGGTTCGACCTTCTTGCACTTGCCAGTGATACTTAAGGCCTAAATTGATGAAACCTAAGAAACCCGAAGGAAAAGAAAAATATTTGAAAAAAAACCCATTCATTTTGTCGATGTCTAAAGAATTCCTAACCTCGGGAATTAACATCTTTAGATAACTCTTGTATGGTTATTGACAATATCTTGTACGGTTAATGTCAATTTATTGTACGGTTAATGACAAAATCTTGTATGGTTATTGACAATATCTTGTACGGTTAATGACAATATCTTGTATGGTTATTGACAATATCTTGTACGGTTAATGACAATATCTTGTATGGTTATTGACAATATCTTGTACGGTTAATGTCAATTTATTGTACGGTTAATGACAAAATCTTGTATGGTTATTGACAATATCTTGTACGGTTAATGTCAATTTATTGTACGGTTAATGACAAAATCTTGTATAGTTATTGACAATATCTTGAAGAATTTCTGTCTTCTTTTCATCGCTGTCTTTTCTCAGGCATATTTCACACAGCTCGTGGTTAATTAAAATTTTATATTAAATTTAGCTTTTTACACAGACAGGTCTTATGTTTAGGTAAATCGTGTGATGATTTCTTTGGATTTTCAACTTAGTTTTTTTTCTTCTTTATTTCAGCAAACCTTTCGAGCTTTCGAGCTTTGTTTGTTCGTATGCCACAAATGCACCTGTCAACAATTCCCGTCAAAACTATACGGAACTCCTCAGTTGAAGCATGCGCAGAACTGTGTGTACGGGAAGTGGAATTCGAATGTATGTCATTCGACCTGGATAATACTATTGGAAGTTGTCGATTACAGAACCACACTCACGAAGAACCATTCGTTACCCTTCAGGTGTCTACATTCGCCGATCATTACAGAAGTAAGTACTGCTCACATGAGGTGTTTCAGATGATCTCGACTCCAGGACATTTCATCACAATAAACACGTGCAAGTGTTGAAAGGTCGATTTCAATTCATTTAACAAATATTATCAAATGTGTCTTTTGTGAAAGAAATGATAATGTTTCTCGCTTCCTGTCACGTTGATTTTCGAGGATAAACATTTAAAAACATATACTTTATATTATATTTATAGATAACTTAACATATATATCTCTTTACTCCTTTATTGTTTATTTCAAGATTAAAATTCCAATGGAAATGAGAAACAAGGAAGGACAATTATTATGGGATTTACATTGTTCCACTTAACGAACCAAGATACATTTCATGTTAGACTAACAGTGATTGCTGGAATTGGGTTACCAGTGTCGTAATTGTGCAGCTCGAATGTTGGGCATGATGACCAACAGATTCACCTTCTATCTCATGACGCATCTTACACACGGCAGCAAAATAACTGTTAAAGAACACTCTACAAAAATTGCCCCAAGCATTGCATCTGAAAGAGATCAATATCGTTCATTATTAAGAAGAAGCAAGTTTAGGACCGTCAACTCTGACATAAACACATGTTACCCCCTAGGCACATCCCATCATAGCATCCAATGCCTGTCACCAGCTACATTCAGGCATCAAAACAGAGGTCGGGTAAATTTTAGATTTTATCTCATATTTTACGTATTGAAATAAAACAATTTATTTCTAAAAAAAAAACCCCAAAAAGCATCAATATTTTTTCCTGACAGTCATCGCATAATGATAGCTTGTTAAATTGCCCTGAATTAGCAAAAATGGGTTTATTAACACATGGGTAACGAATGGATAGGAAATTATTACTTTATACACAAAGGGTTACATCTGATATAATATTTGATTATTGACACTATATAAGTATTCTGTTGACGACTTGTAGATAGAATCTTATTCAGAACACAGATTTAATAAAACTAGAATAAAATAAGACGAACTACACGGAGATCCCTGGACGGCTACAAGGAGGATAAAACCAGGTAGTCTCTAAACAGTCTTCTGGTTCTTTGACAACGCTTGACGTGTGCGTCTTGGTCAATCACAGTAAATAAAAATTCCAAAATGACAAGATAAACACCATGTCAGACTTTAACCAAGCTCTATGATAAGCGTGACGATTTCAATTTCCCTATTGTGTATTTCATTGCTAGATCAGTGTCATTAGGAAACACGGGTAGTCCAAGTTGTTAAACTAAATCAAAATAATTGACTCAACAAATAATTCGTAACGACTAAGTAAAGAAATTAGATAATACAATTATACATAATGTATTAAAAGTTCATTAGGAAGCAAAATCACCGTCAAGGACCATTGGGATATTCAAAAACAAGCCAGATCATACGATACGAAACCCATATGAAAATATTCACAATTCTTGTTTATTGCGAACGCTACCACTCCGAATTCATGAAATACATATATAAAATGAATAAATAGATAAAACCAATAGGAAGTGCTCTTAACTTGGGAAAAAGGAAAACATGCGCACATACACACACACTCGAATTACACTAACATTCATCCCATTAGGAAATTCATCGAGTAAAACTTTGATAAGGAGATCATTTCGAATGCAAGGAATGCGTAGAACTATTACTTTCTTCTGAGTTAGTGCTTTCTTTATTAACCTTAAGTAAATCATTCTAGAGAATATTTTTATTAAACTTGTTCCTCCCTTCAAAAACAGTAACATATGGCAATGATTCTGTGTAGGAAAATCAAATGGGACAAAATTACGGTGGTTCTATCTAATGGTAGACTAAACAATATATATGTGTTACTTAGTCTAAAGCAACACTTGATATGTTCTCTAACCTAATTGAATTTGGGTGTGATCTCTATTCTATCAGTGGGTTACTGTAATATATGTTTTATTAGAGTGAAGTCTCCTGTAACGTCACAGGAACACAAGAAAACAGTAAGTTAAATTACAATTAAGTCCTAATACGTAAACCTAGTACGTAATAATTAAGTTAAATGGGAATTAGAATTAAGTTAAAGCACAGAATGTATGTGAGTATTTGATTCGATATAACAGGTCTGTACAGATATTTAAAGTTACGTACAATGTCTTTGTCCACACGTTTCTCGCCTCCGACCTAGCTGTGAAATCAGTCTCCCTGTGGCTAGGTCAACTCAGCCGATCTTCTCTCACGACGCCGAGTGCTAAACAGGCAATGACGTCATCAAGAACTTTTTTCAATCAATATTAAACACTATACAAAACTGTAAAAATCTGAGCAATGAAATTGGCTAAAGACCACAAACTCTCACCACATGGGCGATCCTACTATATTCTAGATTTCAATTAAGGATGTTCACAATGTAAGAAAGCGTGCGTGATTAAGATTTCAACATAAAGGCGATTTTTATCAAAACAACTGTAAACGAACATATGATATGAAGAAAAATTATGCGTTATCCAAGAATTATTTCCCATTATTTTGAAAGAAAAACCAGCTTAACAGAAGACAAAGGGGGTTATTATTATAGGATGACTTTGAAGGTTACTTTATTCGTTTCAGTTTCTCCGAGCAAAAATTCTGATGTTCTTTATCATTTTTTATCTAATCAACAGTACTACAATATGGAATGTTAAAAGAACCAAAAGTGGATGGAATTTTTTTTTTATTAAAAATAATTTGGTACAGTATAATGCCAATTCATGCATCCAAATGTTTTTTTACCATAACATCATAATATGTTCCGACATTAAAGTCATGAAAAAATTTGACCACCGAAAAAACCATCCATGAAAAATTTACTAAATCGGTTTGTCTATTATCTAGATACTGCCCTCCGCCTATATTTGAGCGTTTGCTCCGGTGAAGTTTGTTTAACCTGACATGAGATCGTTCATACTATTGGCATCACGGACATTTTCATATTTGGGTATATATTATATCTACTGTTAAATTGGTTTTGAAAGATGTTCATTTCTGTGTTCTTTACACATTTATTTTTTGAATGATAGATGTTTAAAAAAGGCATCGGTATAGATATAGGAGGTACTCTTTGTTCAGATCCGATTTATTTTATATTCACACCGGTAATAATCAACGATTAACCCACTGCACCAAATAACATGTGATTACACTAAACATGTGAGCGCAATGTATGTGATGGAGTGGTTTTATGACTTGTGTGGACCACTTTTTTCACATGTCTAGCCTTAGGTGTGGTGTGCCCTGGAGAGCATTTAACAAGATTTCCCCCCATCTTTTAGTGTCTCGAGATAATTACGTGCTGACCAGCAAATGGCTTCTTTAGGGTTAGATAATACTGTAAATACCGAGATGACCTAATTACACGAGCCGTCCATGACGTACGAGTCACGAAGCCATACATGGTATAATGTATGTCTACAGCTACATAATCCAGGCTCAACCTTATATTTAATTTGATATCGAAAGTTAATGATTGAATAAAGTACCTCTTCACCAGTGTGACGGGTGAAAGACATCACCGTTGATAAATCTCCGTCATCGTAATCCAGATTTGATGTGTTTACGGTAAGTATGGGAAGCAGAAACAAACACAACAGTCCATATATCTTCAGTTGTACCAAAGTTCGCTTAATTTTAGCGAGTATTGTTTTCGCGATATAGAGCAGTACTGTAAACATACGTAATACAAGTGTTTCTAATGCTTAACATTTCATGCTCTAACTCTGATTACAATATACATATCTACACCAAACACTGTCTGTTGGTCAGATTGTAGTGTTCTCAACAAATAACACGCATAATAACCATGTTGATTTGCTGCTACAGATTCGAAATAATGTTCCTGCAAAAGAGTTAGTCCGAGGGAGAAAAATGTTTAAGGTAGATATAATAATAAGAAATTTCTTCAATTGTTCTCGTGGTTTGTACACTTTTTAAAAAACAATTAAGACTAATAGTTACTGATATTTAGATATTGTACAAAAGAATGATTAGCTCATTTTATTACAAATTTAGATCAAATACAGTAGAGCCACACAATGAATTAATCTGCATTGTGCTTCGGTCTATGTAGAACTCGTCTGTAAGCCTAACCGTTACACCTATGAGGCGACTGAAAAAATCCGAAGAGATCGAAAGAAATGTCAAAATTCAAATAGGCAGGTGCACTAGCCCGATAATTCAGTAAATAGATTAGAATAATATAAAACTTTGTGTTACGAAATAAACCAGATGTAAATATGTCCTTGGATCAGGAAGCTTTAATATAATGTGTTTTAACGTAGGCTTTATAAACGTATGTTGTGGAATATCAGTTATCCTGATATCCCTCACCCTGAAATACATTTCAAAATACAAATATATTGTTATTATTAAAATGAAGATCATGATATTGTAAATAGACATTGGATGCTCTTAAAATACACACGTGTATATTAAACAGGAGTAGTTTTCATCAATTAGATATCGCGTATATCAAGGGTTTAAATATTCAAGAAACTGTGGTGACATTGAGCTGTCATGTTTGTACTTCATTCAAACTTGACAGCAACAAAATTTGCAAAAATATAAAAATGAGTGCCACTTAATTAAAAATAAATGCCAGTTAGCTACAGGACAATTATTTTTATATAAGTTGTTTAATTACGATACAATACGATTCATTTGCCAGGCGACTTATGCTTTGTGGAACATTCCAAAACTAAGAGGTTCTACGATCTAAGTCTAGGTCATCCAGACCGTGTCACATGATCATGATATCGGTAAACACCACCAAAAAAGGATTAAAAGAACAAAGCAGATAAACAAATGGGACAACAAATGCATCTCTCGTCTCTAGCAGAGACTAGGAAGGTTATGGCCGCTGATGGCGACAACTTAATAAACACACAGTCCCAGAACACATGAAGTTAACAACAAAAATAACTTATTGCTTGCTTAACTCAACAGCGCAGGCGGCTTTATGTGAACATGTAAGGAAAAATACCAACATGTCAGCATTATCATACACCATTCACACTCTCATCTGATCCTGTGGTTGATACTACAGGATATAGTTGTTATTTACAACATACACGATCGAATTTCAGTGACTAACACCACATGTACAGAGTTTGATATAAAATACGAATTATTGACTACATTTGACTTAATGCTGACCAGGTTATAGAGAATGAACGCCAACAAATCACATTTCTTTGGTTGTAAATCAGCCGAATAATTGTAAATTGTCCGTGGAGAGTTCTCGTCGCGGCACGTTCGGGGTGATTGCCAGCACGCGTGGCTCGCGCGAAGTCCATAGGACAAAGACTAGTCCTCCTTACAACAGCTTCATGATTTCTGTTGATAAATGAAACAAATACATGGTCATTTTTAAGTTTAACAGTAATAATTGGAACAGGACCATTATGAAACTGCGAAATGTATTTGCTATTATGGAGATGTATCAATTCAACGCTATTCTACAAAAGACTCATTGCACTGGAATTCTTTGGTTGGCCGGCTACCCTGTGAAACGACTTATCTAGATGTCGATTTTATTAAAATGCATCTTAGTCGTTGATATACAACTCACCTAAAGACTTTTGGCACATCATGAAACAAACACTCGTGTAGGATTACTTTTAGTAAAGTACTATTTAGATTAACAATGAGGTATTGAAGTTAAGAGAGCATATGTGATGCTTCCATAGCAATTCTGTGGGTCTTTGTTTTTTCTGTGCCTTGTTTCCACCCTTGACGCCCTCTTAGACACCTGGCTTCATGTTATCCCGACTGTTATCAGTATGTTAAACCCTGAACAAACAATTTCCAGAAGTTACCTTATTTGTATACCTCTTCTCTGGTTTTCAGAAATATGTAATGTTGCCAGATTAACAATACACACGAAGAAAACGAATTCAACTTACCATCATAAGACACGTAACAGCATCACTTCATATAGAATCAGTATCAGACACATGTACAACTGGTCTATTTATTATAACAATAAAATTACAGACATAAAACACACACGTCTGTGTCATCTGGCTGTATCAAGTAAACACGATATAACACAGTGTATAGAGTAACATAAATAAGGATACATCGCTGATCGCGTGTTCGGAGGGTATCCCTGTGTCTGTTGTATGGAATTCTGTTTGGATATTTAGACGGAATGTTTTGGTTCCCTTGGGATGTATGTATTCCAGGTTTTTTTTTAATGATCAGACTTCTGTAGAATTGAACTCCCACGTTACGGTTTCGGGATTGCCATAGCTGTTTGTCACGCATTTAGGTGTGAATAAGGCAAAGACGGCTCGTTTTTGTGCTCAGTTTTTACTGGTGTGTGTAATACTTGTATCTGTAATATACACTGCAGGTCTGTTTGATATAACCAATCCCACCATTTACTTGTACTGTTATGATTTTTAGTAGATAATTTGTCGTTATTGAAATACAGTGAAGTTTCAAGATAAATATCACGATTGAATATTGTATTTAAGACAAGGATATTTGATGATTTCAATATGGCAGAGGAACACTGAACAAGGAATTTTAATAAAATTTGCTTTCTTGATGAAATATTTTTCATTCAGAGATTAAAGCAAATTCATCTGTACCTCTCATCTCGTGTGGTTCACAGAATTAGAAATTTAATATCATATCAGAATATTGAAGAGAAACCAATGTTCTCCTTTATCCTGTTGAAAAGGATCTACCATCGATAAAATGCGAGGTATTTATAGAATGGTATTTATGAACATTAAGAGAAGCCAACATTTCACTCACTATAATTGCTTTGTTGTTTCAGCGGCCTATGAAAAGTTATTTAATCGAATTCCAAACCACGTGGTGACTTTTGAACATAAACGGAAAATTCCGGATCTGACAGTGGAAGATTGTGCTCGTCGATGTATATTAGAAGTGAACTTCCGTTGCCAGGGATTCGATTATGAAGTTCGCCAAAGGAACTGTTGGCTGTCTGACCTGACACCTAAAGATTCCGGCGGAGTAATTATCCTGCCAGGGACGGACTTTTACGAAAGAATATCAAGTAAGAATAATTGTCAAATTTCTACCAAATACTGCAATCGTTAAACTACGTATAGCTGGTAGTTTTCATGGGCCAAAAGTTTGAATTATATTTCAACTAATTATAATTTTGCGATCTGGATGTAAAATGACATCTTACACAAAAGGTTCTCATTATTTCACGGATTATGTGACTGGATATCACACAATAATATTATTTATAGTCGACTATCATTAGCACTCACTAGCTGCAAGACACTGGTTAAACTACTGCTTAATGATTCCCTTGATCTGTTTATTTCAGATGGTCCCATGGAAAAGTTTGTAAATTTTGGATATGGAACTTTACAGCAAATTGAAGGAATTCAAGTTTACAACAAAATCATACTTGGCGTTACGTTGGACGCATGCGCGCAGTTGTGTTTGGCGGAAACTTCCTTCCGATGTTACAGTTTTGACTATGTTTTTAATGATGATTCGTGTCACATGAGTCAGTATATAGCAGCGAATGTGCACGGGGTCAGTACGTCTTTCTCTGAAGATTTCAAGTCAATGCATTTTGAACTCAAAGGTAAGATTTAAATTCAAAATTGAACATTTGAAAATAGGTTCCACAACAGTAAAATGTTTTCATGGCGAGTATTTCAAGCTTTATTTTAAATTCATTGATACCCTTGCTAATATTTAGTAATCTTGCACATAAACAGTTTGGTTAGATAACAAATAAAACCAAAATTCAATAATATTCTTTCAAAGTAAAATTGGTCCAGTGGTCGACGAAGTCTGCTAACCCTGCAACAGTGAGTTGCAATGTTCTGTATGAAAGTGACCAACGGTTTTTAGGAGAGGAATTAATTATACAAATTGGACACCATCCTGCATTCCTTAACCACAAGAATGTTTTTTCATCTCGAGAGCTGTCAATAAGGCGTTGAATCTTTTACCGAAATGAATTCTTGCTTGCTAGAGAACAAAATGCAATCAATGATAACCTGCCACTACACCATGACAGAGAATGTATCAGTGTATTGACGCTTTTACAATACTCCTTAATTGAAATTACCAACATGAATTCATAATCAGAAACCTCATTCATAAAGGCGAGTGGTTGCAAGGTTCCTGTTGCCGTATAATTCGTGTTGCAGCCCCTTTTAACTGACCCACTAATAGTTCATACAATGGTGGTATGACCTCAGCTATATAGAAGTTAAACCAAAATTATACGAATTGTGAAATAATTTAAACCTTTCATTTAATCATTGCATGTTTTAAGATAATTCTAAGCGTTTTAAATTCCCGAAACTATACATATGTAGATATGAAGATGTTCTACATTGTACAGACATGCATTGTTAAACTTATATTGATGAATGCTTTAGTTTCAACAATAATACAGTTCCTAGATCCTCCATTTTGTAACACTTATATACTATATAACAATTTTGAGTGGGAAATCATGTTTATATCTATTACATTCCAAGATGCGGACGGCTTTCTTATTATCATGGTTACAAAATCATTACTTCCCTAATCAAGAATAAGGCAAGTTAAACGGAACGAGTGATAACAATCAGCTTTAGGTCACGCTCTTTCTGTTGCTAATTGAACTGATTATCATGTCATTAACACGACGTAGGACCATATCAGGTATCATTATAGGGAAGGACGAGGTATCATGGAGAGCGACTCCTTGATGCCGAAAGAACCCAATATTGAACGTCGGTTTGTGATTGGACAGGTCATGCTGGAATTCGGATTAACATATCTGGGGTACTTATGCATCAGTTACTTTGTCATATATAGAACCTTCCGTATTGACAATACAGATTGTATAACTAACCATCACACAATAGTTGTAACCAAGTGACACTTCATTTTGACTTATATTGAAACAATAAAATGGTTGATCAGTAAATAAAGCGGGAAGATGAGCAATTAAATGGCTAAAGTATAAGACAAAGTTTTTCCCTTTTCGGGATGAATCGTCCGTTTAAATTGGTATACATGATTATAGACGTTATTAAGCCAGTCTACGATACACTGGATAGCGATATAAACTATATAAACACCATCTGTATTACCTCTGGACGAGACTACCAAACACAGCAGAAATATACTCTATTTAGTGGTCGATATGTAATAAAGTATATTAAACATTAAAGAAACACGTGATCCAGTGCGATTGCTCTACTGATTGATCGTTATTTTATAAAATCATGAATAAAAAGTGTAGTGTATTAGAAAACGTTAATATTAAACTGTTAATGGTGGGAGAAATTGTCTTTACATCTATACTTTGTTAAGATTAAAATGACATATAGTAACGTGTTAAAAACCAATTCATTCAGTACATTAAGCTAGGTATTTGATTCAAAGATTCAGGTATTGGCAATATGAGTGTACAGAACACAAACGAGTAAATAGCACATTGTAACTTTAGAATCGTTAGATCAAGGTTATCAGTAAAAGCCATTATTTAAGAAATCGAAAAGCCTATTATGGTGACAAAGGACAACACGGTTAACTGTCGGCAAACAACACATGCAGATTAAGTAGAAAAGTAAAACGGGTATTCATGTAAACAATGCATGCATAATGACGTTCTGCAGGTGAAAAGTATTGGATGTAGGATGGGATCAGCTTTTTGCGTTAGAAAGCGTATAAATGAACCGTTTCCGTTGACAAAAGAAAACCTTTTATTTAAGAAGACGACATAGGAAGACGAAGACCATGGCGCAGTTAAACACACTAGATTGTTTGTACGCCGTTGTTAGAGAGCTCCTCCAGACGCAGCGTTAGACAGGCTCCGGGACTTGCCTACCTTTAAGGTTCGACAGAACCACGTTTATCTCCTAATTAAGTCTACAAAAACGAGGTCCTGCGGCAGTGCATTCCACTAATTTGGCGTAGAACTCGTCAAAGTGCTTTCTCATGTGCAGGAAATCATGTCTTGGGGCATTCATTTGTAAAATATATATAAGCAAGCGAAGAAAGCATCAGGAGACGTCACCAGGATTCAAGAATCTACTCGTCCATATAAGCTAAAAGCGATTCGGCTTGTTATTGGCCACCTAGCTGCAACACTTATCGCAGAGAAACGTGTCTGCAGTCCAGAGCGTGTGATGTGGTGATGTTGTGTATTATTCCCTTCCAAAATGAACTTGTTCATCTGTTCATCTCCTCCGAACAAGTTGTTAAAATAACGTCCGAGTCAGCTTTTCATTGTGCAATACTGAAAACACAATTAGACTCAAACGTAAGGTTAAACAATTCAACGATGTAATAATTCACAGAAAATCGTATATTGAATACCGTATTTTTCACATTAAATTTTATGATGAAAATATAAACGAAGTTTTCGGCGATTGAAAATAATAATAGTCTGTGTAAACCCTATATTTCTAATCGAAAGATGTGTAGGGGGCAGTATACGTGTTTTTATGCATATGCTGGAGATTAGATCATGATTGGTTTCAACATGAGACGAAGATACTTATTTAAGCATGGATCAAGTTTGAATTTCAGTTGGATTGTTGTCTGCACGAAAGACATATTTCATGAATATGTATGAGACATAAGGGAAATATTGCAAAAACGTTTTGTGTCTACTTGGCCTTTGTTCCTGAGTAGAACAGATACACTTTCCTCCACCGATATAAAAAGCTCACTAATTATTTCGAAACCAACACTTTATGTGGTTTATAGTTTTCAATGGCCAGGTCATACATAACAGCAGTGAGTAATAAAGGGACGTTTGATTAGAATGCGTTGTAATTAGCAAATGAGCAAGCTATGTCGGCAATCTCCTGAGATATTCCCCGTTTATGATCAATGGCCTATTGTAATTTATCATTTCCATAGTATCTTACATAGACGTACATACCCTGTCCTATACATCAGTATAGACAGTGTCATATTTCAAACACCGATATCAAGACAGCAAAGAGTACCACCACATCACTGAAAATTTCAAAATAGATACAACCAATAATTGACTTATTATTAACGTTTGGTCGTTTTTAGAAAGAAAAATACTTCGGCAAGCTCTTCAATGGAGTTAGGAAGTGAAATTTTCGATGCCAATAAAACTTTGATTAATGATGTAGTGAAGGAAGAGTTCTGTTCTACAAAATCAACGTTGGTGGTTTGTTCACAGAGCTCTATATCTACACTGATCAAACTTTAACTTAAAGAGACCAAAATGATTTTTATCTGTACAAATTGATGATATTTGTCAAAAATCGCTAAATATTGCTAAACATCACAAACATATGTTTGATGTCAGCCTTTTTGTTTTTTTATTGTAATTTGTCATAATAAAACTGGAGATTCTACCACCTACACCCGAAGGTCATTAAACTCGCTTTAAGGCTCGGCGATTCTATCCGATAAGTAGCCTTGCATTCGAGGCAACAAAAGACCCAGACATGCAAGCGTTAGGCTTTTTAATCTACAATCAGTGCCCAGAATTTATTTACATCAAGAATTGAAAATTTAACACTGTTTGGGTACAGCAGAGGCTTTAGAGAGCTTTGATAGGTACCACAAACCTGTGTTAAAATGGTCGTATTTTTTATGGAGAGGACTTTAAAATATTCCGTCTCGTCATTCATAAGCGGGGAACAGTGCGTAATCTTGATGTGATGATAGTTTTGTTAAAATCATGTTTCAAAATTTTGCAAGTCGATTCCTTCTTATACATGTTATATTTAGTGTGTTCTAGATTTAGAGAAGGGAGATAACTCCTGATCACTATCATCTCATAGGAGCGGCAGCAGCTGGAGCAGCAATGTGATTTATAGATAACGAAAGTGTAGAAAACGAGGTTCATTTTTATTACGTCGGCAAAGCTGCTGAATGCATTTAGTGTATTGAAAATATTACAAGTAAAAACAAAATAATGATCTATCACTTTTAAAGTACATGTTAATGTTCGCTTATTTATTTTATGAAAATGGATTGTAGTCATGTTGAAAAGCAAAGCCAATACATATATAACACATCGCTCTTGCACTGCTGCTTCACTGATGTGTACACTAGTTGTGAATAGCAACCTTGGGAAGAACAATACACAGAAGGTTAAAAGTTCATTATCAAATGTACTCCGTGCCGTTTTGAAGAACAACATATCATCCAAACATTTTTGTCTCATGGTGTTTGATCAACGCACAGTTGAATGTTTCTGACTTTTTCCTACAATTATGCCCCAAATTCTTTAAAGTTGTCTTTTCCTTTGCCTTATCTCGTATATATTCGTTTCGTTTTTATGATACGCTGTCGTAATTTGTTATTCCCCGTCATACTGATGAGACTGATGATGAAATTGATTACGAGGACGTGTGTGAACTGGAATGTGAAATTAAGGCAACATGAGACTTTTTCTCGCGATAACCAAATGAGTTTGATCTTACGAAGGATTCCTTTTCTACGAAGATGAAGCTTTATAGTAATACAATTTGTTTCAACACACTCTCAATATCGATAGTTCCTTCGAAAAATGATTTTGATAAAATACATTTCATGGTGGCTCAGTAGTGCAGGGAATTAAAATGATAAACAGTTCATCTGCAGTGGATTGTCCCTGATGTCAAATAAATACTTACAATGAAAATGGAAAAAAAGGGGTGAAACTTGAATGCATCGTCTGAGGAATAAATAACATTGGAAACATGGAAAGAGAATTACAATTCAAATTTACAAATGAAAAGGAGAATGTAACATAACAGTTTATCCTTGTGTCTCATATGAGTATCTATTTGCAAAAAGTTTATATTGCAGTGAATAGCCTAGCCTCATATACAATCTCAACACAAACATTGAGAACTGAAACCCACATTAAATAAAATTATCAACCATGTTCGAAAGTTGACACTGCAGATCAAAACAAATTATTTCATCTGAAATCAAATTATAAAATGCAAATAATATCATATTTCTATTTGAGAATTTAAACACCGCATGATGACGAAACAACTATACCGTTTATAGATAGCAACTCCTCTATGAGAATGTGTTGATCCCAGAAGTATTGTGCGTCGAAGCGCGATAAATTAATTATATCGATACTATATCGATCAGCTGTAACCATAGATTTAGTCTTCTATGTGATTCCATTCGTTCAAATCTAGCCTTATTCCTGTAACATCATGGTTAGCTTTTCTTACTATAGAGCTACTGTATTCTACAGGATTGAATAAAAGACACATATCTAGATAGAGCTAAACGGTGAAGTTAATTGCATCATACAGTTATGTTGTCCTTATTGTAACCGATGATAATGGCCTTAATGTTAAAGGTATGAGACGAATGAAGAAAACCCAAAGCAATCGAAAGAAATGTCAAAATCTAGATGGGGAGGTGAACTAGCCCCATAATTATTTATTTTCATTATTTTCATGTATTTATTTCATACCTAGTTTTAGAGGAACGTCAAACGCTTATGTAAGAAAGCATTCAAAGATGTAATAAGTATCTCTTTGGTGTGATTATCATTTTATAAAACCATCAGTGGTATACCGTTTATGGATTGTACAATGTTGATTACATCCAAGTTTGATCGATGTGATGATCTGTAGGTACTTGGTATCTTTCACATCTCCTGAAATCCTGGTTGTGTAGCATGTGTGTTTTTCATGGTTGCAACACATGAAACATCTCCCCTTCTAATCGTAGTTGAAGAATCTTAGTACTATATGACAATTAATAGTCGAATATATATTACTTTCCTGAACAGAACGTTGAACAGAACTGGATTTCTAAGGCAGTCGATTTTTATTTATCTATTTTTACAATCAACATTTGTTCCCGACAGAGGAATACCTGGAGATGTTTTACCCTACGCCGTACTCCGCCGTTCTTGGTAACAACGAAAAAACATTCAAGCGGGTGACGCCAAACAACTGTGCAAGAAAATGTCTACAGGAAAGCGATTTCGTGTGTCGCTCCTTCGACTATCAGGTATGCTTGTTTGTGTGATAAGTGTGTTGTCTATGGTTGATTAGAATCTCGGGCAGTGATTTTCTATATTCCCGTTTGCTGTCACTGAGAGTCTGCTCGGGTAACGTAAGACCTTTTCTACAATAGACCGTCTGCTGGAAATAAGTCTTTCAAGATATATTTCAGTGCGATGCTAGATGCTAGAACCAAATTAAATGTCACTCATGTTTTTCTTTCATCTTGAAATAAACCAGAACAAACACGCTACTACCCTCAATGTGACTTCAGATGAATTATCAGCGAGGAAGACAAAATATACACGAATCTTCAATTTTTTTTACTGATAATCTGTTCTTTGCAGATTCAAGATGGCACATGCTTGCTCGGCACCAAGACGGGAAGTGACGTTGGCGGATTGATAAGTCATGGATTTGCACAAGTACATCACTTCGAAATGAAACCTTTCTTAGGTAAATCTATTTCATTTCAATTGAGCATAGATTGTAGAAAACGTCAGAAAATGCTGGTAAATATTTTGTCGTTTATAGTGTCAAAACTCCACCTTAAAAGGCTTTGTGTAGACTAGCATTATAGTGTCATAATGATGATGTTAATCTTGAAATAAATCTCTGATGTCCATTATCCCAAAATATTGGTTGAGGGTGATGTTGATTACTTTATAAGCCTTTGAAATCCTGTTCTGTTTACAGATTGTGGAGGAGTCTTTTACGCATCCGAGGGTAACTTCGCCTCTCCCAATTGGCCAAGGAACTATTACCACAATATGGAATGTTCTTGGCAAATCACGGTCCCGAAATTTCGTGTAAGACATCTGTTGTTTCTCATAAACTTAAAGATAATCCACAAAAATAGTATACGGATACATACATATCACAACAGAAAATAGCTAAACAGAGAGAAAAATGTGTTTTCAGTTTAAATTTTGCACCTTAAAAATTACAACGAATGAGATATTTATAGAAAACCATTTTAAACCGGAAAGATATGTAGATAATATTAATGATTTATTATATATATATAAAAGATCAGTGTTTAAGTTATATACAATGTTTATAAGCTATTACTCTGAGACATGGTTTTAAAGTGTGTCTTTTCATTACCCCATTGTCTTTATTGCAACAACCTATATTCACAACATTTATTTGTAACGAGTCAAAGATGTTTATTTTTCATTTTTGTATGACTGCTGTTCTCTTTGCGTTAATTTTTTTACTTTATACAAAAGCTCTCGGGTGGTTTTCAAATAAATATGAACTATACGAACCTAGGTCTCTTACTGAGGATTGCCTCCATCATCATATTGATATTACTTCATTAAAGATTCATCTTCTCTTTCAGATTATAAAATTAGAATTTTCTCATTTCGACCTTGGTCGTCATGATAATGATGAATGTGAGGAAGCTGACGATAAACTCGTGATAATCGATAAGGCCGATGTTGACCTTGATCATCGTCGCAAGGTCATGTGCAGTGTACCGAAGCAGAGTTCCTACATTAGTTTATCGAACAGTTTAAATGTCACATTTATTTCTAACGCATTCCAGGATGCCATGGGCTTCCGAGTTTTCTTCCATACAGGTAAGTTATTTCTAGCTAACATTCTTAACCTTTTACAAAATTCCAAAAATCAGAATGACAAACAATAATTAAATGTTTTTGTTTCTGGAATGGAAGTCACTTGTCTACCTTTAAATTTCTATGATAGGGTCTGAATGTTTCAAGATGTTTGTGCACGATTGCGTATAATCAAAGTATTAAAGGAGAGATGCTCAGAAGAATGTTTAGTTCGCAGTCATTTCGTCACATCGTATGTTAAGCAAGTAATGTGACAATATAAAAAATTGACCTTTCACGAAACAGCGATATAACAACGATACTACTAGATAGACACATCAACAATGTTAAAATGAAGACCATTTTCCAAAACAATCTGATCCGCGTCCTTATTCTTAATAATTTGCCGTTTGTCACTTGTCAGTTTACACATAAGTTCCAATATAAGTATCGATAATATGTATAATAGTTATGTTTAATAATAAGATACCGTTCATTTAATCAATCACTTGACAGATTGGCCCTGTGGAGGAACACTAACTGAGGATAATGGAATGATTTCCTCGCCAAACTGGCCAAACAACTACGCTCCTTCCACGTCTTGTCAGTGGAAGATTGTGGCTCCCAAAGGAGCCAAAATATACCTCAACTTTCTCTCAATGGATTTAGAGAGACATATGAATGGACCTTGCCGATTAGCATACGACCTCATAGAGGTTTTCGACGGCGATTCAGACTCGTCTCCGACATTAGGAATTTATTGTGGACGCCGTAACAAAAAGACAGTTACGTCATCAAATGATGTATTGTTTATCACATTCCATACGGACGACAGGGTTCAAAGGAAGGGCTTCCACGCAGTGTACAAATTTATTCATATCCCTACGCCTACCACTTCCATCCCATCATCCATTGACCAAACTACCTCACATCCCTCCTCCCAAGAAACAAGTGCCTCAGTAGACTCTAGCCAGGAGACCACTGGTCATTACAATGTGTCTTACAACACAACCCCATCTTCATCTGTGTCAGAAAATAATAAAACAGTCATCACCCTTGGTTTAGCAGCCATGTTTATTGAGCCGAGGCGGCGCCCCTCACCAACAGAAAAGTCAGTCGAAGAAGCACTAATAGTTACCACAGAAACGGGTAAGTATGGAAATTCTGTCATCATCATCAATGGTCATCATGTAACATGTGAAAACTATATAAAAAAAATACGATAAAACCCCATATTAGTAGTGATTTTTATCAATGACCAATTTATGTCCTTGTGTAGTTCTTCTCTTTAGTTCTATGACGGATTATTGGAAATAGCGAACGTGAATTACGAGTTATCAACTTTCTTCTTACAATGTCGCTTTTCTGACTAAACATCAATATGTTAACTCCATTTACTAACGGCTGCATGAATTGTTGATCCATTTGACAACCAATCCCCCATCAATTACAGCGATTCATTCCAAATTATGCAAATTTAACGTGGCGATATCGAGTTAGGGACATTAAACATGCAACACAACATTAATAGCAATACTCGATAGTGAGTACTGCTTGTTCAATGGTAACAGTATATTGATATATATGTAAAAATTCCAATACTTTTGATGTGAATAATCTTGATCAGTCATTGAAAATGCATGGTTGTTTATAACCAACATGGCATGCCTCTTCCGTACCATATATTGAGTAAGGTTTAACTTTTTAACATTTATCTCTTCAAAGTTTATATTTGTAAGATTTAATCCTTTGTATTAGGTTTATATCTGTAAAAACTATCTTTTTATGAGATTTGTCCATGCCAGTGAGATCTATTTTTAATAAAAATCTTTGTTATATTTAGTAGCCATGAGTAAGAGCTATCTCCTGCGATTTATTTATGTAGCATTTATTCTTCTAGGTAAGAGGATTATCTTTGTAAGATTTTCTATGACTAATATTTATCTCTGATTTTATTATCATTTCAGGAGAAAAGTTTGATGATTATGATGTCACACATGAGATCCCGGAAGTTGTGACGATAGAACCGGATTTACGTCACGTCATCCTCATTCTCGTCATTACTTTCTTCGTCCTCTTTATGACCCTCCTTGTCATTTTAATCGTCGTTTGTCGACATTACAGGTAAAGATATATAAATATGTTTGTAAATCTCAATTGAAGTTCATTTCTGGATAGACTGAATTTATCGAAGGGCTTATCAAAACAGATCACAGAGACCTTGCAAAGTGTGCCGAAATGTATAATTCATTCTGTTTGCACATGCGCATGTTTCATTAACTAAAGGTAACATGATTAATACTGTTTTTAATACCTATTATATACCTTGTTTAAAATCATCTCCCCATACAATGTGCAGTCAAACAATGTTCAATCCTTCTAGGACTTGCCAGAATGCAAAGCGAAAATAAGAGCAGAAAAATGCATTTCGGCGAAAGGTGTCATTCATTTCAACAATCTGATTAGATCTAAACACCGCTGATAGACTTCAATCATAAAGGCATTTACATCACTTATTGTATACATCACCTTCCTCGTTAAAACAAATATAAATTCAGATGGCGTATAACATATTTGCACTCGAAAGTAAATAAAATACAAATCGATACTTTGTTTCGTGTTGGCACGTCTTCGCTAACTCTTTGACCAAGATATGAGAGGCGATAGGAACAACGATTATCATGGGATCAACACAGCTGATGGAAACCACATTAATACATACATGGCAACCAGGTTACATCTAACAAATGGCCACATGGAAGACAACATCATGAAATGTCATAATTAGTGGGTAATTGATCTAATACATACGCGTACAAGGCACGTTTTTATGGGATGTAGGCTGAGTTATGGAGCAGCTTAATGTGGAATGGTCGCACCTGGCGTGCTGGCGGCACGAACTCGCCAAGGCAATAACAAACACTTGTTTGATGGGGCGGCCTTCAAAGTCATAATGGTCAGTTCCAATCAGATGATTTTATCAATGTATCATTCAAAATTAACTTTGTCGGTCGTAAACTTTATGTTAATGTTCAATAACAGAAAAAAAATGAAGGGAAAGATACGATACAACAACCACACTTTGTTTGATATCAAATATTGGAAGTCGTCTATAGGTTTTCTTCTGTCTACCTGTTAATATGTCAGCAGATTTAACTCGATAGTGTATCCATTGCTTTCGGAACTCCTCATTAGTCTTTATTTTCAATCGTTAGCATTGTATTTATATCTGATGACGTGTTTTGTTTCGCCAGTTAGATATGGCTGTGTATTCACGCATCGAAGATCCTCTGAGGAGGAAGAGCACCGGTTAATTGCGCTTTATTTCTGTGCGAGTTGGTCTTAGACGCCACCTTGTAGATACCACATGCTAGACTGAAGGAATCATCGGTTTAGCACGCCGTGTAATGGGACACTATATGTCAATTATTGTCACCCGAAAAGTCGCTATCAGTATCACGTATATGCCAGTTCATGTAGCAGCGATATAAGGAAAAAAGTGTAGCAAGCGATGATCCGGAAATTTGCAATCTACGTATACGATATAAGGATGTTTAATGACATTTTACCGCCAAATCAAATACTTATTTAAGGACATTAGGTCCCCTTCTGATTAAAACAGTATCATTAACGCTATAGATGTAAATTATTTCCAAAATAAATTTATGATGGAAACGTATTAAGAACGACATGTGATTCTCCGTATGTTAGTGACAATTTTCACTACACCTTTCCATGTAGTAACAATTCCCATTATTCGTGTTGATTTCAATAAAACTATCTTGTAACTAATGAAGAAATTTTAAACGCACGGTTTAAAAAATGTCTCCATTACCATATTTCAGACGGTTAAAAATAGTCCTGTTTTGTTTGCTTTGATTTCTATTTCTGACTGTCATTTTGAACAATTGTGTTTCTCTGGTCATTTTGCAGGAAAAGAATTCCTAAGAGGCGAAACGTGACCAACTTTCCTTTCACAGAAGAGAGTGTATCACTCTATGACAAAGACAAGTAAGTATTATAACGAAGCGAACAATAATAGATAGCAGTACAAGTAGTTATATGTATAAAACGTTGTTTGATTATAAAATAGTTTGTGTAGAATATAACAGGCCTTTAGTTGTAACAGATTCCCGACAATAGGAACATTAGAGTTAACACTAGATACAGCAGACACAACCTTTAACAGTGTCTGAAGGACGGTCACTTCGTCCCTAAACTGTCATAAGTTTATCACTTAGTGTAATGAAACTTACATCGGCAATTCCCCAGATATCATTTTATCGTCACGTGTCGTCGCTTGAGGTGGCTTATATGCATTTCCTTCACGTCAAATATCTTGCAAGATAGTAATCTAAATCAGATGCACATTTACATTATCATCCTTATTTCTTGGTTTTAAATATGTAAGATTGTTAGTGTAAAATCGTTGTAGTGGTGCTATTGTTTGTTGTGTGGTAGTTTTTACCTAAATAACCCTCGAGTAATTGTAATGAATCGAACTATTTATTTGTGAATTATGTAATCACTCGGAAAGATAGCCGTTTATCCCTGAAGCACTGGCCCTGTGTTACAACAACACCAGTCTCCGTGTATATTGTAACACCGACGTTCATAACATTAAAGCTAAGTAACACTGGCCGTCAAAATACACGAGAAGTATTGGATTGAAATATTAATGATAAAAATAACAGTTTTACGGGATAGGCTTCGTTTACACAGCCAATGGATGTTTTTATCAAATGGTGTCGTGACTCTACAACACACTGCTGGAACTACTGATATTTTGACAGCAATGGCAGTATTTGATATAGCGTCATAATAGCATTAGCTATTAAATACTTCAATTTTAAATTCAAAATTCTATAAAATCTATGCTTCATTTTAAGCCTTCTGCACTTTCCAGATTTCAGTTTGCGATATTTTAAGAGTTAGTATAGTCACAATTAGAGTCACAATAACGCTCACGTGACCAAATCGTGTTATACTTTCACAACAGTTATTGCACTCTCCTTACATTGCAAAGTGAGGATGTCTGTCATCTAACACTCTCAGGTTCGAGGTGTATCTAATTCCTGTTCAAATGATGTTTTTTTTTTTTTCAGTAATGCGAATGACCAAGCCGATAGAGGGCAGGATGATGACTCCGATATCAATTTACCACAACCAAGGTACGGTACAGATATAGTACAGATATAATACAGATGACTCATGTGTGTTAAGCAGGTTAACAGGTATTGGGTCCTGTCTATACTACTAAAGACACACACACGTAAAAACAAAATACATGTGGTATGAAACTGGAATTTTTCTTCCGAGTGGTGATGCATCTGCTGTAGACTTGATTAGTATCCAGTGAATACCTAACTACACATTCTACAATTAATGTCGATGAAACATTATCTTATGATGTCAGTATTGCATGTTTTTCCGATAACCGCTTCTTGATGTGATTTCCTGATATATATTAGATAGGCTTCCTAACCTTCACAAGAGTCTCTATTGATAACGTAGAATTGCTGACCAGCTGAGTTGCTCACTTAAGCCTCATCCGGGTTTTTTTTACCGTTTAATTGGTGTGGATTTTGGAGAAAAGCTTGAAATCATTACTAATTATCTGTTCCAGAAAACGCCTCTTTTATGATATCGTTTGTAGACAGAATTCAAACCCACGGGAATAATTTCATTTTCACATATTTTCTGTAATAATTAGTCATCGAACTCGTATTTCCATTCCTGAAAATGTATCTTTCTATTACAGCCCGTGTGATCCTCCACCGGATGTGACCTTTTGTAACCCTTTGTATGAACAGAGAACATCACAGTCGGTTACAGCCCAGACTAACACCGAAAGTACAGAAAGCAATTCCAGTACATGTTGATAGGAACTACTGTTACTCCTAACTCTATATTATTGAACAAGTCCGGAAGGAGAGTGTGGTTTTCGTGTAATATTTACACGTCCTACAATGGATCCATTCACCTGAGTAACAGTTCTTCAAACAACACACCAACATAGACTGACGTTAACTACATACATATGGTTACTAGTAACAAATTGGGATCGGGTGAAAACTTGTTTAATTAAGCTTTCAAAACAACAGTGGCAGAAATGTGAGGTTTAAAAAAGGAAATTTAACAAATCATGATTACCTATATTTATGCCTGTGAACAAAATAGCCAAATAAAGACAGAGAAAATCGGTGTAAAATGAATGGCTAAGGTATTGTACTAGAAAGTGTTATATTCCTTATGTGTGTCCAAGGAAAACATGTTCCAACTAATTAAATTGTTTACAAAGGATATTTCTAGCGACACACTCTACATAGTTAATGTCAACCACGTGCAGCTGATTATAAATAATCGTTATGTTATTCAAGACATTTGCACCAAAAGTTACCAAACCTTTCAAAACGTAAATACTGTCCATTTATTTTTATATCCTTCACATCCATTAGTCATTAACAAGCCCGTGTTCTTACACATATAAAAATAACAAAATTTGCTTGTGTATGTACAAAGCACCTGTTACTGTCAAATCATAGCTGATCATATGACATGTATTTCAGTTTATTATCCATTTGCATACTCACTGTCGTCAAACTAAGATGAAAATCGAGTCTATGTTGTGTTTGTCCTTTCTGTTTTGTTTTAGAATATAGAAATACGCTGAAGAGAACTGTTTAATAATGTCACTAATGAGGTATGTAGTAGCCATGAATCTAATCCTTCATTTATCAAGTATTAACCGGTGAAGAATACATTGGATAATTGAGATTTGTCGATGTTTATTGTGACAGTATCAGATGAGGCTTATTCTGCTGTGACCTAATATTTACACTCTTCCAGGGGTCACGGACCAGTACATTAACTCTATTACTGTTTTTGAAGAAGAAGTGATAGAATGTAAATGGTGACTTTAGTATGTACATTTGTGAACATGGTTTACAGAGGAACACTAACGCGACTTTAAGCGATTATTTTGTAACTTCTGAAAATTAGCAAACGAGAGTGAAAGAAATGCCATATACTCAACCATGAGTTTGTGTGACAAGTTTCTACCAAAAGGAATGTATCCACATGTGTTTTATTTACGAAATCGGTTGGCTCTTTAGGTTCGATCTGTAATGAAATGCCACAAATTTATATACACAGCAGACATTTCAAATATATCTCGAAATATTATAATTTACAAATTGAAATAAGTCATTAAAGGGTAATGATCTTTAAAGCATTAATTTAATATGAATCATATAAGAAATAAATGGGGAAAAAACAACAACAATTGCGAACTACTTTTTGCGTGTTTTGATTTCCGTGAATATGTGAAGCGCCCTTTCCGGTCAAAGTTCACCGTGTTCAGCCAATCAAAACGCATTTAGTTTTTAATCCGCTTGTGATTTAAACTGTTTTGTTTGAACATCAGTTGTAATGACTTTTTACCGTCTTGATTAGATATTGAAGTTATGATTTAGTACTTTCATGATTGAATACTAAAATAAGGGTGAAATGCTGAAGTTATTATTAGATATAACACGTGTCATTATATAATACAGTATAACAATCAATTAACACAGCAATCGTGAAATTGATTACAAACTTCAAAAGCGTAATTAAAATTTTATAAATATGATTAAATACTTGAAAAGAATAAATATTACATTTGTGATCAGATATAAAAATCGATGATTAAATAAATTTATCGAATTGGACCATTTATTGTAGGAGATTTATATTCAGTATAAGCTAATTCACCGAGAACATGAACAATTACACGCAATGAAAAACATATATTTTAATTCAAACAGAATCATTATATAACAAAATAACGTCCGAGACAGTGGGGTCTACAGGAGGGAGGAGCGTTCGCGTAAAGGTATTAATAACAATTTTATCTCTTTTACAACAATTGTGAATCAAGTTATTTCAACCGATAGTAATCACTCTTGATGGCGCGATTGGAGGCGCTCGAGTTGTCTTAATGTTAGAGGAAATTAGAGTACCCGGGGAAACCCCACGTAGTCGGACAGGTGTCCCCATATCTTTTCACGTCCGTTTGGTGAAACAAACCTCGGACGTCTAGCTAAAAACAGTGCTATAAGACCATCCAGGTGTTAGTCTGGGATACACAGACGTAAATGAGGAGGATTTCTTGAAATGACGGGCTACAGTATTACATGTCTGTGTTACCCACAGGAAATAAATAATGTAATGAAAATTCGCGAATGTTAGTTGGTGAAGTTAAGGACCAGCGTGAAATTAATACATCTACGGTCAGTACAGGAATGTAGAATTTGAAGTCAGAGGGAATGAAAATGCTAATAGTACTATTACGTACACGTGTGTTTTAAATTAGTAGTAGTGATTGGTTGTGTCATGACACCAGTTTGTGACAATGGTTGGTTTTACAGACAATAACTTACCTGGAGTATCGTTATATACACTCAACTGTAGATAATATAGAAATGTTTGTTTTCAATTGTTTTAACTTGTTTGTACGGTTGAATGTTTAACTGTCACTTATAATGAAGTAAATGTAATATGTACATATGTGTTTGTATACATTGATGTTGAACATGAAATGGAAACAATTAAAGACTACATTTTCATTTAATAATCAGTCGGTTAATTGTGTTTGTTTTTGTACACTTACCTCCTTGATCAAGATGGCGATGTCACAGAAACATGGGGAATGTTGGTTTTTCAACACTTACCTCCTTGATCAAGATGGCGATGTCACAGAAACATGGGGAATGTTGGTTTTTCAACACTTACCTCCTTGATCAAGATGGCGATGTCACAGAAACTTGGGGAATGTTGGTTTTTCACGGAACAGATGACCACACGTTTTACCAGCGTGATGGAATAACCCGCACCAGCACGCAGATGTACGCGTCCTAATCTTGTGTGCCAAACGCAACCAATGTAAGGAAGGGTATCACAGGAGACAATAAGGTCATTACCTCCCCTATAGTATATCAGTATCACAGGAGACAATAAGGTCATTACCTCCCCTATAGTATATCAGTATCACAGGAGACAGCAAGGTCATTACCTCCCCTATAGTATATCAGTATCACAGGAGACAGCAAGGTCATTACCTCCTCTATAGTATATCAGTACCACAGGGGACTGTAACAGGGTCATTACCTCCCCTATAGTATATCAGTATCACAGGGTACTGTAACAAGGTCATTATCTCCCCTATAGTATATCAGTATCACAGGAGACAGCAAGGTCATTACCTCCCCTATAGTATATCAGTATCACAGGAGACAGCAAGGTCATTACCTCCCCTATAGTATATCAGTATCACAGGGTACTGTAACAAGGTCATTATCTCCCCTATAGTATATCAGTATCACAGGAGACAGCAAGGTCATTACCTCCCCTATAGTATATCAGTATCACAGGAGACAGCAAGGTCATTACCTCCCCTATAGTATATCAGTATCACAGGAGACAGCAAGGTCATTACCTCCTCTATAGTATATCAGTACCACAGGGGACTGTAACAGGGTCATTACCTCCCCTATAGTATATCAGTACCACAGGGGAATGTAACAATTTCATTACCTCCCCTATAGTATATCAGTACCACAGGGGACTGTAACAGGGTCATTACCTCCCCTATAGTATATCAGTACCACAGGGGAATGTAACAATTTCATTACCTCCCCTATAGTATATCAGTACCACAGGGGACTGTAACAGGGTCATTACCTCCCCTATAGTATATCAGTATCACAGGAGACTGTAACAATTTCATTACCTCCCCTATAGTATATCAGTACCACAGGGGACTGTAACAGGGTCATTACCTCCCCTATAGTATATCAGTATCACAGGAGACTGTAACAATTTCATTACCTCCCCTATAGTATATCAGTATCACAGGAGACAGCAAGGTCATTACCTCCCCTATAGTATATCAGTATCACAGGAGACAGCAAGGTCATTACCTCCTCTATAGTATATCAGTACCACAGGGGACTGTAACAGGGTCATTACCTCCCCTATAGTATATCAGTACCACAGGGGAATGTAACAATTTCATTACCTCCCCTATAGTATATCAGTACCACAGGGGACTGTAACAGGGTCATTACCTCCCCTATAGTATATCAGTACCACAGGGGAATGTAACAATTTCATTACCTCCCCTATAGTATATCAGTACCACAGGGGACTGTAACAGGGTCATTACCTCCCCTATAGTATATCAGTATCACAGGAGACTGTAACAATTTCATTACCTCCCCTATAGTATATCAGTACCACAGGGGACTGTAACAGGGTCATTACCTCCCCTATAGTATATCAGTATCACAGGAGACTGTAACAAGGTCATTACCTCCCCTTTCTATCTTAACCTGTGTATGTTATCTCACACCATATTTATTGTTTATCCATACCCATACACACGTGTATTATTGGTGACAGCCATATCTATTGGACGCGGCATTGATATTCGACTAAACCATGATATGTGACCCCGAACTACTTTCACCACGCGCGACTGCTTTCATCGTTTGTTGTCCATCATCAACATGGCTGACAGTGACGATCTGTCACTCTTGCCAGCGGTCAAGATCGGTGATGCGGTAAAACTGTGTGGAGTGGGAAAGGGGACAGTAATTGCTAAATGCAGTAATTTTGGTTTCCTAATCTAGTTCTGATAAAAGTGATTCCTCGAAATTACACGCCATCTTAATCTTGTCTGCATTCACATTTTTCCGCAAGGAAACACTTCTCTTTTCCGAAATAAAATCTAGTTCCAATTTTTTTTTAATTTAACAATTTGTGCAATTTTGTAATATGTTTCAATGAACTAATGTTACTTGATGTTTCCAAACAAGATTACTGAATGAATAAGTATTTGGCTTCAAAAATATCGATTTTGTCTTTTTTTGCATATTAATGAGCCAATCAGACAACCTACGATGTATTCTTACGCGAAAGTGTCAATGGCGGCGAAACAATGTTGTACACAATATATATATATTTTTACGTTAAAAGGTTATTGTAGAAAGAAGTTCTACAACTCGACATGGCAAATGATTATCACCGTTATCAAACTCTCGTTAGTTAATTTTCTCGAGGCTTTTCTAAATTTGAAAATTAACCAACTCGAGATAGATAACGATGATAATCAACTGCCACTCGTTGCAGAACCTCTTTATAGTATATCAGTATCACAGGGGACTGTATAAAGCAGTATCAGGGGATGGTAGCAAAGTCCTATCTCTCACATAGTGTATATCACTTTCACATAAAAACTTACCGGAAGTAAGTTTGATTTGAGGTGCAATAAATGATTTCTGTGCCCATAACAGTATGACGTCATTATTGTGGAAGCCTTGACGGTTCAACGTCGAAATGGCTGTTCTATTTCACAGATTACACTTTCGATATCCAAAAAGTTATTATAATTTAAATCAAGTTACAACCGGCAAAAGACATCAACATGGTATGTAATGCTATTATAACCTTCCACTGGGGGCTGTTACGTGTACATACTTCTTGTCACAGTAAATCAGCTTATGGCTTGATATCCACAAACATCCCAGGAGAGCTATTCTATTTTTTAAAGGCAAAAGACGTCAAATTGAACCATATTTTATATTCAACTGCTTGCACATACAGGTATGCCCTCTAGTGCAGTACCATGGCGGTAGTGGTAGAGGGGAAGTAACTCGGAATAACTCTTCCAGAAGTTTCCGTGTAGAAAACGAATCGGTTAAACTTATGACTAACATAGCTAGTGATTTTTTTCTGAATCTATGTTAAAATGTTTTTCAATGTGTTCTTTAGTAACTTTTTGAGCCATGACTATATTGTTCCCAACCAAAACTGCAAATTAAAAAAAGAAAATATGAAAGATTATTGAAAAAAAACCCACCAAACAATAAACTATCCGCCAAAACCGATCAGATACAGAAATAAAAAAAAAAAAAAATAAAATAAAACTTATTTGTATATGTATCTAATCTATTGGTGATTATAAATTACATCCCAACGATGATGGTACTGTTGTGAGGGAGAGTTGTTTAGTCTCTTGTACACCTGCAATAAGACTCGTTTGAATTTTCGTATGGGTCAGATCATCTGAGAGGAGACCCAGTTTCCAGAATACGTTTCTTGTTCTTAGTAATGCACACTTCTTGGAAACTGTCGGTAATAATATTATTTCCAATAAAATAGGTATTGACAAACAATGATATATTGACTGGTGCCTGTAGTTTGAGATGTTAGAAAACAATACAAGATAAAAAAAATTGATGACTCAAGGACCTCAAACCAGCTAATTTTCATCTCGCACTATTTATTACATTGTCATGCTATGTATTATGCATCTGTAAAACTTGTCCAATTCTATAGACCTGTGAACTCATAATCGAAGACTGTATAAATTTTGGAATTTGTATATTACAACAGTGTCTCCGTTTCCTCACCTTTTATGGAATGAAAGATACCAAGAAAGTGTTGACATGTGGCCAGTGTAGGCCTATTGACTACACACATGAAGACGTTGAATCTAGAAATGCCGCGACTTTGTTTGATGTACACTAAAATGGTTACGTCATCAATTCTGACGTGAAATGATGACGTCTTATTATTTGTGTCCATCGGAGGGTTAAACGACCTTTTCAAGTTACAGTAACTGTAAGTAAACTCCGTTTTCAGGAATAATCTTAGTAAGTAATACCTAATTTAATATACATGTTTTGCGCATCGTATATTTAAGGGAATTTTTTATGGATTGAAAATTCATTGCAATTTCGATGGTAGAATAACCATACCTTTATGACTTGATTTCGCCAAGTACACACCTCGGCATTATGTGTTTCTTTAGAGACTTTACGGAAATATTGTAGCTAGGTAACACCCCCTTCTGGTTGTGGACATTTATTTCGACCTCTTTCATTTTCCTCGGTCACCTTCTGGATTCTATTGATGAGTCCTAGCAGGACGAAACTGCAGTTTAATTCATTAATGACAATTAAATCTAAATTTGAATCGAAAGGCCCTATTTACTTAATGTGTGCATCTTGTACCATCTTTCACGTGCGCTCCACGTTTTAGAGACATCAGTCTGCATGTCCGAACTGGACAAACATGCTCCTGATGTCTAGCCTACAGTATGGTACTTGATAGCCATTGTCATGAGATTGTCGAAGTCTTCGACTGTCCAAGCCGCCTATCTTGGAAATTACGACTAGTTAGCGGTTGACCTTATATTAAATATTGTCCTCTAACGATTTCCAACCCAGACGTTGGATCATTGTAATGACGATAGATCTGCTGTACTGGATGCCCAAGACAATAAAACCGACAGGAACAATTTTCCACCAAGCTGTATGACAAGCGTGATGGGTTCGTCACCCGTTTTGTGAAATATTCATTTGTAGGTAACGGCATGCATTCTTCCTCAGCCTATGGTTTTCAAGGACTTGTTCCCAATATCACCGTTTTCTTGCAAGATATTGACAGCTGACAGAAAAAACACAGAGACACAAGGTTTCGAGAAATGCTGTGATTATGCGGAAGTTTTATAGTCGTCGTAATTTCATCATTGGACGAATTCTACTTCCTCCTGCGATGCTAATGAGTACGTGTGTTATGCTTTTAGCACATCTGATGATTCCGATGTTGTTAAAATTGTTTTAATTTAGGGACATGAAATTACCTACTTGTATTGACCAAGGTTATGATGGCAGGTGTTGTCAGTGAGGCAAAAGACGCTTACTCTTCTGGAACACGTGTTCTTATTCTCCTCGTTATTTTCCGTCTCTGTGTAAATCTTTCCTTTGTTCATATGCCCTAGTTTCCTCAAAGTGAATCATGATTCTATTGACATGTCGGTATTTTCTTTGTAGCTTCCCAGCAAGATGAAGATAACTGTCAACTTGAAAATGAAATTTTGTTTAGTTCCACGTGCTTTGTAGTTATTGAAAAATATGTCCGTCACGTGTCCATATTTTGTCTTTATGTAGCACATCCCTCGCGCTCGTGGCGAAATGCCTCAGCAGAACGTTCAATCGAATGGCCTGGCGGTAACCGCCTGGTCAACGTCCGAACAAGTGGATGAAGTCCGAGGAAAACTTCATCTTAAAGGTAGGTCTCCATCGCAGTAGTACAGAAAACACTGAAACAACGTATTTAAAATTGTGATTTATAAAGAAGACACAGCAAAAAACAGCAACAGCTCCGGAGCCCTTGTGTTTGAACACTTCAGTGGCCTTTTTCCAGTCAATAAAAAAATCATTCAAGTATTCTACTAGTTAGAAACAAATACCGGATAATTCATGACATAATTTATAACTTTATTTGTTTAGAGCGGGACGCCAAAGCATTTTACGAAAGTTCTGAAACAAAGAAGATCGAATTCGAACAACTTATAGCAAAACTAAGGGCCGAAAACAAATTAAAGCGAATTACCTTGGCAAAAAGCATCGCTGTAAGTATGAGTTAGCTGGGACAATTTTGATAGAAAATAATTCGTTTCCTCCCCGAAGCGAAACAATGCAGAGAAATATATGTGTTTTCACTGATCCTAAACTTATAGGGATATTTGAGGGTATTTAGATATCATTACATATTGTAACTTTTAGGTAATGCACCGTCAGGTTATAGAGTGACCCAAAGCAGTGCAACTTACTCTTTTTACAAATGTCGGCTCGAGTTTTATCACTTTAATGTATTTCAATATTGAGATGGGGTATGCATTTGTAAATAAAAGAAAAAACGGTTAACATGTTATTGCTTTTTTTCAATCTGACACACATGTAGATTCTACATAAAAACGAGGAAGCTATTTATTTTCCCGCAATGACAAGAGAACATCAGTTTTCCACAGTTACCATTGCCTGTTCCGATATATGTAGGAAAACAGTGAATTCAAAATAGAATATCTCACACATAATTTTACAGTATCTATTGCCTATTTTCAATGACCTTAGGGCGATGAGAAGGTAATTCGGTCAGTGTTCCAGAACCGACGAAAAGAGCTTCTGTCCATGCAAAGATATACCATAGCAGTAAGTACAATAGACTCATTCTGCGATTATCACTGGTATAATTGACACGGACGACATGACGTAGCATTGACTCATTCTGCGATTATCACTGGTATAATTGACACGGACGACATGACGTAGCATTGACTCATTCTGCGATTATCACTGGTATAATTGACACGGACGACATGACGTAGCATTGACTCATTCTGCGGTTATCACTGGTATAATTGACACGGATGACATGACGTAGCATTTACTCATTCTGCGATTATCACTGGTATAACTGACACGGACGACATGACGTAGCATTGACTCAATCCGCGATTATCACTGGTATAATTGACACGGACGACATGACGTAGCATTGACTCATTCTGCGATTATCACTGGTATAATTGACACGGACGACATGACGTAGCATTGACTCAATCCGCGATTATCACTAGTATAATTGACATGGACGACATGACGTAGCATTGACTCAGTCTGCGATTACCACCGGTATAATTGACACGGACGACATGACGTAGCATTGACTCATTCTGCGATTATCACTGGTATAATTGACACGGACGACATGACGTAGCATTGACTCAATCCGCGATTATCACTGGTATAATTGACACGGACGGCATGACGTAGCATTGACTCAATCTGCGATTATCACTGGTATAATTGACACGGACGACATGACGTAGCATTGACTCATTCTGCGATTATCACTGGTATAATTGACACGGACGACATGACGTAGCATTGACTCATTCTGCGATTATCACTGGTATAACTGACACGGACGACATGACGTAGCATTGACTCAATCCGCGATTATCACTGGTATAATTGACACGGACGACATGACGTAGCATTGACTCATTCTGCGATTATCACTGGTATAATTGACACGGACGACATGACGTAGCATTGACTCAATCCGCGATTATCACTAGTATAATTGACATGGACGACATGACGTAGCATTGACTCAGTCTGCGATTACCACCGGTATAATTGACACGGACGACATGACGTAGCATTGACTCATTCTGCGATTATCACTGGTATAATTGACACGGACGACATGACGTAGCATTGACACAATCCGCGATTATCACTGGTATAATTGACACGGACGACATGACGTAGCATTGACTCAATCTGCGATTATCACTGGTATAATTGACACGGACGACATGACGTAGCATTGACTCATTCTGCGATTATCACTGGTATAATTGACACGGACGACATGACGTAGCATTGACTCATTCTGCGATTATCACTGGTATAATTGACACGGACGACATGACGTAGCATTGACTCATTCTGCGATTATCACTGGTATAATTGACACGGATGACATGACGTAGCATTGACATGACGTAGCATTGACTCTGCGGTATAATCACTGGTATAATTGACACGGATGACATGACGTAGCATTTACTCATTCTGCGGTTATCACTGGTATAATTGACACGTATGACATGACGTAGCATTTACTCATTCTGCGGTTATCACTGGTATAATTGACACGGACGACATGACGTAGCATTGACTCATTCTGCGATTATCACTGGTATAATTGACACGGACGACATGACGTAGCATTGCGATTATCACTCATTCTGCGATTATCACTGGTATAATTGACACGGACGACATGACGTAGCATTGACTCATTCTGCGATTATCACTGGTATAATTGACACGGACGACATGACGTAGCATTGACTCATTCTGCGATTATCACTGGTATAATTGACCCGGATGACATAACGTAGCATTGACTCAGTCCGCGAGAAAAAGTATGATTGACTCACCTCCACGACAGCAGGTGAACTGGACTCATTCAACAAGAGTTACTATGTTGGGCCATGACAACAAAATACTGGCTCCTATCGTGATATGCGACTCATTCTAAGGTAATACTTACATAAATAAGTGACTCATATTGTGAGTACAATTGTACATACACATTCATATCATTATGATAATCATGATTGACACGTGATGAAATATTACCGATGATTAACCCGTCCTGTGATATTAAGATTGACCCATACTGTGATAATATATATGTCCTTGAATGACTCATATTGTGATATTGTATGACTGAGAAAACAACATAATTGACACATACTGTGGGGGAAGTCGTAATGTACGTAAAACTGTAGTAACCAGTACATTTTAAACTTTATAAATTTTAAACAGTATAAACTTGTTATAATGTAATTCATTCAAACGTGTTGGTTTGGACACCAACAGGAAGCCATTAACACGATGGACCAGAAGGTGTGTGTGGCGAGTAAACGATTGAACGATCTGAAGTACCAACGCAACCAGCGCGAGGAACGTCTGAGTGAGTTATGTGTCACAGCGAAACATACCAAGACTGTTAGTTATACTGACTACAACGTGGACCGGGAGAGGGTAAGATGTGTTCCGAGGGATGTGGTGACGAGAAAAGGTAGCGAGGGTACAGATGGTGATGAGTGTGGTAAGGTATACAGATGGTGATGAGTGTGGGAAGGTATACAGATGGTGATGAGTGTGGGAAGGTGTACAGATGGTGATGAGTGTGGGAAGGTATACAGACGGTGATGAGTGTGGTAAGGTATATATAGATGGAGATGAGTGTATTAAGGTGTACAGATGGTGATGAGTGTGGGAAGGTGTACAGATGGTGATGAGTGTGGGAAGGTATACAGATGGTGATGAGTGTGGGAAGGTGTACAGATGGTGATGGGTGTGGGAAGGTATACAGATGGTATGAGTGTGGGAAGGTATACAGATGGTGATGAGTGTGGGAAGGTATACAGATGGTGATGAGTGTGGGAAGGTATACAGATGGTGATGGGTGTGGGAAGGTATACAGATGGTGATTTGTAAAGTACAGTTGGTGACTACAGAATGAGATCTTTTCTCATCATTACAGGAGATCCGCCGACTACAGAATGAGATGGACAAAGCGCGAATTAAATACGAAGCGGCGCGCAACATTTCACGGCGATATGAAGAGATCATGATGCATATGCAAGAGGTATGTTGGCTGTACGAATTGATAACGTACTGTGGAATTTTCAAGATCTATTAGCTTACTGTTCGTCATTATGACAAACCTATCCATTATACAAACGTCATAATTAGAAACTTATAGATCTACCTACTAGGTAAGTGTCCCCATTCATGTTTGTTTTGCGCTAACCAGAAAATGATATTTGTTTATTTGTGAAGGAGGTAAGAAACTACCCCGCTCGTCTTGATCTACTAGAGCAAATCGTTGGGGACGCGTCTTCCGAGCTCGCAGTGTTACATCAGATGAACGAAAAGGCGATAAAAACAAGCGAGGAGTCCAGGGTAGGTTGTACTGTGGCCTTTCTTCAAGACCTGAAAGGAAGTCACGTTGATCGCCGGACGATGTACAAACAATGTAATTTGGTCATTCAGAGTTCAATAAGTCACTTGTGGTTATATATGTTTGTTATTGTTACAGATGTCAGTCACGGATTTATACGGGTCAGTTCCCGTTATAAAGGTCAGCCAGTGGTATATAGGTCACTCAGTGTTTATAGGTCAGTCAATGTTACATAGGCCAATCAATGATGTATAGGTCAGTTAGTGTTATATAGGTCAGTCAGTGCTATATAGGTCAGTCAATGTGTATAGGTCAGCCAGTGTTACATAGGTCAGTCAGTGTTATATTGGTCAGTCAGTGCTATATAGGTCAGTCAATGTTTATAGGTCAGTCAATGTTTATAGGTCAGTCAGTGTTACATAGGTCAGTCAGTGTTGTATAGGTCAGTCAGTTCTATATAGGTCAGTCAATATTTATAGGTCAGTCATTGTTACATAGGTCAATCAGTGTTTTATAGGTCAGTCAGTGATGTATTGGTCAGTCAATGATATATAGGTCAGTCGCCGTTTATAGGTCAGTTAGTGTTATATAGGTCAGTCAGTACTATATACATGAACTAATATAGGTCATTTGCTGTTTATTATGATTAATAACGGTTAACTGTCACATGGAACGTATCGCAAAAATTGAATTCTCTAGAACATGGGAATTTTCTTTGTTATGAAATTGATATTTTGTGATATTTTATTTCAAAAGGATAATAGCCAGTTTTATGCTCATCTGGTTTTCCGCCTTTGTAGAAGGACCTCCATGTGATGGAGCGCGAGATGTATCAGGCTAAACGGGCACGTGACATGCAATTGAATGAAACAAGGAAAGAAGTTGAGAGGAGGAAAGAAACGTCTGAACGTGCGGAAAAACGAGTAAGTAGTCTGTGGACTCAACAATCTTAGGTCAACTGAAATACCAAAGGAGTCGAAACAAACTTTTAGGGTCGATTTCTAAAGCATGTTGAAAAGTGAGTCTATTGTATAACAAACTAGATATGATAAATATAATTCAATGTCATAACTTACTTTGCAGGCCAAAGTAAATCTGATTGCCGACACGACAGGTAAGCTATTCATTGCCATACTGAAATATTAACTCTACATTCGTGAATACTCATTAATATTCTAATTGCCACAACCAACACTATAGATGTGTTGTTTTGATTCTCTATAGATATAACAAAAAAGGAGCAAACACACAGAAAACATTAACTTTAACGCTGTTTTGTGTTAGTGTTATGATAGAAAGTAATAATGTTTTGAAATATTGACGTTTAAGCCGGAAATATGTCACGAAGAAAAGAATTGTCCCCATAATATAGAAGAAAAACAGATTTCTTACTTTGACTAGCTTTTCCATGTGTAATATGGAATGTGATCGTAGATATTTAGGAAAGATATACGTGAAGCGACGGTAGATCTACCGGGACATCTTTGAAACATGTGCATTAATACAAATGGTGGAACACTGTAAATATGTTCCACACTCGTCAAACCCATCTTACCGAATAATAAACTGCTACGGCAAATGGTGAAATTGTGTTTATCATGGCCCTTCCAAAATGGTGTACAGCCTTGGCTCTTAGCAGGACAACATGATAATATAGCAATAATGACATCATTGTCTTAAGTCCTAGTATACTTATTTATAAAGTAGATATTGAGTTGGTTTTCCTTTTGAATAACGAAATTTGTTAAACTAACAAGAATGTTAATTTTCTGCCAAATTGTCGTTATACGATGGCAGACGAAGGCCGTGTATTGTTAAGTTTTTATATAACATTTCATTGAAAAAGAAAATATTTTTATCTAATAATTCTGACATAACTTCGCATAACCTAGTGCCAAAGTTTAATCTGGTAACTTACAGATACCAAGGCAGCTCGACTACAACTAGAGAAAGCTGAGCGCCAGGAGAAAATCTTAGAACTCGAGATGGGCTTTGAGAAGATCAAAAGTGCAATCAACGTATCTGACATTGATGTGAGTAGGGCTTAGATCGAGTCATTCACTAAAACATAGTTAAGGACGTACATGTTTTCTTCATTTTTAAAAAAGTGACAATATCCGGGAATAACAATATTTCCATGTACTTTATTTCACAAGTAGCTTGGGTCTGGATTTTTATCCCTTTGATTTAAAACCATGCCTCCTAAACGATCAACATACAAGTGAAAGGGGCATTTTTTCAGGAGGAACCCTTTTTATCGATTCCGTTACTCGTTTCACTCACTAATAAACTTTAGAAAATGTTAGAAATAAAGGCAAAAAAAATTATCCCAGAAAATTCTGACCCCATATTTTTATGAAATTGCTCTCTTTTCCTTGGTGATACAAGTGTACCAATACATTTTGCACATAACCAAGCTTTACACATCGATTACAAAAAACATCCCTTACAGGACGTGGTAATGCGCGTGTTAAACCAAGAGGAAACAACTCGGAGGATCAAGGCTCAGGAGAAAGAAAAACTGCGGAACAAAAAAGAACTTTTACGCGAGAAATATAAACTTAACAAAATCTTCGAAGAAGTAAAATTCACAAGTGAACGGCAACTGGCAAGGTAGGCACTGATCGTTTGGTATAAAGCGACTATTCTGTGGTATTTGCTCAAATGTTTCCTTGTCTTCCTAAGAAAGTATTGTTCATACATAACAGTGGACAGATGTACCACTACAACACCTTCTCTCCTGGTATACCATCAAATTGAAGGAAATATATGGCAGCCAAAAGGTGATTGTTATGGCTGTAAATTTTCAGTTTCTAAGCTCGTTATACACATTTCCAACTTGATGGTAGTGATCCTGATTATTTTACCTCAGCTGTCATGCTATGTTTCAGAGCCAGACAGATTCTAGACGATGTTGAAGATAATATGGCTGAGAAGGAGAAGTGTCGAGAGAAGACTTATGACACCTTGCTGACCAGCGACAGTCTACTGTTGGACATCCAGTCCGGCATTGCCACTCTGAACGAGAAACTGAAAGATGTCAAGCTGAAGCCAGTAAGCCTTTAACTGTTTCTTATGGTAGTAAATACTCAATCACTATTATCTATTGCTTCTGGTGGCACGAAAAACTTGAGATCTTGAGCGTTCCTTTTACCAGGATTTTGAAATAAGCGAGGGACAGTAATGTAAAACAAGGGAGAGGTCCCAGCACCATTTGGCTGTCAGTGGTTCTGAATGGCCGTTAGACTGACAGGTGCCAATGTGACATAATATTCATATCCCGGCGATAATTTAGGTACTCTTCAATTTACCAAACAGTATGATCTACCAAACACAGTGCATACCTAACTGTAGGCAGTTAACCAACAGCGAGGCCAAGTTAACAATAAACCTTTCACACTGATCAGCAACTCCTTGTTACATCCATCATTCATGTCTTTGTCTATTCCCAACATTCCAGCCATTCCACAACTTCACAACAGGCGACCCTGTAAAGGACCTGCTCAACTGTTCCCGCAAGTTGGACAGGTTACAGACGGAGCTTGTAATGCAGGGCGGAGATGGGACAACCCCTAGGGTAGACTTCAATAAGGTAGTGCACATTGTTCAGTTTTAATGTTATCTAATCACGCTAGGCCTTACAAGAGTTTTATTCAAGCAATTCATACACGGGAAAATGCGAATAAATTTCTTTATTATCACTCCAATTCCATTAGGAATCCATTCCAAATATGGATGTAGCCAGAAGGTTTCTGTAATGTTGGAGGTACATGTACAATTGTTCCATATACAAATCCATACACGTGACACCCATTCCTTCATTACAGCTCCATGAATTCCTGGAGAGTCGCCTGCCACCGTCAAACATCCGAATAAAGGTCGATGTGGATGACGGAAGCGACGAAGATGACTTTCACTTCGACCACGACCAGGAAAACGAGGGTCTGTTATCTCGTGAAGACATCAAGCGACTTGGGCAAGAGATGCTCAACTCTAAACTCCGGCCAAAAAAGAAGCGCTCTAAAAAGCGTGCCAATTAAGGCACTAGCATATGGCTACAGGGGAATGTTGTATGGTTATGTTGTCTTTGGAATCTTCGATTCTAATCCATTCAAATTTTGAAGGTGATTTTTTGTTTGTTTTTTTTTATATTTTTGTTTTTGTGGGGTAGGGGGTTGTCTTCCTTTATTTTCTTTTTCCTTTTTCCCTCCCATTTTTCTTTCTAACTCTCAGATTTTTCCCATCCCTTATCTTTTTGTTAGTTTTACGTGTTCCTATTAGGTAATATGTGTGTGTGTGGACAATCAGATTTTTTGTGTAGTAAGTAGGATTCTTCCGTTTAGCCCAGCTGCCCTCCTTATTACCATAACATAATCAGTTCATTCCAATCTGTGTTTAGATACTCTGCAGTATAAATGTTAAAACATCATATCTATATAATTTGAAGTGTTATGTAAACCCGCATTAGTATGTTCTTTATAAAGAGACCAAAATGGTAGAAACGCATGTACTTAAATTTGGGTGAATTTGACAGTGTGGCATATCTGTGATAAACTGCACAGTGGATCAAACCACAAAACACTGCATAACTTGCTGGCCGAGCTTTAAGAACTTCTTCCCCGGTAAACATGAAACCGTGCCTAGTGTTATCATTGTTACTAATGCTGTAGTGGGCATCTAAACTTAATCTCCTCCAACCTCATCCAAATGATTTCTTAGGGCCTTTTTCCATTTTTTTAAGATATTCTTTTTTCTTTTATATATAGCATATGTTGTTTCTCAACCAAGCAGCTGTATTTGTGTAGTGGTAGGAAATGTGTGTCCTTTACTTATTTTGTACTGTTGATGTGTTTGTATGTGTGATATTGTCATACTTGTATTCTTCTCATCTATTTTTTTTTACTCGGTTTAAATGTTCTTTTTTTCCTTTGGTTTTCCTGAATGGGTAGAGGGGGGTGGCGGGAGAAGGGGGTTCATCAGTGAACTAGGGTTAAATGTTTCTAGGGGTTATGAAAAAAAAAAACAAAACCATTACAACAGACCCCTGTCACGAGGTTTCTCGACTGAAACTGGCAAGGCTGAAAGGAGGCGACAATCATGTAGAAATTTCAGTACATAAACGCAAAGCATCATTGATTTAGTTTTGTTTTCCTTTTGTGAGACGCAAAAAAATGAATCTCACGAAAATATGGAAAAAAATATAAAAACTGTTACTTTTCAATAAGAAAAGATAAAAATGTTTATTTCACATGTACATAACAACTCATGTTAACCCACATCTTACACTACAATACTTAAACATCTGAGCATCATAACAATTACCGACATAACATCAAATGCATTCCAGACTTTGTTTCAATGACAGTAATTAGGTTTAATGACTCATAATTTTTAATTTATTGAAATGAGAATTAATTCATGATGGTAACAGATACACATGTAAATAAAGATTTTCAGTTAATCATAAACAGCATTATCCCATTTTCAAAACCTAAGAGCTCTTTTTCTGATTTCCCTTTTTTCTACACCATTGGAATAACATGATGAGAGTAGTCTAGAAAGAGTAATTGACCATCCTGTGATATATGTGATAAATATTCTGCAAAATTTTAATCCTATTTAATTAGGGTTTAGCACCTAAGACAGATATCAAGATAAAATCAGGTTTTTATGACTGAAAACATTCAACAGGATAAAGTTTACAGATAATGTGATGTTTATAGATTTAAACCCTTTGAATCTTCTTTACGAACCACTGATTCTGATGCACATCAAATTGTTTAATATGTTGTGTAAGATAACGGCTTTCAAGTAATAGCCATGTCTTGTAAAAGTAGTACTAATCAATGCTGCACACTACCAACAAATTGTACTAACTGACAACTAAGATTGCACCCTTTTATCACGCAGATAAATTTCCCTGAATACACAATAATTGAAACTGGTTTTATTTTTCGTTGGTATAGTATCATTAATTTGGTAAAAGTTGTTTTAATTGGTGAATTACAATAGGAATCTCCAATATGATATTAACACCTACAGTTTTGCGTGGAATACCATATATCAGGATATTTTTGCACGTACAATTTTTGAAAAATACCCACAATGCATCTTTTGCAATTTCTGTGTATTTTAATTTCTTTTGGTGATTTCATTGCCTCAGAAATTTGAAAGGCCTCTTTTGACATGTATACCAGTGTAGCTTCTAAAATCAACTGGAGATGTACCTGAATAGTCACACTAGAGTAAGGAACTACATACCGACTAGTGTTTATCTATTATAGAAGTATTCACGACTGTTCAGGTGTCTGTAGGTATGTCAGTTCTATAGAGGTATTGCAATTGTTTACAATAAAAAGATGAAAATATGCAGTTAACTGTTTGCAATTTGAATTTTTTGCAATTCTGAAAGTGACACTATATTTGTAAAAATTAGATATGTGCAAAAAACCCTGACATTTATGATATTCCACAGCTGCAGATATCCCAAATAATCACTCCCATAACGTATCATTATGTTATCTCCCTGTGTGTATTGTATGTAGTAATATATAAATGAATGTTATGTACACACATTTACAAACCAATGCAACACAGAACTACCAACCAATTAAAATTAACAGTACTCTCTGCCAATATTGCAATTGGATTATATATATCATCAAGGAATATTTTTACAAAAACAATTTTCATACAAGTAAAGATTTCAATTGACTAAACAATACATATATAAAAATAAAAAGAAGAAATCTCACTCCATTTGGAAATAATCAAAATGTACTGATTAAAATATGACATCACAAAACCTACAACAATTATAATATCAAAAACATAAATGGCCTCTTTGGATGTGTGTTTGGATTAAAATAATTTGTCAGCACTAGTCTCATTAAATACAATTCTCTGTAAGTTCATAAAAAACCAATGTTATTTATCAGAAATAATGAAGTAACACTCTTTGAGAAAATTAATTTGTAAATATCAGTGATCTTATCATGGATTTTCTTAACCATAAAATGTTACTTTGACTAGTGCATATTAACACTATTGAAAGAATTAACTTAAAATTTGGGTCCTTTCTTTAGCATAATATAAGTAAACTCCTTATGATGCACAGACATAAATGGAACAAAACATGTATATACATACTGTACATGTACCATTAATATTCACATCTGATTCCAAACAGGTATAATTACTACTGTACATTTACATTCCTCCTACATTACATGTATCTATCAACATTACATCAATCACCAGACTCACCTTACAGTAACGCTCATTATAAAACAAAATATATAGCAATCTAACAAAGTCTACAGTATGAATATAAATCTGAAACTACTCAATAATGTTATAATAATGGTAATGAAGGGTAAATGATAAATAATTTATGATACTTACATACCTGCTGCCTTGGCATGCACTTTGCCACGAGTCCCATAAAAATAATTAAAAAAAAGACGTGAAATACCAAGAGGTCCCCCAAGACCTGTATCACTCACAAGGCTTCATTAGGCTGAAATTGTTTCATCCAAACTAATGGAAAAGGAATCCTAAAGTTTCAGAAGAAAATTTGCTCTATTTCACCATTCAGTCCAACCTCTCTTGGCCTACGGGTGGTCAGACTTTAGTTCCCTTCCCTAAAGGATGCTACTGACCAAATTAGGTCAAAATCCTCTTAATCATTCATAATGAATAGTGATTTGAAGGAAAGGTTGATGGATAGACGGACAAATGGCACGGTATGCCATAAGTTCACTTGGGCTCTCAGGCCAGGTGAGCTAAAAACACTCTATTCTACCATATGTAAAACTCTATCCATATTTCATTTAAATCTTGTCTGGTGATATTAAACTTAGTATTGTGCCTTGAACACATTGCAATCTTAAGCTATATCTTTATAAATATAAAACTGTGTTCCTGATTACAAATTAGAATGATAACGACTAAATTTTGATTGGCGAGATATTTCTTTTGTGTGAATATCTGAGAAATTAACACATGCAATGCTGAATAAAGTACCTGTGCTATTTTTATAGATCCTGAAAGTTTTCAGACTTCAGAAAATTACTGTTTGTCAAAGATCAAGAACAGTTCAGATTTTTAAATAACATAATATCAAAAAGATCAAAAGATTAAATTTTGCTGTCATTTTTTAACTTAAAGCAAAAAAACATGTGCAGCACATCATCACAATTTCTCTGAATTTCCTGTGCCTGAACACAAGGATAAAATTTTGGTACTTATCGTTCACCAAATTAGACCTGCAAATCATCCTAACAATGGTATACAATCATGAATAATTACTATGCCATCTTTGTAACATACTGATACATCAGAAAACCTCCAATGTATTTACAGGTCTTTTATGCCTCTTACACAAATATTCAGCAAAACTCTACAAAAACCGGACTATCTGGAGACCGGTTCATGGATGTCAAATCAACTAAAGCAGTCATGTAAGGCACACTTTGGATTATTTATGCATATATGAGGAGTCAGACCAGAGTCCTTTCTGATGAGACATTTATTCTCCAATGACTGTTGTGGGAGGACCACTGACTTGTGACTGAGATAAGAGTACACATATAAAGAGTTTACCATCGTGAACATCGTCAACTCATTATCCTTGCCTAGTCAACAATTGAAAGTGTTATGCCATTTGATATGGTAAAGATGATTTTAGCATGATGTATTTATAGAACAAAATGGATGAAAATGTGGGAAAGATATATGTTAGAGAAGTTGTTTGGATATACATATTATAAAATGAATTTGCACCATGTTCAGATTTTCCGTTGCACAACAAAATTCATATTAAAGAATGAATTCCTCATAGATCAATAGAGTGGAATGTGAAAGTGATATATTTACAATCAGCTGTGAAAAAATGAATGTTTATCTTAAATGCCAAATATCTGTTAAAACATTTAAATTTCTGAAAAACAAAATATCAAATATTTGTATGGAAACTGACACAAGAAACACATGAATGTGTGATGTACCAATTATAGTGTCTAACCTTACTGGTTAATACAATAACTTGTATCATTTGACAAAAAATATTTGTGTGTGTTCAATGAATTTTATAAATGCAAAGTTATACTTCATGAAACTATCAAGGATTTCTATAAGTAATGTTTTATAAACAATTTCAAATTTGATTTGAAGTTAAGACCAAAAGAATGAAAATATGCTAGTTCTTCAATTTTCTGAGATAAAATTACATACCTCATAAAATAGTGAATTATTTTCTAACCATTCCAGTTACACTGTAATAATGTACATTTTTTCTTCCATAGTCCAGAAGGAAATGAATTACAGGATTATATTTTTAATTTATAAATATAGACCAATAATTACAGATACAGGCCCTTTTTGTGAAATTCCTTATTGTTTGGATATTTCAATTGATATCATCTGCTTCCTTCATGAGATTCCTGTATCTTAAAAATTCATAAAAGAAAAGAAAAAAAAATTGAAATGAAGTCATATTTTATAAAAAATTAATCTAACTACACCTGAAAATATGTCTGCTTTGTCAGGCACTCAATACAAACAAAACAAAGACTGATATTTGAAAGAAATGTCCTTACTTCAAACTGAAAGAATATCTTACAGTACAAAGCAGATAATAGAAGTTATTATAAGTAAATATTTGAGGAATTTGTGACATAGTCTAAAAAACGAATCAAAACAATCTACAGACATGAGGTTCTACATACAATTTTTCATTGTACTGTATTTCTCAAAGCAATAGATCTGGAGTATCAACAACACACCTTGTATCCCTGGACACAAACTTAAATACTTACTATTAAATGTTAATATTGAAATACTATTGTTTCTTAAAAACTGAAAAATATGGAATATTATGGGCTTATTATGAAACATGGGCCTATTTAAGGATAGAAAAAGTAAGATCTAGTTTTCCAAATTTTTCAAGGTTTCCATGAAACATGTCCCTTTTTCCTGTTGTCTCAACCCTTTATAATGCCAGATGTATGGTGAGGTTTTCTGTATATATCAGTTCAAGACATCTCCCATGTCTCTACACAAAATGAGATCATTTTTTCTGTACTCTAATCATGGATCCATGAGGAACACAGGTAATTTAGTCCAATAAATAGGAAAAGTAAGTCAGGGGAAGAAGGATTCTGATGCATTGTGTCTTGGTAGTGATGACTTGTGGACATGAATGAGTTGGGTGTTGAGAACTTCACAATCTATCTGCATCATGCCAATGTTCCCAGCAGGAGGCTGCATGGTTTCTAAAAAGGGAAAATAGAAGAATTCTAATTCACCTGTTTAACATAAACCAATTCCAATAAAATGTATTTTTAGAAAGTTACTTTGATCTTAGGGTCTAGAACGTGTTGAACATGTGCAATGTACAAAGCAACAAGTCAGCAAGTAAGTTTCTGAAAATAAAAATGACTTTAGGATTATATCTGAAAAGTAAGGAAAGTCAGACTAATAGACAAACATTTGTATAGGGCACCTGCAGATGTACTGCTCCAGATATTGGCTAGGAGAAGATGAACATATCTACAGACTTACCATTGAGAGTAGTGGCTGGCATCACTAGTGACATTCTCGGTCTCATGGTCTTATTGTGTGCTACTGCTGGTATCAGGAAGTAGTCCTATAATACAAAAAATATTCTATTATCAAAATGTTACTTTAAAATACAATAATCTATTATCAAAATGTTACCCTATAATACAATAATCTATTATCAAAATGTTACCCTAAATTACAATAATCTATTATCAAAATGTTACCCTAAAATACAATAATCTATTATCAAAATGTTACCCTAAAACACAATAATCTATCATCAAAATGTTACCCTTTAAAATACAATAATCTATGATCAAAATGTTACCCTATAATACAATAATCTATGATCAAAATGTTACCCTAAAACACAATAATCTATTATCAAAATGTTACCCTAAAACACATAATCTAATCAAAATGTTACCCTAAAATAATCTATTATCAAAATGTTACCCTAAAATACAATAATCTATCATCAAAATGTTACCCTAAAACACAATAATCTATTATCAAAATGTTACCCTAAAATACAATAATCTATTATCAAAATGTTACCCTACAATAAATACAATAATCTATCATCAAAATGTTACCCTAAAATACAATAATCTATGATCAAAATGTTACCCTAAAATACAATAATCTATTATCAAAATGTTACCCTAAAATACAATAATCTATGATCAAAATGTTACCCTAAAACACAATAATCTATTATTATCAAAATGTTACCCTAAAATACAATAATCTATGATCAAAATGTTACCCTAAAATACAATAATCTATTATCAAAATGTTACCCTCAAAAATAAAATACAATAATCTATTATCAAAATGTTACCCTAAAATACAATAATCTATTATCAAAATGTTACCCTAAAACACAATAATCTATTATCAAAATGTTACCTAAAATACAATAATCTATGATCAAAATGTTACCCTAAAATACAATAATATCAAAATGTTACCCTAAAATACAATAATGATCAAAATGTTACCCTAAAATACAATAATCTATTATCAAAATGTTACCCTAAAATACAATAATCTATTATCAAAATGTTACCCTAAAATACAATAATCTATTATCAAAATGTTACCCTAAAACACAATAATCTATTATCAAAATGTTAACCTAAAATACAATAATCTATTATCAAAATGTTACCTAAAATACAATAATCTATGATCAAAATGTTACCCTAAAACACAATAATCTATTATCAAAATGTTAACCTAAAATACAATAATCTATTATCAAAATGTTACCTAAAATACAATAATCTATTATCAAAAGTTACCCTAAAATACAATAATCTATTATCAAAATGTTACCCTAAAATACAATAATCTATTATCAAAATGTTACCCTAAAATACAATAATCTATTATCAAAATGTTACCCTAAAATACAATAATCTATTATCAAAATGTTACCCTAAAATACAATAATCTATGATCAAAATGTTACCCTAAAATACAATAATCTATGATCAAAATGTTACCCTAAAACACAATAATCTATGATCAAAATGTTAACCTAAAATACAATAATCTATTATCAAAATGTTACCCTAAAATACAATAATCTATTATCAAAATGTTACCCTAAAACACAATATTCTATTATCAAAATGTTACCCTAAAACACAATAATCTATGATCAAAATGTTACCCTAAAACACAATAATCTATGATCAAAATGTTACCCTAAAATACAATCTATTATCAAAATGTTACCCTAAAATACAATAATCTATTATCAAAATGTTACCCTAAAATACAATAATCAAAATGTTACCCTAAAATACAATATGATCAAAATGTTACCCTAAAATACAATAATCTATGATCAAAATGTTACCCTAAAACACAATAATCTATAATCAAAATGTTACCCTAAAATACAATAATCTATCATCAAAATGTTACCTAAAATACTAAAATACAATAATCTATTATCTATAATCAAAATGTTACCCTAAAATACAATAATCTATAGTCTATAAAATTTCCCACAAAGAATCCGTAATCCAAAGCATACAAATAAGAATAGGTCCTAGAGGGTTTCACCTTCTTGTTTCCTCTAGCTGAATGTAAGCATGGTCTTTTCATTTCTCTTTATCACATGATGATCCTTAATGTCATGATAATCTTTTGTGAATCATGAATTCTTAAGATATAGCCAAAACAAACACCAAAATCAAATGATAGATTGAATAACTGATAAATCTCATATACAGCATGGATGTAACTAGAACTCTTCCTGAACTAGTTCCTTATGTTCAAAGCTTTTCTTGAGAAATCGTAATAACAAACTGGAAATGTCAATCACTAGTGGCTATCACAAATATCTGACCACACTTAAAAGGTGGTATACACAAAGATGACCTACACCCAACTTGTCCTGAAAATTTCAAGACATTTGCTTCAGTAAAGTTTGCATTAGCATTTCTTAAGAAATAGCAGCCACAACCTTAAATGTCAAATATGGAAAATTGGAAAATTGCCCCCACCTCCTCCACCTCAATAAGCCACATACATAACCAGATCATGCTGGAAATGTGGCGTTCACATCCAGGTCACAAACTGAACTTGTCCCCATTGTTATGAATTAATCCTGAAGGAGTGAACATGGACAAAAAGCAATTTGAAAAGCCCACAATATGATAATGCAGGGTTAAAAAACAATCCAATTAATGAGTGACAAAGTTTTTTAACTACTGAAGTAATTTTACAATGAGTTTAAATATTTTATAAAAATCAATATCATTAAATGTTATCAATCTATTTCAAATTGAAACATTCAGATGTATAAAGTTTACCGTGTTGAATGAAAGAACGTAGAATGTGTCATTGCGTCGAGGTAAGGACTGCCAGAAGTTCCTCACAGTATCGCCTTGAAACAACTGTAGTTGATTTTCTTGTGACCTGTTAAAAATATCTTAACATCTTATTCTGCTTTTGTAAAAAGAAAAAAAAAGTTAAGAATATCTTAACTATTTCACGATATCGTTAATCGCTAATTCAGAGAAAATTCTGAACCTGTTACTAACTGCTGATATAATCTGCTTCCCAAACACGCCCCCAAGGATACAAGTGAATACTGTGTTATAGCCCATGTGCATATACAATGAATGGAAGGTGAAAGAGATCATTTTCCATTTATTTTTTTTAAACTACAGACACACCCTTTAAAGACTGAACTTTACTACTTTAAACAACTTTACATCTATAAATGTGTGCATCTCATTAAGATTTTTTAAAATGATGTAGTCACTCTTGGAAATTGTCAATCTAATTGGAACAACATCTACTCCGATATTCCAAGAACTTCACAAACAGATATTAGGAAAACAGATATTACTTCCATATCAATACACAACACAATATGTTGTCCATGTACTTATCAATATATCAATGTAAAGTATAAAACAGGACAACACAGAGGAAGATAAACGTTAAAGAATTGATATGTAAAATAAATCATGTCGAGTTTCATAAACACACATTTTGTTAAGTTAACAAGAATGTTGTATACCTATATTGCTGTTCTCTCATATGACGGAGTTCCCTCAATGAATATGATGATGTAATTGGTCGATTCTCCTTGCTGGCAGGCTTTCTTGGTTTCTTCTTTTTCTGCTGTTCATGGCGTTTCATCCAGCCAGACAACTGGTCTGCAAGTCTTCAATTACAACAATGATTTATAAGATTATAGGAAAACGAATAGCAGAGCTGTGTAAAATATGTGCAATACAATGAAAACCAGGTCTACTGTGGTTGATTTACAGACAAATGAGGGATTTATTTGTTAAGGGGGGGATTAATCATGAATTAACAGCTGTTGTTATTTCCTTTCTCACACAGCTAATGTCACAATTACTGATATATCCTGATGATTAGTCTTTATAGATCTGAGACTGCTATCATAATGAAGTTTAAAGTCACCATATTTATATCCTTTATTAATTTACCATAATTAGACTCTATATAAACTTACTACATTCAGTCTCACTATAAACCTACTATGTTCAAACTATATAAACTTACTATATTAAGTCTCTAGACTTTTACTATACTTAGACTCTAGACTTACTATATTTAGACTCTAGACTTACTATATTTTGATTCTAGACTTACTATATTTTGATTCTAGACTTACTATATTTAGTCTCTATATAAACTTACTATATTTAGACTCTAGACTTACTATATCTAGTCTCTATATAAACCTACTATATTTAGACTCTAGACTTACTATATGTGCACTCTATCTAGACTTACTATATTTAGACTCTAAACTTACTATATTTAGTCTGTATATAAACCTGCTATATTTTAACTCTTTATTGACTTACTATATTCAGACCCTATATAAACTTGTCATATCATACTGTTTACAAATCAGGTCAAATCTTACCTTATCGACTCTGTTTTGTTAAAGTATGATGGACACGTGTACAGTTGATACAGTGTGTTATTGTTGATTTCCTTGGCATGCTCTGGATTTTCCTCCATGAACTTTTTAAGTCTACTAAATGGATAATCTGGCATGAAGCTTCCTACTGAAAATGTAGCTTTTTCTTCTTGTACAGCAAGGAGTTGTCTTCCCTTGTGAACAAACTGGTTGGGACTAGGGTTGGTCTGTTGACTTGTAGCACGAGATGTTAAGATCAGATTACTGAAATTCAGAAATTCAACATAATAATGTATAATTTGCAAAGCACTAATTGATTTCTCATCAATTACATTTAACCAATTTATTGAATGTAGAAAATGGAAAAGGCTGGAGACATAATAATTTTGTGGTATTATAGAGGGTTATATATTTTAATAAGGATCTTACCTAAATGTACCAAAATTGAGTGTGAATAAAACAAAAACAGCCATGAGGCAGATTTTCTTGGCTGGTGGAGCAATGCCAGTACCTCTACTCTTCAGCTCCTCATTCTGGTAAAAACAAAATGGCCAGTTTTAAATCAAGTACAGTTATTAACATTTCAAGAGGAACTTATTTATCTTGTAGCTAAAAATAAGGTATAAAAGACACAATGAACATGAAGGTAGTAAAAGGAACAATGTATTTCTATATACATATAAAACTTCATCAAACACCTGTTTTATCAGGATTATTTAGTGGTGACATATAGCTCTATAAGGCAGAGTAACTTACTAGCTAACAATGACTATCACATTTCCTACCTCTGTCTGCATAATACATAGCCTTCGTCTCAACTCCTCATTTTCCTGTTGCAGTTTTTGATTCACTTGATTGTACTGGCTCAGTTGTTCCTCTAATGTTTGTAGATACTGTAAACATGATTTAAAGTATATTTAGTAAATTTTTCAGTTACCTTGGCTTGCAGAACTTGGCGTTAATGGCCATGCTCATACCAGTGTTTCCTGTATATCTTTTCTATCAGTTTTTCACCTTAATAACAGAAATCTGTAAAGGTATACACTTACTTCTTTCTTGCGCTTCCTCGACAAACTTGCAGATTCTCTATTCTTTATCATTCTTTGCTGTCTTTTAACATTCTTCATCTGGAAAATTAAAATTGAACATGAAAATTGGATTTAAAAATTCTGTCAATATCTAACAGAACTTTTTGTTGTCTGTCAGTTACAACAGAATGATGTGATCCTCAATTTTCATGATTGACTACGGGCAACAGATCCATGAGTGTTTCTTATCATTTTGTCAAAATTTTTCGGTCCATATATTTATCAATTAATCTCAAAATACATGCTAAATTGGTGTTAAATCATACCAAAAAGCAAAGGAAAGGACAGGAGCGACCCATTCCTAGCTCTGTTGTAGGAAGTTAATCAATGACTGCATGCAGATTAAAGTTTAAGTGCTTACTTACGAACCATGACATTTAATCAAAGTTAATGGAACGTCATGTGATGTTCACTGCCAGCATTGCAGTAATATAACATAGTAAGGTCTAAGTTACGAAACTGTGAAAAAAATCACAGGTAGTCCTATCACTTGTATGGTGATTTAGCTAATTTCCAAAGCAACACTTTTCAGTTTTAAGCATAAAAGCATTACAAGCATGGTGATTTATCTGTCAATTATGCATTCTCCTACTGTTTCAGACCAGCTGTCATCATAACATCGGCATACACACTTATTTTTATGACCCCAGATGTGTGATGTTAGTGCTGTCGTTTCTGGACAGAATACATTACCATATTAATTTGATTTTTTTGAAATTCATTAGTACTTATAACATTTATGTATCAGTCTTGAAATAAGTATTGTAACATGTGAAGTCCACTTCAATGCTGTGCCTTGTTTCATTAAAGTTAATCCGTAAAATACATACAGCGTGATATGAAGGCATAAATGTAATCACAAGAATGTATTGTCAATTCCTCGTTGATTTCTGTGTAAAATTTTTTGTCATTTTTTCATGAATAAAAATATTTTGTTTTAAGATAAAAATGCCACTTTTCATTTAAACTTGTGCTTTGGCATTTGATGTGTTCTTTCAGGTAGAAATGTTGTGTCATCAACTATAGTCATGAGCATGAAAACGCTGAAATAGCCCACTACGAATATTCAAAGTCTTGATGTATCAAAAGTTATTTGGTGGTCCCTTGAACTTTGAAACAACAAAGTCTGACTGCAGTTAAATATAGAAGGTGACTGAGAAAATGTAGCAGAGTTGATATGTATGCCACTGACTGTTAAGTAGTTTTTATGCTTTAATTGTAGCCACATCAACCAAACTTTTTTGGCAATCTAGGTATACCATGTAACTTCACTGTGATAGACTACCATAACTTTGGAATATCTACTCAGACGTTGGATTTCATTTTCTGTGTACTGCTTAGTTAACTGATAACAGTGACAGAAACAAGTGGTCATAAATTCAATCCTTACGGGGCTCCACAGAAACCAAGGGGATATATGTGATGATCCAATTCAATGAATTTGGAACTACTAGTTTAATTTTCAAAATCTAAACCCTGAAACAATACAAACCTCATGATCAACTTGCACAATAGGACTGGTAGCCATCTTGATTTGAGGTGTAGGGATTACTGTGGTCGTAACCTTGGGAATCTCCACCTTAGTTTTCTGGTTTGCAGAAGGAGGTTGGAATTTTAGAACTCCCTGTGAAGTAAGCCTCTTAAATTCTTCAGGCGTTAGCACTAATGGTTTCCCAGGTTCTGAATTAAAGGTTATAAAAGAAATAATTATATTTACAAAAACAGACACCGAACAAACAATTTTGAATTGGAACTCAACAGTTTAATTTTATAAAAATCAGCAATTATAATAAATAAATGAAAGACATGTTATCAAAGTTTTATTTAAATCAAATTCTTCAGCATGAAATCATTTTTAAAAATGAACAGGTACAAATGTTGAGTTTGTTTTAATTACCTGTCTTTGGGAGGGCTTGTTTTTGTACTGTTGTAGTCTTATCTACTGACAGTGGTTTGGGCTGAATCTTCACTTTTGAATTTAGAATGGAGTTTATATTGACAGAGGTATCAAACCCTGTCAGGACTGTGCTACAGGTTTTTGCTGGAGCGTTGATGATGACTGGTGCCCCGGTCTCTGATTGGTCACCAATAAATGTGAAGGTCTGAGGAATGCTTGTTGGACTCTCCGCCTTCACATCGTGATCCACTATGTACATCTTATGTGACTGCGAGAAATAACATCAAAAGATAAAAGATACAATTCAAAAATATGTATGTGTATCTTTAAAACCATATGACAAAGTTCTTCATAAAAATATTGTTGGATGCTCCTTAGAACAAAACTTTCCTTACATTTTTATTGACAATCAGAAATCCTTTAAAGGTTGGCTATTAACCTTTATGTACATACTTTGTCATACGCTTCTGAACATAAATATTTTGAATGAGAAATATGACTGGAACTATCATGAACAACAAACATTAATTCAAAATTCTACTCTGTATCTGCATTGAAGCTGTCTCCTATAGTCTTTTACAGTGTAGAAATTAAAAAGAACTTAAATTCATGATATTTAACAAGCCTTGTATTTCAGATATCAAATTTTGTCTTGACTTTGTTTTTTCCCTGCTGGAGGATCCAGACAGTGTGATATTTCAAACCTAAATTTCTGTAGACATTAAAATCTCTGCAGTATTGACCAACTTCTCTCAGAGTTACTTAAAAATAAATGTAAGCTGATAAAAATGTGTAGGAACTATTAAAGTTCTAATTCATAATCAAAAGACACAGCTTCAACTAACAACCAGTCTGTTTACATTAATGTGTGTCTCACCTGTGATACTATCCCATCAGAGCCCTCAGAGGACAAGGAGGATGCTGGAGACAGAGGTTCTTGTTTAATCAAGAGATCAGGTGATAGTTGATTTTCATATTGCACGGTCACACCTGGTGAAAATAAAATGAAATTTCATTTCTTATGGACTAGCTTCAAAATAGTTTTTTCATTTTAATGTGATCATAAAGTGACTTTATGTATAAAGCAAATATATTTAGTGTCATATACATTATACAATAAACTCTCCACTAACTTTGTCATATCACAAAGTCAAACTCATATTTACTTCTATTGTGATACAACTCATCACAAACCACAGTATGGTGAACTTACCATTAATTACAGTATACAGTCACCTTCAATAACATAGTATGATCTGCATGCACAATATACTCTCATCACTCTTTCCACAGTACTAATATGATCAGCTCATGTCTAATTTGATGCTTACTCTTCTGGAACCACTGGTCTCAGTCTCCTTGTACTTCTCTCTGTGTCATTTTTTCTTTTGACCATGCTTTGGCCTAATTTCATCAAATTTGATTTCCAGTTAAGATTCTGTGATGTTGACAGCATTTTTGTTGCATTGTTCTTCTAGAGTGTATACTCATCATTATTTCCACAGTATGATAAACTCACCACTAATTCTACAGTGTATACTCATCATTATTTCCACAGTATGATAAACTCACCACTAATTCTACGGGGTACACTTACCACTAATTCCACTGTCTGAACTGTCACTGAACTCCTGTTGTAAATCGTCATGGAATGTGGTACATGAATCAGCAAAAGCTGTGAACGTGTCATTGTTTAGGGCATCTAAAGTCAGCTGAAAGCAAACAAGTATCTTTTTTAAAAAATGCACTAGTATACGAGAAGCTGTTGGAAAAAAAATGGAATCATTATGTAGGTTATACACAAAAACTCTGCAAACTTATTGTGAAAATTTGTAATTTGTTAAAAAACAGATGAATTACTGATATAACTTACAGACATAAACTTGGTACATTTGTGAAAATATATTTAACCATATTGTGTTTATCATTTTGATTTATAATTGAGTTGAATTGAACTTACTGTTGGAAAGTCATCAGGGAAATCGCGGACCAAGTCCTCAGGACTTAGGGCTGTATCCACTCCAAGTATCTCTGACAGGTCCATGTCTGCTTCTGTATAATTACATTAACTCATAATTATGTTGTATCGTTAACAATGTTCAGTGAAATTTCAGCAAAGCACTGTTTTGTTACAGCTATATTTGCACATCCACACTTTCTTTCACAGTAGAATACGAAACGTATAATAATATACCTAGATAGTAGATATTATGAACAGTGTATCTGCCCGTCTAAAGCAGTATGTTTTAAATTCCAAAACATCAAGTCCCATTTGATCAAAAGCTATTTATAGAAAATACCATCTAAGTTTAAGGTAGTTATTGAGTGTTTGTAATATTAAAGAATTGCGTCATTTAGGAAAATGTATTTATGATGCAAAAGGGTACTATAATGAAATAAAACCTATTCACTCTCTGTACATTACCTATAGTTGTATATCTATGTACACTGTATTGTATACTGATAAGCCATGGCCAATGGCATCAAGTTGAAAAACTACAGGCTTAAGGATTGATTTAACCAAAGTATTAATCTTTAGGAAGCACTTAACACATGTAGATATTTGTAGATATGAAAAGGTGAATGATTAATTTTGAGTGATTTGGCAGAACAGCATATTTAACACATTTTTCAAAAAACCCATTTCTTTTTACAATCAAGGAAGTGTACGTCATATATATGAACAGAAAAAAAAATAAAGCTGTGTACACTGTGCCTGTTCATTGGATATACAACAGCAGTACTTCCCTGTCTATACACAAGTTTATACATGTACTGCTAAATATACATACATCTTAATGTGCATGCACTCATTCAATAGTCTGATAAAACATAAGACAATCATAAAAGTGACATTTAAATTTATTTAAATTACCAAGTAGATGTAGTGGTTAATTTTTCATGTACCTATATACATGTTTATATGGAACCAGTAAGTGAAAAATCAATACTCCTATCTAAAGGTACATTTCCTATAAAAGGTTCAACATGTGTAATGCAATAAAATTTTGTTACAAAGTATTAGAATAAAATTTTCATGATTTAATTAACAATAATAGTGCAGCATGCTTTTAACTTGGATTGAGGATGTGAAAATATCAATGTGTTGGAGAGACACAAATTGTAAGCTTCTATGCGTATGGTAATAATGTATACACTATATATATGATAGCCCGTGGGATATCATGTCTCCATATCAATGTTACCGTTCACCATAAAATTTGTATCTACCACGGGGTATGCTGTTCCAGCTCACCAGACTCAGCATGTTGGCCTGAAGTCATTCTACTTATTCCATTTTAACTTACACAATTAAAACTACTGATACAGTCATGTTAGTTAGAAGCTAAACAAACCTGTTCACTTCTCTAAATTGAAAATGTATAGTAGATGTTCTCATAGGAGTCAGAGTGTTTGCCCCTGGATGTTTTTTTATAGCAACATGATATTTTTCAGATTTCTAGATCTGTGTAACATGAGCTGTCTAATATGTATATTGATAATGCAACGAATTTCTTTATTTATCACAAAGAAAAGTAATTCGTATATAACATATAAAAAATGGTGAGTAACTTATGACTGATGTTATCATAATGATTAAATCATTGATGTATGATTTAATGCTGAGATAAACATTATCAATTTTACAACAACTGTGAAAATAGTGATGACGATGATGATGGAGATGTCTGATCTTTATTTTCTCATTAAAAGTTAGATAATTTCTCCCTTTTTCTTTGTTTCTTTCTACACTATATGAAATTTGAAAATTCCTCTTGAACTATGATAACAATCTTTAACTGTCAAGTCCAGTTGTCAATTTTGTTTTTCTGATATGTCCCAAATTCCAAAGGGTACAACTAGGGACCAAGAGGAACCCATATATACAAAGAAATATCAATAACAAACTTTAATTGTCAAAATTCAAGATGGCTGTCTGTCAATCATCATTACTAGTGAAAAGGTGAACCTAAATATGAAATTTGAGAATGTTCCTTTCAACATTTCTCGAGATTTATAGAGTGACAACAAAACATTACTCTCAAAACCCAAGATGGCTACCTGTTGGTTATATAATTTTTCAGATCAGTCACAAAATCGACAGTATCAGATTGTGGGTTAATTTTTTTTTGTAAGCATGGTCAAACACCCATAACTATTTCAAGAAGCATGTGAAGTATATTGCCATCGTTCATTGATATCTTCATTATATGCAAATACATAGTTTAATTACAGAAACTGAAATATTGTTTCCTTTTAAACAGATATATAGAAAATTACAGTCAACCTTCTGTCAGTCCCAACAAAATCAAATAAACATTGTTACATTTGATTTATATCATATTATGCTTGTGAAAATAAATGATGGTTTTGAAAACTTAGAGGTCACATCACACAAAATTACAATGAAATGTTTAAAAGTCCTCGCAAAGTAGGAAACTCTCAGTATGTTGACAAAAAATAGGTTGATTATAAAATGACTTTTAAAATACCAAAATGTTACAAAAAAGCATGTACATATAAGCCTGAAAAAAGCATGCCTCAGCATGTGTAATGACTGAACTGATATATCAGCATGTGTAATGACTGAACTGATATATCAGCATGTGTAATGACTGAACTGATATATCAGCATGTGTAATGACTGAACTGATATATCAGCATGTGTAATGACTGAACTGATATATCAGCATGTGTAATGACTGAACTGATATATCAGCATGTGTAATGACTGAACTGATATATCAGCATGTGTAATGACTGAAGTTAGAACTGATATATCAGCATGTGTAATGACTGAACTGATATATCAGCATGTGTAATGACTGAACTGATATATCAGCATGTGTAATGACTGAAGTTAGAACTGATATATCAGTATGTGAATTTTAACTTAGAGGTAATGCCATGGGTTAATGCTTTTTAAAATCCTCTTATTAGTGTTTACTTGGTACATCTATGAGTGTTACAATTATCTATCTGGTGTAATAACTAGGGAAACTTTGTGCAATATTACCTCACCAACATGTGACGTGAAACACTGTTGCTCTTTCCAATTGACAATACACATGCTAAAACAATTATGTACATAATCTGGCAGTACCAGGTGCTTAAGACTGTCATTTACAACCTGCTAGCAGAGGGTTTACCATCAATGTGAAGAGTGACCACATGGAGTGATTATGGTGACGCCAAAATCCTTAACAACAATTGGGCATACATACAATTTCATGATGTGTTAAAAGAATTTCAGTTGTGAGTGAAACAAAAATAGTAAGGGTTTAACTTATCACCAGTCAATAAAATATTGATCTTATTTTAAAAATCATGTGCTCCCATTGCCTGCTTATTCAAACTGACTGGAAGTTTACAATATCCATCTATCTTAGTGTATTACATATAAAACCCAAAACCTGAAATGTTCGGTTAATAATTATCTATAGCTTTGGTAGGGAACTTAGTTATTAAACAAGTTTTATGCTCACTATTATGGCCTTTTGGCCTTTCAGTGGATGAGTGTGATTTGATCTTCCTAGCACACAGTGTTATGGATTACCACCCTTAGACTTGGGTTCAATTCCTATTGGACGCTCGGCAGTAATGTGCATTTCGCCTCTTCTTTCACATAATCAATTATTTCGGTATACTAAAACAATTATCTCTTACTTACACAATGACATATTTTCTTCAAAGCATAACTTTTAGGACAAAAATGTCGAAGTACCAAAATGTGTTCAAAATCCAGGTGAAGGGGGAAGGGAAGTAGTAATAGATGGTGGGGTGAATTTGTGTACTCCGTTCCAGGCCCTGGCCCTGATAACTGTACCAGGAAATTAAGAAATAATTAATAACTCCAGAACGAAAATTGAATAAATCTCAATAATTTTTCTACATAAATCTACTTAAATGTTTTAAAAATCTGACATTTTGAATGAATCAATTTAGGTATCGAGAAATTTTTAAACCAGTGCTTTGTTTTTTTCAGGAAGTGAAAACTTGTATGCAGCACTCAACCGTGAAATCTTTCAATTTTTTGCAAACTACAGCTATCATAAAGTTTGATTTAAGATTTTTTGAAATTCCAAACAATATTTATTCCTATCTGATTGTAAATACATCAGTGTCACCCAGAAATAGGACATACTTTGTATCTAATCTTACATTTATTATGACTGCGGGTCATTTGTATGCATGCGATCTCCAGACCCTGTGCTAGGGGGAGGTAACTCCTTCATTCTGTATCGATACAGAAGATTTTGATTTGTTCTCATCAAAATTAGTGTACAATCTTTATTATCTGAATATGTTATAACACCTCAATTATGGCAGTAGAAATGAACTTGAAATAAAATATGTCATGCAAATGTAACTCTTATACTACTGTTATCCCCCCCCCCCATACATTTTTACAAGATATCATGTACATTACATATAGTTATTTATTTCACTTCAACAATGAGAAAGAAAACCTAATGGACTTATGTTGTTGTGTTGTGACAATATGCATCCAATATATGTAACTTAACACCATGTTTTTTACTTTGTTATTTCAAAATTTAATATATCACATTTGTATTTATTTTTTCCATGTTAGTTCTTTTTAAATGATTTAACATTACAATTAGATAATTATTTAGTATAGGAATAACAACGAGATAATTACTTAACATACAAGTTGATAATGCATTGATTAATTGATGAATGAGCACAAGATCATATGTTCTATCATATTCAGGACAATCGAAAATGTGGAAACGAACTCATTACTTAAGTGCCAGGAAGGGTGATATGAAACAGTCAAAGACTTTTCAACGCAGAATGTATATGTTAAAGCAGGAGTCAGTTACCTACAGATTATTTATATACAAAGTACATCAGACATGAAGCTATTTTTGTTCATGGAAATGGTGTAAATGGGCATGATTTTAGGAGAACTTTTTTTGTCCATTTTAAAGCAGGTTAAGGTAACTTGTTCCACTGATAGCAACCAATCTTCAGTATTTAAGAAGAACCAAACTGGGCATCAGATTCATGGAAGTCTGCAGGGTAGAGCTAACATCAGGTCCTCCTTAAGTTAAGCATCAGTTAAGAGTAGCAAGGAAAGAGAAACATCTTAGCCATAATGACTTGTACAGTACTTTAGAACTAATGTATCACATAGAAGGTTATAGTCATGAGTTAGTCATAGGTCCAGATCTTAGATTTTGTTTTAGGAATTAAGGAGCTATTGGATGAGTTAAATCTACTGCTTCAAATTGATTCAGATGAAAAATTGTACATGTTCTGTGACACAACCATTCTAGTAGGAGATTTTTTTATGTTTCTGCATTTTATTTCAAAATAACAAAATCACTCCGGTAACATTTTTAGATTGATCATAAAAAATCAACTCAGATTCATGAATTTTTTTGGCAGTCTATCAAATTTCTACTTCCTAATTTATTGAATGGCTGTCCAATACATAGTACTAAAAGGGAATCCGCGATTAAGAATTCTTTAGAAGAAATTTTACCAAACGTTTAAGTAGTTTATGGTTGGAATCATATTTTTAGAGACAAACAATTTTTAACTAAATCAGCATAGGAATAGGATATTATACAGCATTTGAGATGCACTAGTGAACAATTTAACAAATGGGGTTGAAGGTTGGGTTTTCGCTATTGCTTACTAGGTAGAATTTAGTTTCAATTGGTTTAATGGGAGACAAGAATTATATTTTGACATAGATTATATGAGACAATATCTTGCAGAATGTATTTCAAACGGTATTTTTACCAAATTTCCTATGAAAAAAAATTTTAAGAAAAAAAAAATGAATTGAACTTTCTATTTTGATATTTTTGTTGATTGTGAAGCACAGGGATGGTGTCATATTTCTAATGTTTTTGATGACATATTAACTTCTGATGCTGGTTGTAATAGGTGGTTTCAGAAAAGATGTGTTAGTAATGAATGAAATGTAAATTTTTAGAAGGATGAATTTATTTGGAGGTGTGAGAAATGTTAATGATAGCAGTGCAATAAGATATCTTGAATAGGGTTGTAGGAATAAGGAATGCAAATCTATTATTTACGAAATAACACAGCATTATTTATCAAATAATATAATTCTTGATTACATAAATTATTAACAATATATCATCCACAGGGTTTCCACCAGGATTTGAAAGAAGGTGGGTACAAAACATGACGCCAGCGCCAAAGGCACCCGCTGGTGGGGGGTCTGGGCCTCCCCCAGAAAAATTTGAAATCTGCATGCTCTCAGATGCATTTTCCGAGCATTTGAGAGGCAAAATCTGCATCTACTTTTATACTACCTTTCTCTTTGAAAAACATTGTTAAAAAAAACATTGGTCAGCAAAAAGAAGGTGGGTACAAACCCACCTTCTTTAAGCTAAGGTGGGTATTTGTACCCCGCGTACCCCGCACTGGCAGAAACCCTGATCCACATGATCATTGTTCTTAATTAGAATTACAAAACATATGTAATAAATAATAATAATTTGAAAAACGGTTTTTCATGCAGAACTTTATCCTCGTTGCAAGACCTGGTAACATTCTTACTTCTAATACTAAGAATGACTGAGGGTTCTATATATTTTTCACTTTATACAAACATACATCCGAACGAAGGAGTGACCTCCCCTAAGCACGAGTCCGAGTCCGGGGATCGAGTGTAAACAAACAACCCGTGATCATAATAAATGCAAAATTAGACGTGAAGCTTGCGTCTTCTCTTGGTAAAACTGATATATATAATCAGACAGATATAAATATTGTTTTGAATTAAAAATAAAACGTTTGATATCTGTAATTTGCCAAAAATCGGAAATATCACGGTTGAGTGCGGCGAACAAGTTTTTATTCCACGAAAGATGCAATTCGTCGATTAAAAAATAATCGATATCTAAATTACCTCATTCAAAGTGATTTTTAAAACATTTAAGTATTTATCCGACTTTTTATTCTCGAGATATTAACTATTTCATAATTTCCTGGTAAGTGTATCGGGGCCGGGAAAGGCGTACTTAAATTCACCCCATCGTAAAAGATACTGCTGGCCGATAAAGATAGTTAAGACTCGATTCGTTCTAAGGAAACCGACATTCCGATAGTCATAGCAATTAACATAAACAGGTTTCTAATTTACGTCGATAATTTAAAACAAAGCGACTGATAACATCAAAAATCCAGAAAAATCGATAAACAACATCATGATCAGTCATGTTCAAAGGATAACAACTTACCTAGATCTTCATTTGAAAGCAGGTTATTGGAATAGAATCTCCTGTCTACATCCGTGGCCATATTTAAGGTCATGTTTTCACAGATTAGCAGAAAGAATGTCGTTCAACAAAATAATACATTTTCCCTATGACATATCTCTTTTCGCGTGTTGAGTTTTATTTTATTTCCCAGAATGCCATTGAAACCGGAACAGGTTGGACTTTCTGGTTGGCATCACGATTTATGGTTGTAACCAAGTCATAATATACCAAAATGTTGTAAAATATTCAGCATCAAGTGCTTCATAGTTTTTTTAAATTCCCATGATATTTATCTTGAAATAAAACAAAATCTATATAGCCTCAAATCTATCATGATTCAATTAACAGCAATCATTTGAAACATTCAAATCTAATCTAATTTGCTTTTGACACAGCCCCATTTTTGCTGTTGGATAGTCTCCCTTAACCGGAAGAGTTGATCTAAAACAGAAGCATGGCTGACTCTGGATTTGAGTTTCTCTATGATGTTACTGCTGATGGCAACATTCCTGTCTCAAAGTACAAGTCTAAGAATACTGGGACGACTGTCTTTATAGCCCAAGTCGAGGGTCCATTGGTTAATGGATATTTTTGTTTAGGTAAAAATATGTAAATTTGACATACAGTATTACTCTATTTCATACTCCTGTTTTGTTAGTTATGTTAATACACTTAAACTTATATCAATATGCGCCATTACACAACACAATATAAAAAAAAATCTAACAGTTATCAGAGTAATATCATCGCAGCTTAATGTCTTGTATGTAATAACATTTGACAAGTTGACAGATACATACATTTCTTTAAGATTTCAATATTGTATGGTATTGTGAGAGAACAGGTTCATTATTTTGATATTGTTATTACTGATGTAGCAGGACCTAGTTGTTTTATATGTTATATATTTTTGGTAGGGTGGAGCTTTTCTTCAGCGTATGCCTCCTGTCGATTAGGTGCTACGAACCAATACCTGTCTGTTTGTTTACAAGGCCGTGTCACACGTGTAGTGCGGTTATTGGTTAGTTGTACTTTACGAGACGGGTAACGGAAATGAACACTGGAAGTTCACTTTACTTTGTTTACTATATACGGTTTGACCGGTCGTAGAGTAGTGCTCATTAAGGGGGATAAAAAAGAGCGGGTTCCTGCGAGATTCAGTGTCTTTAAAGGATCAGAGAACCGATCCACTTATTCTGGGGAGGATACTACAGTAGTGGTGCTGCTAACAGTACCCAGTAGTGCAAGGTCGGCTCACATATATAGGGTGCTAGAATAACCATGTGTATTACGAGGGGATAGTCAGGGCCTTAGGGCTTACACATCCATAGGACACATGTATACACTGGTTAGCTGTAGACCTGTAGGGCCAGAGGAGCACATAGTCTGCTGGTACTAATGTTAGGTAGCATAAGGTTACACACGTTTATGTGAGGATACTTAGCGTTAGCACTCATGTCATGATGCTATATTGTTACTTATATTTATTCATTATGTTCTGTTAATAGACAGTTGTTTGTCTATATTGGATCACCTTGTAGAGATATTGGATATATCTGTCCTTCTGCTACATCCTAGTGGTCGAATCTGGATTTTAAAAGCCTGTTGCCTTGAAGGGGAGGTCCAGAGGGGACTGTTGTGATAGCCAATGACTCCCGTTATGACGACAAAAAGCTATATAATCATGATTGGGAATTAACGGCCACTGCCCTCTCTGGACCTACTCTACGCACATGTGGTGTGTATTTGGCTGGAGCATGCGTGTCTGAGGTGTACTGGGATGCATGACAGCCCTCTAATTACAGTATTAAGAAATTGCACATTCACATACAATATAGTTTAAATGAATAAAGTGTTAACATAAGATCTCACTTATCTTGTATCTAATATAAAAAAGACACAACCCAGAGACACTTAATTGTATCAGGCATGTATTTATACCCAAGCAAAATTCCACTGGCAGCTACAAATAAACATCATGCATTGAAGGTCTTAAGTTATTAATGTGATTTATGGTTAAATCAGCCCAGCAAAAAACCGGTCTAATTAGTGTGAGGTGATGTTGGCAAATATGTGTATAGTTTATTACTGTGCTATTTTGTATACATTTTTAATTTGGTTGTATACACTTTCCTGGTCATGTGAATGTTTTGATACTTTAATGATACCTATTGATTATGTTTTGTCAAACCAGGGGAGGCAACCTGCCATCAATTTTTGCGTGTTATAAAATTTAAAGTCCAAAATGGTCCCAAAGACAATGGCTCCATGAACCCTTCTGTAAGTACTGGTGTCTGGCCATGATACTCTCTCCAACTTTTTCTTCTCTCTTTCTTCTGCAAGCTAAAGGCACCAATAGTATATCTCTATTTGTAAAGAAAGGAATGGTGGGTGCACTTTTGTGAATCTGACTGAATTTGTAGTGTTGTTGGTTTAATTGTGTTGTATAAATTGAAAGTTTATGGTAATTTCTAGAGATCAATTGGATGATAAAAATATGATATTTACACTCACTAGGTTCATGAATTATAAAAATACAGATTTATTTAGGTAGCATCTGCATGTGTGTTTAGACACCCGCTTACAGTACATTGTTTGTCTACTTAAAAGGTCCTAATTTCATAACTGAAATTGTAAAAAGTAATTTCTTTATGTATGTAGCACTTAGAATATAACTACAGAAGTAAGTGTTAACAGGTTAAATCACATAAATAGCTAGAGCTCGTGTATCAGACACACAATGGAAGCTTCCTGGTAGATTTCTATAGCACTTTTTTGACAGTGTTGAACTTGTGACATCACAGATGTAGGCTACCCATATCAAGGCAATCACTTCTGAGACAAAAGGTGTGCATTTCATTTTTAACTATGACATTCACACTTTCTTGACCTTTTATTACATACTGTGAAGTATTTTTATAGCTAAATAAAGTAAAAAGTGCAGGGTACACTTAAGTAAAATAGTGAAAAAAAGAACAAAACATGTGAAATATATTTTATTTTTTTAATTAATCATCATAACTTCCAGGTATAGACATCTGAATAAACATGTCAACTGTTAATGTCACATTCCACATACTATCACATTTCCCCCTGACAAATTTAACATGATCTTAAGTGGTTGCACTGTAGTATGAAAAATAAATTTCCCAGTGAAATGTCAATCTTTCTTTATCAGACAATCAATGAAAGACAAAAGTACATTATTTCTAATGTGTATATTGAAGTTTTGAAGTTGCCACAAAAAACATGGGTATCTCTGATTAGCTAAAAGGATTTATATTTGAACTGAATGAATTTTAGGGGTTTAATGAAAACTCTGCTAAATCAGGGCTCTCACACCCCATTTTGGGACCGGAGCCCTTAGAATTGGGAAAAATAATGTTGTTTTCCTTAGAATTGGGAAACTTGGGGTCTAAATTGGGAAAAAAAGATACTATTTTGCATTGGGGATGGGACCGAATATCGGCCCAAAATCTGGCAGATCGAGAGCCATGTAAATGGGCACACTTGACTGTGGGCCTATTGTATATAACATGCTAGGTTTAACGGTAATTTTTGTACTATCAGCCACAGAAGCCCATGATGATGATGGACTTCCCCATACGTTGGAGCACCTCATCTTCCTTGGCAGTGAAGACTACCCTTATAAAGTAAAATCTCCTACAATTATGACTTACTCTTTAGTACTTATATCCTGTATATCAGAATTTTAGTCAAAAAGTATATCAGTATAAAAAAAATTCCACTATGTCAGGTGTGTTTAGTGATGTGATAGTATTTAATCAAGTCGGATCGGTTTAGTGATTTGATAAATTCAACCAAGTCAAACTTTAAAGTAAATTAATTTACATATTTTACATTTTATTGTATTACTATTTTAATTTATTTTGTATTCATTTAAAAATCTCGGACATACAGGATCCAGTTTTTCATTTTATTTCTGAAAAGATTTTTGACGTACTATATTCACTTTATTTTGGTTGTAGGGAGTACTTGACCTGTTGGCTAACAGATGCTTGGCCTCTGGTACAAATGCCTGGACTGACACAGATCACACCTGTTACACAATGACCAATGCCGGCAGTGAAGGTTTCCTTAAGCTCCTTCCCTATTACCTCGACCACATCCTGTACCCAACACTCACAGTTTGTACATATTCCTATTATACTTGCTTATTATTAAGTGTTTTTAAAGTCTGCAGAAAAAATCATCACATCAATCACTTGCAGCTGGATCGAATGCAAATATTTGAGTCTGGAGTCTAAAATGTAGCTCTATATCCTGTTACTGGTTGATGAGGAAGAGGTTGTCTTTACAGTGATAATGGTCTTTATCCTTTCCTTTAACTTTGTGGTTCAGAATGATTCATCTTTCGCTTGAATTTTCTCTATCTTATAAAGAAAATCATGAAATTTTGAAGTTTTCAAAAAGACCTTCCTTCACATCTGTTGCAGACATCAGGTTTAATTCTTACATTTCTTTCATTTGATATTTGATAACTAGGTATAAAAATGTTTTTCTCCAATTTTATTTTTGTTTCATTTGTAAGTAGGCTATTCATGAGAGGAAGAATTTGAAGACAGTTTGCATAGTTATACAATTACACTTTATTTGGTATCAAATGTTCCTGAATAAAAACTTTTAATTGGATCTTCATATCAAGGTTACTTGATTTATTTTGTGTTGGGCTTAAATATGATTGTGTTGTTTACAAAGCATTGTGCCATTTAGTGGAAAGATTCATAACCTGTGATGTTAGTAATGTTGTATTTGTTTCCTTGGGTTAAATTCCTCTTATTAACATCTTCAGGACTTTTTCTGTACCTGAACATCAGCGCAAACAGTTCTTGATTATGTAGTTGTAGACATGTACAAGAAGGATGAATATTTTCCAATATATATGTATATATATATATATATCCATGACTGAAAATAAGCAAAGTTCAATCGTGCAGTAGTCTATGAAAATAAAATTTTGAAAATTAATCAGCGTGAAACAATGATCTTACAGTGTATAGTTATAGAATGAGTAAAAGAAAGAGTTATTTTACATTGGCCTTTAGGAGTCTGGTTATGTGACAGAAGTTCACCATGTAAATGGGGAAGGAGAGAATGCTGGGGTGGTTTATTGTGAGATGCAGGCACGGGAGAATACTGGTGAGAGTCGCTGTCATCTGGAGATGGTCCGTGCTATGTATCCGGGACATTGTGGGTACAAGTCTGAGACAGGCGGTATCATGGCTAACCTTCGTGATAGTACCTCACACCAAAAGGTAGATGATTTTAAACATCCATTATGTGAAAGACATATATATTTTAAAGCTAGCATTTGTTTTTGGAAATTTGATAAATTAAGTTTTGCTGAGCCTATCATGATAATTTATGTTATTTGAAGATTCAAAAGAGATGATTAGAATGATCAGGAATTCTTATTTACCAACACTAACTACTGTGTGATTCCTTTTATAATCAGGTGACCTATTGCAATCACCTTCATCAGGCGTCCTTTGTTGTGTGTCCGTTAGCAATTTAACATTTCAAACTTCTCAAAACCCCTGATCTGATTTCAATGAAATTTTGCAGAAACTTTCCCTGGTGTAAGATGAAGCAAAATTGTGAATTATACAGTCCCCAACTCCCAGGGGCCTGAGAGGCGGGACCAAAAAGTGTCAAATTGACCCAGATATGGAAGAAACTAATACTCTTCATGAATGGAAACATCTTCAGGTGCTTTACCAAAATGATTAATTTCATTGCCCCAGGGTCTCACATTTCCTAGTGGGGAAGGGGTGAAGTTTACTATAGTTATATAGGAAAAATAGTTTTTTAGCATAATTTGTTTAATTTCCATTCAAAATATTTCAAACTTGGTTAGAATTATAAGTGAAGGATGACAACTTGATTGTATGCCCATTATGGTCTTGACAAACCCCCAGGGGCTGATGGGCGGGGCCGAAAGGGGTCAAATTGACTAAAATTTCAAAAATCTTCTCAACATGCAGATGTGGTAGAATCAAATGCTCTTCATGGTTGGAAGCATCTTAAGGTGCTTTAATTAACAAAATGAGTCTCACATTTCTTCCTGGGGAGGATTTTTGTTTTTTAGACTTGACTGTAATTTTCATAGAAAAATTGCATTTTTTTTAGCATGATGTCAGTTATTTGCCTTTGGAAATAACTTTGTAATAATTATCAGTATAGGATGACAGTTTTGATGATATGTTCAGTGTCACAATATCTGTTTCATGACATTTGATAACTATCTTTTAACCTTTATATTCAATATTGCTTATCTAAGGTGACCGTCAAGATCGCCAGGCCTCTTGTTTTTTTTGGTTGTTACTCCTAATGTTGTAGACTTTGACTTCTGTTGCATCATGCATAGCATTTGATATCATTTTTTTTTTTTTAGGTGTGCGATTACCATCGTGAATTTTACCGCCCTGAGAACCTCTGTCTCATCATCACTGGTCAAGTGTCAGCGGAGGAAGTGTTTACGGCTCTGAAGCCTGTTGAGAACAAAATCATCGCAAAGGTACTGAAATACGCATAGTTGTTTCATAATTCTGTAGAGATCTGTCAAGTCGTATAGCAGGCAGTGAGATACCAGTAAGCATGAGTTCAGAAATAAAACACTCATATCTATTGCAGTCCAGTAGAATTACAAATATTATTTCATTGCTAGTAAGTCAACCCCTTGTTTTTGGACAGACATTTCTGTGTTTGAACTGCAGGAAAGTCACAGATGTACATGTCTTTATAAGAATACTTGCCATGTTGGAGTTGAAAATTGTTTTCCCTTACATAGTGATAATTTGTTATTTGCAATGACACTTTCAGGGAAGTCGTTCTTTCTTTACTCGTCCCTGGATGAATAAGGTTCCGAAACTAGAGAAACCTATTGTTGTCAGTATTCCCTACGCAGCTGATGAAGAAACACATGGTATGGTAAACATGGCATGGAGAGGGCCACATGTTAAGGTAACTTGAAAGTGAAGTTTAGGATATTTTCAATAAATTAAACCATCTTTTATGGTATTTGTAATTTACAAGGAACAGCTGTTTCGAACAGGTGCTTCAGTTATTGGTAAAAAGTGGATTTAATGTGGTATGTAATGTCACACCAGACACCTGTCTATCAAAATCGGGAAAACATTTTGTTTAATTATCATACATTGATTTGAGCTGTGGCCTTACCATACAATAATTTTTTGTATGTATCATTATCATACAGGAATTTCAATTATATTACAGCCATTAAAGTATCCATTATGTCATGTGACCTTGTGTTGTAACAGGAGCAGTATATGATGAATGCCCTACACATTCTTCAAGAGTACCTATCAGACTCACCTATCGCACCCCTTCAGAAGGAACTTGTGGAAGTTGAAGACCCCTACTGTAGCCAGGTACATATTCTGTCTGTAATAGCACTTCAAAAATTTAATAGTATTTATATGCTGGTGGCTACTCCAGACAGGTAACATTTATACAGAGAGAGGTAGTCTTAGAAATATGTAGTAATTATTACATGTTAAAATGGCACAGATCATTGCAAACCAATTGCTTTGAACAGATAGCTTCGTTGAACAGATGGTTATTATAAGTTGGTAAGAAGGTGATCAGTCGAGGCAATTTATCTAGCCAATTGATACACTGAAATGGTCATTATAGGAGTAGATGGCAACTGTATGTCGGTTGTCACCATTGTCAGTGGTCACAGTAGACAGGTGGTGGTCATAGGTAGTTGTACAGTAAACAGGTGGTCACCATCAGCAATGGTCATACTAGTAGTCACTGTAGGCTGAGGTCAAAGAAGACAGGTAGTCACCTTAAGCAGTGGTCACAGTAAGCAGGTGGTCACTATAGATAGTGGTCACTATATGCAGTGGTCACAATAAAAAAGTAAATAATATATTGTTTTATTTCCCATTGTCTAAGAAAGAACCATTATGAGGTAATTTAGTGCCTTACCAAATGTATTGAATACTTCTAGGAAGCAACATTCTACAGATTTTTTATAATCACAATACTCACGATGAAACCTGTACTCTATAACGTCTTAGATTGGGAATGTCTTTCTTATCATTCAGATATCAGCAAGCATTATTGAGAACACGGAAATACTTTTATACTTCAATTTCACAAATGTGACAACATCAAAACTAACTGAGGTCAAACAAAAGTAAGTATAATTTCAGCAGTTTGTGAGTTTTATAGGGACTAAGTGGTACACATATCTGTCTCAGCATCAGTCAGGCTACCATAGTTTCTTACGGGATTTACATCAAACTTTACACAAATTTTAATGACAGTACCATAGGCCAAGGTTAAGGTAACCATTACTCTTCCTAGAAATTTGTCAGTGTTACAATTTTTTTGTGGGAGTGGGAGCATTTGCATCTCACAGACATTTTCCAGGTTAATATTCACACATAACAAAATTCCTTTATCCGAAAGAATTCCCGAAGCAAAGAAAACATGAAAACTAGTTCAGCAGAGGTATTGATAGTATACAAACCTGAACTGTGATTCCAATTCAGACAAAAATTGGTAATGATGACTTTCCGTGGTTTTCAGAGTAAATGATGTACTGAGAGCAACACATGAAGGATCATTAGACATGGCAAGGATTGACAGTATAGTTCACCGTAAGATTCTGGAGTCACTCCGCCATATAGAGGATTCTCCACATGATACAATGTCCTTCATTATCATTGGGGACTTCCTGTACAGTCAAGACAAGGCAGATGTAAGTTTTTTATTCTTAGTGATACTAATAGATCAGTGATCAACTAGCTCACAGTTGTTGTAGTACAAACCTTCTTTTAAGAGATAGGATTTTGATTAAATGCTCTTTTGTACATTTTGCGAAATTAAAAGGCTAACTAAAGTTTAATGTTAAAGTTAAAATATGTGTTTATGTATGAATTTTAACATTATGTTAAAAGAGCAGTTCATTGGGAGAGAAGAAACAAATGCTGAGAGAGTGTTTCTCTTTCAAACAGTAATTACGATTTTGTTTGCACATTGTTTTTGGTCCTATTTCATTCTTTTCTTCTTTACCCTGAAGGTGAGCAAAAGTTTAAAACTGGGCAAAAGTACTACAGGTATACATTTTGCAGAATGATAGATAAACTTTGAACTTTGAATCTGCTTATGGAAATTTCACGGGAAAAATATTACTGAATAGATATTTCATATGATGAATTGATGTTTTATTTTTTCTTACATCTGAATATTATTGACAGACAGATGCACGTGTAAATGTGGTCACTCAGCACCAGAAGATGAAAACAGAGAAGGAAGATTTTTGGAAGAGTCTGCTGGCCAAGTTTTTACTCAGTGATGTCCAAGTTGTGGTAAGATGTTATCGATTTGTCCATGGTAATATCATAACTTCATATTGATGCCTAGATGGCCTTGAACATTACATGTTAGAGAATAGGTTTATTTCTGGACAATGACTAAGCTTTACTTCAGAAACTACAATAGATGTGGGAGGTTTTTTTAACACATATGGGCTTACTTCAAGATAACTTCGGTATGAACTTTTAATAATTTGTATTTATGAACATAAAACACAAGAGGAATATAGTACTTGACTAGAGATTTTGTTGTCATACCCTATGGAGAGGAGTAGGGAAGGGGGAGGGGGTGGGGGATGTCAAGATAATGGTAAGTTGTTACAGTAACAGTTAGATAATGTGACATCAACAAAATATTGAAATAGCAATAGTATTACATGTGTCAAAACTCAAAAAAGTTATAGAAAAAATAATTATTCACCCCTTTAATGGCAAGATAGGGTGATCTCAGCCCTTGGGGGAAAGATAATTATATGGTCAATCACTTGGCCAGTGTCATGTTTGCCAACTTAACAATTTTTCCCTTTGAGTTGAGATCCTAGTGTCTTGAACTCAGGTCTCAATGGAGTTGAAGAATCTGTACCTCACTCGGGGAATAGATTCTGTTGTTTTATTAACATGTACTGGATGTTGAAGTTTCTTCATGTTTATGCAATGATAGATAGAAGGCGTACCAAGTAAATCCTTCATGGAAGAGTCGGGACAGAAAGAAAAAGACAGAGTTGCTAAGCAGCAGGAACAATTAGGGGAAGATGGTATGAAGAAACTTGGTGAAAGACTTGAAAAAGCAACAGAGGAAAATGAGGTGTGTTGTTCAGGCAAATCATAAAATATCAGTTCTGGGATTTATTTCTGTATAACAAGGATTTATTATCTCATAATAAAGATGTATGTGAGATATTGTCTGTGAAAGTTGTGATAAATGCCTTTTTTTGTTTTGAATGTAATCCAAAATATAGATGAATTAAGAAAATCATTATTTGATTTGAGAGTGCACTAAAAACTGCCAGGACAGTCTACTTTGTGACCTAAAATTTGATAAGGTATGTGAAAACCAAGTATCCTAAGATCAGTTTTTGACATTTTGAAAATCATTTAAGTGTAAACGGATAATAAAAACAGCATATTTATTTCTGGATTCTCAATGGAACATTGTTTGATTTCAGAAAGAGGCACCAGAAGATGTGCTTACTCAGGTTTCAGTTCCAGATGTCTCTAGTATACACTTTCATCACATCAACTCTTCCTCCAATCTTAACCCCAAAACTGGAAATTCAAACTTGAAATTCCCTTTGGATGAAGTCCCTTTTAGATTTCAGCTTGATGACATGAAAACAAATTTTGTCCAGGTAAGACAGAAATTTTAGTTAAAAATTTTCTAAATGAATTTCCAAATATGTTTCAGTCCATATTGAAATATAACTTTTTGATTTGATTGTACAAGTCAACAGAAAATGCTTTATTTTCTGTAAAATCTGCCTCTGTGTGTATTCATTTTCACATGTACAATACAGGTTCATAGTGATAGCAACTTGTTTATTTACAGATCAGTGCTCTACTTGACTCCAGCAGTGTGTCACGGGACCTGAGGTTGTATCTACCACTCTTGTGCCAGGTTGTGTTTGAGAGCCCGATTCTAAGGGATGGAGGTACAGACATTTCTGTCTTTGATTGTTTAATATTAATTATATAAATGATATCAGTAAATTGTGTCATCAGTAAACTGTTGACTTTTTCAACCCCAAGAAATATCTATGGGAAATAGCTCACTCTTAAAATTTCAACAGGGTTGTTTCATTTTGAACTTTTAGGGTCAAAATATGTGCCCTATTCCAAATTTCATTATTTTAATTGCTTCAGAATTGGTTGATAGACTGTATTGAAGAGGTTGCTGGACAGTTAGTTGTACATTTTGGTACTATTGTGTTGCTGGATGATTGATATCATCTTAATTTTTGTCTTTTTCCTCTAGAACTTGTATCTCATGAGGAGATCGTAAAGCAGCTGGAAGCAGATATGTTGAGTTATGGTGCCAGTTTAGGGGCAATCAGTACAGGGACATTCTCCTGTGGAGCTTACCCCCAAGTGGTCCACTTCCAGCTACAGGTAGGCTCACTGTGTATGATAGGTGACACCTCCAGATGGTTTTAATAACATATGTGGGATATGATCACAATGTACCAGTATTCTGCATGAGGTTGTAGATTGTTCAAATAAAAACCAAGGCTGTACTGTGAACCTGAACTTTATACCTAAGGGAATGGATTTGGAAAAAAAGAATGATAAACAATAGGTATACATCAAATCTTAGAAGCCAGCAAGGATACAGATTATCTCCCTTGTAAGAGGTACATGAAGACAAGTTACACTCATTGATGTCATTTATTATGTTTAAAAGAATCAGCCAATTTGTAGAATGGCAAAAAAAAAAAAAATGAATAAAACGTAGGAGTTTTATTCTCATTCTAGCCTTGGCCAGATTAGTCCCTACTGGTTAATCTACATAATGCTTTTTATTTTGTCTAGTATTAGGTCACCTGACTGAAGCATGCTTGGGTGAAGGGAAATCAGTTTTGTATAAATGGTGGGTCTCAGCCCCTTGGGGCCTGAGGAATCGGGGCCCAATTGAGAAAATGTCTAAAATTTACCTTGTTCTTCAGGAATTGCATGATACACTGTATTGCCTCGGCCCCCTGGGGCCAGCGGGGTGGAGCCTAACAAGAAAAATCGATAAATTTCTTTAAAACTTCTCATTTTTTCAGTGATTGTAGGATATTGTCTAAATTTGGTCTGAAGCATGCTTGGTGAAGTGAAATCATTTTTGTATAAAGCACAGCTTTTAGTCCCCTGGGGCCAGATGAGCCGGGCCCAATAGGAAACATCTGACCTCCAAGTTTGCTTTGCTCCATCAATAATTCATTTGGATCTTTGGTTCTTTCAAACAGTTGTGATCCCCAGTGAATAACTATAGCATTACTGAGCATCAGGAGATAAACACAATTAAAACTGATAATTTGTCCTGGGGTCTGGTCCCACCCCAGAACAGACTATCTTTGAAGCCATTGAGATTATCATTCCATAACTTAATAACATTGCTAGACATAAAGAGATTAACAACTCCTTGGGACTTTGAAGCTGTATCTGTGAGTTGAGGCTCATCAGGGGAAATATTTTCCTTCTAAAAAATAGTTTTGATTATTGACATAGATATCCAGGTGAGCAATACAGGCCCTCTGAGCCACTTGTTTATATATATCCATTGAGATTAATTTTGTGAGCAAAACAAACTATTGAATTTTTGTAGAGGTGATAGGAAACCATGGAAACATTTCATTTTCAGTTAGAGAAAGACAAGTATGAGAAAGGCATACAGTGGATGAAGGAGTTATTGTACAGGTCAAAGGTCACAGTGGACCGGCTGAAGATTGTAGCACAGAGACTTGCTAGTGATGTAGCCAGCAGTAAACGCAAGGGAATAAAGGTTGTACGCACCGTAGTAGGAGACATGGTGTATCACAAAGGTACAGTTTAAAATGCAATAGGAGATAGTGATACAAAGATTTCACATCATATCTCGCTATCAATTCATCCCAAGTATTGATGGTTGTTTTAGCTTACCACCATCAGATGATGGGCTGTTCAGATTGTCCTGTGTCTCTTATCTGTTATCCAGACATCTGTCTGTTTTTAAAACAAATCTTGTTATCACTATATTTTGAGAAAGTACTGTTGGATCTTCCTCAGATTTCATAGGTAGGTTGTCCTTGTGGAATTGTTTTATCAAATGCATTCTCTACATGGTAGTATAACAAATAGTTACAGTGTAAGCACAAAAAGAGAAAACATAGGACCAATACAGTTGGTGACACAATTATCTCTTGTTTGGTAAAATGACATTTTGTTTGTTGTAGACTGTAATGTGACTGTGACGAACATGCTGAGGCAGGAAAAGTTTTTAAAAAACACACTGAAACAGCTGGAAACAGACCCAGATAAGGTTAAGTCTTTCAGTGATTACTGTCTTATATATTTATACATGATGAATGATAGATGGAATCCAAGGTTATTTTATAGTATCAATAAAGATTTAATATTTCTTGGAAACTAGATGTAGATCCAATTAAAAAGAAAAGTGCTGATATGATTTTAAATGAATAATTTTGCTCTTTGAATGCATGAGCGATTTAAATGAAGTTCTTGTGAAAATAGCTAGAGGTCAATTGTCAGTAACTCACTATTACTGTATAGTAATTTATTTAAGTAGAGTGTTTGTTTGAAGAAAGTGTATCAACAGAATTACAGATGTGGGTGTGATGTATGCACAATAGGAAACTGGACAAAATAAACAATTGCATATCTGTGTGCTTGTTGTGCAGCTCTATCACACAAATGTGCGATTCTGTCATGGTTGATATAAATTTAGAAATGACTTATAGATAAGAGCAGGATAGGATTTTACTTATTTTCTAAATAAATAAGTGTATTTACTAAGCCATAAATCTAAAGGAGGGACACATATAGAACTATTAGATTGACTAAATAGTTACATACACTCGTAATTTAAAGAGTTTGAATAAGTGCCTTGTCATTATATATACATTATAAATGTAAACATTAAATGGACGTCCTTTATGTCTCAGCAATTATCTAAAATCTCATACCATCAGAAAGGAAAATTTATTTTCATTACATCTGTATAAGTCTCATTTTTCTATCATTTTGTAAACAAAACTATATGCTTACGTGCTGTGTTTGTTACATGAGAGACTTAGACGGTCAGATCCAGACTTGTCACATATATACCCAAATACAGGTAACTTATGTTTCTTGAGACTCGCCTTTCTCTGAGGTGTGAAACTTTACAATATTTTGAAAACTGTCAAATTAAAAAAAAACATATCTTTACAATCACTGATCAATTCCAATAGTCCTGTGATTGCTATTTAGTCATAACTACACAAGTTTTCCTCTTTTATTTTCCATCCTTTATACTAGCAAACTATGTTTACCAAATCAAGAAAAATTCAAATAGATATTTGAAATGTTTGCAGTTCAACTTTGAATATCAATTTGTGTAACTGTATGAAGAAGTACAATCCTTAAGTTTTGAATTGTTAAATCAAACACCAGTTATTTTCACCCCAGAACACTAAATTTTACACTCGCTAAAATAACCTGCTATACAGTATGAGTAACTTTCAGTCAATGTTGTCACCGCAGCTTCAGCATTCCACCACAATAGATTCAGGGCTAGATGTTGACTTTTATTAACTGTAACTGTACATCTTCCATCCCTCCTAATTGGTACTAACAATCATTAGAGGCTTGGGAGTGTAATTCTGATTTTTTCCTGAATTTAACTCTTTTCAGGTCTTAAAAGATATAGAAGTATTAAAGCAAACCCTAACCAGACCAAGTAACCTTAGAATACACTTGTCAGCAAACGTAGAGTCTCTGACACCATCTCCTCAGTCACCGTGGATACAATTTGTACCCAGTGACGTCCCAGATGAACCAATGAGGTAAATGTCTGACTTACAATGGGAAACATTTAGCTGCTCTTACTCTGATTGACTTACAATGGGAAACATTTAGCTGCTCTTACTCTGATTGACTTACAATGGGAAACATTTAGCTGCTCTTACTCTGATTGACTTACAATGGGAAACATTTAGCTGCTCTTACTCTGATACATTTTAAACCTGGTGAAATAGTTACCATTGTGATGTAATCTCTACAAGGGTTGCTTTTTCCTGTTGTTGATATGTCCATCTGAAATCAAAACATTTAGATGTTATAAGAAAATTACAGAAATCAACAGCTATTGCAAAATTTTATCTTAACTACAAGGTTTGTCTGTGTCTCTACAATTCATTTTGAGGTGACATTTTGGAATAAATATATATTTTACTGCATTGTTTTATAAGAAGAAAATTGCTTTGTCATTTCAATACTTGTATATACTTATTGAATTTACCTACAGGATGCATCTGATTCAGTGAATATGTGAGGTAGGCCTATAAATGTGTTTGTCTAAGTCTGTCATATCTGTATAATCTTTATATACAGAAAAGTACTTACATAAAGTTTATATATACATATATCTGTATGACTTTTCCATATATAGTTTATGTATACATATCCTTGTATGACCTTTTCATATTAAGCATATGTATGTATGTCTGTATGTCCTTTTTCTATAAAGCATCTATATATATACCTGTGTGATCATTTTTTCAGTTCCTGCATGAAGCAGACATATGAGTATAACCTTGGGTATGCAGAGAGCCCGGAAACATGTGTGATTGTAGGGGTGGGATCAGTAGAATCTTCTTATCTGATACAGGTTGTACCCAGCATCTCGTCCTTTATGGATGCTGACCTCCCAGCTGTAATGGTCTTCATACAGTACATGACCCAGTGTGAAGGTCCTCTTTGGCGTCAGATCAGAGGACTTGGCCTCTCCTATCACTATGGGTATCATCTTTATATTAAAGATATTATAATATATTCTGTTACCTTGACACTATTGGATAATACACATACACATGTACATTCATATCAAGTATAGTTATGTACCATTTAATTCATGTATTCATTTTTACATTTTCTCAAAAAGTCAAAAAGGAATTCAGGGTTGTTTAAGACAAAATATTAAATAGTCTAACTGACATTGGGAGAATGGCTACTCTGATTAGACTTTGGGTGACTGGACACTTCTGATTAGACTTTGGGTGACTGGACACTTCTGATTAGACTTTGGGTGACTGGACACTTCTGATTAGACTTTGGGTGACTGGACACTTCTGATTAGACTTTGGGTGACTCAGCACTTCTGATAAGACTTTGGGTGACTGGACACTTCTGATTAGACTTTGGGTGACTGGACACTTCTGATTAGACTTTGGGTGACTGGACACTTCTGATTAGACTTTGGGTGACTGGACACTTCTGATTAGACTTTGGGTGACTGGACACTTCTGATTAGACTTTGGGTGACTGGACACTTCTGATTAGACTTTGGGTGACTCAGCACTTCTGATAAGACTTTGGGTGACTGGACACTTCTGATTAGACTTTGGGTGACTGGACACTTCTGATTAGACTTTGGGTGACTCAGCACTTCTGATAAGACTTTGGGTGACTGGACACTTCTGATTAGACTTTGGGTGACTGGACACTTCTGATTAGACTTTGGGTGACTGGACACTTCTGATTAGACTTTGGGTGACTGGACACTTCTGATTAGACTTTGGGTGACTGGACACTTCTGATTAGACTTTGGGTGACTGGACACTTCTGATTAGACTTTGGGTGACTGGACACTTCTGATTAGACTTTGGGTGACTGGACACTTCTGATTAGACTTTGGGTGACTGGACACTTCTGATTAGACTTTGGGTGACTGGACACTTCTGATAAGACTTTGGGTGACTGGACACTTCTGATTAGACTTTGGGTGACTGGACACTTCTGATTAGACTTTGGGTGACTGGACACTTCTGATTAGACTTTGGGTGACTGGACACTTCTGATTAGACTTTGGGTGACTCAGCACTTCTGATTAGACTTTGGGTGACTCAGCACTTCTGATTAGACTTTGGGTGACGGGTGACTGGACACTTCTGATTAGACTTTGGGTGACTCAGCACTTCTGATTAGACTTTGGGTGACTCAGCACTTCTGATTAGACTTTGGGTGACTCAGCACTTCTGATAAGACTTTGGGTGACTGGACACTTCTGATTAGACTTTGGGTGACTGGACACTTCTGATTAGACTTTGGGTGACTCAGCACTTCTGATTAGACTTTGGGTGACTGGACACTTCTGATTAGACTTTGGGTGACTGGACACTTCTGATTAGACTTTGGGTGACTGGACACTTCTGATTAGACTTTGGGTGACTGGACACTTCTGATTAGACTTTGGGTGACTGGACACTTCTGATTAGACTTTGGGTGACTGGACACTTCTGATTAGACTTTGGGTGACTGGACACTTCTGATTAGACTTTGGGTGACTGGACACTTCTGATTAGACTTTGGGTGACTGGACACCTCTGATTAGACTTTGGGTGACTCAGCACTTCTGATTAGACTTTGGGTGACTGGACACTTCTGATTAGACTTTGGGTGACTGGACACTTCTGATTAGACTTTGGGTGACTCAGCACTTCTGATTAGACTTTGGGTGACTGGACACTTCTGATTAGACTTTGGGTGACTGGACACTTCTGATTAGACTTTGGGTGACTGGACACTTCTGATTAGACTTTGGGTGACTGGACACTTCTGATTAGACTTTGGGTGACTCAGCACTTCTGATAAGACTTTGGGTGACTGGACACTTCTGATTAGACTTTGGGTGACTGGACACTTCTGATTAGACTTTGGGTGACTGGACACTTCTGATTAGACTTTGGGTGACTGGACACTTCTGATTAGACTTTGGGTGACTGGACACTTCTGATTAGACTTTGGGTGACTGGACACTTCTGATTAGACTTTGGGTGACTCAGCACTTCTGATTAGACTTTGGATGACTCAGCACTTCTGATTAGACTTTGGGTGACTGGACACTTCTGATTAGACTTTGGGTGACTGGACACTTCTGATTAGACTTTGGGTGACTGGACACTTCTGATTAGACTTTGGGTGACTCAGCACTTCTGATTAGGCATTGGGTGACTGGACACTTCTGATTAGACTTTGGGTGACTGGACACTTCTGATTAGACTTTGGGTGACTGGACACTTCTGATTAGACTTTGGGTGACTGGACACTTCTGATTAGACTTTGGGTGACTGGACACTTCTGATTAGACTTTGGGTGACTGGACACTTCTGATTAGACTTTGGGTGACTGGACACTTCTGATTAGACTTTGGGTGACTGGACACTTCTGATTAGACTTTGGGTGACTGGACACTTCTGATTAGGCATTGGGTGACTGGACACTTCTGATTAGATTTTGGGTGACTGGACACTTCTGATTAGACTTTGGGTGACTGGACACTTCTGATTAGACTTTGGGTGACTGGACACTTCTGATTAGACTTTGGGTGACTGGACACTTCTGATTAGACTTTGGGTGACTGGACACTTCTGATTAGATTTTGGGTGACTCAGCACTTCTGATTAGACTTTGGGTGACTGGACACTTCTGATTAGACTTTGGGTGACTGGACACTTCTGATTAGACTTTGGGTGACTGGACACTTCTGATTAGACTTTGGGTGACTCAGCACTTCTGATTAGACTTTGGGTGACTGGACACTTCTGATTAGACTTTGGGTGACTGGACACTTCTGATTAGACTTTGGGTGACTGGACACTTCTGATTAGACTTTGGGTGACTGGACACTTCTGATTAGACTTTGGGTGACTGGACACTTCTGATTAGACTTTGGGTGACTGGACACTTCTGATTAGACTTTGGGTGACTGGACACTTCTGATTAGACTTTGGGTGACTGGACACTTCTGATTAGACTTTGGGTGACTGGACACTTCTGATTAGACTTTGGGTGACTGGACACTTCTGATTAGACTTTGGGTGACTGGACACTTCTGATTAGACTTTGGGTGACTGGACACTTCTGATTAGACTTTGGGTGACTGGACACTTCTGATTAGACTTTGGGTGACTGGACACTTCTGATTAGACTTTGGGTGACTCAGCACTTCTGATTAGACTTTGGGTGACTGGACACTTCTGATAAGACTTTGGGTGACTGGACACTTCTGATTAGACTTTGGGTGACTCAGCACTTCTGATTAGACTTTGGGTGACTCAGCACTTCTGATTAGACTTTGGGTGACTGGACACTTCTGATTAGACTTTGGGTGACTCAGCACTTCTGATTAGATTTTGGGTGACTCAGCACTTCTGATTAGACTTTGGGTGACTGGACACTTCTGATTAGACTTTGGGTGACTGGACACTTCTGATTAGACTTTGGGTGACTGGACACTTCTGATTAGACTTTGGGTGACTGGACACTTCTGATTAGACTTTGGGTGACTGGACACTTCTGATTAGACTTTGGGTGACTGGACACTTCTGATAAGACTTTGGGTGACTCAGCACTTCTGATTAGACTTTGGGTGACTGGACACTTCTGATTAGACTTTGGGTGACTGGACACTTCTGATAAGACTTTGGGTGACTGGACACTTCTGATTAGACTTTGGTGACTGGACACTTCTGATTAGACTTTGGGTGACTGGACACTTCTGATTAGACTTTGGGTGACTGGACACTTCTGATTAGACTTTGGGTGACTGGACACTTCTGATTAGACTTTGGGTGACTGGACACTTCTGATTAGACTTTGGGTGACTCAGCACTTCTGATAAGACTTTGGGTGACTGGACACTTCTGATAAGACTTTGGGTGACTGGACACTTCTGATTAGACTTTGGGTGACTGGACACTTCTGATTAGACTTTGGGTGACTGGACACTTCTGATTAGACTTTGGGTGACTGGACACTTCTGATTTGACTTTGGGTGACTGGACACCTCTGATTAGACTTTGGGTGACTGGACACCTCTGATTAGACATGGGTGACTGGACACTTCTGATTAGACTTTGGGTGACTGGACACTTCTGATTAGACTTTGGGTGACTGGACACTTCTGATTAGACTTTGGGTGACTCAGCACTTCTGATTAGACTTTGGGTGACTGGACACTTCTGATTAGACTTTGGGTGACTGGACACTTCTGATAAGACTTTGGGTGACTGGACACTTCTGATTAGACTTTGGGTGACTGGACACTTCTGATTTGGCTTTGGGTGACTCAGCACTTCTGATTTGGCTTTGGTTGACTGTGACAATTTACTTGAAAAAATAGTTAACTTGAGTTAATTGAGTAATCATTCCACAAGATTGTACGGTTTATATCTGTAAGAGTATGTGTACGGTTTATATCTGTAAGAGTATGTGTACGGTTTATATCTGTAAGAGTATGTGTACGGTTTATATCTGTAAGAGTATGTGTACGGTTTATATCTGTAAGAGTATGTGTACGGTTTATATCTGTAAGAGTATGTATACGGTTTATATCTGTAAGAGTATGTGTACGGTTTATATCTGTAAGAGTATGTGTACGGTTTATATCTGTAAGAGTATGTATACGGTTTATATCTGTAAGAGTATGTGTACGGTTTATATCTGTAAGAGTATGTGTACGGTTTATATCTGTAAGAGTATGTGTACGGTTTATATCTGTAAGAGTATGTATACGGTTTATATCTGTAAGAGTATGTGTACGGTTTATATCTGTAAGAGTATGTGTACGGTTTATATCTGTAAGAGTATGTATACGGTTTATATCTGTAAGAGTATGTGTACGGTTTATATCTGTAAGAGTATGTGTACGGTTTATATCTGTAAGAGTATGTATACTTTGTATGAGATATTTCATTCATTTGATAAAACTTATTGAGATCCCCTCAATATTCTACAGGATAAGTATAGATGCTGAAAAAGGCCTTCTGAAATTTCTTTTGGCCCGGTCTACCAATATTACAGAGGCCTACAAGGAAGGAAGAAATATTGTGGTGAGTAGTTGCTCAACCTGTCATTGTTGTAATGTGTGGATTTCCAGTTACTTTATTGATGATGTTTACAGTAGTCTTTTCTGGACAACCCTGATTCGACACGTAGTGTGGTCATTGTCTTCAGGGCTGGAGTAATTTAGATTTACTCAAGAAGATACAGCTATTTATGAAAAGTGAAGTTGATTTTAAGCAATGAATTGTCCCTAGTCATGTTTTGATTGCTTTCAGTATAACCTGTTGTGGTATTGGGGGAAAAAAATTTTCTTCAAGGGAGACTTCCAGAAAGTTGTATAAGCACTGAATATGTCTCTCGCAGAAGTTCTGAATAAAAGTGATGGTCAGTTTAGGATAGGCTTGGTTGACTCAATTTAAATTGTAATGCCAAATATTTTTTAGGCTGACAAATTATCCAACCATTTCAACCATTTACATAAAAGCATAAAATGCAACTTTTTGTTTGTTTCTGTATAATGTGACAATGTTAATCCTTTTATTGACAGATGGGCTATGTAAATGGAGAAACACCGTTCTCCACTGTAGAGCTGGAGTCAGCAAGAAGCAGTCTGATATTTGAGATAATTGAGGAGGAGAAGACACTGTCAAGTGTATCCCAACTGTCCATGCTGTCTTACTTCAGGGGAATCAGTCTGTCCTATAACAAGTATGTGTATATAACACACAGGGATCTGTCTGTCCTATAACAAGTATGTGTATATAACAAACAGGGATCTGTCTGTCCTATAACAAGTATGTGTATATAACAAAGTATGTGTATATAACACACAGGGATCTGTCTGTCCTATAACAAGTATGTGTATATAACATACAGGGATCTGTCTGTCCTATAACAAGCATGTGTATATAACACACAGGGATCTGTCTGTCCTATAACAAGCATGTGTATATAACACACAGGGATCTGTCTGTCCTATAACAAGTATGTGTATATAACACACAGGGATCTGTCTGTCCTATAACAAGTATGTGTATATAACACACAGGGATCTGTCTGTCCTATAACAAGTATGTGTATATAACACACAGGGATCTGTCTGTCCTATAACAAGTATGTGTATATAACACACAGGGATCTGTCTGTCCTATAACAAGTATGTGTATATAACACACAGGGATCTGTCTGTCCTATAACAAGTATGTGTATACAACACACAGGGATCTGTCTGTCCTATAACAAGTATGTGTATACAACACACAGGGATCAGTCTGTCCTATAACAAGTATGTGTATATAACACACAGGGATCAGTCAGTCCTATAACAAGTATGTGTATATAACAAAGAGGGATCAGTCTGTCCTATAACAAGTATGTGTATACAACACACAGGGATCAGTCTGTCCTATAACAAGTATGTGTATATAACACACAGGGATCAGTCTGTCCTATAACAAGTATGTGTATACAACACACAGGGATCAGTCTGTCCTATAACAAGTATGTGTATATAACACACAGGGATCAGTCTGTCCTATAACAAGTATGTGTATATAACAAAGAGGGATCTGTCTGTCCTATAACAAGTATGTGTATATAACAAAGTATGTGTATATAACAAAGAGGGATCAGTCTGTCCTATAACAAGTATGTGTATATAACAAAGAGGGATCTGTCTGTCCTATAACAAGTATGTGTATATAACACACAGGGATCTGTATGTCCTATAACAAGTATGTGTATATAACAAACAGGGATCTGTCTGTCCTATAACAAGTATGTGTATATAACACACAGGGATCTGTCTGTCCTATAACAAGTATGTGTATATAACAAAGAGGGATCTGTCTGTCCTATAACAAGTATGTGTATATAACAAACAGGGATCTGTCTGTCCTATAACAAGTATGTGTATATAACAAAGAGGGATCTGTCTGTCCTATAACAAGTATGTGTTTATAACACACAGGGATCTGTCTGTCCTATAACAAGTATGTGTATATAACAAAGAGGGATCTGTCTGTCCTATAACAAGTATGTGTATATAACAAAGTATGTGTATATAACAAAGAGGGATCAGTCTGTCCTATAACAAGTATGTGTATATAACAAAGAGGGATCTGTCTGTCCTATAACAAGTATGTGTATATAACACACAGGGATCTGTATGTCCTATAACAAGTATGTGTATATAACAAACAGGGATCTGTCTGTCCTATAACAAGTATGTGTATATAACACACAGGGATCTGTCTGTCCTATAACAAGTATGTGTATATAACACACAGGAATCAGTCTGTCCTATAACAAGTATGTGTATATAACAAAGAGGGATCAGTCTGTCCTATAACAAGTATGTGTATATAACACACAGGGATCTGTCTGTCCTATAACAAGTATGTGTATATAACAAACAGGGATCAGTCTGTCCTATAACAAGTATGTGTATATAACAAACAGGGATCAGTCTGTCCTATAACAAGTATGTGTATATAACACACAGGGATCTGTCTGTCCTATAACAAGTATGTGTATATAACAAACAGGAATCTGTCTGTCCTATAACAAGTATGTGTATATAACAAAGAGGGATCAGTCTGTCCTATAACAAGTATGTGTATATAACACACAGGGATCTGTCTGTCCTATAACAAGTATGTGTATATAACAAAGAGGGATCAGTCTGTCCTATAACAAGTATGTGTATATAACAAACAGGGATCTGTCTGTCCTATAACAAGTATGTGTATATAACAAACAGGGATCAGTCTGTCCTATAACAAGTATGTGTATATAACACACAGGGATCTGTCTGTCCTATAACAAGTATGTGTATATAACACACAGGGATCTGTCTGTCCTATAACAAGTATGTGTATATAACACACAGGGATCTGTCTGTCCTATAACAAGTATGTGTATATAACACACAGGGATCAGTCTGTCCTATAACAAGTATGTGTATATAACAGCCAGTTGGGGATCATATTGTCTTACATAACATAGGTGGATCACTACATGTTATTAACAGGGGGTTGTCAGTAGTAACATATTACATGATATGAACAGGGAGTTGTCAGTAGTAACTTATTGCTTGTTATAAACAGGATGTTGTCAGTAGTAACATATTACAAGTTATAAACAGGGAGTTGTTGGTAGTGACATATTACATGTTTTTAAGAGGGATATGTTAATATTAGCTATTATTTGTTGTTAACAGAGAGTTATTGGCAAAGGTTGCCATGGTTACTGTAGCTGACTTGAAAAGGGTTGGTCCCAAGTATATTTCACCCCTGTTTGATGTAACGAAGACCAGGACCGGTATATGTTGCCATCCTACCAAGGTGGAAGAGGTGAAGAAAGAGCTTAATCAGTAAGTATTATAAGGTCCAAACATCAGCACTTTCTTTTGTTAGAGATTTATGCTGGTACTGGTTGTTTTTAGATTATCATTAGCTCAACTGGCAAAAAACCCAAGTAATCTTATACCGCGATGCATCATCCATCTTGTCAACTTTTCAATTTCTTTTCAATACCCAAAAGGTCTAGAATCATGATATAAGGCTGGAAGCATTCTTGGATGAAGCCCAACAAAGTTATGATAAGAAATTATCTTGACCCACAGGTCATGTTAGTAACAATAGTAATCAAAATCACCAAAAATAAAAACCTCATTAAAATAAGCAATTTTATTTTATTTGCTCTTCAATCCTCTTCTCTTCAGAATGAGACTTATACTGAAGATATTGAAATACTTGCATGAGGTAATTATGTCCTTGTGTTTTTTCCTTTTCAGAATGGGACTCAATCTGAAGGTATTGTCATCACTGGAGGAGGACTTCTTGTGTAGTTATTAGTAACAGACAGAAACACACAAATACTGGAGACCTGATGTTCTGGTTCAAAGACACAGGACCTGAAGGTCCAGTGCGAAGAGAGACAAGACCTGAAAATCTTGTACTGAGAGACACAAGACTTACAGATCCAGCATCATGAGACACAAGACCTGAAGGCCATGCAGCGAGAGACACAAGACCTGAAGGTCCTGGTACCAAATGACACACAAGTCGTGCGCTGAGTGATACATGACCTGAAAGGCCTGTACTGTGAGACACAAGACCTGAAGGTCCTGTAGCACAAGATGCAAGACCTAAAGGTCCTGTACTGAGAGACAAGGCCTGAAGGTCTAGTATTGTGAGACGCAAGACCTGAAGGTCCTGTACTGAGAGATCAGGCCTGAAGGTCTAGTTTTGTGAGACACAAGACATGAGGGTCATGTACTGAGAGACAAGGCCTGAAGGTCTAGTTTTGTGAGACACAAGACCTGAAGGTCCTGTACTGAGAGACAAGGCCTGAAGGTCTAGTTTTGTGAGACACAAGACCTGAAGGTCATGTACTGAGAGACAAGGCCTGAAGGTCTAGTATTGTGAGACACAAGACCTGAAGGTCATGTACTGAGAGACAAGGCCTGAAGGTCTAGTTTTGTGAGACACAAGACCTGAAGGTCCTGTACTGAGAGACACACAATTTTGAAGTCCTACACTGAGAGACACATGACCTGAAAGTCCTGTTATAGTCCTGTTCAAAGTCACAAAAGATCACATGGTAACATTATTGCAGAAAAAAGGGCTCCCTGTTTTGGTGTTATGTGATGTTCATGGTTTGGTTATGTCTTCAGTTACACATTTTGCTGTATCAAAAATATCATGTAAATATTCTTCACACATTTTGTGAGAATGTCATGCAAGGACTACCGAAGCTTGTTTTAGCATCACATTAAGTATACAGCTTGAAAATTATTTAAATAGACTGCATTGCAGCCGAATATGCAATTTCAGTGCTAAGAATCCTTCCAGGTCTGTTTACCTCTGTGTATATTGAGGAGTATATACAGTTATATTGATTCTTCTTAGACTGTTTTTTAATATTGTCAAAAATAGATATGCATTTATGTCAGGACTATTTCCAACAACACCTTTCTGCAAGAAAAATTTTCCATAAATGACCAATATATGATTCTGTACTAATGAATATATTACTGAGTGAATAAAAAAACTTAAATACATCTGTGCCCTTATTTCTGATTTTTTTATTTGATATTCAAGGCCTTATTCTTAATATTTTGATTCTTGCAAGATAAAGGCAACTGACAGAAGAATTCACAACACAGATTTTCAAGAGTTGCAGGTTGATGAAAATGATGGGGAAGTTTTACTATCAGTGAAATGTTTTATTTTATTAATTGATATGAAGTTGTTCTGATAGGGTTATTACTCATTAGTTTACCTGTTGCTTCCTTTAATGTTTACTGTGTTTTCATTATGGAATGTGACATTTTTTACTTGGATTGACCTAGATTACATAGAGGATGTTGTTGATGATGTAGAGGATGCTTACCCTTCTGGAACACCTGATCTTATTCTCCTTGTTCTTTATCTGGAGTATGTAAATTTTACTTTTGTTTTAGGACTGTTCAAATCACCCTGCATCTGTGGTCAGTCAATCAGTCATCTGTCTTTATACCATTCTTTTTTTAATATTTCATGAGAAGTACAGGATGGATCTGAATTTTGATTGAACCTCTTGGTTCCTAGTGGTGTCCCATCAAAGTTTGTCTGGCCCCATTCCCTATACTACATCACTGGAACTAAATACTCGGGGGCATTGGTTCACCAACATGTGTAATGTGCCATGTATTAAAAGTAGGTCACTGTGATCCACATTTTGACCATGAAACTAGAAAAGAGTGACATCATTAATTAAAATAAGATGGTGTTAGTCACAGCATGTAGAAGTCGTCAGTCTCCTTAGCATATAGAAGTTGTCAGTCCCCTTAACATATAGAAGTTGTCAGTCCCCTTAACATATAGAAGTTGTCAGTCCCCTTAACATATAGAAGTTGTCAGTCCCCTTAACATATAGAAGTTGTCAGTCCCCTTAACATATAGAAGTCGTCAGTCTCCTTAGCATATAGAAGTTGTCAGTCCCCTTAACATATAGAAGTCGTCAGTCCCCTTAACATATAGAAGTTGTCAGTCCCCTTAGCATATAGAAGTTGTCAGTCCCCTTAACATATAGAAGTTGTCAGTCTCATTAGCATATAGAAGTTGTCAGTCCCCTTAACATATAGAAGTTGTCAGTCCCCTTAACATATAGAAGTTGTCAGTCCCCTTAACATATAGAAGTTGTCAGTCCCCTTCAGTCTCATTAGCATATAGAAGTTGTCAGTCCCCTTAACATATAGAAGTTGTCAGTCCCCTTAACATATAGAAGTTGTCAGTCCCCTTAACTTAACATATAGAAGTTGTCAGTCCCCTTAACATATAGAAGTTGTCAGTCCCCTTAACATATAGAAGTTGTCAGTCCCCTTAACATATAGAAGTTGTCAGTCCCCTTAACATATAGAAGTTGTCAGTCCCCTTAACATATAGAAGTTGTCAGTCCCCTTAACATATAGAAGTTGTCAGTCCCCTTAACATATAGAAGTTGTCAGTCCCCTTAGCATATAGAAGTTGTCAGTCCCCTTAACATATAGAAGTTGTCAGTCTCATTAGCTGGTAGAAATTGTCAGTCTCCTTTAATTCTATTGAAAAGTAAACTATTATATCACAAAATGAAAAGTAAACAGCAATGATATTTTAAGAAATTGTTTTATTTAGCAGAAAGTCTAGGTACATCTGTTTGGTAGTGAGAGAACTAGTGATGCAGTGAGATAATGAATAAGGACGGACACATTTGTCACTGACATAACACGGGGCAGATACACTCCTTCGGTATTCACATGTATCGGGAACGATACTTAAGTTGAAGATAGATCACAGACAGTGCTGGCAAAGCTTGTCTTACTGTGGGTATTCAACACCTCACAAGTAGTCAGCCATCGTCAGATCAAGTCTATTTCTGCTTCGTATTAACGATACTTCTATCTCTTCTGTGATGATGATGTTGACTATATGTATCAATCTACCTCCTGGCCATGTCACAACATGTTGAATGCAAGCTTTACAACAGGTGTTTTTTTCACATTTATAATTTTAACATTCAATGGTAGATATGCAATACGCCATAAGCTCTGAACAACTCTTTCTTACCAGTGTTACTGCTGCGTTGGTATCCGAAAGCTTGTAACACGGAAAAGGTGACGATACATTTAAGGGTATGAAAGACAGGGGATCCCCATTATTTGTGACTTTGCATCCAGGTGTCAAACACTTGTCAGCATGTAAGGTTTTGATGGGTGTAGAAGCAGAATTGGTCAGACCCTACGATGGCTGACTGTACAGACAGATTATGTCATGATTGATAAAAGATTACAGTGTATCTTTGAGCAAAAATGAAATCTCTTTATTAAAAATGTATAAAAGTCTAAATATTATTTATTAATCTAATACATTGTATGGAAATCAACTATTAAGAGATATATAATATGAAAAGTGAAATTCTAAGAAAGAACATGTATTATGTATAAAATGGGACGATTGACCTTGATGAAGGTCATTATGAGATATGGCCTAGTTAAAATGATGTCATATGACATACACTTATTTTTCCTGCTGTAGTATATATATTTTTTTTTCTCAAAAAGTTCATGTCATAAAGTCCAAAGTTTTAAAAGCTCTTAACTGTAATGTCATTGTTTATCAGAAAGACTAAGGAAGTAATTGTCATTGTTAAAGTTCATCAGAAAGACTATTGAAATAGTTTTAATGGAAATGTTATGATTTCCCAGCATGTTGTGTCCTTATATATGTCGGAAGCATACTGGCCCAATCTTGTAACCGAAGCCTTGCCCTGCATCCCCATAGTCCTTTGGAGTAAAGTCTACTATTGGTAAGTCCTCTACTACCTTTGTGTCAACAACAAACACTGTGCTGCCGCTTGCAGGCTTGTTCTGCAATATCAAAATGACAAAGTTTTTAAACCATGTCCAATAAAAATGCCAATGCTGATGGCTTTGGTCATATAAACCACACAAATTAAAACTTGTTTAAACAGAACTGCTCTGTTAAGTACTGTGCAATTTTCAAAGTTAGATGTGACAACAGTTTTGTAGTTAATGTAAATTTGGCAAAAAATTAATTGCTTATAATTCTGTAAACTCAACAAATCAGATGAGTAGTGTCACTCGAACTACAGTTCACAAGCTTATTTTTTAAAGTTTCACTTACCCTGCAGCCATCTTGGACATTCTCTGGAGCAAGATTCTCAGTGTTAATGCGTTTATTGTCACTTCCCATAAAGACAACAGCATTGTTGTAATTAGTGTTCTCTTCGCTGTACCAGCCCACAGAGTTCTGACAGAGGTATGTAAAGGTCTGATGAGCTGTAGAACTGTACAGACCTAACATCTTCTGTTGATGTCCAATCGTGTACTCAAACTGCAACATTCAGTGCATCAGAAGTCAAAGTTTGTGTAGATAGGCTGGTTACTCTTCCTAATTACCTAATTCATCGCTCAATAAGCATGGGGAATTACATTACCTCCCAGTCTTACTCAAAATCAGAACCATTGGTTTATATCCTATTCATCCTCAAATAAGCTCCGTCCCCTCATGTAAAAGTTTAGTATTAAAGGAGGACTTATATATAAACCATGTTCAGCTTGCTATTTTAAAATTGATGATGCTGCGAAAATGAAGGGAGCTTATTTGTGAGCAGTGACTATTTGAAGATAAATACAACAACAGTGAATTTTACCAGACAAGAGCACATTCCTAAGGAAAGTTTACATACAGACTTGTATTTCCTGCTTCTACCTCAGCCTCTCCATATCTTCATCAATTTAGATTTCTTATATATATCTCTGGTACAACGTTTACAAACATTTGTCTTAAAAAGATTTAACAAGGATTTGTTAAAAGCTTAAACATATAAAGTTGATGTTCCTAAAGTATCCAGACTACCTGAAAAACTTATTTCAATAACAATAATGAAAATAAGTCACTTTTGATAAGGAACACTTAATTTCCAAAAAAACAGAAACCTCAGGCAAACAGACTAAAGTTTGGTCAAAAGATACGAAAGCTTCTTAACATGTTAAAATATTGAAGTTACCTCATAGCCATTCTTCATTTCACTGAATAACTGATTTCCCTTCTTGGCTTTCTTCCAAAATTTAACATCACTCTAAAATAAAATGAAGAAAATTAAGTGTCACAAATATACTGTTCATGTATTCTATAATGGCATATACTGCTGTATTTCACTTGATATGATACATTCTTCACTGCAGTGACCTGGTACACCGTATTTGTGTTTTTCCTTGGGTAAATAACACTTACAGTACTGATGGTTTCTGTTGGGCAAGTTTCTATTACCGTATTGATGGTTTTGGATGAGGAAGTTTCACTTACCGTATTGGTAGTTTCTGTCGGGTAGAAGCAAGATTCTCCACCAGCGGTCATATTACAGAAAACAGAGAGAGCATCATCTGGAGCGCCTTGGTTAGGGTCAATGTAATACCAGCCTGAAAAAAAATGTTTTAGACATTTTAATTTTAATAGAAAACTGAAGAAATATTAAACTTCTCAAAGTATTGTAAAATGACTTGATTTCAAAACCTATATGATGAGTACCATTCCATTGGAGGCCCATCAAATTTTTTCCAGTGCAATTGAAGTATAAAGTATGCTGCATATGGACACAACTACTATACCACAGCATGGTCCATGTTCTTGGCTTCCTGAGAAATACAAATCATCTCAGGTTGAGACAATTGAACCACCTCACATAAATCTTCACCTGTAGTTGTAAAGTCTGATGTTCTACATACTGAAATATTGGTGGTCTTCGGTTAAAGACTAAGGCTAACCTAGTATCATAGATGGACTCTACTATTGTAGTGTTGGAATATAAACATGTGACTTTACCATCTTGTGTGTCTGGATGTCCGAGAAGGATATCTCTGCAGGTCGAGGCTGGATTTCCTTGTTTGCCAGTTGGATAGACCAAACGGTCCAACTCTTCCTTGATCTGATCAACATGTGTAAACATCTGCTCCACAACAATGGTCACTCCTTCCTTTAATTCATACTCATTCTTGGACATATCTGCCAACATTTCACTGAATTGATCATTGAAACCTGGGGCTCCTGCTGCCCTCCTCTTTCGGAAACCAGCACCAGCTTTCGTCATTGGAGCTCCAAGAAGTTCTGATGGGAAAGCTTGTGCCTCTCCTGGTGCACCTGCTGGACCTGGGGGTCCCTGTAACCAAACAGTACAGACATATTTTGGATTACAGGTCTAAGCACTTGGGTATTTCTATTGCATATATAGTTGAATGTTATGCTGATTCCAGGCAAATGAAATATCAACATCAGAAGTATTTGTGTAGATAAGATTTTGTCACACCTTCATAACATATAAAGAAGTATAATGATGTTAAATGAGCCATCTGTATCCAGTCCATGACAGAAGGTAGAGAAATCAATGGCGCTTGATAATATGAATTATTATTAATATTGAATTATTGATTATTTCAAGGATTTCTTTGGGTTTCATTTTCAATATAACCTTCATGCGACTCATCCATAACAGTCCTTACTCTACATACAATACTGAAATTTTGTTAAAGGTATAGTGTCAGTCAAGGTTTTACATGTATTTCATACTTACTCTGTGTCCAGCCTCTCCTTTGGATCCAGGGAAACCCTGTTAAAAGTAGCACAGATTGTTAATTCAACATGATTAAGATAACATTACTATTACATGTATGCATGTCTATTCTAACTTATCAACAAATTTTATAAAACACAGCTGAATTTCTCTGATTTTACACTTACTGGTTCTCCTTTTGGTCCTGAAGGTCCAACTTGTCCCTAAAATATAAATAACAAAACATGTAAGTCGATTAATTGTAGAAAATATAATACAATGTTAAAGAAAATAATACTAAGACATGTCACAGTAGATAATATAACAAGTTAAAATATGTAAAACTTAACATCATAGTAAACATTACCACAACGACGCCGTATATAATACCATGTCAAGGGTAGATAATACCATGTCACAGTAGATAATACCACATGTCACAGTAGATAATACCATGTCACAGTAGATAATACCATATGTCACAGTAGATAATACCATGTCATAGTAGATAATACCATGTCACAGTAGATAATACCCTGTCACAGTAGATAATATCACATGTCACAGTAGATAATACCACATGTCACAGTAGATAATACCACATGTCACAGTAGATAATACCACATGTCACAGTAGATAATACCACATGTCACAGTAGATAATACCATGTCACAGTAGATAATACCATGTCACAGTAGATAATACCACATGTCACAGTAGATAATACCACATGTCACAGTAGATAATACCATGTCACAGTAGATAATACCACATGTCACAGTAGATAATACCACATGTCATAGTAGATATACCACATGTCACAGTAGATAATACCATGTCACAGTAGATAATACCATGTCACAGTAGATAATACCACATGTCACAGTAGATAATACCACATGTCACAGTAGATAATACCACATGTCATAGTAGATATACCACATGTCACAGTAGATAATACCATGTCACAGTAGATAATACCACATGTCATAGTAGATAATATCACATGTCACAGTAGATAATACCATGTCACAGTAGATAATACCACATGTCACAGTAGATAATACCATGTCACAGTAGATAATACCACATGTCACAGTAGATAATACCACATGTCACAGTAGATAATACCTCATGTCATAGTAGATATACCACATGTCACAGTAGATAATACCATGTCACAGTAGATAATACCACATGTCACAGTAGATAATACCACATGTCACAGTAGATAATACCATGTCACAGTAGATAATACCACATGTCACAGTAGATAATACCACATGTCACAGTAGATAATATCACATGTCACAGTAGATAATACCACATGTCACAGAAGATAATACCACATGTCACAGAAGATAATACCACAAGTCACAGTAGATAATACCATGTCACAGTAGATAATACCACATGTAACAGTAGATAATACTATGTCACAGTAGATAATACCATGAAGAGAATGCATGGTATGATAACCATTAATTCTTGTATCATTATTTTGATCTGACAAGTACTTACTGGAAGGCCTGGAGCTCCATCTGGTCCCTGGTATCCAGCCTCACCTTGGTAACCCTAAAATGATGATAATCTAAATTTAGTTGCTTTTTATGTGTTTACAGTAAAAACTTGAAATCGTAATCCTGTAATAACAAAACCAGAAGAAACATTTCTTTACCTGCAACAACACCTACACTTCTCCCAGTTTTCACAGTAAAATATTTATATGATGTTACATAACTTTCCATTTTATATGTGGTTTTGGACAGATCTTTTTTTCAAATTTCCCCATGGTCCTTAGTCATGTATTATCCTATTTTCAGACTGGTCCGAAAAAAAAAATTGAAGAAATGAAACCAAGAGTTTTTTTTATTTTAGTGAGCCTTTGAGAAGCTTAAATGAAAAAATTGTTGTTAAGTTTCATAAATCATACACCACATTCAAACAAGTTTAAGATTCTTTTTCTCACATGATTGATAGTTTTGGCAAATAATATAGGCTCTATACCTATGGGATCACTTGTTATATCACAAGTGGTTTATTCAGTCTTAAATGCAACTCTAGTCTAACCAATTCCCACTTCAAATGATATGACGTTAATACTTTACCCTTTCTCCTCTGTCTCCTTTGGGTCCTGGGGGTCCGACTGGACCAGGCTCTCCCTTAGGTCCGGGGTCTCCAACAACACCAGGTGGTCCTACTCTGCCTGGGTGGCCCTATATTTTTTTATAAAATATTTTATATTAAGAAACCTTTTACATACTTATCTATAACCTCTCTGTAAATTAACATTACAAATTTATGTCAATGGACCTTGACTTCGAATTCTGCAGGTTCAGAACTAGCCATTACCCAAGTCTTAAACTTCTGTTTGATGGAGCCATTCCTCCCCTAACTTAGTCATACATTTTATTCCATTATGAAGAGCAGAATTTTGAAGATATCTTTAACAATCTCTATAATAGACCTTCCATTATATATAAAGAATAAATTTGCGATATTTTCTCTTAAATTAATAGTCAAATGACTAATTACATGTTTGTAAAAAGATAATAAAGTAATGAATGAATTAAACACAACCATTCAAACACAAGCTGTAATACAGGTGCCAGATTGTCCTACCTTGATTCCACGTTCACCCTGTTCCCCTTTAGTTCCTGCAGGTCCAGGGGGTCCCTTAACAAAAGGAGAGCAACATTGTTAATAATGGAGTACAATATCTATCAATCTTATTAAAGTCCAGCTTTTTTCTTGTTATAAGAAAATGTGAGTCATGATCAGAATTTACTATAATGCAGTAAATATATCTGGAAATAGGCCCATGCTTTGTTTTATTTCATTGCTAGGTTTATCACCCCATGAACACCAAGGATCATTTTCTGGTGTTACCTCCCTTGATAACATACAGGAGGCTGTCACATTCCTTTAAGAGCAGTAATGGTAAAGTCTTTTGCCCAAAGACAAAACCATCTGTTTCCCAGAGCATTTGCCAATATTGTTTTAAATCTACAAGTATGATATTTCTGTAGTCCTTTAGTTCTTTGTAACATACACTGTTTTATATTGAGCAGCTATTTTTAACTAAATAAGCTAAGTAAGTATACCCATATGTTTGATGAGGACAAAAAAAAGAATAGAAAAAAAAAATAATTATGTTGAAATTCCTAAATGCAGACAACAATTACTTTTATTGTCACCTCTATGTGAAAATGGTCAAAACTCACCAGAAGTCCAAGCTCTCCAGGCATTCCTGGGGGTCCCATGGCTCCGGCCTCTCCCTAGCAATAAGAATAACACCCAAACACATTATATATAGTTACATATCTTTACATACTTTCTCCACATCTGAAATTAAGGACTGATATAAGCCAAATAATAAGAATTTACAATGAATCTACTGAGAGGAAACTGTTCAGCTTACCACTGGTCCAGGAGATCCTCGTGGTCCCTGTACACCAGATGGTCCTGGTGAACCCTGAAACATACACCAACTTTTCAGTTCCTAACTCAAAACAGCAAATTTTAAAAATCATTAAAATCAACTAAAATTTTATGATGTTTATCTGAAAATTAGATCAAAACATTCTGAATCAACATACTTTTTATGATTCAAGTTGTTCAAGAATATTTGATAGAGACATATACAACAAATATACAGATAAAAAATTGATCTGCCAACAAGATTTTAGCTCTTAAACTAAGCCATCTCCCTCTTTTCATCTATTGAACTGTGTACCATAAATGCTTGCTACACTTTAACTTATAATATGAGCTGAACACAACTGCTTAAAATCGACATGAACACCAACAGACAAAGAAATACTTTAGTCTCACTTTTGGTGGGGTTTTGAAATTTTTTTTTCCCATTCAATATACGAGAAACAGTAGACAACCTTCAATAAGATAATTATGGGAACTAGGTTTATTTCTAGTTATTAATGAGATCAAGTAACTTGAAGATGATGAATTACAAGATTGTACTAGACATTGTATACTCACTGTTGGTCCTGATGGTCCACGAGGGCCAGTTGTACCAGGCAAACCACGATTTCCCTTGGAACCCAATTCTCCTTGTACTCCTTGAGGACCAGGGTTTCCTTGCTCTCCCTACAATAATAAAGCCAAATATAACTTAAATCTTATAAGTTTGATATATATAACAACTGAATATTAATTCAGTTGCAGCAGTAAAGCCGGGGACTTCAGTAGTTAGATATAGCAAGGCCTCAACTTCACAAACAGGTATAGCAAGGCCTGAATTTCAATTGACAGATACAGCAGGGCCTGCACTTCAATAGTTAGATATAGCAGGGACTGCACTTCAATAGTTAGATATAGCAGGGCCTGCACTTCAATGGCTAGATATAGCAGGGACTGCACTTCAATAATTAGATATAGCAGGGACTGCACTTCAATAGTTAGATATAGCAGGGACTGCACTTCAATAGTTAGATATAGGAGGGCCTGCACTTCAATAGTTAGATATAGCAGGGCCTGCACTTCAATAGTTAGAGCATGGCCTCAACTTCAAAAGTCAGATATTGCAGGGCCTAAAGTTCATAATCAGATATAACAGGCCTTTACTGAAACAGTTACGTATTGTTTGTTTGCTAGGATTAGCAGAACCATGTCCACATACTGTTCAATAAAAATGCACTTAATGGTAATTTCTGATCTGTCTGTATATAGTACATTGAAGAATAGAAGAGCACTAACCGTCTTTCCTCCTCTTCCTGGAAGTCCAGCTTCTCCTTGTACTCCTGGGAGACCCTGCCACATTGGATACATTAGACTTACTGTTGGGAATTAATCTGGATCAGAATCCACTTAACATATCATTTGAAAATATCCGAAATAGCAGAATTAAACACACACCATATACTTGTTTATTTCAGCTTTGAAACAAGGGATGTACATATTTCTCATCTACTATTCACTAATCATAATGAGGCCATTTTAAAATCTCCCACTTGTGCCCCTTATTCTTGTACTTATGATGAAAAGAGGCTCAACTGTAATGTACTGCTTACCTCTTCTGCAGGTTAAATAAAAGACTTTGTGGATCAAGTCAATTTACGTAAATTTGAAAGCCTATTTCTAAAGCATGCGACAAGAAAAATATTGTAACCCTCGACTCCTTTCTTATTGGAAAAAACCACTTTGATGGTTGTATTACATTTGACCTCTGTATCAAAGTAATTAATTTCAACTTGGTAGCCCTTCATAATAACATCCTACAGACTCAATATTGGGACTCCTGGTTATTGAGAAATTAAAAAAAATTCAACACAACTGACCCTTGAAAGTTAGTCAAGGTCATTCATTTGAACAAACTTAGTAGTATTTCATCCCAGAATGCAAAAGGCTTGATATCAGTATCAGTTAAAAGTCATTTAAAAATCCAATCATATTTGGCTCATGAGACCTTGAACATGAGTCAAAGATAATTAATTTGAACAAACTTGGTAGTCCTGGATCTTTTTGTTATTGAGGAAAGGTTGTTTCAATATTTCAATGGATTTAACTGTAACACTGAAAATAGGTCAAGGTTATTTGTCAATTTAAGAAACCTGATAACCCTTTATCCAAGCAGGCTACAAACCTACTGCATTTTGGATATTGAGAAGAAGTTGTTTGAAGGGAAAAAGGGAAAAGGATGCTGCACCAAAATCACAAGCTCACTTGCACTTTTGACTGGTTAGACAATAGTAGATGAAATATCTCACCACTGGTCCAGTTGGTCCTCGCTGGCCCTCTGGACCGTCCTGTCCTGGCTCACCCTGTTATTAAAGATAATCACAATTACCATTTTTTGTAAGAGAATAAATTATTTTTCAAGAAGAGGTGAAAGATCACAAAATATCTCAAAATCTATATACCATATTCCACATCTTCTTAAAAAGAAGGATTCTTTAAAAATCAATCTGCAGATTGAATAGATACAGGCAAATTTGGTGTCTACTTGAGCATTCAATATCTACAGGTATTCTTACACCAAATAATAACAGACATTTTCAAACTATGGAAGACAAGGAAATAAATGTTATAGACTTTTTACCTTAAGTCCAGCCTCTCCTGTAGGGCCTGGCAGACCTTCCTCTCCTGGCATACCCTAGAGCATAAAATGTCATTAGTCATTTGATTAATATAAATTGCCAAATGATACTTAACCATATAGAAAAGAGAAAGATAAAAATCTGAAGTTCGAAAATAAAATGTAAATGTTGCACTAATGTATCTTCCTCAAACACACTGCTGTATATCCTGGAGAGGTTTTAACATAAAATAAGGTATCTTACTCAAACACACTGATGTATATCCTGGAGAGGTTTTAACATAAAATAAGGTATTTTACACAAACACACTGATGTATATCCTGGAGAGGTTTTAACATAAAATAAGGTATCTTACTCAAACACACTGATGTATATCCTGGAGAGGTTTTAACATAAAATAAGGTATCTTACTCAAACACACTGCTGTATATCCTGGAGAGGTTTTAACATAAAATAAGGTATCTTACTCAAACACACTGCTGTATATCCTGGAGAGGTTTTAACATAAAATAAGGTATCTTACTCAAACACACTGATGTATATCCTGGAGAGGTTTTAACATAAAATAAGGTATCTTACTCAAACACACTGATGTATATCCTGGAGAGGTTTTAACATAAAATAAGGTATCTTACTCAAACACACTGATGTATATCCTGGAGAGGTTTTAACATAAAATAAGGTATCTTACTCAAACACACTGATGTATATCCTGGAGAGGTTTTAACATAAAATAAGGTATCTTACTCAAACACACTGATGTATATCCTGGAGAGGTTTTAACATAAAATAAGGTATCTTACTCAAACACACTGCTGTATATTCTGGAGAGGTTTTAACATAAAATAAGGTATCTTACTCAAACACACTGATGTATGGAGAGGTTTTAACATAAAATAAGGTATCTTACTCAAACACACTGATGTATGGAGAGGTTTTAACATAAAATAAGGTATCTTACTCAAACACACTGATGTATATCCTGGAGAGGTTTTAACATAAAATAAGGTATCTTACTCAAACACACTGATGTATGGAGAGGTTTTAACATAAAATAAGGTATCTTACTCAAACACACTGATGTATGGAGAGGTTTTAACATAAAATAAGGTATCTTACTCAAACACACTGATGTATATCCTGGAGAGGTTTTAACATAAAATAATGTATCTTACTCAAACACACTGATGTATGGAGAGGTTTTAACATAAAATAAGGTATCTTACTCAAACACACTGATGTATATCCTGGAGAGGTTTTAACATAAAATAATGTATCTTACTCAAACACACTGATGTATATCCTGGAGAGGTTTTAACATAAAATAAGGTATCTTACTCAAACACACTGATGTATATCCTGGAGAGGTTTTAACATAAAATAAGGTATCTTACTCAAACACACTGATGTATGGAGAGGTTTTAACATAAAATAAGGTATCTTACTCAAACACACTGATGTATGGAGAGGTTTTAACATAAAAAAGGTATCTTACTCAAACACACTGATGTATATCCTGGAGAGGTTTTAACATAAAATAAGGTATCTTACTCAAACACACTGCTGTATATCCTGGAGAGGTTTTAACATAAAATAAGGTATCTTACTCAAACACACTGATGTATGGAGAGGTTTTAACATAAAATAATGTATCTTGTTTCATAAGGATTACAAAAATCAAAGCACTGTAACACATGTACATGATATACATCTCCTTGGTGAATAAGATAGCAGTATACTTACATCCTACTGGTGAATAAGATAGCAGTATACTTACATCCTATTGGTGAATAAGACAGAAGTATACTCACATCCTATTGGTGAATAAGACAGAAGTATACTTACATCCTACTTGTGAATAAGACAGAAGTATACTTACATCCTACTTGTGAATAAGATAGCAGTATACTCACATCCTACTGGTGAATAAGATAGTAATATACTCACATCCCATTGGTGAATAAGATAGTAGTATACTCACATCCTACTGGTGAATATGACAGTAGTATACTCACATCCTACTGGTGAATAAGATAGTAATATACTCACATCCTATTGGTGAATAAGACAGAAGTATACTCACATCCTACTGGTGAATAAGATAGCAGTATACTCACATCCTACTGGTGAATAAGACAGTAGTATACTCACATCCTACTGGTGAATAAGATAGTAATATACTCACATCCCATTGGTAAATATGATAGTAGTATACTCACATCCTACTGGTGAATAAGATAGTAATATACTCACATCCCATTGGTAAATAAGATAGCAGTATACTCACATCCTACTGGTGAATAAGACAGAAGTATACTCACATCCTATTGGTGAATAAGATGGCAGTATACTCACATCCTACTGGTGAATATGATAGTAGTATACTCACATCCTACTGGTGAATAAGACAGTAGTATACTCACATCCTACTGGTGAATAAGCTAGTAGTATACTTACATCCTACTGGTGAATAAGACCGTAGTATACTCACATCCTACTGGTGAATAAGCTAGTAGTATACTTACATCCTACTGGTGAATAAGACAGCAGTATATTGGAGAATATGATAGGATGATAACTATTGGTGAATAAGATAGCGTTTACTTACGTTATGTCCTTTGGGGCCAATGAGTCCAGCAGGACCCCTGGGTCCTGGTGGTCCCTGAAGACCTGGTCGCCCATCTAATCCCTTTGGTCCTTGGGGTCCTGGTGGCCCCTGTAATTTGTAAAGATCACACAATCATTTCAAAAGTGTATATTATTGCTGAGAAATCTACTATATTATTCTGCATTATCTTTGGACATACAATGTTAAGATTTTCACACAGTATTGAAATATTGTATGTTTTAGAAGGCAAATTCGTTTTAATAATTAGGGGTTGGGTACCCTAAATGATGTAAGAAACTGTGCTGAAGTAATGTTTCAAAGAAAGATGGCAAGATTAACTAAGGTTGTTGCCAGAATAGCTGACTAATACTCCAACACCCCCATCAATAGTGACCAACACCCTTTAGGGCTCAAATCAATAAAAAATATAGGCTGTGCAAAGCTACATCATCCATCATGGAACCATCATATATGCCATCAAAATACCAATTTTTTGTGAAATCTTAATTTTTGATTGTCCATAAGCATCTGTGTGTTCCCATGGTAACATTTTGGAATGTTTATTTTAGAAGGTCAGGATGTCATATCATAAGTTTTTCTTGCACACACATTGGCATAAACAGATTTATCTATTTATTTACTCCTAATTCATTTCAACAGAATTCCTTCTGGGTATAGAAAGAAAGAAAGAAAGAAAGAAAGAAAGAAAGAAAGAATCCAGTATTGGGTGATAATAAGATAAGGACAATAATATCGTGTTAACATTTCATTTTCGATCAGCAATTTGACGGTATGTAATCTACACACATTACCAGTGTATTCTCACAAGCAACATCACAGTGACTACTTACTACCCAGTATATTAATAAATAGGATATAAATCTATTTTTAGACCCAATCTTTGTTATATTATCTTAATGGTTTAGTATTTTCCAGGTATTCTGACCTTAATAGATGATTTTTCAATTAATATTAATGAACAGTTATGTTCTTAATTCTAATGTTTTGTGATTATATTCTATCCTAGTATAAGAATTAAATTCATTGCCCTCTCTAGTGTTAAATACTTAAACAATGCAACTTACCACAGTGCCGTCCTGACCTGGGTTTCCTGGTTCACCAGTTGCTCCCATTTCTCCCTTCAGTCCCTGTCTGCCCTCTGGTCCAGGAGGTCCTGTGTTTCCTGGTAAACCCTGTAAATTAATGGAAGTGGTTTGTATTCATCTGTTTAAAAATACACCAAGAAAATATCATCAACTGAAAGCTACATAATGCAATTACCTGTGAGAAGCTCATAAAATATGAGCTTTAACTGAGCTAAATTAACACACAAGAGGCCCAATAGGCATGCAGCACTTACCTTATATATATATATATTCACACCAACCAAATATATATATATATATACATCAGCCAAATATCTTGCCTCAAGGCCTTTTAGTTCATAAAATGAAATTGTTTAAAGGTTTTAACAAATTTGACCCCTGTGACATTGAACATAAGTCAACGTCATTTATTTTCACAAACTTTGTCAGGCTTCATAAAAGGAACATAACAGCTAAATATCATGCCTCTAAGCCTTTTAGTAATTTGATTGGCTTCAGGAGAAAAAAACTGACCAATCACAGGCTGATACACTCCTTTTGAAGATTTCAAAGGATTGAAACTCAGCTTCATAGCCATTACAATATACCGTTATGCGACCTCGAGATTGGTTTGATGTACATCAAAGGATCAAACTAGTATTTTCATCTTGTCCACAAAGTGTCACATATGCACATGACATGCTCCAGGGTGCAGAAAGTGAAAATGATCATAACCCCTGGAGTATCAAGGATGGTCTCAAATGAGCCACTTAAAATATGAAAGTTTGTCTCAACTGAACCACAATAAATACAAAAGTCTATCATAAATGACAAAACTCTCTACACACTGAGAAAATATCAAATACAGGAAGAAACATTCCTAGATAGATATATGATGTATGTTGTTCAGCTCTGAAGATTTCTATGCTACCTATACAGAGTTGTGCCTGTAAAATGTATCAATGGATTTCCCTCTACATAAAGATTTCTACACTACCTATACAGAGTTGTGCCTGTAAAATGTATCAATGGATTTCCCTCTACATAAAGATTTCTACACTACCTATACAGAGTTGTGCCTGTAAAATGTATCAATGGATTTCCCTCTACATAAAGATTTCTACACTACCTATACAGAGTTGTACAATGTATCAATGGATTTCCCTCTACATAAAGATTTCTACACTACCTATACAGAGTTGTACAATGTATCAATGGATTTCCCTCTACATAAAGATTTCTACACTACCTATACAGAGTTGTGCCTGTAAAATGTATCAATGGATTTCCCTCTACATAAAGATTTCTACACTACCTATACAGAGTTGTGCCTGTAAAATGTATCAATGGATTTCCCTCTACATAAAGATTTCTACACTACCTATACAGAGTTGTAAAATGTATCAATGGATTTCCCTCTACATAAAGATTTCTACACTACCTATACAGAGTTGTACAATGTATCAATGGATTTCCCTCTACATAAAGATTTCTACACTACCTATACAGAGTTGTGCCTGTAAAATGTATCAATGGATTTCCCTCTACATAAAGATTTCTACACTACCTATACAGAGTTGTGCCTGTAAAATGTATCAATGGATTTCCCTCTACATAAAGATTTCTACACTACCTATACAGAGTTGTGCCTGTAAAATGTATCAATGGATTTCCCTCTACATAAAGATTTCTACACTACCTATACAGAGTTGTGCCTGTAAAATGTATCAATGGATTTCCCTCTACATAAAGATTTCTACACTACCTATACAGAGTTGTGCCTGTAAAATGTATCAATGGATTTCCCTCTACATAAAGATTTCATTAATGCAAAAGCCAAATAATATTAAACAGTTGAAATGTAAAAAAATAATTTTAAATTTCAATGAAAAATCTTTTTTGTTTTTACACACCAAATGAAAAAATTTAATGCCAATGTAGCACACTTTCTCAAACAGCATTAGTAAGTCCAATAAACTGAGTCACTGAATCTATTCTTGGAGATTGATGAACTACTTCAAAAAAGTAAACGCCTTGATAAAAGAAGAACCCTTGTTGTGTTTTCAGATCTGATGTGGTATAACATGATTATGATGTTAGAAAATAAAACTTTACAGGCAATCTGTAGCAGATCAGAGCAGATGAAAGGGATAATGATGATATGCTGATATCAAGCTTTGTTTCCTAGTTTTTTGATACAGGTGTACTTACAGTTGAGCCTGGTGGCCCTGGTGGTCCCTGGGGTCCTGGAGCTCCAGGTCCTCCCTACACACATAAAGTTATCATAGAAACAGTCATCAATCTGACATAGGATCATTTTTAATTTTCTTCAGAAATATTTTTTTTCAAATTTTACTACAACTTTCAAAAATATAAACCTTTTATCTTCAAATTCCTGAGTCTGGTGCCTAAAACATGATTATTTGACAATAGATTTATTTTAATAATAAATTATGAAAAAGTTTAAGAAGACATTAAGATGGATTTGAGAAATATCAGTGGATTGTTTTTAATGATACTTGCAGATGCTCCACGGTCTCCTGTCTCGCCCTTAACGCCTATGACTCCTGGAAGTCCCTGCAAACCAATAGGCCCAGTGGCTCCTGGCAGGCCACGTGGACCCTCAGATCCCTTATTGCCGCTTGGTCCCTGGATTCCTTGAATGCCTGGCTCACCTGGAGGACCCTACAATTAAAAAGCACTGAATGAAATAACAGCTTTTAGCGTAAAAGAACTCACCACCGTATTGATGTAGATAACAGAAACCTGGTGTTGTAAAAGGAGTGTCGTGATATAAACAAGTAATCTTGAGGATAAAACTACGCAAATAAACAAAAGTTTAATTAAAGACTGTCAAAGTATTTAAATTCAAAATTTCTTTAGATCATAAGGACTCTTATATGTGTATAACATGTAAATGCCTACTTACTGGTGGTCCAGTTGGTCCCTGGGTTCCCATAAGTCCAGACGGTCCAGGTGGTCCCTAAAATGATAATACAACATCACAAATCACCTCTATGTACAGATATGTAATCAGATATACACAGAAACTTACTAGATAACCACAAACAAATCAATATGGTGTAACAAACTTAATGCCCTTAATTGGTGTGGACATCAGTTAGGGATGACAAGTGTTAAACAACTGATGATGCTGGGGTGCAGCATTAGGGTTCATCTGAGCAAAGAAAGAAAAAGCCTACAAACCATCTAAAGTGTCAGATAATTATGTATCCCAGTAATTTATTTCCTACCATTGCTCCATATTCTCCCTTAGATCCTTTAGGCCCTGGTGGTCCGGAATCACCCTGAAAACAACAGAAACATTTAAAGAAAACATGGCATAACTTTCTTACACACCACTAATAACATATCTTAAACAGGTCATGAAAGGCTTAGTCAAAGCTTGTCAGAAACAAAATTAATCTGTAGGTCCATCCTTATTTCATTCACCAACAACTCTGACCTAATTGGTCAAACTGATAAACGCAAACAGTCCATCATTATGGAACTGCATCCAACCTGATCTCCGTCCTCTCCGGGAGCTCCAACTGGTCCTGGTGGGCCATCATAACCCTGTAAAAGCAAAGTTTTATTTGTTTATAAAAAGGAACAACATTTAGTTTTTTCATTCTTTTGTTAATGATGTACTGGTAAGATTAATTTTATATAGGAGCTCAGATGAGCAGCAGAACATTCATTTTATGTAAGCATATCTTTTCGACCAATCAGCATTCAGATGGAAGACAGAGTAAACAATACCAGAAAACTAAATGTGCAATACTTTTTAAACTTCTAAATTTTAATCTTATACCATGTAATCACTCTGTTTCAAAAAATCTTAAAATAAGATTGAAATATGAAACAAACCCTTGGTCCCTGTTGTCCCATGTTGCCTGGAAGCCCACTTGGTCCCTCCAGACCCTACAAAGACAAGGAAAAAATTGACATTTCTTCTTAACAAACAGTAAGTACATCATTTCTAAAATGAGTGAGACCTTAATGTTATTTTGAATTTTAATACAATATATGTTACATGAATACTGACTTTTTGTTTTTGAAAAAATAAAGACAAAATCTCTCGCAAAAGTGATCTATATTCAGCAGTTGATTACACACCAAACAAATGTACATGACTAGTTATTGTGTTGATGTTATGTAAGGACGGGTGTTCTCAATGGGTCCTTTCTATATATGAATGTCATAATTATGTTATATACTACATATTCTCACCATAAAGATAACAATTTTTTATTTCTCAAAGAGAAAGATGTGACTTCATAATCTTGATATTTCTTGGAACTTATCTTACAAGGGGGAAACATGCTACACAAAAATTCACTAATTTTTTCATTCATACCCTTTTTTTTATACAGTATGTAGGTGTTTACATTGATGTAGTAAAGAGATGTAGGTGTTTACATTGATGCAGTAAGGAGATGTAGGTGTTTACATTGATGCAGTAAGGAGATGTAGGTGTTTACATTGATGCAGTAAGGAGATGAAGGTGTTTACATTGATGTAGTAAAGAGATGTAGGTGTTTATTGATGTAGTAAAGAGATGTATGTTTACATTGATGCAGTAAGGAGATGTAGGTGTTTACATTGATGCAGTAAGGAGATGAAGGTGTTTACATTGATGTAGTAAGGAGATGTAGGTGTTTACATTGATGCAGTAAGGAGATGTAGGTGTTTACATTGATGCAGTAAGGAGATGTAGGTGTTTACATTAATGCAGTAAGGAGATGTAGGTGTTTACATTGATGCAGTAAGGAGATGTAGGTGTTTACATTGATGCAGTAAGGAGATGAAGGTGTTTACATTGATGTAGTAAAGAAATGTAGGTGTTAACATTGATGCAGTAAGGAGATGTAGGTGTTTACATTGATGCAGTAAGGAGATGTAGGTGTTTACATTGATGCAGTAAGAATATGTAGGTGTTACATTGATGCAGTAAGGATATGTAGGTGTTTACATTGAAGCAATGATGGGATGTAGGTGTTTATATTGATGCAATAAGACATCATTTGTTTACAATGACAAAGTAACACACATTCTTTTTTACATTCATGAAATGGAGACCCGACATGGTCAGTGATTCAGGTTATGAAGTTGAAGATGAACATCATATTTTCTCCAACTTTTCATGTAATATTTTTTGTCACTAGAATACAATGGTTTCTGGATCTTAAAGATTTACTTACTGTGTCTCCTTTCTGTCCTCTAAAGCCTTCTGGACCAGTGGGTCCTGGGGGGCCCTGAAGTCAGACAATACGGCATATGAATACAAAAACATGATCATTAAAAATCCATAATTCTATTTAATATTCAATTTAATGAAAAATAATAACTTTCCATAGTTTATTTCTTTTGACCATTTATAAGTTTCTAATATAACAGGAACATTTTATCAGAAAATTCCATAACACTACATTTTGTGTACAATATTTTTTAATAATGAAAAAAATCGTTTAATTCATGATTGATTCAATACTTACTGAAACACCCTGTGCTCCAGAATTACCAGGCTCGCCAACATCTCCCTTCATACCCTATAATGGACAGAAGTTATGTTTCAGATCTAATCAGCTTATCAATATTTATAATTGTTCTTACAACGTAAAATTTTACATTACAGTGATTATCTCTTTGTAAAGTGTCATCACCAAGAAATGACTAAAGATGTGACAGGATAATAATTATATTTTTCATCTCTTTTGATAATCGACTGGTGCTTTAAATTTGTATTGTATTTTAAACATTTATGGTAGATTTTAAATACTATAATATGATAGGATATGTAACTGTATCAGTCAAAATCTGTATTACATGTAAAAGTTGTTGTTTGAACTTCATTGAAAACAAAAAAGAAAAAATAAAGGCAAAATATTTACCAGTGGTCCTGGCTGTCCGTCCATTCCAGGCTCCCCTCTAAGGCCATCTTTACCCTATACAAAAACAGCCATAATTTAAAGATGTCAAACACAGTAATAGCTGACCAATACATAATATCAATAGTGAAATTGTGGACTACAATAAATAGTCTAAATCACTGTCTGTAGTGTTTATTGCTCTGTTCACAGCCAGAACTGTTGTAAGGCAGAGCCTTCTGGAAATAGCTACCTCAATATTGGAGGCCCATCACATCTCCTACTGAGGAATCAGGGTATCGTAAACTGTCCTACTGAGGAATTAGGGTACCGTGAACTGTCTTGTCTGAGGAATTAGGGTACCGTAAACTGTCTTGTCTGAGGAATTAGGGTATCGTAAACTGTCTTGTCTGAGGAATTAGGGTACCGTAAACTGTCTTGTCTGAGGAATTAGGGTACCGTAAACTGTCTTGTCTGAGGAATTAGGGTACCGTAAACTGTCTTGTCTGAGGAATTAGGGTACCGTAAACTGTCTTGTCTGAGGAATTAGGGTATCGTAAACTGTCTTGTCTGAGGAATTAGGGTACCGTAAACTGTCTTGTCTGAGGAATTAGGGTATCGTAAACTGTCTTGTCTGAGGAATTAGGGTATCGTAAACTGTCTTGTCTGAGGAATTAGGGTACCGTAAACTGTCTTGTCTGAGGAATTAGGGTACCGTAAACTGTCTTGTCTGAGGAATTAGGGTATCGTAAACTGTCTTGTCTGAGGAATAAGGGTACCGTACACTGTCTTGTCTGAGGAATTAGGGTACCGTAAACTGTCTTGTCTGAGGAATAAGGGTACCGTACACTGTCTTGTCTGAGGAATTAGGGTACCGTAAACTGTCTTGTCTGAGGAATAAGGGTACCGTAAACTGTCTTGTCTGAGGAATTAGGGTACCGTAAACTGTCTTGTCTGAGGAATTAGGGTACCGTAAACTGTCTTGTCTGAGGAATTAGGGTACCGTAAACTGTCTTGTCTGAGGAATTAGGGTACCGTAAACTGTCTTGTCTGAGGAATAAGGGTACCGTAAACTGTCTTGTCTGAGGAATAAGGGTACCGTACACTGTCTTGTCTGAGGAATTACGGTACCGTAAACTGTCTTGTCTGAGGAATAAGGGTATTGTAAACTGTCTTGTCTGAGGAATTAGGGTATTGTAAACTGTCTTGTCTGAGGAATTAGGGTACCGTAAACTGTCTTGTCTGAGGAATTAGGGTATTGTAAACTGTCTTGTCTGAGGAATTAGGGTATTGTAAACTGTCTTGTCTGAGGAATTAGGGTACCGTAAACTGTCTTGTCTGAGGAATTAGGTTATCGTAAACTGTCTTGTCTGAGGAATTAGGGTATTGTAAACTGTCTTGTCTGAGGAATTAGGGTATTGTAAACTGTCTTGTCTGAGGAATTAGGGTATTGTAAACTGTCTTGTCTGAGGAATTAGGGTACCGTAAACTGTCTTGTCTGAGGAATTAGGGTATCGTAAACTGTCTTGTCTGAGGAATTAGGGTATTGTAAACTGTCTTGTCTGAGGAATTAGGGTATTGTAAACTGTCTTGTCTGAGGAATTAGGGTATCGTAAACTGTCTTGTCTGAGGAATTAGGGTATTGTAAACTGTCTTGTCTGAGGAATTAGGGTATCGTAAACTGTCTTGTCTGAGGAATTAGGGTATCGTAAACTGTCTTGTCTGAGGAATTAGGGTATTGTAAACTGTCTTGTCTGAGGAATTAGGGTATTGTAAACTGTCTTGTCTGAGGAATTAGGGTATTGTAAACTGTCTTGTCTGAGGAATTAGGGTATTGTAAACTGTCTTGTCTGAGGAATTAGGGTATTGTAAACTGTCTTGTCTGAGGAATTAGGGTATTGTAAACTGTCTTGTCTGAGGAATTAGGGTATTGTAAACTGTCTTGTCTGAGGAATTAGGGTATTGTAAACTGTCTTGTCTGAGGAATTAGGGTACCGTAAACTGTCTTGTCTGAGGAATTAGGGTACCGTAAACTGTCTTGTCTGAGGAATTAGGGTATTGTAAACTGTCTTGTCTGAGGAATTAGGGTATTGTAAACTGTCTTGTCTGAGGAATTAGGGTATTGTAAACTGTCTTGTCTGAGGAATTAGGGTATTGTAAACTGTCTTGTCTGAGGAATTAGGGTATTGTAAACTGTCTTGTCTGAGGAATTAGGGTACCGTACACTGTCTTGTCTGAGAACACAACCATGACAGCACAGTCATGATCTCGCTTTCTGACAAGCACACTTCTGTCACAAGTAGGGATTAAAGCTACACACTTTGGATCTTTATCTGAGTTTGAGTTGTCTAGATTTCTGCCGACTGAGTGATCAAATTCCTCGTGTTAAATGTTGAAACATTAATTTTATGATATATAACATATAGTGACAGATGGTACAAAACTTTACATCTTAAGCCTAGTGATTTGATAATTTACTTCTTCATACATTTGATCTTTAATAAAGTTTTTATGCCAATTCTTTTTTAAAAAAACTGAAGCAGCATCAGCTGTTGATTTTTTTGCTTACCTGAGGGCCTGGGAATCCTCTCTCTCCATTAAATCCGATGGGTCCTGGTGGTCCCATCACACCATCATTGCCGGCTGGGCCAGGAAGTCCCTAAAAACAGGGCTACAGTGTATACTATTTTGTATGTATTCAAGTTAGAACAGTTAAAAGTTATGTTTGAAACAATTGATACCTGTCTAATACTGACAGTTATGTTAATAAGAGATTGATTTTCAGGACTTACTGTTACTTTTCAGGTGTAAAAGCTTGGGAGAAGTATTTTCAAAATCTACCTGTGTAAATCACATAGGTATGCAAATATACTGATTTTATGTTATATGGGAGTGAAAACCTTCATCCAATAACTTACTGGAATGCCCCTTTCTCCAGCTGGTCCAGGCAAACCAACATCTCCTGGTACACCCTGTAAAACAAATCACAAAACATTGTATCCATGTTGGTTGGTTTAACTGGCATATCAGCTGAAGTAAAATTAAGAACAAACAGAATGACAAATTTCAGTCGGAATTATGACCTGTACAAGTTTGAGAACTATTTCATACAGAAGGTTGCCATTAGTATCAGGTGTCATTAGTGGAATATCAGATAATATCAGACATCATACATGTAACTTCAGATATATTACACGTATCATCTGCTGGTATATCACAGGATAGATGGACATGGAGGACGCTATACCCAATTAATCTATTATATATGCTACCTTTTGTAGTTTTCTTCTATTGTCGGGACAATACAGGCAAAGACAAACAATAATTTTGATATACCGGATCACAACATAAGTTATGATGCATATTTCTCGATGTGAGAGATAGAATCTAGTAAGTAATATCAACGGTATGGTCCAATATTGGTACTGGATCTTCTGATATAGAATCTAGTAAGTAACATTGACGGTATGGTCCAATATTGGTACTGGATCTTCTATATATAGAATCTAGTAAGTAACATTGACGGTATGGTCCAATATTGGTACTGGATCTTCTATATACAGACTCTAGTAAGTAACATCGACGGTATGGTCCAATATTGGTACTGGATCTTCTATATACAGAATCTAGTAAGTAATATCAACGGTATGGTTCAATATTGGTACTGGATCTTAACAAACAAATGTTTGTTGGACAAACAATAATTTTGATATACCGGATCACAACATAAGTTATGATGCGTATTACTCAGTTATACTTGTACTGTACTGTGAATAATTTATTCACTCACTGTAAAATTATATACTTTCTTATGGCTCAATTTTTTGTTTTTCACAAAATTGCTTTTTCAAGGACAATTAATTGTGTGGATAAAGCTCAATAAATCTGTTAATATACTAATTTCAACATTGAAATTTGTCGATTAAGAATGTCCATGAAATGAACGAAAATAAAATAAACAATTTTACAGTAAACAGAGTTTCAGTTTGTTTAGGTTATATTGATTAGATTCAGAAAAGAGAAGTATTTTACACATTAAACCTTTCAAACAGCACCTAACCTACTTTATCCAAAGCTGGCTTAGATAAATTCTTCCCTCAAATTGATTTGTAACAACATTTCAGAAGAGATCTTTGCATTAGAAGGTATCCTTGTCTTTCTTATCCCGGTAACTAGTATTAAAAAACAATGGCCATTGCTTAATATCTATTATAAGACTTCTGAAACAGTAAGCATTTCCGATTTTGTGTAGCTTGTCAACAATAAAATGCCTGTATATCCAGTCATGATTTAGTGTAGGAAGAAATGCTGCTGCAGCCACATTACTGGTTCTAACCTCAGTAACACTAATCATGGTGTTGATTTACTTACTGGGTTTCCTGGTTGTCCAGTATCTCCTTGTGCACCTGCCTCTCCAGAGTGGCCCTGCACACAGAAAATATTCAAACAAATGCAATATTTATACATGATTTTCTGTACCAGGTGACTGGACTTGAATATGCTTGTAATCATAACACTGCAATGAAAGCAATCTATACAAAACAAATATACTGTTAACTGTCTTTCACATGGAATTTATTATCACAGATTTTGTGATTGAAGGAAAACAAATTAAAACATGGACAATAATCATTGTCTCTTATGTTTGTAGCTCATTGTGAAAACATCCATCATTAATATGCAATGTCCAGCTAAAGTTCCTGTATTTGCATATTTCAATGAAATGTAATTAAGTATTGTAATATAATCTGACATGAGGATAGACTGAGGAAAGACTCCGTGGTACATACCATTGGTCCCATAACTCCCATCTGCCCTGGCTGGCCTGGAATTCCTGGCAGTCCCTGGAAAGGCACGATTTACCATAAAGTTAAAACTTTCAATAAAGGAACATGTCATGCGGAACAACAAATTCAGGCATAAATGGAAAAAAATCATTATTCCCTGTGTAAGAAATAAATTTGTGATAAAAAACTGGAATCTCCTTTAATACCATTCAGAAATGAAATCTCAATACTTCTTCAATTAAAAGTCATTGGACAAATGACTTTACCTAACAGTTTTTTACTTACAGTCTCTCCTCGCTCTCCTGGTAATCCTGAGAGGCCATCCTTTCCTGGTAGACCCTACAGAAAAAGAAAATTTATTTTTTAAATTGCCTATACAACATTTAATGCAATACGAATATTACATAAAACTGTTTACCTTATACACTGTACAGTGCAATTTCCCCAAACCGATCATCTCTTAAAACCAAACAAAACATCAATGTCGGGAATGATGTCCGCTTTATTGTTTTCCTATAATTGATCCCTCTAAATTCCAAATATCGATTTGATTTTATGTCCAAAATGATTAAAATATACTAAAAATTATTTCTGAAAGTCAAGATTTTAGGACCAGAGCTCCAAATATCAAACCATGAGCATTAATGTTGCTGGCAGGCTTTCTATACAATCCTTACCCCAGTCTGGAGAATCATAATCTATGATGTTCAATTGTAATCGGACAAGATGAAACCATACAGAATGAAGTTATTGTTTCCCGAAACCAGAAAGCGCTATGGACATTGTGAAAAGTAGGCTACTTAGGTGTCATACAGAGACAGAAAATCCTAGTTTCACATCTTACTTGCATGAGTTATGAAATATATCATCATTAGTTATATGAAATAAGAATGTTAATCTTGTCTTATAAGATAATTTTGATGTACTAATCAACGAAGCATCAGGCTATTGAATAAATTCTAGATAGAAAGACAACTAGCACACATGGCTGGGCACATGTACATATGTAAAAATCACATCAGATTAACTGGTTTTTTCTCCACTTTCTCAAAATTCTTTTATTCATAAACTTTTTTCTGCATTCAGTAACTTGGATATGTACAGTATAAATGTTCAAAGGGAATGTTAGGTATGGATAAATTGATAGCAATGCAGTATATTGAATATAATTGGGTTCAGACCAGTCAAAACTTTCCCCTTCTGCAAACAGAATCCTCCATAAACCTACCAAATGTTCATGCCCAATGTATAACCAGTTTGGAGAAATTCCACTGTATATACTTTTAATATTCTTTTCACAATGTTTGTTTTTTCTTAGATTCTTACAAAAATAACAGAATGCATTTCAATTATGAGTTCAAAAATGGAGATAATAAATCAGAGTTCTGTTACAAGAAACAGAATATTTACTGGAGGTCCCATGGGGCCCATCAATCCCACTCCTCCTGGAGCTCCCTGAAGTCCCTGCTCTCCCTGGAAACCTGGTGGCCCTGGTGGACCACTCTCTCCCTTGGGTCCAATAGGCCCAATTGTTCCCTCCTTTCCTCTCTCACCAGGTGGTCCCTATAAAGGAAAGAAAAGTTATGTAGAAAATGATGTGTGGTTGATACTTAATTTCTCCTTGTACTATGATTTAAAATCATGATGCTGGTAAAATTTGGACAATTTAAGTATTTCTAGCAAACCATCCTCACAAATCAGTTGTGCAAGTATTACAGCACTGATTGTATCATCTGATACCAAAGGATGACATCAGAGGAACATTGCTATAGAAGACTGCCTGGCTCTGTAATATATGTGCATGTGAATACTTACTCTCATTCCTCTCTCTCCACGGTCACCAGATTGTCCATGTAATCCCTAAAAGACAAACAATTAAAATATCATCACATATTCAAAGACATGTTTTAACAAATTAATTTTTTTTAAGCTACAGAATGAGGGTGTTAACTTTCAAATCAAAAAGAGAACTATTATCAATTAATAAAACAGTTTTTGCCAAATTATGAAAAAACTAACAATTAAGATGTTAGCCATTGATTCCAGTTCTATTTGAAGAGAAGAGAAGAGAAAGTCATCTAACTTACCACTTTGCCTCTAACTCCTCTTCGTCCACGGCGTCCTGGCCTGCCAGGTTCACCCTGTCATAGCAAAATGATTCATTTTTTGTTTCATAATGTTTGAATTAATTTTGGGACCATGGACAAAAAACAAAAAAATCTGATATAAACTGTGTTTAAAGCTAGGTACCATCTACGATGAGTAAATATTACCTAACGGTACAGTGGTATTAACTCTTTATGTTCTATGATAACTAACCCAGTAACATTTCCCTATCCTCCTTTTGGACATTTCACAGCTATGGATGCTCAAATGGCATCAAACTTTTTAGGCTGTTCAATATATTATATGACTCTGAGGCATTACATATCAGGAACTTAAAGTTGATATCATTCACACAAGTAAGTATAATATGTGTTAACCTGAGATTTGGTGACAGTATAAAATTGTCATATATAGAGGAAATCCGAACACCTTTCACAAAGCCATGATAATCACTAAACTGACCTTAGGACCTTGTGGTCCAGGAAATCCTGGCATACCGGGCATACCAATCTGGCCCTATCAGAGACAAGAAAAAAAGAAATTACTACAAATACATTTACAATAGCAAATGAAATAAACAAAACAAGACTATAAAAAAAAAAACCCAAGAAAATAAAGACATGGGAACATAGTCATAATTCAAACTCCATCAAAATATAAAATATACATTGCTTTATACAGTCATTTCAACATTTATTTGGAAACTTTTCAAACCATCTTAAATTCTATTCATATATGAAAGAAAAAAACCATTACAAATCCAACCATTCATGTCTTATAGACAACAACCAAATATTCCTCATGTTTTACCTTCTCCCCTGCTGTTCCTTGTGGGCCAGTGTTTCCAATAACTCCAGAATTACCCTATTCAAATGCAAATTTATAGTCAAGTCAAGTAAGTCCTTGTTGCACTGATTTACATAGAGAGCACAAACTGGAAGTTTATACATTATAAACTGTGGTGGAGGAGGTTGGGGGTGATTGGGGGGTGGTGTTTAAGGAAAGGGGAAGGGGCGGGGAATATACACCAAAAATATTTCTAAAGCATTTACCATAATAATTTCATGTTCAAAAGTGATTTTTCATGGTTCAGAACTCTGTTTTATCAATTGCCTAAGAAACTACTTAATATACATGCATCAGGAGCAAGGGTGATCTCAATGCTCATTAAATCTGGACCTTCAATATTTAGACCAAGAAACTTCTATATACTTGCCTTAGGACCTGGGATGCCCTCAATGCCCATGGGTCCCATCAGTCCTTTGTACCCACGATCTCCCTTATTACCAACGCTTCCTTTAATTCCCTGCAGTCCATGGAATCCCTAAGAAATCAAAACATTCATCTGTTTACATAAGTACATCAGAGCAATATTACATTCACAATATAAATATTTACACATGTAACAGGTGATCACACACAATTTCTCCATCGTAATACACTTTGATAATGAACCACATACAATCTAACAAATAATGACTTAACTACAGAATGATATTGTTTGATAGTTAGAGATTTCTTTGTTAGAGGATAAAATATCACATCAACACCAAAAAACAAATGTTGATAACTGTGCAATATATCTTAGATGTTTTCATCACTAACAGAACTGCTCCCTTCTGAAATAATGGTCTACCTTCACTCCTTTCTCTCCTACAGCTCCTGTTGGTCCCATATCACCCTGTCAATAAAATATAAAATCAATATCAAATAAGTTTGTCAATATCACACGTACTACATATATAACACTAAATAAGGTTTACATACGAAATACTAAATGTAATTTAAGTCCATACACAATATGTGGTTTCCTGATTTTTACAGAAAGCATTTCTTCTTCTGATAGAATAGGTCGGTCTTACCTTCAGTCCTCGGACTCCTGGGTAGCCCACAATACCTTGCATACCTTGTGGACCCTGAAAGTAAGTGTATATAACATGAATACATTATTATGGTTATAATGCAGAAAAATCTCCAAACACCAACCTCCACTAAGTTCTCTAAGTCATTATCCATCAAGATATCTAGTGGTATGCAGAACACTCTTAATGAATAAATAGATTGAAAAGAATTGAAGCAAATCCTGAAGCATGATTCTGTTGTATTAAATTGTACTTTTTTGATAACAGCTGGTCTAGCATTATAGGCAGGATGACATCAGGGCAAGCTTACCTGATGTACTAGAACTGACAATGGAGAAGTTGTCTTGACAAAGATTTCAATCCATCGTAGACTACAGGTTCATAATTTTTCAAATTTTCTGTCAAATGAAATTTTAAGTCCAAGATACATGTACCAGTCCAATAAGACACATCCTCCAAGGATGGAGGTCTATGATTTTGTATGTACTTACAGTGTCTCCTTTTCCTCCCACATCTCCTGGATGTCCTGGAACACCCTGTCAAAACAATCATTTCTCATTACAAAACATTCAGTTCTTTTAAATCTTCTCCCTCCCATTATTTTACAGTAATCAATGTACATGATCATCTGAATGATTTTAAATCTTTACTCGTCAAAAAAAAAAAAAAAAAAAGAAAAAAAAAAGAGACATGTTTAAAATTTAACACTTGCTATAAACAATCTTGCCTTCTAATTGTAAATTTCAATATACTCGAATTCACTCAAAGAAGACCAAATCCTTGGTACTGAAGGCTCAATTTAATTGTCAGAAGACTATTAAGAGTCAAAGCTTGATCAATCTTCCACTCACTGGTGTTCCAATGGGTCCTGGCATGCCTGGTAGACCTGCCTTTCCCTGTGGACCTGGAATTCCCTGGGGGCCAATAGCACCAGGGGGTCCTGGTGGTCCCTAACATGGACAAAATTTCAAACAAGTCACAATATATCACTGGGAGAGAAAAAACAGCGACAACAAGTACACAAATTTAAACTCATAGAAAATTCAGCAAATTTCTTTAATGGAGATGAAGACATCTGAGTGTAGACATCAAAGAAATTCTCACCAAACATAACAGATTTGCTGTAACTAACTGAATTGCACAAATAATTACATAGTAACAATACTGAAAGACAACTGAATAACAGAAACTGAATAGCACAGGACATAGATACGAGGGAAATTTACAGCAATCCTTAGTAGTAGAAATAATCAACAATGTTAATTATGAATCAATTTAAAACTATCCCTCTCATTAATAGAATTAGGACTATTTCAGTAAAAAACATTCCAACTGACTTCAGAACATTCATTACTATATATAATTGGGTGTAATTTCTTGCCCATAATATCAATGCATGATGAATCAAATAAAGTCTAGGGTAGGCAGCTCTGGATAAAACCTGGAGTAGGACTTAGAAATAAGATATGTTGTTGGAATAGCCCTTAGGACTGAGATGTGTTGTTAGAATAGCTCTAAGGACTGAGATGTGTTGTTAGAATAGCCCTTAGGACTGAGATATGTTGTTAGAATAGCCCTTAGGACTGAGATATGTTGTTAGAATAGCTCTAAGGACTGAGATGTGATGTTGGAATAGCCCTAAGGACTGAGATATGTTGTTAGAATAGCTCTAAGGACTGAGATGTGTTGTTGGAATAGCTCTAAGGACTGAGATGTGTTGTTGGAATAGCCCTAAGGACTGAGATATGTTGTTCAAATAGCTCTAAGGACTGAGATGTGATGTTGGAATAGCCCTTAGGACTGAGATATGTTGTTAGAATAGCTCTAAGGACTGAGATATGTTGTTGGAATAGCTCTAAGGACTGAGATGTGATGTTGGAATAGCCCTTAGGACTGAGATATGTTGTTAGAATAGCCCTAAGGACTGAGATGTGTTGTTAGAATAGCCCTAAGGACTGAGATATGTTGTTAGAATAGCCCTTAGGACTGAGATGTGTTGTTAGAATAGCCCTAAGGACTGAGATGTGTTGTTAGAATAGCCCTAAGGACTGAGATATGTTGTTAGAATAGCCCTTAGGACTGAGATATGTTGTTAGAATAGCCCTAAGGACTGAGATATGTTGTTAGAATAGCCCTTAGGACTGAGATGTGTTGTTAGAATAGCTCTAAGGACTGAGATATGTTGTTAGAATAGCCCTAAGGACTGAGATGTGTTGTTAGAATAGCCCTAAGGACTGAGATATGTTGTTAGAATAGCCCTTAGGACTGAGATGTGTTGTTAGAATAGCCCTAAGGACTGAGATGTGTTGTTAGAATAGCCCTAAGGACTGCGATATGTTGTTAGAATAGCCCTTAGGACTGAGATATGTTGTTAGAATAGCCCTAAGGACTGAGATATGTTGTTAGAATAGCCCTTAGGACTGAGATGTGTTGTTAGAATAGCCCTAAGGACTGAGATATGTTGTTGGAATAGCCCTAAGGACTGAGATATGTTGTTAGAATAGCTCTAAGTACTGAGATATGTTGTTAGAATAGCCCTAAGGACTGAGATGTGATGTTGGAATAGCCCTAAGGACTGAGATATGTTGTTAGAATAGCCCTAAGGACTGAGATATGTTGTTAGAATAGCCCTAAGGACTGAGATGTGATGTTGGAATAGCCTTTAGGACTGAGATATGTTGTTAGAATAGCCCTTAGGACTGAGATGTGTTATTAGAATAGCCCTTATAAGTAAAACATTTAAATGACCAATAACAACATACAGTTGGTCCTGGTGCACCAGATTGTCCGGGGGCTCCTGGGGCGCCATTTCCTCCCTAAAATTTAAAATGTTCAGTGTGAAGCAATTACCAGAAACATTCATCATACAAACATCTACAATTATCATGTTTTTACAATATTAAAAATTCATCATATTAATTAATCAGTTAAGCTTATGATAATATGAGAATATTGTGATTAAGAGTAAACTTATGGTAAAGCATAGCAACAAATTTACAAAGTTAAGAACTTAATTGGTGCATTAATGCAGATAGTGAATAGTGTACTGAAAATATACCAGTGAATAAAGAACTTTAAGTCTTTTAACTATCTCTTTATCATCATAGCAAACAATATTCAGTCTGTGATACATCTGAGCAAAATATAATAGAAAAATTCTAAATTGTATTAGAAATCTTGTTGACCATACCTGGTTTCCTTTGGGTCCTGGTGGTCCCTCAGTTCCTGGAATTCCCTAAGAAAAGTAGGAATTTCAAACATCACTTCTTCATTGAATAATGACATACACCATGTTTTCTCACCGATATCAATCTAAGAACTGTTGAGTTCTGTGCACATTTTTTTTATTGACGTATTTTAAAAATAGCTTTTAGATGTTTTATGGCAGTTTTCCTCTGTGCAAATTATTAGCATTTAAAACAGGGGAGTTTATGACATCATGAGACACCCTGAAATCTAGGATGGGGGACATATAATGTCATGTAACACACTGAAACCTAGGATGGGGGACATATGATGTCATGTGACACAGAGAAATCTAGGACAGGAGGATAAATGATGTCATGCGACACACTGATACCTAGGATGGGGGATAAATGATGTCATGTGACATACAGAAATCTAGGACACACAGAAATCTAGGACAGGAGGATGAATAGTGTTTGTGTTACTCACGGGTGGTCCAATGCTTCCTGGCCTGCCTCTAGGTCCAAGGAATCCACGTGGTCCCTGAGGAAATATCATATATTAATACTTTACTAATGACTTATTTCAATGCTGAAGTTTATTGAATAAAATCTCTTTGTTTTCTGAATCAAAAAGTTATCAATAAAATGATAAGGCTTACAGTCATTGTTACTTTTGAGTTACTACATATAACTGTAAAATGATTAATGAGGGTTTGTTTCATTGATTTGGTGTTTAATCCACAAATTCATATGTTAACAAAATGAAATACAGATAAATATTGACATGGAATATAAAACTGGTGGATTTCATGAGAGAGCCTATGTAATTTAGTAAAATTACAAAATTTGAGCCCAATGAAAGCGTACAATTTTGCAATAATAATTCACAATTTATTCTTAACATGATTTTATGTAAAGCTAACATCACAAAATCCTCTGAACAATACATCACATTTTTGTTTAGGTTTGTATCTACTAACCATCTCTCCTGGGGCTCCAATAGGTCCAACCTCACCTGGGTCTCCCTGAAAAAAAAAAAAATATTTTCACCAAATGAATAGCTGACATTTTAACATGTACATTCAAGCACTGTAAAATAATACTTACATATCCCCATCGCTGTATTGTTGGGAATATTTACGAGATTAAATTTGTGAAAATGAGAAAATATTATGCTTGTAAACATTGATATAAATATATATATAGATATGAATACCTTGTATACTGCTTCAGATAACATTATACAAAATTTAATCCTGTGAACTAGCTCCAACTCTGACAACAGTGGAAAATTTGTCCTACAAAGTTAAACAGTTATAGATTGTTACACATTATCTAGTCTTGATATCCTCATGGAGTAAAGAAAACTGAATACTTTACATCATAATTAGAACAAACTATTGGCCTATATAGGAACCTGGAGGTCTAGCTTTAATCAATTTTAGCAGGTCTGGATCCTCAACCAAACAACTGGAAAGTTCTACACCTTGGGGGGAAATACCAAGTGTGGGTAATTCTGAGCAATCCGATTTCATTTCTAAGAAATCACTTGTGTGGTTTTGATCAAATACGGTAGAGAGATCCCAGGCAAGTGAGGATGAGGATATTATTATACTGCTGACTGACCCTCCTCTGAGTGAGGAAAGAGAGGGGGCTCAGAGCTAGTACAAGGAGCCAGAAACCTTTTTGCCTGGTATCATGGTCTAGGCTTACGGATCATGGAAGAGTGATCTTGACACGAACCAGATTAACAAGATAAGTATATTTTAGACTTTTATTCTTGCTGACCAGTTTTGCTAGTTACGGCTCGTCAGGGCAAACATACAACAAAATACCTACATACTACACCAGTGTTGGCTCTTCCCCTCCCCCCTTCCCCCTTTTATGTTTTAGGCTTGTCACTGAATATCAGCAAAATGGCTACATCATTTCCCTTCCTTAAAACATACAGAAGTTGTCTATGTTTGGACTCTTCAGGTCATCTGGGATATTTCAACACTCATATGAATAAAGATACAGTGCAAAAGTACCAAGTATTTGTCCTTTTAAGGGTGCCTGCTCTAGTAAGAACACCCTAGCAATCTTTCTTTGGTAGTGAATAAATATAACATAAATTTCTTACCTTTAGAAAAACATTTTAATATCCAAAAACATTTAAAACTGTTTGTGAATGTGACATTACTCTTCATTAAAGTTCTGTATCACTGAACTAGATCTAGAATCTAACATTCTATTGTTCATCCCAAAAAGTCAACACACATCTGAATATACCGGTAGGTCTGAATGATCAATGACCAGGACTATCAGTCAACACACATCAGAATATACCGGTAGGTCTGAATGATCAATGACCAGGACTATCAGTCACCACACATTGGAATATACCGGTAGGTCTGAATGATCGATGGTCAGGACTATCAGTCAACACACATCAGAATATACTGATACGTCTGAATGATCAATGGCCAGGACTATCAGTCACCACACATCAGAATATACCGATACGTCTGAATGATCGATGGCCAGGACTATCAGTCACCACACATTGGAATATACCGGTAGGTCTGAATGATCGATGGCCAGGACTATCAGTCAACACACATCGGAATATACCGGTAGGTCTGAATGATCGATGGTCAGGACTATAAGTCAACACACATAAGAATATACCGATACGTCTGAATGATCGATGGCCAGGACTATCAGTCACCACACATTGGAATATACCGGTAGGTCTGAATGATCGATGGCCAGGACTATCAGTCACCACACATTGGAATATACCGGTAGGTCTGAATGATCGATGGCCAGGACTATCAGTCAACACACATCGGAATATACCGGTAGGTCTGAATGATCAATGGCCAGGACTATAAGTCAACACACATCAGAATATACCGATACGTCTGAATGATCGATGGCCAGGACTATCAGTCACCACACATCAGAATATACCGATACGTCTGAATGATCGATGGCCAGGACTATCAGTCACCACACATCAGAATATACCGGTAGGTCTGAATGATCAATGGCCAGGACTATAAGTCAACACACATCAGAATATACCGATACGTCTGAATGATCAATGGCCAGGACTATCAGTCACCATACATTGGAATATACCGGTAGGTCTGAATGATCGATGGCCAGGACTATCAGTCACCACACATCAGAATATACCGATACGTCTGAATGGTCGATGGCCAGGACTATCAGCCGACACACATCAGAATATACCGATAGGTCTGAATGATCAATGGCCAGGACTATAAGTCAACACACATCAGAATATACCGATATGTCTGAATGATCAATGGCCAGGACTATCAGTCACCATACATTGGAATATACCGGTAGGTCTGAATGATCAATGGCCAGGACTATCAGTCACCACACATTGGAATATACCGGTAGGTCTGAATGATCAATGGCCAGGACTATCAGCCGACACACATCAGAATATACCGATAGGTCTGAATGAACAATGGCCAGGATTATCAGCCGAAACACATCAGAATATACCGATACGTCTGAATGATCAATGGCCAGGACTATCAGCCGACACACATCAGAATATACTGATACGTCTGAATGATCAATGACCAGGACTATCAGTCAACACACATCAGAATATACTGATATGTCTGAATGGTCGATGGCCAGGACTATCAGCCGACACACATCAGAATATACTGATACGTCTGAATGGTCGATGGCCAGGACTATCAGCCGACACACATCAGAATATACTGATACGTCTGAATGGTCGATGGCCAGGACTATCAGTCAACACACATCAGAATATACTGATACGTCTGAATGGTCGATGGCCAGGACTATCAGCCGACACACATCAGAATATACCGATAGGTCTGAATGATCAATGGCCAGGACTATCAGTCAACACACATCAGAATATACTGATACGTCTGAATGATCAATGGCCAGGACTATCTGTCAACACACATCGGAATATACAGGTAGGTCTGAATGATCAATGACCAGGACTATCACTATGGTAATAATCTTTCTCATCCATGTCAGAGTCACTTTCTGACTCGCTTTCAAGTTCGAAGTTTTCGACGTCAACTGTTTTGTTGTCATTCACAGCCTGTGCTATTTCCAAATCTTTGTTGGTAAATCCCTAAAAATCACTATCGGATCCACCATCATCAGATTCGGAGTCAAAGGTGAACAGCAGGTCGTCTTCCGAACCATCCATGGCATTGCTAATGCCACAGACAATGAACAATTTCCGAAAAATATCCGCGGTAGTGCTGCTCCAGGACTCCTTCATCCATTTCAGAATCAGTTTTTTTTCGGGGGGATAACGATTTCCGTGACACGTCAGACTGACTTCATCTTCAAAAAGCCACTCATCATATTTACAGCTTTAAAAGGCCTGTTCCAGGATACATCAGCTGGTTGTTATTGCTGGTACACCCACCTGGTATATAGGCAATGTCCGTGTTACACGTTATCCTAGTTACATCCTGGACATTCTCTGTCATATGACCTCTAAATGTGTCCCATACGATAAGTCTTTTTTTTCGGTACTGCTCCTTCCCCATACGGTTTTTAGCCATATTTGAATTATTTTTTCATCTGTCCAAAACTTTTTCCCAGAATCACACATGTGAACAACAATCCCGGAAGGCAGGTCTGTTTTAGGCAGTGGTCTAACACCCAGTAATAAAACGAATGGGGCCAACTTTGTTCCCTCTGCCAGCGCTGATAAAATCACGGTTATCCTCTCTTTCTCATGTCCAGTAGACATAACCCTCACAGTTTATTTCCTATTGGTTCAAGGGTTGATTTCCCAGGCATCTCCATCCAAATCGGCGTTTCATCCATATTACCGATATTTCGATGTTCATAATTACGCAGTCTCCTCATGCGAGTAATGAATCGGAAAAAATAATCCACCTGATCGTCGTTTGCAGAAACACTTTTCTGGGCTACATGGGTAGTCCGTTTCATATAAATTTGATGTCTCCGTTTGAAAGAGCAAAACCATCCGCTAGAAGCTTTAAAAGACTGACATCCGTTCAGTTAATGCCTCAGCCCTGAGTGCTTTTCCAGTTACACGGACTCCCTTCTCTCGCCAGTCTGTTAGCCAAGTCATAAGTTTGTTGTCAATGTCCAAATTTTTCACTTTCCTTCCACTGCTGGAACATTTATGACGCTGCTTTCCTTCGGTTCTGATTTTTTCCTCATTTTTCAGCCATCTCTGCACACATTTTCTATGAATTTTGAAATGACTATTGGCTTTATGGTTACCGTTTTCTTTGGCAAATTTGATCACCTTAATTTTGAATTTTTTTTTCGTAACTTTTCATTTTGATCAAAATGGCATGCTGGAGTGTAGCCAGTCTCCAACACGTTTTGAGACAAAATTTGACACGTCACCGGTACTGGCTGGTCATGGGAATTTTTGGCAAGCATCCTGAGATGAGGACTAGGTGTACATGACGATCTTGACAATTTGTGAAAGTGATAACATTGTTTCAATTCAAGTGTATTAGCGGAAAATTAAGTGTCACTTCGGCAGTTGTAACAGATTGATTGAAGTCTAAACTATGTTGTAACTTCATACTTCCTGATATTTGACAACCCCATGACTATTTACCAGATTTTTAACTCAAGAGAAAAAATATCTTAGTAAAGGCGCCCTACTGGTTATTTACCGGCGCTCTTTTCAGGACAAATACGGTATGTATGTTTAAAATATTCACCAGCATCTTGTCACAAACTCAAAAAAAGATACAAGGGTTCAATAAAGACCACAGTAGGAGGGTGGTTAGACTTAATGACAGACTTTGAGATAGTGAATAATGATACTTTTCCAAGACTGACATTAATCTGTCTTTTTCTGGTGACAATTTGAAGATTTGTAAATATTTCAATTGCCTGTGGTTTGTTCTATATTTTATCTCAACACCAAAGATATAAAGTCAAGGCCTTTTGAAGGCATTAAATACATATTACAAGATTTTTCTAGGCAAGGGATGAAGCGAATTGTGGTCTTACCTGCTTGCCCTCAGGTCCTGTAGGTCCAGACTGACCAGGTGCTCCAGCAGATCCCTACAACAGCATAGGAAGAAAAATGTACTAACAGTAACACGTAGTACTGGGAAATGGTTCAAATATCAGGATTGATCATCACCGTTTCTCAACCATTTGACAAGTGATATATCATACATTTATATCATCACTTATTGTGTCAGAAATGTTTTGTGTTATCACTACCCACAGAATTTTCAACAGGGCTTCAATTAGCAACTTCAGGAAACTGGCAACTATGTACAATATTAAAATCTCTATCAGGTTAGTGGCTATATATTAACTGGCATCTTTCTTCGCTACTAGCTATGGCTGTAGAGTTATTACGTGGACTAGCTCCTGTGTAGATAAGTAGGACTAACTACATACCCTCTCTCCCTTGTTTCCGGGCATACCAATCATTCCTGGAAATCCAAGGTCTCCCTGGAAGACAAAAATGATGTATATTTTGATTATAGTAATGCAATGAATTCCAATTCTTTACAGTTTCTTTATAACTATCATTTAATTATGAGTAGTAAATATTGACCTACATTAGAGATCTGACCTATTTAAATACCTATAACTTATCAATTAATATTGCTATGGCAAAATACATTACATTTTTAATGTAGAAAAAAAATAATAACCAAAATATCAACACACAAAAATATCATCAAATTACAAGACTTAACAACACAAACCTAGCAGGCAGGAATATAAATGTTAAGACAATGCCAATATATAAGATAGGGAAATGTCTGTAATTAAATCAGACAATGCTACATCAAAGGCTTTTCTACTGGATATCATCACTGATGAGGGATATCCAGCCAATCAGTAACTTGTGTACCTTATCTCCAGGAGGTCCCATACTGCCACGCTCTCCCTCAGCACCTTCACGTCCCTGTAATGGTTCAACCATAGGAAAAGTCAGATTGCAATTTCATGTGTATCATATAATGTATACATGTAATGTCTACTACATGGGGTGCCATTTCTATAATTTCTAAAGAGGAAAACACCCTCATATAAATAGCATTGTATTATTAATGTTTTTAGCAGAAACTGTTTGACTTCTGTTATAAGGCATCAAATAAGTTTTAACTGATCATATTGGAAACCTCATGTCTTTCAGTAAACTTTGATTTAAACACTTAGGAACATTTACATTGCGGACCAAGATAATACATAATTAATATTATTGAATTGACAATTCCACCATACCTACAAGCCCAAGTTATCAGACCAAACATATTTAATGCTGTTCTATTCTTTAGAGTTATCCACTAAACTACTTCCCTGTCCTGTGATAAGCCCACTCCTTGACACTGAACCAGAATATCTGTGTTGGCTCCCTTGTCTTACCCTAAGATAACTATACTTATCCATTTCACACAAATTTACCTTCTTTCCTGGCTTTCCCCTTTGGCCATTCAAACCTCTTGGTCCAGTCAGTCCCTTAAAACATGAGAAGCATTGCAATACATCATAAAGACTCCACAGATTTTGGCTGACATCTCAGCCAGTCTTTGAGACAATCATTGTTATACAATATGTATTTCATTACACAAGTTCTGTAGTTCTTTGAAGATCCAGGTAACAGCTTATAAGCATATTTCTACCCTAATTTTTATTACCAGTTAAAACAGAACCTCTAACAAACTAGTTATGAAGATCATATTCACAGCAGCCTACTTTTTGTCAAAAATAGCTGGAATGACTCTTTATTTCTTCTTTACAAGAAGTATTTAATCTATTTCACTTCATCATCAGTCTGATTTGGTAGCAATTTGAAGAAACCCGTTATTTTGTTTCATCCTTTAATTTGATATAAACTGTTTTTTCTCTTTAGGGAGCAAAGGTCGCTGAAAATCATACCTGTTCTCCTGGGTTACCAGAGTCTCCCTTAGAACCATCAACTCCCGGTGGGCCCTGAAAAAGTAAAATACACATTTCTTTTGTAGTGCTAAATTGCATAGTGATACAAAGTCAGGGTCTAGAGAGACTACACACCTGATATCTAACGATACAAGTTAGACATCTAGACTGACAGCCCTTATATTTTGTGATACAATGTAGAGGTCTAGAGAGACTACAATCCTGATATCTGATGATACAATGTAGAGGTCTAGAGAGACTACAGTCCTGATATCTAATGATACAATGTAGAGGTCTAGAGAGACTACAGTCCTGATATCTAATGATACAATGTAGAGGTCTAGAGAGACTACAGTCCTGACATCTAATGACACATTGTAGAGGTCTAGAGACTACAATCCTGATATCTAATGATACAATGTGGAGGTCTAGACATTCACCCTTGATATCTGATGATACAATGTAGAGGTCTAGACATTCACCCTTGATATCTGATGATACAATGTAGAGGTCTAGAGAGACTACAGTCCTGATATCTAATGACACATTGTAGAGGTCTAGAGAGACTACAATCCTGATATCTAATGACACATTGTAGAGGTCTAGAGAGACTACAGTCCTGATATCAAATGATACAATGTAGAGGTCTAGAGAGACTACAGTCCTGATATCTAATGATACAATGTGGAGGTCTAGACATTCACCTTTGATATCTAGTGATACAATGTTCAGGTCTTGACATTCTAACCTTGATATCTTGTGATACAATGTAGAGGTCTAGACATTCACCCTTGATATCTGATGATACAATGTAGAGGTCTAGAGAGACTACAGTCCTGATATCAAATGATACAATGTAGAGGTCTAGACATTCACCCTTGATATCTGATGATACAATGTAGAGGTCTAGAGAGACTACAGTCCTGATATCAAATGATACAATGTAGAGGTCTAGAGAGACTACAATCCTAATATCTAATGATACAATGTAGAGGTCTAGAGAGACTACAGTCCTGATATCTAATGATACAATGTAGAGGTCTAGAGAGACTACAGTCCTGATATCTAATGATACAATGTAGAGGTCTAGAGACTACAATCCTGATATCTAATGATACAATGTAGAGGTCTAGACATTCACCCTTGATATCTGATGATACAATGTAGAGGTCTAGAGAGACTACAGTCCTGATATCTAATGATACAATGTAGAGGTCTAGAGAGACTACAATCCTGATATCAAAAGATAAGATGTAGAGGTCTAGAGAGACTACAATCCTGATATCTAATGATACAATGTGCAGGTCTAGAGAGACTACAATCCTGACATCTAATGATACAATGTAGAGGTCTAGAGAGACTACAGTCCTGACATCTAATGATACAATGTGGAGGTCTAGAGAGACTACAGTCCTGACATCTAATGATACAATGTAGAGGTCTAGAGAGACTACAGTCCTGATATCTAATGATACAATGTAGAGGTCTAGAGAGACTACAATCCTGATATCAAAAGATAAGATGTGGAGGTCTAGAGAGACTACAGTCCTGATATCTAGTGACAAAATGTGGAGGTCTAGACATTCACCCTTGATATCTAGTGATACAATATCATTATATTAAAAACACACTGTCCTGATATCAGGTGATACAGAGCATACCAGACTACTGAAAAGATTGTTTATGCAGCAGGTTACAATTAGAAGTACTTACGACTGCACCAGGGAGACCAGTCATACCAAGGGGGCCTCGGGCTCCTGACATTGCCATCTGAAGAGACAAACAGAGGTTTTCATTACCAGTCCAATTTCAGTTGTGTATTGTATTAAATGTAGTTGGCTCTGAACCTGAAACTTATAACTAACAGTTGAAATTAGACTTGATATTGTTGTCACTTTGTCAACATGTGTTTTGTGGTGACAACTTTTTTTGTTTCAAAATATTCTGCTATGGTTCCACTGTGAGTATTTTCCATCCAATTCTTATGCTAAAAGAGAATATAATTCATTCAAATGAAGTATATCATGTATAAAATTTTATCCCATCAGTCAGCTGATTGTACATGTGACCAGGAATTATATCATTCTTACCATGTGCTGTTCCAGCATTGTCCTGAATGCAGCAGCCTGATTAGAGTTTTTACCCTCAGTTGGGAGCTAAAAAATAATCAAGGTAATATTATCATTTTTTAAACTGTCTCTTTTTTGGCATTTGAAATGTTCATCGTTTTTGATTCTTCATGAATTTTAGCAATATATATAAATAAACCATATTTATTAAATGTGAAATCTCTGATATATACAAATAACAATTTTCCTATCTATATACAAATCATCATATATGAAAAAAGTAGGAACACAAATAAATGATAAACTTACTGGGAGGATGAAGACATGACCAGGTGATCCCTGGACTCCAGTAGCTCCTGGGATTCCATCACGTCCAGAAAATCCCTAAAAATCACACATCTTTATTTATCATATCACAAGAAGCAGATCTGTCCCTGTCAATATGTGTGTAAATGGATTATTCAACAAATACTGTTTAAACTAAGCTCCAGAATTAAATATGAACTTCAAAATCTTAGTTAACCTTTGAAATGTTTTTTTAACTATTTTCATAACAAAGTATGATGTCAGTACTTGATACAAAGGTTTGTCTGTAATGTGTCATTATTTTCTATCTGGATAGTAATTATGTATATCACAGACTCTTAATCTCAGGTATGTAAGGAAATAAAGTAATGGAAATACCTGTTGAAGGTAAAAACACCTGGTAGAAATAAAACAACAGGAAATAGTCAGTTAAACCACTCTGTATGGAGTAATCCTTACCCTTTCTCCTGGGGGTCCTGCCGGTCCAGTGGGTCCCCGGGGGCCTGGAGGTCCTGGTGGTCCCTAAAATGTCATATTGGCCTTATAATATTGCTGAAGTTTTGAAAAATGCCATAATTATGTTTTAAATCATTACCTTTGATAGATTTTTAAAAACTCATTTTTTTTGAAGGACTGGTAAAAAGCGATGGATTGACACTTGCAGCTTAGAAATATTTAGTTATTGGATACTTCTACAAACATGGAATACAGACTTTGGTAAGTCGCTAATATTTTACTACATATTTCACTTTGTTGTTCTGTATTTCTCATTGTCTATAAACCAGCTAATACATTTCCACTGGTTATTTTACCCTGCGGTCCAATCAGATATAACAACTGATTAGGTGTAGTGTATAATTGTATAGTTTACTATGTTATTTATTTGTTCATTCCCAGTATGTGCGGAACATTGTTTGCTTTCTTATACTGTCAGTTTGAGTTGATTTCAGGTAGCAAATTTTACGGTTGTATGAAAGTACAACAGCCCAGAAATGCCATACTTATATCTTGATTTGTAAGTTTAACCGACATGTGATCATAGTCTCAGTTTTTAGATATAGGGAGTAAGAGATTGTAGCTCTCTTCTAAATGTAGTCTGCGGTTGATGCCGATTACAACCGTAGACCAAGCAGTTGAAAGACATGAAATGAAATGAAAGAACCAACTATGATGCTGTTGCAGCTGATACATTTTTGCCTGTTGTATTTTGCATTTTTTAAAACTTTCCATGATGTTTTAAAATCTACGTATCACACCATACACGACCTTGCTAGTCTTTGTACTTCGGCGACAGGATTGCATTTATTCACTGGTCAGTCATAGGAGATAAGCTGTAGGTCAAGAGGTGATGAATGGATTGGTCTCCGAGCAAACTACACTTTAAGTGACTGATTTAAGTCTTAGCAGATCCACTCATACAGATGCTGTTTGTTGTACTATACTTGGTAAAAGACAGTAAGTATTAAGGTATGTGCATCTATGTATTTAGAGGTGCAAAGACCTTAAACTTGGCATACTTTTTTGTAAGGAACACTTTTACTCATTGATTGCTGTGACTTGTGTGCATGATTCGGATTCGTGCGAATGTGATGCTGTGACTTGTGGGCATGATTCGGATTCGTGTGAATGTGATGCTGTGACTTGTGGGCATGATTCGGATTCGTGTGAATGTGATGCTGTGACTTGTGTGCATGATTCGGATTCGTGTGTATGTGATACTGTGACTTGTGCACATGATTCGGATTTGTGTGAATGTGATGCTGTGACTTGTGCATGTGATTTGGATTCATGTGAATGTGATGCTGTGCTTGTGCGTGAGATTCAGATTCGTGTGAATGTGATGCTGTGTGATACTGTTATTTGGCCATGAACTTTATAAACTTTGCTTTTTTTATGTAGCATGAATGTAAGATGAATGTAAATATCACTTTTTGTTTAGTCTTAGAATGTCTATTGTGATAAACTGTATATTTTTTCTGTACGTTTAACTCGATTTGTCCTCATTTCCAAATATCTTAATCCAATGCTTGTCCTTTGTTACATCCTCTTTATGAATACTTAGCCGATGTTGTAAGTAGAACTATTTGTATTTCATCATGAAGGACTGATATATTATCATAATGAAAATCATGTAGTATACACTAAATAGATCTAATCATTCTATAATTTACTGACAATTTGATTGATGTGTCAGTGTATTAGTTTATTATTGCAAGGAAAGGACATTCTTAAGCGACGTCTGTTGCCCAATTTCTTTCTGATCTTGACAATAAAATATTCTGATATGAAATAGATGTTGTACTTACATATCTGTAGGCATAGGAGATACCAGTAGATTTATCGAACTCCAGAAGCTGAAAAATATAACGCAATATGAATGCATAATAGAATATTGAAGACTTGAAATTTAAAGTGTGTTCTGTCGTGACTTTCTAGTTTTATTTCAAAGCAAATGATATTAAGAATTATGAACAACATTCCTTGTTTGTTTTCTTTTAACTTATAGTGTCACTCTGTGAAAAAATCTATTCCTGAATTTTAAGACCTGTATTGTTCTTAAATAAAAACAGTTATCACATTGAACCTTCAAATTGGTATTATCCCGAAACACTTGTTGTTCAAAAGTAGATTTTCCATATACACTGTAGACCTTGGATAGATAAATGATCAGCACTGTTTTAATGCACAATAATCTATTGGGTTACGAGTTCTGTATAAATGACTGTACATGTCATTAAACTGACATGATCTACAGACAGTTAACCCACCACTTGTCCGTCTTGGTCGGTGAGAAGCTGGGGATCCCCTCCAGATTTGTCAATAGGTATGTATTCGACTTCTCCCTCTGGAATCATTGGAAGTTTGACAGCTGCACCTGACTTGTCAATGACCATACCATCTGGGTACATGATACTGGAATCGGACTTGGCACGGCTGACTTCAGCATTCACTTGTACACCACAATCTGGGGCAAAGCTTTCACAGATCGATTTTGCAACCCTTGCATCAGGGAGGATGATAAATTCTTGGAATAAACCCTGAATAGAAAACAAATGTTATTTTATGTGCACAAGAACACTGATATCTCTCTCTGTAAAACTTAATAGGATCACTTTTCTAAAAACATGCAGAAAAGTTCTCTATTTTAAAACAAATACTTTTGTATGCAAATTGGCAATATTATCACAGTGCTATGAATGCCAAATTAATTTTCCTTTAAATCCAAAGGTTTAATACCAAAGTGGATGTCATAAGGCCTTAAAACTACTAAAAAAGAAGAAAAAATTGTCTAAATTCTTCTTAACAGAACTAACCATACAAAAGCACTATCAATGTCACCAGTTTTTTCCTATATAGTCCATATAATCCAACAACCAATGTTTAATATCACTTCACTTTGATAACAAATGCAGGTAAGTCACAAGTAAGTGAGGCCAAGAACTATGGATTCATGACTAAAGCAAGGGCCATGAGTTATACCTAGAAACTTTATGTAAATGTCGTCACTGCCTTATGGGCCAACTTTTCACATCTCACGACTTCCGAACAATAGATTGACCCGTAACATCCTAAGAAGCCTGGTGCATTGTTTTTTTAAACTGGCTAATGCATTTAAAGAGTTAAAATTGGTTTTAAACCATTTGTCACTTGCAACTTGGAACACTAGTGGTTAGGCCCATGTGTGAGTGGGTGCCATGTCACTAAGTTTTTCTGACAGGCTGTCAAAACATCCTGAAAATGAGTCTTAATTTGCATACTGGAATCGATTTTCAAAACAACAAAGATTGTTTTTTAACAGATATGATGAGAAAATAATCAAATGTGAATTGTCATATGTGAGAAAATGTGTTTATTTCCTTTTTCAAAATGACTTACCCGACACCAAATTACGGGATGTCAATGTTGCTATTACAAATGTCGCCATCAAATGGGAACAAATAATTAGGATACAATGCTTTAATACTGATTTGAACTTAAGTTTTACGAATTGAAGTATGCACTTATTGAAATAGAAATTTAAATAGAAACTTGTGGGAAATACAAATCAAATAAATTTTTTTTGTCTTCAAACAATTTCTATAAGAAACAAGTCAGTTTCGCACATAAGAAAATTAACTTTGGTGATTAGACACCCGAAGAAAACATGTCAACTGTTAATGTCACATTCTGCTTATTATCACATTTCTCCCTGACAAATAGAACATGATATTAAGTGGGTATCATTAAATGAAATGCCTATAACTTCCCTGAAAATGAATATATGACAATGATGAAAAATGAGATAAAGCTAGTGAACTGTATATATACATTTTGCACTGCATGATTTAAAAAAAAAAATCCTGTTTGATTGAAAATGGATATTTGCAACTAAATCAGATATGACAATGAGATTTTAAACATGATAGCTTTTTACCTGAAATAATGTTTCATCATTAAAATTTGACCCTAAGAAAATCTCGGCATTCTGTGGAAATACTTGAGGTCGGTTCTTTAGTGTGACTTCCTCTTGTTGAACACAGTTGTAGTTAACAGTCATTCTGTTTTTCTTGATACCCAGTCCTAACCTCGTCCAGCTGTGAAGAAGAGAAAGTCAAACGATTATACACTTCATTAAAAAATACCACATGTAATAGGGGCTGAAGGAGTGAGGACCTGTGTGTCCCTGCTGAGGCTCAAATAAAAGGCCTCTTGCTCACAAGTTAGACACTCTACAACTTCACTAAATGAAAATTCAATCTAGTTGAGATTATTAAGGTGACCTATGCTCTCAGCTTCTTTACTTTGGTTACCTCCTTTCACAAATCTCCAACCCATAAGACAACAAAAATTCAAGTCCATTATGTAGCTTCTACTCTTAGAGAGGTCATAGACATCAAATCTGTAAAAATTCTTTGAAAGGAATCATGAAAAATGACCTCTGCCCCTCAAACCAGCAACCTCTCAATCTCATGGTAAGAAAGTCTACTAAAGAAATATTCCCTCTAGTCAAGACTAATCATGTGACCTATACTCTCTAATTCTACACTAAACTATTGTAGGAGCTCGACGGTCTTCATGGCACTTCTGCTATTGTAAAAATGTCATTAATAAGACACTTTAGGTTGACACATGAAACACAAAACAGTAGTGATGCCTAGTCTCAAGACTAGAGCATGTCCAGATCACAGGCTCCTGCATCCATTACTATAAGAATCAATGTTCGATAATTTTCTATACATATATATTAATATGTATGTCTTCAAAAAATAATTGAGGATGGATTTGCTGGGCCATTCACAGCGTCTACAGGTTCTTGGAAAATGCACAAAACACCATTTCAGTAATAGTATACACACATATAAAATTTTTTGTTGCTCCCGTCGCAGGCCTCAACCTATCGATCCGAGGGTGCAATAGTCTGCTGGAAACATTCGCTATGCTTTCTTACATATACTGTTGTGAAGAAACCATGTAAGTCAAGAATATATCAACAGGTATGATTAATCAAATCCTTGGGAATGCTAATTGAATGCAATCTGCAATCTTCAAATCATTTAGTATAAAATTGGTTCTATGTGTTTTGTAAAAACCAGTTTATGATGTCTTGCACTAGTTTTACATTTTTTCCCCATTCTACCGATTTTTTTGGGGGGGTTGGGGTTGGGTTTCGTCCATGTATAAGCTGCATGCCTGACTCACCAGGGAAAAAAATGCAGCTTATAGGTTGGAAAATATGGTAGATATTAAATAACAACTTTGACCTTGAAACCCTGAAACAGAAACCTATCTGATGTATTTTTAAAGTTGGCCTAAGGAATTAACGATAAACAGGAGTTTCTGATAGAAGAGGCCCACATCTGGTGACAAGACATCTGTAGTGGCATGCTGACCCAAAACAACCCTGACATTCTGTGTAAACAAATTTTTAATCACAAAAAAATTTGAATATGTAACAAATGATTTAGTCCTAGTATAATGTGACAACATATTGTATAGATGTTGAAGAGCGCCCGGGTATAATGAGACTAAATAATGTATTCCCTACAATATATGGTAAAAAGGGACCAAACATTGTCTACATCCCACTTTACACATTGAATTAAAATGTAACTGACTAGACATGCGTGACAACAGTTAGACACGATAAACTACCCTTGGAAGTTGTTGTCCATGATGATGATACTAGCTAATGTCTTACTCCCAGTTAGATGCCATTTTTTTGAGGGTGAGTTCTAACAAATATGTTGCTTCTATTTCAGGACAATCCAGATAATTGGGCATTAATCATTTACCATGTCCCTCCACACAGCATCACATGTGTGTTGTTTAAGGAAATCCAGCTTCCTTAAGATGAGAAAGGTTTAGGACAGATGCACTTGTTTAAATTTGTATGGAAAAAGTTTTTCTTATTTTCCCTTAGGATCTGTGCCAAACGGGATATATTTAAAGGGAGATGGATGCTGAAATTGGCAATTCTTCATTGCCATCATTTAAACACAAGTAAACATATTTTGAACTACATACATGAATTTCAAAGCAATGTAACACCTGCCTTTGTAAGCATGCTTTTGTGTACAAGATGAAGCTTACTTCTACATGAAGATTTTTACCTGTGTTTCCGTGACTTTGTGTACAAGTTATATTTAATGCGTTTCACTTGAAATTGTGAGTGCTTAACTGGCTTTACAGGAAAATAATGCTCAGTTGCTGCCTGTAGGAATCAACAGGGTTTATGCTATCAGTTCACCACAAACTGAAAATGTCAGTAAGTAAAGCCTTATCAAAGAATTCTTTTCATTCTTTATAAATAGAAGGAAATTTTGGTGACAGAAATCAATTGTACAAACACAATTTCAAGAACGAGTTCGCAGAAATTATTCATTAAGCTATGAAAAATATGTGTAATGTACCGAAATAAGGCTGATAACAAAATAGAAATCTAAACATAAGATATTTCTACTTTGAAACCCAAAATAGCAGTATTTCATGATAAACCTTCATATCAAGTGTGAAGTCTCCTTGTTAGCTAGTGAAATATAATGAAGAAAACTGTATTCTGGCATTTACTGGAAAGATCACAGGTTCTCTTGCTTTGTTCCTATATCAGTACATATGTCATGGTGGTTTTTCATGATATACTAGCATACCAAGATTTATGTAGCTGCAAGGAAATGCATGTTTCCAAGATCTAAAATTTACTAAATTCCGTTTTTTGAGGTCAAAGGTCACTGAATAGAGGTCACAGTGATCGCTTTTTACTGTGTGACACAATGCCTCAGAATGATGAATCTGTATAAAAAGTCTGATGTACATACATGAAACATTTGCTAGATTTCACCCAATAGATTATAAAAGGTTATATTGATCCATAAGACAATTAATCCAAAATTTCAAAATTTTCACCTCAGGTCCAAAAACATTCCAATTACCATCTCCAAATTTCTACCCATCAAGCTACTGTAAGTGATATGAGACTAGACTAGATATTTAACGGAATTCTGAAATGGATTGAATGTCGATATTTCAAAGATAATATTTGTATCCAATTAATTCATAGATGTAAGAAAAAGTGAATCTCATTGTCACATAAACAAATGATCAAGAAAAATATGGGGGGAGGGGGGTGGGGGGGAAATCCTAATTTACATCAATTACTGAGCTTAAAACGAAATAAAAGCACATCCTTTTTAGGACCAAGTCAATTATCAGGGTATAATATAATAACTTACCCTGAACTTGTGTCAATGCCCAAATCATAGGAATAATGTGGTCGCTCGTCAGAGTCGCCTCCATTGAAATAAAATGTTGTTGTTTGTCCAACCGCTAAACTCATCACTTCCCTTAATTCAGACGAGTAAATTGAAAACAGTGTTGTATCAACATCCGGACTTTTTTTAAAGATAAGAATGATGGAAAAGTCATCCACAGAAAGTCCATCTGGAAAAAGAATTCAAAATAAAATTTGGCAACTTTTGAAAATAATATTCATGATGTTTTTTGGTTTCTACAGGGATAGCTCATATATAATTCAACATCATGCTAAAGTTTTAATTTCATTATGGTCCATGAAAATCACATGAAGGGAACTACTGCATGAAAAACCCACCGGAAAAGTCACTGAGTAACGCTATTAACAAGCATATACCAGGTGGATTCAGGTGGATGGCATGAAGACTAAAGCTTAATCCATCATGACATTTTCTGAGAAAATCTGAATATGCATGTGTGGATTCAAGAGAGCTCAAATTCTTGAAATTGACCTCTTTTTGGATTTAATATTATCTTCAATAAACTTCGCAAAAATGATGACCTCCCAAGGATTTCCAAAATTATAAAATGAAGATTTGACTGAATGAAGAAAAAAAAGAAACATTATACATAGATATGTATAACATTAAATATGATATTGTTTATGAAATGTGTGTACAAAAATAGAAGAAAAATTAAAAATTATTCAAGGTATTATTGCACATTCTAAGTTCCCCCCAAAATTTCAAGATTTTCACCAATGTAAGAGGATCTATAAATCTATAATTCTATTCTGAATTGTACAACCTACATATATATGATCTGAAAATATAACAAATACCATAACAACAATGCGAAAATCAGATATGAACACAATTTTTGAAGAAAATTAGAACTTGACTAACTAAGGAGCCATGCTTATATGTGAAATGTACTGTAAGTCAATTGAATATTTGAAAGTCATTCTTGCAAATTCTCAAAATCAATATACCTTATTTATGACTGGAGTAAAACTTTAAAACAACTTGACTGTTGCAGTTACATAATTATTCTTTTTTAGAAACTATTCTAAACACAACATCTTGAAGTTGATGTGGAATCTGATAGAAAATAACACAAAAGACTCATTTCTGATCCTTTGTCAAAGAATAGTAAAGATAAAATATTCTTTTCTGAAGTCAATTAGAAGATTTTCAAGAATGATTAAATAACTTACGTTGAAATATATCTGCAACACTAGCAGTAAGTGATGTTGAACTTGTAAATTCTGTAGCCGTATCGGTTTCATTTTGGTACGTTCCTCTTCTGTCACAAAAGCCTTGAACAGTTCTTACATTTCGGATATTGTCACCCAAAGTCAAAATATCAGACAATACATAAACTGAAAAACAAAACAGAAAGAGTCAGTAACTATATAATACAACACAATACCTTAAAATCAGGTCAAAATTTCTTGGTTTTTTTAAAATAATACTTTTTCATGGGCCCTTCATATCGTGAATAAAGTGTATTCAATAATTCCACTAACACTTAAAATTTATGTTGTGAATGAATGAATACAGCATGACCAACAAATACAATGAAAATAAATCCCCATGAAAATTAATAATAAAAATGCAGTATAACTATTAACATTACATTGTTATCTACATTCATAAATGTTCACAAAAGTAGAAATCCCAAAATCCCATTAATAAACATATCTATAATGAATACAAAAATATCAAACTCTTTCATGAATTCAGGATGAGCATCATCATTAAACCTAGTAGGGGTTAAATCATTATGGAAAGTAGACGACATTGCCAGTTGTAATCTACATGTGTTCTTTAACAAAAACAAGACACCCAACTGCAGTAAATTTTGTAGATTTTGATTAATGAGTCTAGAGCTCCAATTCCAAAATTTTGATGAGTCCAGTTTCAAAGAGATACAGAGAGTCCTACAGGAAAACCAGGAGTCCAGGACTCAAATATTTGAGTCTAAAAAAATGAAATAGGCCTGTATACATGGTTGTGTTGTGACCCTAATTCCATGTACTCCACCAAGGACCAATCTTAACTGCTACTGTGTATTCTCTACGTTGTAAAAAAATGGAAAGGTTTGGGACCCCATTCTGATAACTGATAAGCCTCCAGAGTCGACTGCATGTCCCATGGATAGTCTATGTAACATGAATTATTTGTCTCTAAGTATCCACTAATTGTTTGTATTGTATGTAACAAGAAAAGGCCCTATGTATACAGGGATCTTGGTGTCTACCATTGTATGACTTAACTGGTTATGGTTTTGCATGTTTGATTTTTCCCTTCCAGCTCTTTGCTCTTACAGAGTATCTTTAATACTGACAGGTGAAAATATAAAGCGAAAGTATTACTGGGTGCTCAATACTTTAAGAGAAACTTGTATAAAAGAATGACCTAACCCCCCCCCCTTACTTTTTGACAAACTTCAGATCTCCAAGTCGATATTGGTATCTCTCAGCCAGGTTATTCTTTCAATTTATCTCAAATTACAAGCACAGAACCAGAGACAAAAAGATATTTTTATACAGTTTATTCTGAGCTTTTCAAAAAAAGAGTAACAGTCAACTTTAACAGTCACTTTCAACAGTCAACTTAAACAGTCATGTTCCACAGTCAACTTAAACAGTCATGTTCCACAGTCAACTTAAACAGTCATGTTCCACAGTCAACTTTAACAGTCATTTTCCACAGTCAACTTTAACAGTCATTTTCAACAGTCAACTTAAACAGTCATTTTCCACAGTCAACTTAAACAGTCATTTTCCACAGTCAACTTTAACAGTCACTTTCAACAGTCAACTTAAACAGTCATATTCCACAGTCAACTTAAACAGTCATGTTCCACAGTCAACTTAAACAGTCATGTTCCACAGTCAACTTTAACAGTCATTTTCAACAGTCAACTTAAACAGTCATGTTCCACAGTCAACTTAAAGTCATTTTCCACAGTCAACTTTAACAGTCATTTTCCAACATATGGCCACATTTTCCTGATCAGTGTTTAAATTGAGCACACACCACAAGGTACCAAGGGGAACCTATCAATGAAATTTGAAAATGAACCATTTTGTACTTTATACCAAGAATTGCTTCAGGATAGGTGATGATTCATAGACACCCATCAAATCACAAATGACTAAAAAAATTAAATAAGAAGAGAAAGAGAGAATTTTTTTTTTAATATTAAAAATAAAATATCAAAATAGTACTATCCTACAAGTTAAATTTTAGTGGCGATAATTTAGTTCTATGAATTACTAGATTCCACCTGTCTGTAGAAAGGTTTTTTCAAATATTATTCCCAACTATGTAATGTATAAACATGTATATAGAACTACTTCAAGAAAATCTTCTTGATCCCATAGAAATGAATTGGTAACACAGAGTTGAGTTTGTGATCTTGGCCAGTGGTATGTAGACTTCCTTAAAATTTGAGGAGGAAACATGGGATAAATAAATAAATAAAAAAATGTATTAAAGGGCAGGTCTGTTTGTCACCACTGAACAAAGAAAGACACAATTTGATAACTTAAATTGTCTTTTAAATTAAAAAGAAAAAAACCCCCATAAAATCATCTAAATGCCAATCTCCCTATTATACAATATCATTATAAACCAGAATACACTATAACCACCAAGGTATAACCAATGAAGACATATCTCAATACCCACATTACATATATGCAATACATTTTCAGCAACCACCTCCAACCCATCTCTTAAAATTAGATACCTCTTCAACGAAATACAGACCCCTTGCCTCTTCTAATTACATAATGCATAACATTATCAAACTACCACTACCCAGTAATCTTCTCTCTCTCTCTCTCTCGAGAACTCTTACCTAACACCTTATCTTATAATATCATCTATTTTAATCTGATATCATCTTAGTGAACAGACATATTGAGTCGGAATGTGATATATTGAAATCGAGCAGATTCATACAGCACCATGATCATTTCAGTTAGGTGAAAGACTAGGTAAGGAATGTATAAAGATGTTGAAAGTACAAGTGTCATAAGGTCTCCAGCATTAACCACTAATCACTAGTCTAGTGGACAGGACTTTAAACACTGGCCCACGAAAGAATCTGAGATTGTATAAAATAATTGTGATCAAGGAGTTAGGCAAGGCTGAAAGTAAATCCATTTTCACTGATGAATTAGACAAACTTACATATAGATATTCTAAACATATCAACCAAATTGATAAGACTGTGCCCCATTTTTTTCAGGATTCATGGGAAACATGAATACCATAAGGCTACTGATGACTTTAAGAGATTATCAGAATGAGGCAACTCTAGGACTGGGCTGGAGATAGGACAGAAGGACCTGCATCCAACTGAAGGGGAGGAATCATCTGAACTGAAATCTTGATATCAAATAATTTAAAAAGACAGTGATGTTTAAACAACACCTATTAAGAAGAAGAGCCGTATGCACTGAAAACCTCTAAAGAATCAACCTGTAATCAACCAATTCACATACAAAGAAAGATAATGAGGGGTCGACCATCTAATAAAGGCAAGATCACTGAAAATGGGGTTTAGATCTCAGCTGCTTCCACTGCATGATCCATGAAGACAAATCTTGTATCAAATTGGTATAATTATTTATATAAGACCAGCATTCATTTCTATAACATATATATGGCAATAGGGTGGGCATCTTCACCATTTCAAAATGATTTGCTAGGACCAATCATAGGGCAATACTTCTGTTAATAAAGAGTACAAGTATGATAATATGGCTAGGATTTTTATCACTTATGTTAGGACTTATGGACCAAATACCAAATGGTAGGGTTTGACTCAAGAGCTAATCCTAGTGACATGATTGTTTTCATCCCTGAATGCATAGTCAAATAGCACACGTACATTGTATATGCACTTGGTTTTAAGACTGAAATCTCAACTGTTTCCCTGTTATGATTCATGAACAATGAGTCCAATTGTCACAACATCACTGTGTTTACATTTTAGTGTCAAGCATGGATACTGGTTTGGGATCAGTGCCATTTCCATGCCGTAATCAATGGAGAGCTTCAGCACTCATTGATAAGCTTAGTCTCACTGTGGACTTTAGGACAGAAGAATTGAGTACAAGGTAAATAACCACACCTGATTACAAGATCAATAACCACGCCTGAGTACAAGATCAATAACCACACCTGAGTACAAGATCAATAACCACGCCTGAGTACAAGATCAATAACCACGCCTGAGTACAAGATCAATAACCACACCTGAGTACAAGATCAATTACCACGCCTGAGTACAAGATCAATAACCACGCCTGAGTACAAGATCAATAACCACACCTGAGTACAACATCAATAACCACTCTTGGGTACAAGATCACTTAATTTGATTACAGGTTGATTTTACCAACAAATATTGTAGACCATAACCAAAAGAACCACTTCTTAAACTGTTTCACCTCTCAATCATTATCACATCATATTCAATATCCTCCAAATGTATTTGTACCAAAGGCAATAACCAAACATTGTAAACTGTAATCAAGATTATCTTTAAAGTTCCATTGTGGTCTAGCTGTATGTATGTGTATCTGTTTCAGGTTTTTATAACTGGAGATGTAAATACCTGAGTTGCTGCTTATTATAAGTACAGATTATTGTACTGGTGTATTTGTTATCAATATCTCTATTTGTAAAGAAAGCATTGTGTGCATTTTCATTGACTGCAGTTTTTCTTCGGTTTGTTTCTGTTGTCTCTACTAAGGGTCCATAATATTTTCTAGAGACTAACTGTATAATATCTACAGTCAATAGATTAACGAATTATGAAAAATTCCTTTAGATAACATCCACATGTGTGTTGGGGCACCAAGTCATTGTTTACCTACTCAATAGGAAGATCATACAAAAGCCAAACAAGTGAATTGCACCTTTTAAAACAACTTGAGAGTTGCATCATGCAGCTGAACTATTCATTTCATAACTGAAATTGTAAAACATTCAAAAATCTTGTCAAAGAAGATATGTAATGACACTCTTATTACAGGGCTTGTTAGTTATTAGAAGTCACTGTTATTTGGCTGAGTATATTCCAATATATGCGTGCATGGTTCTGCACTTGAGTGACAAGTCATTGCTTTGAGTAATAAATTTGTTTCTCAAATGCAAAACAATTTCAAATAGAAACACATAACATTCTTTTACACAGTTGCAAAAACAGGACATCAAGTACCAATTCCAAACCCATGGTCCATACACATATGTGCATTAAGGTGACAAAGAGTTGTAATTCTCAAGGAAGGAAAACTGCACATACTTTTTAAAATTATTTTTATAGATATATCAAGCGCTGTAGATACATAACATCAAAGAGAAATGTTTGATGAACAAAATTGTTTTGGAGTTATAGGCTGATGAATATAGCCATTAGAAATATTTAGTCATAAATGTAGGTGACCATGCATTTACCTGTATTTTACATATTTTCATCATCATTTACAAAAAGCCAGACAAGTGAATGATTCACTTTTTTGCATATTGAAGTACAATGTTGCAAATGTTGATCTAGTTATCTGGTCATATGAAAAATCTTACACCCTTTTGTGTCTAATTTCTTAAAGATCTTTGTGCTGCAATGTCAAATTCTCTCGCATTTGGAGTAACAAATTCATTACTCAAAGCAGTAGCCGTCACTCAAATGCAGGACCATATACCAACCTGGTCGTAGGCGATTTTTTCATAAAACGATTTGGAGGATATGATGTTAACACAGAGAATATCAAACGATACCCCATACACAACACTTGTGCAAATTAAGCTAACATAAGGTAAATCTGAACTTAGTGTTGTGCACTTGTTTAAGTTTTACTGATCTTTCCGATCGAGCTTCGATCCAGCAAAAACGAGGTGTCGGCTGAAATGGGATATTCTTCCAATTCACCCCCTCTCCAAGCATAGATGAAGATAGTTCCATTCTCTTGAGATGAAACACGATTTATTTCGCAGAATGAACACATCTTCATTATCATAACAAGTGCTGATAAACTTTTCGAAGCCAGATTGAAATTCATCTGCCTTTCGTCCGCAGTTTTTTTCCAACTTGTGACAAACTGAAGAGCGATGTAAAGATCGTTGTCCGACAAACGCTTGCTATATATTGGGAGCGTTATATTATAGGCGGGTCCGATTCACACAACACACGCACTTTCTAATGAGTGATAATTAAAACAAGTAATAAAGCAACATTCACGATTGTAGCCTCGTCTTTGTCATATGGTAAAAGACACAATTTTGAACTTAGTCTGGAAATTTCAGCAGATAAAAGAATACATATACTTAAGAAGCGATGTCGTCTTGATGGAAGGAATCATTTCTTCAGCTATCGAGTTGTTGATTTATGGAATAGCTTACCCCAAAATGTTGTCAATGCCGAATCTGTTATATAATTTGAAATAAGACTAGATGAACACTGGGAAAATAACCCTTTACATTAACTTATGTTTAGCCATTGTACAGAGGAATTATTTCCATTGTGCTGTGTATTGATATTGATATGGACATATAGGCTACAAGCATGCGTCCATTATCTGTGCTAATAAATACTAATAAATAAATATTTCCTTAATCAAATATATATACATTATGTATTTAGGCAATGCAAATTTCGTTGCGATATCTTAATATTCTGCTATACACGCGCAGGCCTAACCGTTACGAAATGAGTCCATACCTTGGCATGTACGTGTAATGTCTACCGTTGGGTATTTTGACGGAGATTTTTTTTCCTTTCTTTTTTTTACCCGAGATTTTCGGTGCGACGAGTTGACAATTTATTCGTTTAGCGATATATCTGTCCATTTTCAACTTCATTATATCAGAAATTTCGTAAAATATTTAAGATTGCTATAATATTGGTATTAAATTTTCTTAGAATACACGATAAACAATGTTTCTTGGGAAAATGTCAACTTAACTTGCATATTCCGTTTTCGCTTTAGGTAGTGATTATCATTCAACAGAGATATGCGTTGAAAAACGAATGTTGTTAATGTAGACCTTGGTATTGTACTTGATCAGAAGGATTGTTCTTGATCTGTGGCAAATTCTTATAGTCTTAATAAAGATTTTGCTAAAAACGAATGAGTTGTAAGTTTATGCTGATTCAAATCGTTGTATTTACATCGTGAAAATCATGAATCATAATAAAATATGTACGTCTTAAATTTGGTCGTGATGCTATCAGTCTTTATAATGTAAACCGATACTCTGTGAAAAGATAGTTTTCTAAAATTGCCATTCCTATTAGACAACATCTTAGACTTCGGAAATGCCAGGTTAGCTCTTTATTGGAAAACGTAACTATTAAATTTCAATGATATTTTGAATGGTTTGAAGTAGATAAATATATCTAAATGTCGTACAGAATTAGACAGTGGTTTATAAATATCAGTTGTCACATATACAATGTATATGTATGTAGAAGTTTATAGGTAAGCGAACTGTTCGGATTCATGTCGTTAAACTCATAAACCACAAAATATTGAATAGAGTATACTATCGCACGAAATGCCCCTGTAGTACCCCAGTAAAGTAGCAAGGTAAACTAACGGTATCTTATAAATACGAACTTGAGTCAAGGATAAATGTACTATTTCCAGCATGCAGTAATATACAAGGTAGATTTAACACCAGAACTTCGGGGAACTCTTTTTGACATTTTGTATGCAAACACCATAAGACCAGTTCTTGTCTTCCACAACCTAATAACTACAACGTTCACTGCTGTCTCACACAATATATGTAAATTACAATGTACTTAATGTGTATTGTTGTCTCAAAACAACATCTTTGATCATTTAATAGGCATCAGTTGGAGACAGTCAAACTCCAGGTAAGGCATACTGATGTTACGTGTTAAAATTGATTGCCACACAAGGTGCCCCATAAAGGTAAGTATTTTTCCTTTTCAACACGTAACGGACAATTACCAGAATACAACATTACATGAACATTGATGATTTGTATGTTAAATTCCCATAAAATGAAAAAAGACGAAATTTTAACACGAATTGATCATGACTGTAACATATAAAACGGGCGATGTGAACTGGGATTATTTTCCACATCAGCAGTTTACGTACAGCAGTTTGTTTCTGGTAATCATTGCAGGTAATTTGCTAATAAACCTCTATGACGATTTATTTTGAACGTGCAGTTTCCTGGCAGTAACTTTCTTTTACGCAGACGTTAAAAGTTTAGAAAAAGTAGAAGTCATCAAATATATGAAAATGTCCCGCCATCTACGAGCACGATAGATGTAGGATCTGTGACACAGCATTACCTGTTATTCACGTTTTCATTTTCTTAAGTGATGCCAATGGACAGGACCAGTTAACATGTTTATGGCGTGCCACCTGGCTAGCTAAACAATTACTGGTAACAGACAATGGTGCTGTTAGTTACTTATTTTGCCAATGCATTTTGTTATGTAGATACATGTATCATCTGTACTAATTGTACTAATAAACGTTGTAATGAGCCGAGGGTTTGTGAGTGCTTCACACGCTACAGGTGTTCTCATGATGGGTGTATCACCAAAAAGACTGATAAAATTCTCATTTCGTGTTTGACGAAATAAGCACGCAAAAAGCGCAAAAATATTTTTGCAACTGCAGTGTAGTCTACATAGTCAGGATATATTCAATCCCATAGTGAAGGCCAAGGAAGCACTGACATTATATCAAAACTCGAGATGACGCTCTTATCATTTCGTCATGTATACCGATAAAACAATGTTCAAAACACTGGAAAAATTTACCACCAATGCAGCCAAGTATCACAAAATTTCATCAATAAGGGACGAATGTTTATAGAGGTGCTGGTCATCGAAACCAGGCTAGGGGCTGACCAATGATCAACTTTTTCAGTAGTCATCACTATTACACTATCAGCTGAAGTCACATTTTAACGTCATTGTCAATGGGTGAGGGAATTTGCTTTATAATATACATATCGAGTCTTAAATAATTCTTCATTTCATATGTGGGATTTCATTGAAAGCTTTTTTTTTTTGTTATTTATGCGAGCTTTGGCGACCAAAGAATTAAACTTCGAAACGAATTTGAGATGAGACTTCGAGAAAAATTAAAACCACGCCATGCAACAAAAATGTTTGGAAAAAAGAACTGGCTGATAAAATGGTGAGTGACGAGTTGGTAAGATATATTTTTTTCAACAATATAATCAATTACCGACCAATGATAATAATTATCGCGACCAATCCATGGCCAATACCATCGATTATTGATCAATATTCAGTTAACGAGATGATGTAATACTTCTGTGGCAAGTTTAACATTCAACTATGAAATACAAATTGGCATGACGATATTACAGGTTATATGTAATTTATATGTCACAGCTTGCTGTTTGTGTGATGTAATTGGATGTGGGAGGCTTTAAATTGAAGTAGTAACAAAGCGTGAAAAGTGACCAATGCATGCAATTTAATCAAAATCTTGCAAGTATAAAAGTTTCCTGACTAAGGAGAAAAACAAGTTGACAACCCTTCTATTAGCAGTGTCGATGACCGAGGTAATACACTGAACCATGAGAGAGGGACCAATTCGAGTCTTTCTCTACCCATACTAGATAGAGAATGATTACAACATGGAAAAGACGGAGATTTATTCCAGTAATAATGGTGTTTATGACCAATACATGAACTTGAAATTGTAGAGCTTTATAAAGTTCGATGATAAAATCAAGTTATAACGGTACTTAGATCATAAACAACTACGAAACAATTATGGGTCGGGTGAAACTCGCCATTTTAATTTCTTTATTACTTTAGATGTTCCTCAGTCGTCCCTAAGCTGCAAGATTTAGGCATTTTGCATCACTAACGATACCTAGAAGGACGAAATAGCTGTATGATGCATTTCTTCGGGATTGCAAGTGGTAGACACTCCTTGGGGACTTTTGGTCCCCGAGGTTTGCCGTAACCTACATGCCATGTTTTAATCCAGTTGTATAGCGGCACCGTTCAGTATATACTTATGTACTTGGCATTGTTTAAAAAAATTATCCAATCTATAACAATTACGAACTTATTTTATCATGGGGCTAGTTCACCTCCCCATTTAAAATGTTTACTTCCTTCGATCACTTCGGATGCTCCTCAGTTGCCTCCTAGTCTTCAAAATTTAGGCTGTTGGCAACACTGACGAGCCTTACGTGGATGAAACAGACGTATAATCAAGTTTAATTGTTTGGCTCTACTGTATCTTACTCCAGTATCTGAAGGTGTTATTGCCTTGTGTGTCTTTTGTACAAAGAGACGAACACTTCATTTAATTATGGTAATGACTTTACCTCATTTTACCACAGTATACTGTCGAAAGACTAACTTGTTCTAAGTTTTATATATAATTGATGTTCTGAAAGAAAACAATTTTCTCTCCGAAATGAAAAATAATAAGGTTTGATTCGCAAACATTTTATTTCTTTTATTTTGTCAAGAAAATTCTCGCCATGTCTCTCCCATGGAATAAACAAATAAGATTAGGTGTTATATTTATTTATGTATATACATGTATTTCACACGCAAACATATGTATACCACAGATCATAATATGTATATTTCGTGGTGCATTACAGTCACGATATCGTGTTAAACAGTTTACTGTAACGACATTGCTGCAAAATGCCATAACTATGAGATATACATGCTGACCTACATATCAACTCCCCCACCCCCTCCCAAGAAACTCCCCCACCCCCACCCCCTCCCAAGAACCCCCACCCCTCCCAAGAAACGATTTCAGTTTTTCATACAGTTTTCCTTTCCTTTATTGAAAGGCCTACATCAGCATGTGACCAGTCAAAAAGATATATTGGTGCATGGCGTTATGGTATGCATGCATTGAAAAGTGGAACTCTTAAACACCTCGAATGGATTTCGATAATGAATTAAACTGCATCATACAGTCTATTTCGTCCTGAGTTTTGAAACATAGGAGGCGACTGAAGAAAACCCAAAGTGATCGGAAGAAACTTAAAAAAGTTATATAGGGTGGTGCACTAGTCACATAGTTGAATAATTTTCGTAATTCGCTTATAATTTATAACATGGTAGAGTAGAATCTATATGTTTGATATTTACTGTACCACCGCATATAAAACATTACAGTAGTTGCAGCCCAATAGACAAAGTACAATATCAAACATATGAAATGATAAGTACTGGAAGATATCACCCTTAGCTATAACACAGTAAAAATATACACTTGTTATGGTGTTAGTTCTGTCTTTGAATATTAAAAAATTACGATAATTTGCTTACACAATACCATTGCTATATTACAAATGAATATCCTTTTGATATAATGTATACAAGTGGTAAGATGTAGAATCATTTAGTAAAACACTTATCGTTTATACATCAGGAAGTTAAACAAATCTAACACACATGCAAAACACTAACTGTGCAAAACCATAAACGTCATTATCTGCGGCCATGATGGATGCCACGTGCTTTGTTATCTACATGTGACCTACTTATTTTGAGGTCGTTTGCCCGGGAAGACCTCTTCCAACTATTGTATCAAATTACTGACGAATATCTACCGAACTAAGATCGTAAAACAGTCTTAACTCAGATGTTCAAGTTCAACTTTGGTTTATGGACGGAGAATCGCATGTCCAGTGTGATAATTATGTGTACTGTGTTACTGGTATCGAAAAGTTCTAAGGTTAAAGTAAAAATCGAGATATTCCAAGTGTACTCCTCAAATTGCCCATGAAGACAAGCCAGCCAATCTAATACGACTGATTCAAAGCAGATGAACACAAAGTAATTACTTTTGGACTTGACCCATTAAGACCATGGGAGGTGGTTTTACAATATATATTATATTATTTTTCGACAATGGACACAATGACCTTAACAACAGTGAGTGAAATTGTCTGATTACAAAAAATCCACACATTTAGAATTGTCCTCTTGTTTGCATTTCAGTGCCATATTGTGTTACACGCTCCATTGCAAGTAGTGGGTTTGTGTGATATTAAATACAAAATGAGGTTTGTTAAAATTCTGATATTACTCGATTTAAAATCAGATTCACTACAGAGACCTGGCAGAAGCCAATATAATTGAATTATGGTGACATCACTATAATACTATTTGTTTAAAACAATGGCTGCTTAGATGACGTGTCCTTCTATCTATAAGTGAATCTGATTAATACTATTTTAAAACAATTAGCTTTGAAACAAATCACAGATTGGATACCGTCCTGAAGTCTGTCTCTCTTACTGTAAGGCATTTAACGTCTAACCATGGCCTCACGAATCACACAAAACGCTGACAACGTGAAATTCAAGTCAGTTACAAGCTACAATTCTCCATAACCTCGCGCAACTTCAGAAGTGTAAGATTTATATAGGTTTTTTCGTGTTATCTCGTGGCTTATCGCCACGGTAGCGAGAGAGGAGAGCAACTTTACGACGGCATGTGAGTGAACTCGCCGGTCGACATGTGTTCTCTTGATTATTTTAGCCTCGTAACTGATGACACCATTCAATAGTACGTCAAACTCGCACCATATGATCTGACAAACAATCCGTTTGAATTTTCATTCAACCCTTTCATTTGTGCGAATATAAAGTGATCAGGTGGAGTAAAAAAATGTCATGCAGCTTAATTAGATATTACTATATTCTACACAGCGATAAACAATGATAAAACATAACACACAAAAAAATTGAATTTTGAGATCGTGTTTGAATTTGTAAGTGTAATCAATATCTAAAGTGTTGCACTATCTTTCATAATTGTATAAGTGTCTTTGAAACTAAATGCCGGATTGGAGTACAAACGAATCAGAATATTTGTAAGTATAAATGTGCATTTGCCATTTAGTATAAAAAAGGTTCCAGAATAATAACTCGTGTCTTTGTCGGAGATACATATACTGACACAAGCATGATCCATTGTCAACTGTTGACAGTCTAATATTGGTTGCTTTCCTAATACAGTTAAATAATACAATAAGGCAGTGTTACAATGAATTGTCGACGTCTTGTTTCGTTCCGTATTATATTTACAACAAAGAAATACGTTCCGGGAAACGTAACGTTATTTAACATGTCTTTTAACGAATGTGTATGGATCTGCTGAGACTGCCACAGAATTTCCTTCATTTATTAGATTATAATGAGTGTTTGTGGATGGTGCGTTGTTATGGCAATTTAGACATTGTTGAAACATTACATCTGTGTAGTGTCGACTGTTATTGACTGAAAAAGATATACAGCTATGATAACATGGAGACGTTTATATAGGGATATTAAAGAATCTGTGTTTTTATTGTAATAAAATCGATATTAAAAATTACTACAGTGGCCTTTTTTTGTGTAACGCATTGAAAGTTATACTGACTGGGTTTGTTCATAGAGTGGGTAGTTCCACATCCGAAGACCTATTTCTATTCTCTATGAATGGTGACGTAGTTCTGATGAGAACCACATTATCACCTTAATGTTACTGAACTAGTTTGTACGTAGGGGCATTTGTGACAATTTATGTTGCTTATCCAACTATCTAGTCTCACGTAATATTGTATGTAAGAAAGGAATCACCGCCAAGAAGGGAGGTATAATGGGACAGATATCATGACAAAGTCTCTTTAACTGATTTTTCTCAATCGCTTCCAATTCTTTACACAATTTAGGCCTTTAGCATCACCGACGAGTTCTAGAAGGACGAAATACCTGTATGATGCGCTTTCCTTGATTGTTTGACTCTAATGTATCTAACTCTAAAGTTGTATTAAAAAGTGCCATTGAATTGTGTATCTTCTGTACAATCTTTGATATTATATCAGCATGGCGATATGCATTGACGAGGTAATTATACTCATTATTTATATAACATACTATAATTTTATAAAGTCATTTCACAAGGACAATATATGATTAATATAAGCAGTCAAGTCTCTCGTAATGTCAAGGTCAATCGTGCAGGAAAAAAGATAAAATCCTGACAATAAATGACAAGATTGGTTTTTTTAAAAAAGAAAACCAGCCTAAATATGGTTCGATTTCTGAATCCAAAATGTCGACGTGGCCAAAGTACCGATGTTCTTGCATCTTGCACATTTTATGGTTGGTAGCATTACAGTAAATTCGATGTATAAGAAAAAAGGTATTGAGCAGCTCTTTCAGATTCATAAATACGGTAACCATTGTATTCAAATATGACCTTTTTGAGATCTCATAAAAAATTAAACCGTAGAAACATTCGCAAATTTTGTTTACCTTTGCAACTTTTCAAATGTCGTGAAGTTTACACGTCATATCCGGTTAACAAAATATGCCAAAGTATCTGCATAGACATTTTGAATAATTTCTCGTCTTCCTTCGTATCAAACCAATAACTAATTAGAATAAGCATCAAATTATGATTAATTTAGGCTGAAGTAATTACTTTTCTCTGGATTAAAACCATGTGTGTTATGATTTATGTGATGTTAAAAAGTTGAGAACGTTTGAGATCACACCAAGTGATAAATTAGAAATAGAAAAACATTGAAAACATATCTAGACGGATTAGAGTAAATCTATTTACTTTTCTCTGGATTAAAGCCATGTGTGTTATGATTTATGTGATGTTAAAAAGTTGGGAACGTTTGAGATCACACCAAGTGATAAATTAGAAATAGAAAAACATTGAAAACATATCTAGACGGATTAGAGTAAATCTATTTTTCAGATATTCTTTGAATGAAAAGGAAAACTTTAAAACACCGACTCAATACTATTTAATAAAAGTCAATGTCACCTGTAGATAAAGTAAGAAATCACATAAAAAGACCTAGAATGGCGATAGAAAGACGAGGGTGATGATAAGATTAAATGATTAAATAAAAGAGAACATATTTTTTAATGTTCACCACCTGGCACCACGTAACAATGTGACAACGATGCAAGATGGCGGTCGGTTTGTGATGTGGCGACTGTCGCAAGGTATTATGGGTAGTGGCTACTCACCTGGATCCTCTTGAGCTGACGATGGCACTGCAAAAAATAGCAGAATAGAAACAAGAACTAATTCCATGTTTATAGTTAATGTAGTCCCGGAAAAACTTTGTAAAGGTTTTCTCATTGTTTTCGAAGTTAACATATGGATTTTAAACATATGCTAATCTTGTCACCTCAGGCTGTGTATTAGTGTCCTCACACCATTTCCTCCTATTCCAAATATCCAGAAAGTCTTTTACAATGAAAAGACTTTCTTCGCCACGTGTCACTAAAAATTTGTCAAAGTATCGGTTTTATAGTGACTACCGACTCTCGAACCCCGATCTGGAACAGTCGGAGCGAGCTACAGTAACCACTATACCAGTCTACGACTAAACGCCACCAGCACTATACCAACAAAATCAGCTTTTCTCGTCCTGATGACGTAGTCAAAAATGTGTCAGTTTGCCTGTTTCAGTGGCTGATTTTGCAGGCGGAGGGAGGGAGGGGAAGCTGGGCAACCAGGCAGGCAGGCTCCCCACTCGTACGCTCAAATCACTCATAAAATGTTAGAGAATACCGTGTAACGTTGATAAGCCGAAGCCTGGAGCAAGCTCTGTGGCCCCTGACCCCCGGCTCACATATTGGCAGACACCGTATCAGATCTTTTACAAAATCTTACTTTTTTCTCTCCAATACCATCCCCATCGCCCCACTTTCTTCACAGATTGGGTTTCAGGTTTCGGAGTTTTCTAGAAACGAAAATTTTACAACCGTTGCTTTAAGTTGAAGGTGCAATTTGCGCAAGTGTTTGAGGAAATTATACGTGCAGGAATCATGTTAAATATTATCATTAAAAAAATTCTGAAAAAGTTTTACAGTTTTTGTATCCAAAAGTGTTGTTAAAGTATTCATTCCGTTAACAAGTATGTTTAACATAATAAAATATATTATCTGAATTTTCATACGTACTTTCTGTCTGTTTTATTAAACATGACAAAAAACGTTATTTTGTTTTATACAAATTGATGAATCGGATTGATTTTCGCTATTGAGGATATTTGAAACTTTCTTCTGCTCTTATGATAGGAAGTGCAACGTACATTTTCAATGTGTAAAGGCATCGCATTTGACATTGTTGGTACAACAGCGTAATTGATTGTATGTCAGATATAATACCCAATGTTTTAACATATTTTATTTTAATTTTACTTTTACGGTTGCAAAGCCTTGAACCGATAGTGCAGGGTGAACATTTGTCACACCTCCAGGCAATGAAAACATTTAACGTATTAATTATATAAGCACTCGCATAAAAATATCAATATAAGATTGTTTTGTTAATAAATATTTTTGCCATTCTAAATCTATTTATATTCGATCTCTGTCGAACCGTGTCGGGACATGTGTGATATCGCCTTTGATTTTAACTTTTATTTAATCATTGTAGATCTGTACGCCTATAACAAGAACTGTTAGTCTGACCAGACCAGCCTAGTCGTGTAGTATTGGCAGCCTGTGTATGATCACATCGACGTTGCACAACTTGTGCAGAGTCTCTCTGGTCTGCTTCCAACATAGTCAGCACTTCTATCCTCGAGGGCGGACCATGTCCTAGTCTTCTGTAACAAACTCACAATCCCCTCGTATTTATGTTGATTTTGTGTGTTTTTAAAGATTAATCAACATTTAAACCACTGTTAAAGAAATTAAAAAGTCACATCGATGTCTGTTTTAATCTTGCAAGAGTCTGGTTGAATGAATTATCAAAGTTTATCTGATTGCTATGTTTTCCTTTCTAAAGCTTCTTGCGTCGAAAGAAACTGACAATACATTTGATAACTTTGCACCTGCGGATAATGACTACCCTTCTTTCTTTTTACCTCCCCTCCGATCCCTTTTGCTGTATCTAACCGAATGGCTAGGACCCCGTGTGAAATGGAACAGAAACAAGTATTTGTGTTCTAGGTCAAGACATCTGATACTTTTTTTGGAGTTTAAGCAGCCTCGTTCAGCTACTATTTATCGCTTGATCCAGGCACCAACAATAGAATACCGTTAGTCTTGCCCTAACATCATGTGAGGTGGTCCATTTTTGCCCATCAATCGAAGTTTCTATTTTGACTGATGTACATTTGTGTTTAGAACTATTGATGGTTGTGGTTAAACGAATGCTTTTGACCACAACAGTTTATATCTTAACCATTGCAAATTATATCATTGTCAAGTGGTAATACGTGATCAACTCTGTCAGATTACGCGTTAATTTATATATATTTGTTTACATACGTTGAAGATATATCAGAGTATAGAAAGAACGATTGCCATTGTACTGAATTAAACACATAATATAAAAAAGAAGAATACACTCACGTCTGTAGGACGCACGGGTGAATGACCCCCTACACAGAAACACGCCTAGTCTTGTTAACCAGGCCACTATCTCTCTCCCGTACTGAAGATATCGGGGCCACATTGGGTATGTGGACCTTTTTATTAAAACGTTCAGTCGTGAAATGCATTTTATGTGCTTTATTTGTTCTTTACTTTGGCTATGTCAGTTAAATGGTGTACGATGGGTTCGTATGTAACACGTGGTCTACTTTGGATGCGTGCAGCATTCTGGGGTCATTCCCGGCCACATAGTCAACATGTTCATTGCACTATAAAATTCAATCCTCTACAATGTCTAAAAGATATTGTTTTTGTGTTACAGTTTTAAATACTCCTGACACTTCAAGAAGTTCTGTCCATATTTACTTTGGAGTAAATATTGCATTTTATAAAGTTGATAAATTCGGCTGACGTTGCATTTTATTTAATTGAAACAAGCCGTGCCAACCCCAGTTGTTATAAAAGTGCTGACACTCACTTGTGGGCCAGTCAAACTGATATAGGTCTATCCCTCACGACTTACGGTCGCAAACTGACATCACACACGTTTGTTTCATGTTAACATATTCCTGGTATTTAAAGAGATACACTCTCCTGTATGTGTCGAATTTTAAATCTATGATATGATTCTGTAAGAAGCAAACATAATGAAAGTAGATATATGCTTACTTCAATGGAAGATAACACCTATAGATAGTATATAAAAATTACAATGGGTTACCCGCGTAAAGAATTGGTTTTGTCCTTTTTGAGGATAACACAAAAATAGACACTTTGTGCCTTGGAAAAAAAATTAAAAGATTAAACCGTGATCCGCTTCATAAATACCGTTTGGCGAATCCACAAAATATCGGAAATAAAATCAATATGATATAACACATACATAAGTGTAAACTTGCAACCGTGTTATTTCAGTATAAACCACATAACACATGTTTCCTATTCCACATTAACAGGAGTGGTGAAGTTGCAAGGATGGGACAAGGAAAGGACTTGGAAATTCCGTAATGATTTTGATTACGCATTTTGCTTGCATGTTTCTGATATCTAAATATCCTGTTTGACACTTAACCTCGTCTGCAGGACAATATAGTAAAGTATCATTTGCTTAATTATGTTTTATATGATATTTGCCCCCTCCCCTCCCTGTTGATGATTCTTTAATATCAAACTCGAAATAGCTGTTACATATTGATCAATTCCCTAGATATTCGAGGTTATCTATAAGAATATCTTGGATCGTGTAGACATGTCACAAAGGTTGTACCAAAATATGGCATCTTGAAACAGTATGCCTTCTAGCCCAAAACACTTGCCTTTGCATTCATCACCGATACTTTGACACATAAGTCTAACATCATCGAACTTTATGCATCGGAAGTAGCACTACACATTTGAAAAAAATGAAATTTACAAAATCAACAAAGCACTTACAAATAAAGAAAAGATTTGCATGGAGATTTTTAAAAATATGTGAGAAGAATTAGACCGGATAGGATTAACATCTAGAGCTTCATCAACAACCCCAGTAATATAATGTTCTCAAAGTGATATCCGAGTTAATAACAACGAAAGCTTAGGTATACTTTTGAGAATAGAACATTTACAACGTCATATTTATAAAAAGTCGTCGACCAAAAAACTTACTTTTAACTTACTATCAATTCACCAATCTTACTTTAAGTATTTCTCTTCACAAATGCGAATAAAGAGAGATGCAAACTTTCTATGAACATCACATGAACACAAAATCTATGATCATCCAAACCTAAAACAAAGCAAAGACCCACTGTGTATGAATTTTCACAAAGTCTATTTGCAAGTAGGATGATTTTCGAATATTTACGGTATGTACACGTTTGTAAGGTTGATTTTACAAGTGACTGAATGTGTAATTACTGTCCAATTGAGATATAAAATGATAACATGTTGTAGAAAGAGGTAGATAATGTGTGTTCGTCATAGTTTTTATTTGTCCTACTGTAAAATGTGGACAATGATCATAGAGTATTCATAGAAATGGAACAAGTAAGTTCAATCTGAACAGTCAACAATTGTCTACCACACCAAGGACTGCAGTTCGACATAGGCGGACTTAGGTTATGTAGTCGTTGATAAACTGATATGATACTACAATTCTGTTCAACATTGGTATAGTTAGACATTTCTACCGTTCGACATTGATAGTGTAGAACGTATTTACATCTAACTATACCAATGTCGAACTTCAGCACTAATGTTCGATGTTGGTGTAGATAGATGTGCTTACATTTCGACATAATGAGAAGCTACCCACAGTTTGTAATTGATTAATAATATTTTAGACTTACCAATATATATACCGCATTTACTCGGTCGTTTTTTTACGACAGATCGGCTCTGGTATAGTTAGACTTTACTACAGCAAGACTTGGGCATAATGAGAGGTTACAACAGTTAAACTTTCATTGCTCCAGTTCGATATCGTTATAGTTTGACATTATTACAGCTCGCCATTGGTATAATCAGAAGTGATGGCTATTTTCTTTATAATTCCAAGCTATAGCAAGTTTCACATCATATTAGAAGGGGAATATATGACCGCTTTTCCTTTTGTCCAATCAATGTTATTGCCGAGGAAACCAGCCCAGTGTCTGTAGTACGGGTATATGTACAAGCATATTTATATACAAAATATTGCGATCTTGATCTTGGTATTTGATAATTGAATAAACGATTCATTGGTATAACTATACGTTTTAAGACAAAAGAACATACTTTTCATGTTAGATTAAATTATAGAAAGTTAAATAGATGATTTGCGACCATGAAAAATCATTATATGAAAATTACAAAAAATTATTGAATAACAGGACTGGCGCACCTTCGCATCGAGATTTTGCCATTTCGATCTATTCTGGTTTTCCTCAGTCAGTTTATAGGTTTCAAATTTTAGGGAAAGGGATTAATATCAACTCAAAGTTTGTTTTCTCATCCCATACATATTATTTGCGTTATATTGTTGAACATTAAATGAAAATATTATTTAAACTAACATCAGGCCTTTAGCATCACTGACGAGCCCTGGAATAGCGAAACAGTAGTGTCTTGCAATTTGATTAATTAATAATCTCTAGTGTACATATCTTATTCTAAATCTGTATTGAAATGTGCAGTTTATTTCTTTTTCTTCAGTTCAATTTTGCAATTAGTGTTACCCATAAAGATATTCTATATAATCGCTTAATTCTACTAAAACAAATATTTAGAGTCTATTATCTTTTACAGCCATTACAGCCATTACACCCATGTGAACGCCACGACCATACTTTACATCATCCCCGAATTTATCAAGAAATGCTTACATGGTACATATTCGACTCCACACAACCGCCTTTCATTGGAGAGAGAACACTAAGTTGTAGTACGTGGCATGCTGAGCTGGGCAAACGTGCGAACTGTGACTAAGCAGTTTTTGTCCCACCGTTTAAATTTTAGGAATATAAAATATTAAAGTTCCAAAACATTTTCGCACCGGATATAAGCAATCAAGAAATGAAATGAACGTGCAGTAGCTATCAAATGAATAACGAAATGAGATATCCTTTCAATCCTCTAAAATTTAGTAATATCACTGCCAAAAATAAAGCTGCATCTTGTCTTGCAAATTGACTTCGGCAGACGTTAAATATGTAAATAGCAATAAATGGATGGTATATTTGCAGCTTTCCTGTAGAAATCTTAGTTACACTTCCATGTATTAACGTTTGACCAACTTTCTACACCATTAAACACTCTTTTGTGCGTAAGATATAGCTAATCACATAAGGTTCATTTTATATTATGTCAATTACTTAAAAATGCATACAAGACGAAGACAAAGACAGACTTATGTGTTAGCAGGGACCTCCTATACCGGTAAGAAAAGCTTATCAGATCGTTCAACCTACTCGGCGTTAATATGAGAGCATCGCATGGGATGAAGAAATATATGGAAGCCCGGTGAGTTCAATAAATACACATCTTCTACGAAGTAACTGATCAATTATTGCAATGGTTGTTTTAACAATATCTAAAGAAGAAATAAACAAACCAGAACTTAATATATGGTTTAGGAGAACATGTCAGACATGTTGGATGACACTAGGTTCAATTTCTAGGTGGTCCATTCTTGTGAACATGATCGCGGACTCGGTACATATGTACCATTCACAATTGTGTTCGTAAACCCTAAGACAATCCTTAGCTTTACTTGCTATAAAAACCATCACTGCCCTGAATTAAACGCTCATCAGCTCCAAAACTGTATTCCTATTGAACATTTTAAATCTGGGAAAGTGAAAGAAAACAGAGCTTGGTGGGTTTAGTTTTCTTATCAACAGGTTTTTAGTCTTCAGTGTTTTAACCTGACCAATTCCATCTTGTCAAACTCTCAAAATTTGTTATGTATTACTGTTCAGTGTCTAGCGCGGATAGTACTGATACAACTCTCAATGAAGTTACCAAAGTATATCAAAAGAAATTTTGTTAACTATTGAATATTGCAAACTACATGCATTAGATTTCAAAGAAGCGTTGTATTTCTGCTGTTTCAATAAACTAAATATTTTGTTGACATAGCAATATATATGAGAGTAAACAGTTTAAAACAAAAACCCATATCCTTTTGGTTGTGTTTAATCTACTACGTTTCCATAGTTTTGAAAAATAAAACTAAATAAATTAAGTGTTTCTTGCATGTGCGAGACAGCTGGATTGACAGATCCTATTCACCTGACGGCCTATCTTGAGTACCGTCATGGATCGTTGCTCTATCGCACCCATCCAATCGGCTGAGCCCACGAACGAGACGGAGTTTCTCTGACGTGTAATGAACGTGTGGGAAACAACGTTCTGCCAAGAATAGATTTTAAAGCAGCTCATACCATTATTTCTTTGTAGTTGCTTTTTTTTGACCCGAAACAAAACATTTGTTAATGTAAGATGCCATAACTAGGTTCGTCATCAACATTTTAAAGGACTTCTGCTATAGTAATTTCTTTGTTGGCTAGGGTTTTTTTGTTTTCAGTCACAAAAAATTTACCAATGAGTGACTTTGCACAACAATCAAAACTGCAGAATGTTTAACAATCTTCAAAAGACTTCTCATGCCCTTTGAAACATTCCTTTTTTGTGTGAAGTGCTAAGAAAGGAATCATAGCCATATAGTACATTAGGTCTCCATCAAATTGGATAATTTATCACGTGATTTTCGTTTAATTCGTTCAATGTACCCATGTTATAGTCTCCATGTCAAATAAAACCTATTTGTGATGTCAGGTTTTGATAATTAAATGACATCACACTTTAGCAAATAACATGGTGATGTCACAATGAGCTAAGAGGACGTGGAAACGTACCTTTTCTGCAATATTTGCCAAAAATATTTATCATAAGATCAAAGGATATTAAATTCGTTAAATTCCATATTTTGTTGGCTTTTAACGAAGATGAAAATTTCATAAACCAAATATGAAATATAAGTTTATATTACATTCTATGTATATAGTGTACGCAATATCAATGAAGTGATGATATATCTAAGTAATTCTTTTGTTAGTTTTCCTGTTTAATGTTGTCTTTGAATGAAATGTTCCGTATTTTTAAAACGTAAAACTGATTAAAACGGTTAAGTTTAAAATAATACTGATATATCAACAAAATCTTAATTGAAATTTGAATAATGAACAAACGAAATATTTACCCAGAGATCCCTGAATTAGAATAAGGACCATAAGACCATATTCCGGAAGGGATGGGATATAAGTTATAGTAAGTGTACCGAGTTGGAAATACTTAGATTTCCAATTACATGAAATACGCTCCTCCAGCGGCCTTTCTAAATTCATAGTCGTATACTTTAACAACCGCCAGCTTCAAAAAGAAGGCACTCATAATCAGAGGATGAATGCACATTTTAAAAAAGGTGATAGAGATGTATTGAAAAAGCTTAACTTTGACATTTAAACAATCTATGTTGTTAATAGGTTGAATGTGTGACAGGTTTTTATTATTTTTCCTAATAAATAACTTATCTGAAACAAACTCATCTAATCGGGGTTGTGATTACGTTAAACTTCAGGCGAAGATCGCGGTGTTTGTTTGAAATCCTTCAAAATCACTTTCAGATATATTGACAAGGTCTTGTCTTTAATTAATGATTAATTTATTGACAATGCCCACCATATAAACCCGCCTGCATTAGAAATGAAGGACATGGCAAACTCTTCTACGATCGTTTCCAACAATAAAACCAGCAGGGACATATTTTACCAAACTGTATTTTCATTCCTGGAGAGCAACATATCTGCATCTCTAACCTGTTTAAATGTCGCAATGCATTCAATACTCACATGCTTGTTCTCAATATCGTGATTTCCATGCAAGAGTTCGGGAACAAACAAAACCAGTACGTGGTATCGAGAGATGCAGGTTGATGAAAATGATGATGAGTTTTACAGTCGTCATAATGATTATATTGAAATATTTCTTTTTCCTTAATTCGGTATGTAATTGGGCGTGTTTGCTATTCGTTATGTATACTTTTAGTTCCACTGTTGTTCGCCGTGTTCTCATTTGGATTGATGCCCTGATGGCATAGGATGGACCTCATGTAAGTTGTTCAGTGAGGTAGCCACCAGCTACTACAACGAGTTCCTGTACCTGCTATTATATATATATTTGCCCTGATGGCATAGGATGGACCTCATGTAAGTTGTTCAGTGAGATAGCCACCAGCTACTACAATGAGTTCCTGTACCTGCTATTATATATATATTTGCCCTGATGGCATAGGATGGACCTCATGTAAGTTGTTCAGTGAGATAGCCACCAGCTACTACAATGGGTTCCTGTACCTGCTATTGGCGGGCGGTACAAGCAGCAAGCATCTAATTTTATTGCTTCGGTGAAAGGCATGAAAAAAGCTGGTCATAAAGGCGCCATCTTGTGAAAAGTGTAGCGGTGAAGGTCGTATATCGAGTGCATAGTCAACCAACTTGGGTTTAAATAAATGATACAACTTGTAATATGATCAAGTTCTTTGTTTTGGAGAAATTTGCATTTCATTATTTGCTCACATGCAGATGTGTTATTGATATGTTTTATTTAAATTTGCCCATCAACTTATTATTTCGTAGAACATGTCTTTTCCTGATTGTGTTTCACAAACCCACGAACTTGATACCGTTCTTTACTGGCAATGCTGCTCGTTAATTACTTACAGCTCTTAGACAGCACTCCCATCACCACCATATTTCGGTGCCTTGGATGTCTTGTAATTCGTAATTCGTGGTTGAATTTTGATAAATGCACCCACCCCGCCCCGTGTTTTACCGTTACATGTATGTTACGGTTACGTCTCTTCTTCATTCATATATTTTACGGTTTTAATAATTGACCTAATCATCATGGAGCTATTGTCCCCCAATATTTAATTTCACCGTTTGTTAGAGACGATTTAGTTGTGTCTACCATCACTAGAAAGACCTAGCAGGGCGAGCCAGACGCTCAATATTACGAAATCTAACAGATTACAACGTTTTGAATAACTTCAGGAACGAACTCTCCCTGCTCCCTTCTCGGCTGACTTGCATGGACTTTGGATTCTATTGTGTTAATGTGTCATCATTTTCTTCCAATATTCTCTATAATCTTTCATATGAAGTTGTGCTTCTGTTAGCCTTTTGTACAATAGTTTGACTTAAATACTGTATATATTGTTTATTTCCGTAACGGTGTTCAAAATGTTATTGAATGATTTATATGTCAGGGTTCGATGAGTATCTTCTATCAACAAAATGTGTTATATAAGCTACAAATAGATGAATTTAAAAGTGTTACCACTGATCGCATTTCTTTATGACTATAGTTAAGTAAAGCTTATAGGGCTGTCCTATATACACACATGATTTAGAAACGGTACGTTGAAAAAAGACATCCTTCTATGCATTTTATCCTTACGATACTAGGCCTCCGTGTTTCTTTTTTAAGGAGCGAGACAATCTCATGAAGAGTTAAGTCAAGTTATTTTTCTTGAAGAAAAATAAGTGATTCATGTGGACCCTCTCTGAAAAATATCTCTTTAGATGCATTTCCTACTAGAATTTGGAAATGCAGGTTCTGTGATTCATGTGGACCCTCTCTGGGAAATATCTCTTTAGTTGCATTTCCTACTAGAATTTAGAAATGCGGGTTCTGTGATTCATGTGGACCCTCTCTGGGAAATATCTCTTTAGTTGCATTTCCTACTAGAATTTGGAAATGCAGGTTCTGTGATTCATGTGGACCCTCTCTGGGAAATATCTCTTTAGATGCATTTCCTACTAGAATTTCGAAATGCAGGTTCTGTGATTCTTGTGAACCCTCTCTGGGAAATATCTCTTTAGTTGCATTTCCTACTAGAATTTCGAAATGCAGGTTCTGTGATTCTTGTGGACCCTCTCTGGGAAATATCTCTTTAGTTGCATTTCCTACTAGAATTTCGAAATGCAGGTTCTGTGATTCTTGTGAACCCTCTCTGGGAAAATATCTCTTTAGTTGAATTTCCTACTAGAATTTGGAAATGCAGGTTCTATGATTCTTGTGGACCCTCTCTGGGAAATATCTCTTTAGTTGAATTTCCTACTAGAATTTCGAAATGCAGGTTCTGTGATTCTTGTGAACCCTCTCTGGGAAAATATCTCTTTAGTTGAATTTCCTACTAGAATTTGGAAATGCAGGTTCTGTGATTCTTGTAGACCCTCTCTGGGAAATATCTCTTTAGTTGAATTTCCTACTAGAATTTAGAAATGCAGGTTCTATGATTCTTGTGAACCCTCTCTGGGAAATATCTCTTTAGTTGCATTTCCTACTAGAATTTGGAAATGCAGGTTCTATGATTCTTGTGAACCCTCTCTGGGAAATTTCTCTTTAGTTGCATTTCCTACTAGAATTTGGAAATGCAGGTTCTATGATTCTTGTGAACCCTCTCTGGGAAATATCTCTTTAGTTGCATTTCCTACTAGAATTTGGAAATGCAGGTTCTATGATTCTTGTGAACCCTCTCTGGGAAATATCTCTTTAGTTGAATTTCCTACTAGAATTTGGAAATGCAGGTTCTGTGATTCATGTGGACCCTCTCTGGGAAATATCTCTTTAGTTGAATTTCCTACTAGAATTTGGAAATGCAGGTTCTGTGATTCATGTGGACCCTCTCTGGGAAATATCTCTTTAGATGCATTTCCTACTAGAAATTGAATAGAAGGTTGTGAGGAAGAAAGTAGATCAACATGCACAAACTAACTTGAACAAATTGAATCAATGGTGAACAGATTATAAACCTGGATTTGACGCCTCAGAATATCGGTAGTACATTAAGGTTAACACCTACAGGGGTTTAATGTGAGTGCACTGGGTTACAACGATACGGTCACTTACGGAGGTGATTACCACGTTTGACGTTGCATAAACACGACAGGCCACCCCACATCCACAAAAGTCAGATATTAGACTTTGCAAGCTGAACTGACCATATTCAAAAAGAGTCATATCCTCAGTGAAAAAAATTGTATCAACATTATCTTGGACATGAGGACAAGAAAAGTGGCGCGCCTTTCACATTTCTTTGTGGCATTCCACTCTTCATGTACTGCGACTACTTGTAGCCTGTCTTCCAAGAAATCTTAATTCCATAGTCATTTCGTGATGCTATGACAATTTACTGCTGTGTTAATGGTTAAATTTCCTTTTGTGAGTCCGTACTAATGACTTGTGTAGCAAGTTTTCACTTCCGGGTGTTTTATGATATTTTCTCAATACATTACCATAGGACCAGGCAGTACTAATTCTTATTGAAATGTATTATTCCTTTGTATATCTTTTGTACAATCATCGAGATTGCAAGTGGTAGACACTATTGGTGAACCTACATGTCATGATTTAATTCTTTCAAAGCTTGGCACAGTCCGGAACATACATGCGTATAATGATACAAAAATTACGAAACTTGTCGAATTTTGGAGGCCATCTCCCTGTCTAGATTTTGACATTTCTTTCGATCACTTTGGATTTTCCTCAGTCACCTCCTAGGTTTAAGATTTAGGCCCTCAGCATCACTGACGAGCTTTAGCAGGACGAAACGGCTGTATTATACTGTTATAATTCATTATTTGACTTTATCGACTCTATCTTATTCTCAATTCGTACCAAAAATTGCTATTTACCTGTGTGTCTTTTATATAATATTATAGGTCAGCAGTTTTCTGCCAACTTCCCTTGTCTAACATTACTATTACCATCTTTTCATTGTGTTAGTGGCTTTCCATCTTTTATAAATCTAAATTGTTATCCTTGGATGTTTGTTTTAGTAACAAATACTTTGATGTGAATTCTCTTGAAGTTTCTTTCTGGTTACTTCTGTGAATTATGAATTATTCAATTCGTTTTCGTAGTTTCCGGTGTTTAATGGTGGCATAACTTTAAACGTCTTCGTCACTAAGAAAGTTGATTTCCTCTTTATCACCAGCAAACCCGCCGATCCTGTTTTTATTGGTGTAATAGTAAGTATTAATGAAACTTATCCTGCCACCACTGGGGTTCGCACTAGCAGTCTCTAACCGGACATCTTCGAGTAAGGGAAATTCACACTACCAAATGCTTGTAAGGCGTCCTGTTCCGTAAACTTAAGTCGGCTTCGACACCAAAGTCAACAATCACCAAGCTTTCATGTCTCCAAAGAAGCATCTTAGTCGCCTATAGCTTTGCCGTTGGAGTGGTCAAGGGCACCAAAGGAATATTGAAAAACACTCCTGGGGTTCGCACTAGTGACTTTTCAGTCTCCAGCCGGACACTCTAAACTCGACTAAAGGGAAATTTCCATTAAGGCGACCTGTTGTGTTAACTTCTACACTACTGATTCACGTTATTCTCATATTTAAAAATCCGCCTCAAACTCGGCACTTGAAGTCGAGCTTTCAAGTATTATGCCAAATCAAAAGTATTAACCCATCGTTTGGCGAAGTACGCTTACCATTTTTAGTTACTTCCAAGCTTGTCAGAGCTTAGTCCGAAAAGTGTTTGTCATTTTTTAGATAGTCGATAAATTTGTCAGAAACCTTCGAACTAATCAGATTTTTCCCACAAACACTGCAATGATTGATTTTATAGATATGACTTTAAAACAGCAAGTCCTTCTGCATCAGTTATCAAGCTGGACTAGCACCAGATACAGACATCATAAGGGACCCCAAGAATAGACAGACTTCTTTACTTCTCTTGAGAAGAATGTTCCTTGTTTTACCTAGAACTAACGAAGCAAACGTTTTGTTGTACCCGTGTCGATGTCTTGTCACGTGTGAGTCGGGACATGTCGTATGTTTAGGAAGTCCGAAATCTCTCTAAACTTGAGGTTGTAAATCTACCATTCCCGTCAATCCCGCGAGAATTAAGATTTTGGTAGGTTTACAAGGACAAGTCTAAAAAGATTCCGCATCGGGGTGGCCATTGTAAAATTCTGGAAAGTAAAGTTTTCGTCGGAAATGATTGAAAATAATAGGTCTACTTGCTTTGACACAAATGCAAGTTAGTAGGAAAATGTTTCATCTTTCCATCAAAGTAGGATTTACAACTATCGCGCAGTTGTAAGCTATTTAAAACATTGTCTGAACACCGACCGTTGCAGAAGTCGCTAGTTTCTTTCATACAGGGAAGAATTCTGCGACAAAGACAAAATTAAAATAGCGGACTAATTAAATCTAGAGTCAGAACCTTTCAGACTAATGTTTTGGTTGTTGAGTTATGAAATGACCACAGTGGATTCGGACAAAGGATTCATAAGGAAGAGTATATTTTCGGTATCTAAACGATGGTAAGTGTGTAATATGACGTAATTGGTATATAACACAATATGATATGATATATAACTGAAATGAAACAACAATTTCATCTGTTACGAAAATTTACATCGGCTCTTATAAGAGTTGATTCCACATAATACCACGATATTTACATACACGATTTCATGTCCATGATTATCTGAAATACAAGGTAGCCATTTGATTAAAAATACATATTGTGAGTCTAAGGCTCCTTCAGTCTTTTAACGTCGAATCAAGCTTTCTTCTTCTTTTATTCTTATGCCACCGGATCGAAAGATCGTGGACTTTTTTTCTACCTGTTTGATTGTCTGTCTGTCTGTTTGTCTGCTGTCAACTTTAACCTTACCCATAGCTATTGCACCGTAAAAGGTAGGCTTTTTTTCCATATTTGGAAGACCTTTCTGTTGGTACCAATTTTTTTTATCTTGTGATTTTAATTTTGTTGCAGTCATAATATTGTCATTCTATGTTAATCTCAGGATTAATATGATAGCGACAAATTGTATCCGAGTTATCTCCTCTCTATATTCTAACGAAGTATGCATGTCATGGCCTACACTTTGATAAGATATAATCAACAACGCGATGATGCATTACATTAAGTCACGGTTGCATAATCATCTCATCATATGATATGTTATTTTATTATTTTTCAAAGTCCGGAACATGTTTAGAATATTTGTTGGTTAGAAAGGTTTATTTTTAAGCGCTCAGACGACTTAGATGAATACAAACTTCCGGTTCTTCGTGGCCCTTCCTCCCCGACAGTTTTTATGATATTTCTGGTAGAAAATTTCACACACTTCTTATTTTCATCATGATACACAGCCTTTTCATCATAAACAGTAGTGGGTAAGTGTCCTCAAATACATCAGATAATAATTAATGTAGTTTTTAGTATGTCACCATTTGGCTATAAATGTTGATATGCTAGCTCCCGCACTCGATGAAACTCGTGATCAGTGTAGTTGGGAATGATGCTCTCGCAATCTTCCTCGACATTTAATGCTTGTTGCAGTTGCCTTCTACAATTTTTAATTTCGATAATATCAAGCCTGAATAAACTAAACAAACGTAGCATTATTATTATCTAAGAAGAGTTTAAGAGTTACCGGAATGAAAGACGGCACCGATACAATACACAATATCTGTGTATATAATTTCATTTGAAACGCAAGCAAATCAAAGTAGGAACCATTGATGCAATTCTGATGTTATATTAAAAATTTAATTCAGAAGACGTTACGTTACTACCTACTATATACGACGATATTGAAGGAAATTCAATCTAGTCCTTACATAGACCTTCAAATGTCTTCGGACCAGAAGTGATGCCATATCAATAACATATGAAAGAAAACAATCACCGCTCTTGACTTTCTTAGACGGAACTTATTAATGTAGACCACTTCTGAGTATGATATGGGAACCTTTTTCCCAAAGTGACATACATATAGAAACATGATTGAGATGGTCCAATGTTAAGCCACTAGATTCATTAATGGGGTCTATCAATTGGTTGAGGGCCAGGTTGGTGCCAGCCTTCCCTCCAAACCAATTCAAAACAAATCTTAATTACCAGCTACAAATGACTTTGTTACCCAAAACATTTTGAAAAAATTGCTACCAGCAATATAAAGTGTTTTGACATTTGGCCATATGATACAGATGCAACATGGTGTATTGTACATCATTTATATTTCCTTGTAAATATTTGTTCCCTAAGGTTTTATTGATATAATGCGATATTGATATTTTCTGTCAGATGACAGCCACATGATCTAATGTACAATGTATGTTATCACTACATGTATATCAATGATATTAATTATCATTAATTGTTATAATCATATTATATTCTACAGATAGGTTCAGTATATATTACCAACAAGTACATAATTTAGATGAAAGATTTAAAAGTTTTTTCATGGAATAATACAAACTGCGTCGACGAATAAAATTTCAGTGATCAGTTCAAATCAATTTCTTTGTAATTGATCTGGCAGTTTTAGATCTGACAGCATGGTGTTCATCTCAGTGAGATTTAGCGTATAGCAAAGAAGGAGGATGTGATTTTGTTTTGTCTACCTTACTTAGGAGGAATGCCTTTTGTCTGTATCTGAAATAAAGAAGAATCAGACAGAAACACTTCATTTCAAATTAACATATGTTTGTATTATCTACTCGGGCAAGACTATTTCTCCACTGAAGTATTGTTTTTGGTTTTTGAATAATCCAAAGACAAAGTTCAGTCACTGATTTGAATTCCCATATTACTGTAGACTTCGAAGAATTTAATTTGGATTCCTGTGGAGTCTGAGAGTGTATCTGTTACAACTTTAATAAGCAAAAAAAGACATTGGCCATATGCAGCATTAATAGTGCTTGGTCCCATTATTTATTGTATGTGGTAAGCATGCCCAGGTATTCATATATCTACCTACTTTGGGTCCTAGGGAAGGTGCGAAATAGCATCGCCCTGTGCTTTCATGGCCACTGTAAGGAATCTACCTAAAATGATTCTAGATGTTGACAGGGCAATAAACCAAATAATCGAATCAACATGAGTAAAAGTACCGGTAAAAATGGCATTTCATTCATTATTTTGTCTGCATTACTACACTTATACACTTATACATGTATACATTGTTTCTTCAACTTGGACTGAGTGATCAGTTGATGATTGGTTCTTCAACAGAACTCAATACCAAAATAATTTTTTTTTCTTACATTTATTAAGATATTTCCATTCCATAGGAAATGCATTGAAATAAAAGTCTTCATAATTTTTAGTTGGTAACATACTCTCAGTTCTAACCTTTTTCGTAAATACTTTAATAGTCAATATTAGCATCATTAAGCAAAGTTTTCTCACAACTCAACATTTTACCTGCAATTGATTGAATTAAAGTTGAGTATAGATCGTAACAAAGCAATAAATCAATGACCATTGCTTCAAGGCAGATAACTCTAGCAGAAAATGACACATTGTCTCACTCTCACACAAAGGGGTATTTCTGATTCTTGCAATCAAAGTCATTAATCTAGCAGAAAATGACACATTGTCTCACTCTCACACAAGGGGGTATTTCTGATTCTTGCAATCAAAGTCATTTCAGAACTTTTATGACTGTTTTAGACTTGGAAGTTGATATCTCTTCAATGTTTTCCATATTATTGATTTTTAGGCACTCTGTATACAGAGGATATCTGTTGATACACCTACAATTATTAACTTATATAATCAAAATTTATAACTATCACTTATAGTCTAAATGCAATAAAAATCTGTAAAGCTTGCAGTTATAATTCTGTACGCTGATTGAAATTTTGTTGCTTTTTCAGAGATGTTTTCATGGAAAAGCACTGGAAAAGTGTTATTCACAAATCCATATGTGACTACTTTTTTGAAGTTCAGGGAAAGGTTGGTATACAATGTACTACAAATTGTACATGTATATTTATTTCTTGATAATTATTATATGCTGGCTTATATAATTCACAGGTAAACATACATAATCCATAGGGATTTTGAGTATATTGTGAGTGTATTTTTGTAAGTATGTATCTGTGTATATCCTGCAATGCAATATATATATACTGTACATTATTAAGTATTATAATATTGCAGATATCAGAAGCTGCCACCTCCCAAATAACTTCCTTTGTGTATGATTCTTTGTTGTCAATAAATATAGTGACCAAAATTGTATTTCTTGTAACTCATTGCTTATTCGTTAAAGTCGGGATTAATACCTTTTACCCTAATTAAGACAATTTGTTGTTGGTAGGCTGCCTCTGCTGATGATGTTCCTCCAGTGATCTCAACTCCTCATCACTACCTCATCAACATCTACAGAAACCAGCTGTACTATGTGGCTGTCGTTACTACAGAAGGTATAACATGTAACATCGTTAGAATTGATTGAGAATACAGATCATCCTGAATGGGACCTTAGGGAGCTTATACATATATAGATAAACAAAACATATGTAAATTGGTTAATTGTCTCTATACATCTAGCTATATTTTGTTATTTCAACCAGAATTTTACAATAGTGTCTGCATAAACTTGGATTTACCTTTGTTCTATTAGTGATTAGTCAGATGCCAGCAGAAACAGTCTTTTTATCTGTGAAACAGGATGAAAAATAACTGAACTTTATATCAATTATAACTCCTTATAGCAAATGACAAGTATGAACGTATCTGAAAGTGACGAACTTATATATGTAACACCAGTCAGAGTAATGTTGGAGAAGGTCTATAATATATAAACTTGTTTGTGATCGAGTACCTCTTATGTTTGTATTTCAGTGCCTCCAATGTTTGTGATTGAGTACCTCTTATGCTTGTATTTCAGTGCCTCCAATGTTTGTGATAGAGTACCTCTTATGCTTGTATTTCAGTGCCTCCAATGTTTGTGATAGAGTACCTCATATGCTTGTATTTCAGTGCCTCCAATGTTTGTGATAGAGTACCTCTTATGCTTGTATTTCAGTGCCTCCAATGTTTGTGATAGAGTACCTCTTATGCTTGTATTTCAGTGCCTCCAATGTTTGTGATTGAGTTCCTACATCGGATCTTTGACACATTTGAGGATTATTTCAATGAATGTACAGAGAGTATTCTGAAGGAGCATTATGTTATTGTTTATGAGGTATGTGTTCATGAATGCCATGTTCTGTCATTATCTGTGGATTTTGTAGTGTATATTAAGTCTCTATAACTCTGACAGTGGTAATTATCATTCAGTCTGATTTGGCCTTTAACTGGTAATTAGATTACCTGAGTTGTGATTGCTTTTTGTCTGTTGTGTGTGTCATTTGACTCTCTAAGGAACCAGCGGGACCAAAAATGGGTCAAAATGACTGAAATTTCAAAGATGTCTACTGTTCCTGGATGGAAGATTTTGTATAGGAAAATTGAAACCTTGAGTGTAATTTCTGTTAATTCACACTTGGTGATAAGCATTAGCATAGGACAGCAGTTAATGTATACACAATTTACATTTGCATTATGTGTACAATATAGTTTAAATTATATTGCTTTATTTTAAAGCAAAATCATTTCTATGACATGTTACCAGGAGCATTGTGACTCAGGTGGGCCTCTTGTTTGTAAAGAAGAGCTCAGCTGATTTTGTACATTAGCTCCTTGTTAGCCCGCCATCTATTAGATGGTGGGTTATTCAAATCGCCCTGCGTCTGTGGTCCGTCCGTCCGTAAACAATTCTTTTTACCGCTATTTCTGGAAAAGTACTGCATAGGACAGCAGTTAATGTATCAAATTTCATATACAGGTTCCCCTATAGTTTAAATTATATTGCATTTAAACCTTTTTTGAACATGTTACCAGGAGCATTTCAAGATGGCCGACAGGTGGCCATCTTGGATTTTTTGAAACTTAAAATCAAACATTTTCAAGCTCAATTTTGTTTATAATTCTAAGATTCTAGAGACAGAGACCAGTCTCCACATTCATTATAAATATAAGAGTGGTGTTAAAGCAAACAAAGTATTAAACAAACTACTGTTGTTGTCTCACACTCAGCTTGATTCCTATTCACAAATTTTATATACTTTCAGCTACTTGATGAAATGCTGGATAATGGCTTCCCGTTAGCAGTGGAGCTCAACATTCTGAAGGAGTTGATTAAACCACCAAATTTCCTCAGGACCATCACGGACACTGTTACAGGCAAAAACACCAGGTTCGATATCTGTAGCTGTCACACTTCACTATATAATGCTTATGTGTTGAAAATTAATGGAGTACCAGTTCATGTATTTTCCTTAGTTAGACCTTTAGGTTTCTTCAACCTCTATCACTCTAAATCCTTTTTATACACCCTCCTTTGTATGACGGGACGTATTATGGTCTGGTGTTGTCTGTCCGTACGTCCATCCGTCTGTTCGTCCGTCGTAAACTTTCCTTGTCCGGGCCATAACTTTGTGAGTCCTTGGTCTATTGTCACCATACTTTGTACACATATATCTCAAGGTGATGGAGTGTCGCATATAAAAATTGCCTGCCTTGCATGCATAGTTTGAGTTATTCCTCTTTAGTTGATTTTTACTATATAGTGAATGTAAATCATAAGTTCACATACTATATTAGCAAATGGTGGTATGACATGGCTAAAACTTCCCCAAATGATATTCAGATTATTCCAAGACAACTTGGTTATTCAGTCAAATGCTGCTTCTCCATCGAAGACTGTGACGGGCATATATTGTGCCTCAATTAGGCCCTTGTTTAAAGTGGTTGTCTAAAGGCTGAAACCATAGGTATTAGTTTTGTCTTTTAATGGACTTGTTCTAGATACTAATTTTTAATCCTTGCTACGTGTACCAAGAATATGCATGATGGAAGAATTTCAGTACAATGTGATTGGAGAAAATATAGCAAAATTGCTTTTAATCAAAGGGAGAATTCTAGAGATAAAAGCCAACAACATGAACTGGAAACAAAAGGCGTTTGAATCAAATAAAATTTTATGAGTAACACTACATTTATTTTCAGTGTGAGTGGTATTTTACCTACTGGTCAGTTATCCAACATTCCTTGGAGACGGACAGGTGTCAAGTACACTAATAATGAGGCCTACTTTGATGTGATAGAAGAGATAGATGCTATTATAGATAAATCTGGAACAACTGTGACAGGAGAGATTCAGGGATATGTAAGTATATAGATATAAAACTATAACAGGAGAGATTCAGGGATATGTAAGTATATAGATGTAAAACTATAACAGGAGAGATTCAGGGATATGTAAGTATATAGATGTAAAACTATAACAGGAGAGATTCAGGGATATGTAAGTATATAGATGTAAAACTATAACAGGAGAGATTCAGGGATATGTAAGTATATAGATATAAAACTATAACAGGAGAGATTCAGGGATATGTAAGTATATAGATGTAAAACTATAACAGGAGAGATTCAGGGATATGTAAGTATATAGATATGAAACTATAACAGGAGAGATTCAGGGATATGTAAGTATATAGATATAAAACTATAACAGGAGAGATTCAGGGATATGTAAGTATATAGATATAAAACTATAACAGGAGAGATTCAGGGATATGTAAGTATATAGATATAAAACTATAACAGGAGAGATTCAGGGATATGTAAGTATATAGATATAAAACTATAACAGGAGAGAGATATGTAAGTATATAGATATAAAACTATAACAGGAGAGATTCAGGGATATGTAAGTATATAGATATAAAACTATAACAGGAGAGATTCAGGGATATGTAAGTATATAGATGTAAAACTATAACAGGAGAGATTCAGGGATATGTAAGTATATAGATGTAAAACTATAACAGGAGAGATTCAGGGATATGTAAGTATATAGATGTAAAACTATAACAGGAGAGATCAGGGATATGTAAGTATATAGATATAAAACTATAACAGGAGAGATTCAGGGATATGTAAGTATATAGATATAAAACTATAACAGGAGAGATTCAGGGATATGTAAGTATATAGATGTAAAACTATAACAGGAGAGATTCATTTTTATGTATGATAAATGTATAAATCAGAAACAAAGTATAACAGGAGAGATGAAATGTTATGTATGGTTAGTGTATGAATAGCCAAAATCAGAAACAAAGTATAACAGGAGAGGTGAAATGTCATGTATGGTTAGTGTATGAATAGCCAAAATCAGAAACAAAGTATGACAGGAGAGGTGAAAGGTTATGTATGTGTAATAATGTACATATCTAACACTACTATTGAAAATAGAGTCATATATTAAAAACTGGTACTAATGATATATTGTAAAAGAACTAGTGAACATTTATAAAAGGAAGGATACAAGGGTCCGTATTGCTGAACTAGCTATTGGTCCTTTTTTTCCACAAAAATGTCTATCATTTGATTTTGGAAAATCTACATGTGTATATTAAAAGATGAAAACTGCTATAATACAAAGAATTTTGATAATTGTTTTGTCTTGATGACACCTTAAACTGGATCAACATTTGGAGTAACTGCTGTGTAATGTAGTCTATCTTACTTTACAGATTGACTGTCTGATCAAACTGACTGGAATGCCTGATCTCACCTTGTCCTTTATCAACTCTCGTCTCCTTGACGATGTCAGTTTCCATCCCTGTGTGCGCTTTAAACGGTGGGAGGTATGATTTATAATGAAAGTAATAATAATAAGAAATAATAAAAGTCTCTCTGACCTGTTGCTGACTCTGATTCTATAATTACATTTACCTCACTTTCTTGATTAACAATTTTTTTCAATAGCCGAGAAGCGGTAGTCCCTGGGTCCCATTAATTGTATGTTGTAAATATGTTTCCATTGTTGCTTTCCATATAAGACATTAGGAAGTACCTTGTATCTTGAACTGTATGAATACATCATGGTTAGGAAAAAGGAAGGATTAAGTGATGTCACATCAATAACAATAGTTTTTGTGAAGTAACTTCCCTCCTGATGATGGCTTGAACATTAAAAACAAAATAGTATTCATGTACTTTTTTTTTTGTCAGCAAAGAAAATCAATGAAAAAAGCGAGAATTATATTTAAAGTGAATTTCAATGACTTCATTGTATGATATTATTTAACAGAGTGAGAGAATCCTGTCCTTTGTACCACCTGATGGAAACTTTAGACTCATATCCTACCACATAACATCTAACAAGTAAGTTTTACTTTTTACTCTTTACCAAGGGCGTACTTGATATAATGTTATTGATGTCACCACAAAACCAAAGCATCTATTGATACCATTTTGTATCCTAGTATTCCATTCCAATTTGAATTGTATTTGATGTTTTCTCGACTGTTTCAGCCTCGTAGCAATACCGATTTACCTAAAGCACAGTATTATGTTCCGAGAGGGGTCCTCCGGCAGGTTTGAAGTATCAGTTGGACCAAAGACCACAATGGGAAAAACGGTAGGTTATCCTGAGTATTGTTAGCCTTTCTACATCAGACTCCTTGTATTTAAGATTGTCTACTTTATATCAGCCAATTAAATATCATGTTTTTTTGTTGCCTACCAACATGCTTGCCATTCACTTAAATTACTTCTTTACAGTTCTTGATAAAAGCAGGGTGTCTTTGTATAATGCTAGCCTCTTAGCTAGAGATTCTCTTTTCAAGTATTAATCTATGTGGAATATTTCCCGTGTGGAAACAGACGATATGAGTTTGTATCTCTAGCAGGAATCTTTTGGATTTCTTTGCTCTTCATGATTAATTATAGAAAAATTTGTTTTCAGGTTGAAAATGTAGTTATGGAAGTTCCCTTTCCTAAAACAGTTCTTAATGCAACCTTGACCCCAACTCAAGGAAAATACACCTTTGACCCTGTCTCCAAGGTGATGACCTGGGATATAGGACGGATAGATACCACTAGATTACCCAGCATTAAAGGAACAGTAAGTACTATAAGTCATGCGATGGTATAAAAACCAAACCACTTGGTAACTCATGAAACCTTCAGCAGTTCAATGTTTAACTTAGTACCTTTAGTAATAAAGGTATACAACAGCACAGGCTTACATTTAGTGGTTAATAGTAACTGTGAAAGAAAAAAGGTTGTGTACATATATCTCATTAGTCCACCAACAGCTAAAATTTATGCAATATTTGAAATTTGTAATGGTGACACCAGATTAGATGGTCAGCAGTAGAAGCATTGTGGTCATACTTGACTACTTGGAGAAGTGGGACAAAAATGTAGAAATTTAAACAAAAATATTGTAGAGAACATTACAACATTTGATGTTTTGTTTAGGTAACCTTACAAACGGGAGCACCTGTACCGGAATCAAACCCTACCATTAATGTAAGTAGAGACCTAACATATACACTACACACATGTATAAGACAAAGATATTAGATAGTGTCTGATTGGGATTTAATTGTAAATACCGATTAAACAGGTACACTGATGTGTGGAGACTACATTACGTTAACAATAACACCCATGAGTGGTGTATCATGTTCATATTGTTGCTATTTTGTTTTCGAAGGGCCTTCAGTGTTCATTGTTTCTCACCTCTTGTCTATTCTGTTTGGTTTTTTACAGATGTACTTCACCATCAGTCAGCTGGCTCTATCTGGCATCAAAGTCAACAGACTTGACATGTATGGAGAGGTAAGTTTGAAAAATGATGTATTGCAGTCTTGATCTTATATATATATATAAGAACACATCCTATTTCTGTTTTTTTTTTTAAGTAATTTGTTGTTTGGATATGTATAGGTTATCCCCCCCTTAGAATTGAGTTTTGTGGTTTTTTTCCTGGATGCATAGATCCTTTTAAGATTCCTATCAATGTTAACAAAGTTTCTGATGAAAATGTACAGATATCCTTGCGATAAATCTTTTTGAAGACTTCAGAATATAAGCAGTTTTAAGTTTCCTCAGTAATTAAACCCTCATATTTACCATTGTCCACATTGTGAGTTGGCATTTAATGTTTACTTTTTCTCTTCATCTGTAAATCAGTAAAACATCTTTGTTAGGTTTTAGTTCCATTGTTCTATCACTAAAAACCCACGATTATCAATTTTAAGATAAAGGTTTATCCTAGGAAGTCACCAGTACATCAAAATCATCTAGGTCATTGACTAATATATTCCATTTAGGAGAGGACTTGTGTAGGTTATGCTTGCTGTCCAATCCTTTTGTCATAATGACATTAACATTTCATGAAATTAAAAATGAATACATGCATATTCCATTTCACTGACAGGAAGATCTATTTGAATCAAAATGTGACTGTACAAGTATTCTCTAGATTTAAACTTTCAAATTGATCCCCATTTTCCTTGTCTTTTCTCTCAGAAATACAAACCATTCAAGGGAGTGAAATATATAACCAAAGCTGGAAAATTCCAAGTACGGACATAGTGGTTGTAGAGACACAAGTTGGCTGCTGCTATGTGTGGAAAAGAGATTGGTAAAGAGTTGTCCAGGAAATGTTATTCAGACTAAGATGGGGTAACTTGTTTGGAGGTGTTCTGTGATATATCAGTGTGACCTAGTGATGTGTCTCCATGCTGAACTCATGTGGATGTACAAAAGACTACTCAGTTTCTCTGGTGCTCCATCGTGGTGAGTTGACAGAAACAAGATACAGTCAACTGTCAACTGTAATAGTAGCACTGGAATCTGGCTCAGGACCGTCTACCTTTTGGGCGAGAACATATGGATAAAACATCATACATATGTAACTCTAAATGCCATAATTCTGTACTGAGGAGTATGTTTTCTGTAGCACATATCCTGTTAAATACATATATATCTCTGTTATTATTCTGAAAATATGTGATTAAAACATAGACAAGTTATGTGGGGTAATGCATGGTAAAAATGTTCTATTTGATGAAAAGAGTGAATTTTAAATTTTTGAATCATTACAACAAGTTCAGGATAGAGCAATTAGTTTATTTCATAAAATGTACTGCTTAAAAAAGTGCATTTTTTTCATCAGGATCATCTTTTTACTTATTTGTGGGTATTAAAATAGATAGGACCCATTTAAATTTCATCCACAATATTAAGTACTACTGAAGAAGCCATTGCTCATGTCTCCATTTCTCAAAGGATATTTCAACAGTCACAATTGTTGGCACAGAATGTTCGTGTTTAAAAGCATCAATTGTTATCAAATCTTGTTCAGTCTACTGGTGTTTGACTGATAAATCAGCTATCATGAAATTATAACTTTATATCAGTGCACTCTTCGTGAAAAATTAGATATCCTATTATATTAAAAATGGAAAAAGTTGAATTAGTCAAAGTTTAATTCTCTTGTTCAACTTGAAAATCCTGACCATTTTGAACCACAAATTAAACAGACTATGTGGTATCTAGAATATATTGATTTTATTTTAGCTTTAAATGTCATATTCATTTACTGTTGAATCATATATTTTTGTAGGGCTCAAATTTTGTGGTTTTTCAAAAGAATCCTAATTCAGAAGCAAATGATTTCATAGATAAACAGTAATTACAAGATCCACTTCTTCAATGAATTAATTTTAATTGTTTATCTTTTTGTGGATTAATGAATTTGTGGATAAAGATTTCCCATGAAGTCAACAGAAATGCAGCCACCACCAAAAATAATCACTTTACAGTAACATTAAAACAGTTCTACTCTTAAAGTTTATTATATATTGCCGTATACTTTGTGACCACTTAACTGACCAATGGTGTTGTTATTATTAATTTGTTGTTGTGTTTATATAAGATATTTCAAAGCATGAAGAAGTGATGAGTGTTGAGGATGAGAGAGAAATGAGTGGGATAATAGCAGCATCAATTAGTGCTTGTTTTAATGCTCTGGTAACATTTTTATTTTGAGAGTTGTGTTATTGTATTATAAAAGATGTAAGGAAGTATTGTAAACCCCTGTGCTCTCATGATAAACATGCAATATTTTGTTGTACAGTATTTATATCCTACCATGTTTTGTTTAAGTATCAAGAGGTCACGACCTTTTAAACTGCCATTGCTATCTTCCATCAGGTTCATCATCAGTGTTTACAGTTCATCAGATTCAACATGTGGTTTGTCTCTGCATTATGTGCATCCTATGGTGCATATTTTCCAACTATTTTCAAGTCTAAGTGAAATAAGTTACATGTATATGTAGCAAAACATGTCAGAGAAATTATGATAAATTATAATATGATGACCATGTGCTAAGTCAGGTGTGTTATCAGGGTTGGACTTGTCCCGTACTCGTACTGGCCAAAAGCAAGATTTGGGGAATTATCGCTAACTAGTCTGTTATACTTCAATAATTAGCTATCAAAACATATATTTCTCCCCTTTTCCAGTACCCAGGAATATTTTCCCATGAAAGGTAATTGCATTGACATTTCTGAATCACAGGATCAGTATAATGAAACAGATATAACAGAATGTGCTGCCATATAACGAAGTATAACAATGTTGTTTGACAAATATATTATAATAGTTAACTCACACAAACAGAAATATTACATTTGTCCAGATTGTCGAGAATTTCATCATATATCTAAATAGTATTATAATAGCAACAAGGAACCTTAAGTATCATCACAATTTCATGTTTCAAACGAAATAAACAGATAAAATGATACCTGAATCATCAACAAAATTATGGCCTGAATAAAATCCAGAGACATACACTGGGAAGTTATATGTTCTAAATGTGGGTGTGTCACAACAGCAGTTGTTATGTACACAATAAACAGAGTATAAGCTGAGAAATCAACACAATTATTGTTAAATGTGTCAATCATGTATGGTTTCCATGAAAATATTACATCATATTTCTCTAATGTCAGAAGCAATTTGAATTTATATTTGTGCATTCATAGGATATTTTCTGAAAGGTAGGGATTTAATTTCCATTTTCTAGGGCGAGATGTAAGACATACAATACACTGATAGGAATCAGTTTTATGACCTGTCAGTAGACAAATGTATGTGATTACTTTAGATGTTGTTCTCATTGTGTTTTTATCCAGGAATCGGCTTGCATACCGTGGTTGATTTCTCCACATTAAAAAGCATCATCTCAGTAAAGACTACTTTGTGTTATTTATCTAAAATAGTGTTTCCTCAACAGGACATATTTCCACTGATGACATCTCATACTGTTTTAGGACTAGAAATATGTCCACTGGTGACATCTCATACTGTTTTAGGACCAGAAATATGTCCACTGGTGACATCTCATACTGTTTTAGGACCAGAAATATGTCCACTGGTGACATCTCATACTGTTTTAGGACCACAAATATGTCCACTGGTGACATCTCATACAGTTTTAGGACCACAAATATGTCCACTGGTGACATCTCATACTGTTTTAGGACCACAAATATGTCCACTGGTGACATCTCATACAGTTTTAGGACCACAAATATGTCCACTGGTGACATCTCATACAGTTTTAGGACCAGAAATATGTCCACTGGTGACATCTCATACTGTTTTAGGACCAGAAATATTTCCACTGATGACATCTCATACTGTTTTAGGACCAGAAATATGTCCACTGGTGACATCTCATACTGTTTTAGGACCAGAAATATGTCCACTGGTGACATCATCTCATACTGTTTTAGGACCCAAAAGATGTCCACTGGTAACATCTCATACTTTTTTAGGACCAGAAATATGTCCACTGGTGACATCTCATACTGTTTTAGGACCAGAAATATGTCCACTGGTGACATCTCATACTGTTTTAGGACCAGAAATATGTCCACTGATGACATCTCATACTGTTTTAGGACCAGAAATATGTCCACTGATGACATCTCATACTGTTTTAGGACCAGAAATATGTCCACTGGTGACATCATCTCATACTGTTTTAGGACCAGAAATATTTCCACTGGTGACATCTCATACAGTTTTAGGACCAGAAATATGTCCACTGGTGACATCTCATACTGTTTTAGGACCTGAAATATGTCCACTGGTGACATCTCATACTGTTTTAGGACCCAAAAGATGTCCACTGGTGACATCTCATACTGTTTTAGGACCAGAAATATGTCCACTGATGACATCTCATACTGTTTTAGGACCAGAAATATGTATGTTCACTAGAACCAGAAATATTTCCACTGGTGACATCTCATACAGTTTTAGGACCAGAAATATGTCCACTGATGACATCTCATACTGTTTTAGGACTAGAAATATGTCCACTGGTGACATCTCATACTGTTTTAGGACTAGAAATATGTCCACTGGTGACATCTCATACTGTTTTACGACCCAAAAGATGTCCACTGGTGACATCTCATACTGTTTTATGACCCAAAAGATGTCCACTGATGACATCTCATACAGTTTTAGGACCAGAAATATGTCCACTGATGACATCTCATACTGTTTTAGGACCAGAAATATGTCCACTGGTGACATCTCATACTGTTTTAGGACCCAAAAGATGTCCACTGGTGACATCTCATACTGTTTTACGACCCAAAAGATGTCCACTGGTGACATCTCATACAGTTTTAGGACCCAAAAGATGTCCACTGATGACATCTCATACAGTTTTAGGACCCAAAAGATGTCCACCGATGACATCTCATACAGTTTTAGGACCCAAAAGATGTCCACCGATGACATCTCATACAGTTTTAGGACCCAAAAGATGTCCACTGATGACATTTTACGCCCAATTTTAGGATAAATTTTTACTGGCAACATCAAAATTTTCATTTTCACTTTGATAATGTACCAGTATTACCTTCTTGCAAATATATCAGATATTTTAGCACAAACATTACTGAATGTAAGTAACCAATCCAACAATAACCTTCAGTTTTTCCTGTTTTAACCCTTGGACAGGTTGATACATGACTATTTAAGTTTTTACTCAAATTAACCACACAACAAAATATTTATTAGATGATTTATTTATTTGACAAAATGGTCACAGAATTTGATAAAATTTCATGGACTCTATTTTACATACAACAAATTTACTAATGGGACTTCATAACCAGGTTTCAGTCTACTGTGGTGTAGAAAAATGCATGACAGTTGTCTGTGGACGGAGTTTGGGAGAAATCAATAGAAAAATATTTAAACACTACTTTGTAAAGGAATATTTACTGTTGGATTTCCTGGTAATTTAGGACAGAGAGATGTCTCCAAGATTACTACAACTATTGTCATGTAAACCATCAAGCTAGAGACTTACTACAACTATTGTCAGGTACCCCAAGCTGGAGTCTTACTACAACTATTGTCAGGTACCCCAAGCTAGAGTCTTACTACAACTATTGTCAGGTACTCCATCAAGCTAGAGACTTACTACAACTATTGTCATGTAAACCATCAAGCTAGAGACTTACTACAACTATTGTCAGGTACTCCATCAAGCTAGAGTCTTACTACAACTATTGTCAGGTACTAGAGTCTTACTACAACCATCAAGCTAGAGTCTTACTACAACTATTGTCAGGTACCCCTACAGACTACAACTATTGTCAGGTACTCCATCAAGCTAGAGTCTTACTACAACTATTGTCAGGTACACCATCAAGCTGGAGTCTTACTACAACTATTGTCAGGTACCCCAAGCTGGAGTCTTACTACAACTATTGTCAGGTACCCCAAGCTGGAGTCTTACTACAACTATTGTCAGGTACCCCAAGCTGGAGTCTTACTACAACTATTGTCAGGTACCCCAAGCTGGAGTCTTACTACAACTATTGTCAGGTACCCCAAGCTGGAGTCTTACTACAACTATTGTCAGTACCCATCAAGCTGGAGTCTTACTACAACTATTGTCAGCTAAGTACCCATACAACAAGCCAAGGAGTCTTACTACAACTATTGTCAGGTACCCCAAGCTGGAGTCTTACTACAACTATTGTCAGGTACCCCAAGCTGGAGTCTTACTACAACTATTGTCAGGTACCCCAAGCTGGAGTCCCAAGCTGGAGTCTTACTACAACTATTGTCAGGTACACCATCAAGCTGGAGTCTTACTACAACTATTGTCAGGTACCCCAAGCTGGAGTCTTACTACAACTATTGTCAGGTACACCATCAAGCTGGAGTCTTACTACAACTATTGTCAGGTACACCATCAAGCTAGAGTCTTACTACAACTATTGTCAGGTACCCCAAGCTAGAGTCTTACTACAACTATTGTCAGGTACCCCAAGCTGGAGTCTTACTACAACTATTGTCAGGTACCCCAAGCTAGAGTCTTACTACAACTATTGTCAGGTACCCCAAGCTGGAGTCTTACTACAACTATTGTCAGGTACCCCAAGCTGGAGTCTTACTACAACTATTGTCAGGTACCCCAAGCTGGAGTCTTACTACAACTATTGTCAGGTACACCATCAAGCTAGAGTCTTACTACAACTATTGTCAGGTACCCCAAGCTGGAGTCTTACTACAACTATTGTCAGGTACCCCAAGCTGGAGTCTTACTACAACTATTGTCAGGTACCCCAAGCTAGAGTCTTACTACAACTATTGTCAGGTACACCATCAAGCTAGAGTCTTACTACAACTATTGTCAGGTACACCATCAAGCTAGAGTCTTACTACAACTATTGTCAGGTACCCCAAGCTAGAGTCTTACTACAACTATTGTCAGGTACACCATCAAGCTGGAGTCTTACTACAACTATTGTCAGGTACCCCAAGCTGGAGTCTTACTACAACTATTGTCAGGTACCCCAAGCTGGAGTCTTACTACAACTATTGTCAGGTACCCCAAGCTAGAGTCTTACTACAACTATTGTCAGGTACCCCAAGCTAGAGTCTTACTACAACTATTGTCAGGTACCCCAAGCTGGAGTCTTACTACAACTATGTGTCACTACAACTATTGTCAGGTACCCATCAAGCTAGAGTCTTACAACTATTGTCAGGTACCCCAAGCTGGAGTCTTACTACAACTATTGTCAGGTACCCCAAGCTGGAGTCTTACTACAACTATTGTCAGGTACACCATCAAGCTGGAGTCTTACTACAACTATTGTCAGGTACCCCAAGCTGGAGTCTTACTACAACTATTGTCAGGTACCCCTACAACTATTGCCCAAGCTGGAGTCTTACTACAACTATTGTCAGGTACACCATCAAGCTGGAGTCTTACTACAACTATTGTCAGGTACTCCATCAAGCTGGAGTCTTACTACAACTATTGTCAGGTACCCCAAGCTGGAGTCTTACTACAACTATTGTCAGGTACCCCAAGCTAGAGTCTTACTACAACTATTGTCAGGTACCCCAAGCTAGAGTCTTACTACAACTATTGTCAGGTACACCATCAAGCTAGAGTCTTACTACAACTATTGTCAGGTACCCCAAGCTGGAGTCTTACTACAACTATTGTCAGGTACACCATCAAGCTGGAGTCTTACTACAACTATTGTCAGGTACCCCAAGCTAGAGTCTTACTACAACTATTGTCAGGTACCCCAAGCTGGAGTCTTACTACAACTATTGTCAGGTACCCCAAGCTGGAGTCTTACTACAACTATTGTCAGGTACAGGTACCATCAAGCTGGAGTCTTACTACAACTATTGTCAGGTACCCCAAGCTGGAGTCTTACTACAACTATTGTCAGGTACCCCAAGCTGGAGTCTTACTACAACTATTGTCAGGTACACCATCAAGCTGGAGTCTTACTACAACTATTGTCAGGTACTACGTCCTTCTACAACTATTGTCAGGTACCCCAAGCTAGAGTCTTACTACAACTATTGTCAGGTACCCCAAGCTGGAGTCTTACTACAACTATTGTCAGGTACCCCAAGCTGGAGTCTTACTACAACTATTGTCAGGTACACCATCAAGCTAGAGTCTTACTACAACTATTGTCAGGTACCCCAAGCTAGAGTCTTACTACAACTATTGTCAGGTACACCATCAAGCTGGAGTCTAACTACAACTATTGTCAGGTACACCATCAAGCTGGAGTCTTACTACAACTATTGTCAGGTACACCATCAAGCTAGAGTCTTACTACAACTATTGTCAGGTACACCATCAACCTGGAGTCTTACTACAACTATTGTCAGGTACCCCAAGCTGGAGTCTTACTACAACTATTGTCAGGTACCCCAAGCTAGAGACTTACTACAACTACTATCAGGTACACCATCAAGCTGGAGTCTTACTACAACTTTTGTCAGGTACACCATCAAGCTAGAGTCCAATGCCTATGATTTATATAAAATATGTTATCAAACAAAACAGACAAAATGTTTACAGATATACATCAATACATGTAGCAAAGCTTGAAAAATATAATGGCAGTAATATCATCTACCTTATTTCATGTATAGAGTCATTGTAAATAAAATGTGAAAAAATGTGACAAACAGATTCAGATATATTTTACTAGGAATATTTATCTATGGAAAAAATGTGACAAACAGATTCAGATATATTTTACTAGGAATATTTGACAAGTGGAATTTTATCTGTAAAAATAATGTTACGTTATCTTTTGATTGCAATATTTGACAAGTGGAATTTTATCTGTAAAAATAATGTGACAAGCAGAAGATAAAGATATATATTAGTTACAATATTTAATTTGACTAGTGGAATTTTATCTGTAAAAATAACGTGACAAGCAGATAAAGATATATTTTGATTGCAATATTTGACTAGTGGAATTTTATCTGTAAAAATAATGTGACAAGCAGAAGATAAAGATATCTTTTGATTATAATATTTGACTAATGGAATATTATCTGTAAAAATAATGTTATAAGGTAATATATTATATAGTGACAAAAAATAACCCCCATTAAAACTGACACATAAATATCAATATTGATGTAATTGCATGTGAAATATTGTATAGAATATAGTTAAAAATTATCCTTTTCATAGCCAAAATGATGATTAGATTATGATTTGGTAAATTAAATAATTTACATGTACTACATATACTGTAACTAAATACCATCGCCTAATATAAGTTCTTGTATTTATCAGCTTTAAAAAATATTTCTGGCAGTACCACATCTAAACCAGGCCAGGGTATGGCTGAATATGGATCCCATCCCTCCATCTGCATTCTTAAATCAAATCTACTCTTGAAAGTGTCTACCGTAGTAACTAGACCTATCATCCCTATAACATACATATTTCCTTATAAGGCCATTTCCTCTTTCAGCTTTTTAAAGTGATCTCTTTACAGCTATGTAGACTATAATGTCATCATATATAGTTGTTCATACCAGAGTGACGCTTGATTAAACAGATGGGTTATTGCCCTTTGTCCTTGCCTTTCAAATCATGTCCATAGATCCTGTCTCTTTATATTTATCTGTTGGCATTAAGTCGAGGTATTTTCATCATAATCTGATTGGATGTTTTTTCTATAACATTACCATTTTTGTGAGTGTGCGCATGTTGAGGTAAATACTGTTTCATTTCATTCTTATTTTGGTCCAGACCAACTATGTACACAGGAAACTAACATGCATGTAATGAATTTAAGGAGGAAGTGGTGTCATATGAAACTTTAAAAAAAATTCTGATGAATGTAACAAATACTCAGATTTTCTGACTTCCTTTTGACTAAAACTTTATCACAAATACAGAAATCATTTGAAAACTTGAAAAATTATGAAATATAAAATTATAACCACAAATCAAATCAAAGTAACAACATCAAAGTTCAAACATATTGCACTATAATCAAACAAGATAGAAACTGCCCCCCATCCCTCTCCTCACAAACAATTTCAAACGTATTGCACTACAATAAAACAAAACAGACACTGCCCCACCCCCCCTCCTCGTTCCTCCTAAATATGTAAATAAAATAAATAAACTTTACAAAAACAGAATAAAACAACACCCACAAAACCCACCCACACCCAAAAAACATGAGGACACTCTTTAGAATTATGTATAAACTTTGTGAAAGAAATGAGTGCAGTATTACAGAAAACACACTATGATAAAGTAAATATGTTTTGATCATCATCAATAACCTAAGTCTACCTTACACTCATCACAGTAAGCAATGTAACAAACCTCCTGTCAGCTACTGATGATGTTATTTGAAAAATTTCATGTAAAATGTTGAAATAATGTCTTAACAGATCATGTACCTGATAAAAGGAAAGTCACAAATATTTAAAAAATATGTTAGGCAAGTTTTTGACAAGTGTTATGACAATAATCTAATGTTATGTTTACAGTACATCATATGTATAGGTGTATAATTAATACATGTAAAAACATGATGTTTTTGATGGAATTATGAAATTTATATAAATTCATGTTAAATAAAATAAACATTTCAAATACATATACATGTATATGATGTACATTATAACATTTAACAGTATGTATTGACAAACCTTTAATACTTTACACAAAAACATTTTGTTTATTTCACAAACACAGCTTCCTTTGTGTCATATTAAAACAGATTGAAGTAATCACAAAACAACAAACAATAACAGTAACGCTGAGATCATTACAATTTATAATTTATGGTTATCTGTTATTGAGAATCCTTGGTATCCTTGTCATCCTGGTCATTCTTCATCTACTTTTGGACTCATTAAATGGCACATATCTAGTTCTCCTAACAATTAACATGATACAGATGTATGTAGACCTCCAACAATGTCACTGGCCATCCTTTCTTGGCCCAATGATGTTAACAGTGATAGCACATGTAACAGTACTAGTACATTAACATACAAAATAATCTAACTTCAACACCGTCTAATCAGTGAATGTTTCAGTACCTGTTAACCTCCTAAATTTGTCATATTTCCCTGGATTTTTAGCCTCATGTAAATCTGTAAACATACATATTTCAGTCATAATCTTATTTCTTTGTGTTGAAAAAATTGTGCTTTATGTAACATGATAACATATTGCACAATTAGTGAATGCTATTGATACAGCGATCATACTGCATGTACATAATGTACTAATTCATCATTGTATTAATTTGTCCAAAACTTATATGGATAATGCACTAAAAATTAATTGCACTAAATTAAGTACAAAAACGCCAGTATCATGTCTGAATCATTACAGGATCATAATAAGAACTTACATGACCATGCTAGGCACAAGATCACGTAATGGCCAAAATGAACAGCTAATGGGCTTCAAAATTATCATCCTTAAGACATTATTAATTGATTCTCCTCAGGAAATCAACACAGGAATAACAGTATATAAGATACTTTTTTGGTCACATACTGGTATTCATACTTTCCTCAAGTATTCAAGTGCAATGCACTGGTTGTCTTATACCAACCGGTCAGGTCTTCACAGAGAAAATATTTTAAGGCATCATATAAGGAGAGGTAATTCACCTTATATTTTTGATGTATTCTCAAGCGATTGAAAACATGCAATGGAAATACATGTACTTTCTGAATGATTCAAATACAGGTAATGTTTATAAGATATGAACGTCTAGTAATGTAAGTGATTTTGATGATGTTTTGAAGTAAGTGTATTTTGAAAAAGAAATTAAATTGCTATTGTATCAGTGGAAGTTCAAGAATGATCTTTCTGCATGGAACAAATATCTATGTATACAACAGGTAAAACAGTTCAGTTCTCCAACCAGAGGTAAACACAGTTTTAACACAAAGTACTGAAGTATTTATATTACAAATTTTACAAAAAATGTTATAAAATGTTGCTGGATAAATAGACTACAAGGTAAGTGTGTTATATGTTTGCAGTAAGCTATCTTTGATATGCTAAGCAAGGCTTGGAAACTATAAACAGCAGAAGACATTTAACATCACCCAGTAATTATCTAGTTTTCCTTACTTCTATATACAGACAGTTACTAACCAAACAAGTATTAACATCCTGAAAAGTTGGTTTCCATATCCAACGTCCTGGTTTCAGAGGTCTGAGTTGTGAGGAAGTTTGGCATTGGACTCAGTGACCAGCAGTTCTATGTGATTGACCTGCTTGTTTTTGAATGCCTCTGCAATTGTTCGAGCAGCTCCTATGTGTGCCATACCTGACAAAGATTGACCATTCACTTCAAGAATGATCTGTCCAGGCTTCAAACGTCCTGACTCATATGCTGACCCTCCAGGCTGGAAAGGAAAAACACATCATCTAACATGATAATCATCATGATATTTTATACATCTGATTTTAACCTTTTTTAATGTTCCTTTTCAATGTAATATGATAAATACTAAACCAGAAAACATCACACAATACTGCATTTACACACTGAATACAACTAAAGGACCGTTACCTGCCAATGATGTCATTGTATCTATGCAACTGTAATAGAGAATCTAAAGTGGGATTAATTTTTTTTTAATTCATTTTCAAAAATTCCCATTGGCGATTTAAAGGACAGCACTGTATCTATTCACATTTACAAACTACATTGAATAGCTTGCTAAGAGTCAATCAGAGACAGAATAACAGATCTTTTCACTCAAACCTGGTGATGGGCTGTTACAGGACAATAAAAAGAGCACTTGCTGGTGACTCAACAGAACAGCAATAGATATAATTAGCTTATAATTGTGCATGGCTTGATTACTTGATAGCTTCAGTGATGCAATTGGGTATAGAAGGGTTAAGTTTTGTGGATGGTGACTTTACATTCAGACTTACCTGTACATTGGTAACTTTAGGGAGAGGCTATCGTATGTTGGCCCCTCCCTCTACGGCCAGCCCCAGGGTGGGTTTAATTTTGTGGATGGTGACTTACCTGTACGTTGATGATTTTAGGGAGTGGCTGTTGTGTGTTGGCCCCTCCCTCTATAGCCAGCCCCAGGGTGGGTTTAGTTTTGTGGATGGTGACTTTACATTCAGACTTACCTGTACGTTGATGACTTTAGGGAGTGGCTGTCATGTGCTGGCCCCTCCCTCTATGGCCAGCCCCAGGGTAGGTTAAGTTTTGTGGATGATGACTTACCTGTACGTTGATGACTTTAGGGAGTGGCTGTCGTGTGTTGGCCCCTCCCTCTATGGCTAGTCCCAGGGTAGGTTTAGTTTTGTTGATGGTGACTTACCTGTACGTTGATGACTTTAGGGAGTGGCTGTCGTGTGTTGGCCCCTCCCTCTATGGCCCAGTCCCAGGGTAGGTTTAGTTTTGTGGATGATGACTTACCTGTACATTGATGACTTTAGGGAGTGGCTGTCGTGTGTTGGCCCCTCCCTCTATGGCCAGCCCCAGGGTAGGTTTAGTTTTGTGGATGATGACTTACCTGTACGTTGATGACTTTAGGGAGTGGCTGTCGTGTGTTGGCCCCTCCCTCTATGGCCAGCCCCAGGGTAGGTTTAGTTTTGTGGATGATGACTTACCTGTACATTGATGACTTTAGGGAGTGGCTGTCGTGTGTTGGCTCCTCCCTCTATGGCCAGCCCCAGGGTAGGTTTAGTTTTGTGGATGGTGACTATCTCCAGAGGAATATCTCCATACTTCTCTCTTGCAGCAGCAATCAACACGGCTTCCTGTTTGATATAAAATAAAAAAGGATAATACTCAGGACAGGTTCACAACAAATGATTTCTTGATACTTAAATATTTTACCTGTTTACAACAATTATTTGCCATTTGTTTAGTTCAGAAAAAAGAAATCATTCTGTGAATTCAGAACCTCATAAAATAATAAAACAAAAAGCTGTACATTCAATCACTATTATATCCAACCAAATTCTTCAATCCAACAGATGTGGTAAGTTCCACAATGTATAGGTTTTGTAATTTTTTGCTTCAAGCTGTAATCATCAAAAAAAAAAAAAAAAAGAAGGGAGCAAAAAATATCCTCATATTGTAATATATAGATATTTTCATACTCAGAAAAAAACTCCTGCAGTAAAAAACACATAAACACCAAAACACCTTCTTCTCTCGTTCCAGAATGGCCATTTCTACAGTGGTAAAGACCTGTGGTCGTGGTATCCGAAGTGGTACAACTTTGAGGAGGTTGTCCATGGCTATGTTTACACTCTTGTAGTAATCAGTATTGAGTAGGAACATCCCATTTAAAGCATTTATATGTTCTACAAAAAGCGTTCAAAGTCACTGAAAACACTAGAGGCTTTTCCTGCTAAAATCTGAATTAAAATAAATTCTAATGCTTTAGACAGTTCAATATATCACTGCTGCCATTTCCTAAGAACCAACCAAATGCTTATTCAACAAGTAAGAAATCCACAGTAAAGCTGAAAACCTCTGTTTGATAACTCTATCTGTCAAGCTTTAATGCTTTCCAGAGCCATGAATATTACTAAATACATCCTTATGTTTCACAGAGCTACCAGTTCTGTCAGACTCTATCTCTCAGGACTATTATAGATAAATGTCAGTGGTGAGCTGGTGACGTAGTTTATTAATACAATATATCGTTCATTGTCAGCCAGGTAATAAATAACATATATATGGATAAACGAGTGCGACCTTCATCTAAGCTGATCTTTATGTCAGTTCTTCTAGAATATCACACTAACAAATGGAATCTCTTTTCACAATGAACTAGAAATGCAATACTCTGTAATTAGCATGGCACATGTCTCCTGACAAATGATAGCTAATTGATACACCTGATCTGCGGTACCTTCCCGGGTGTAATTAACGATTGACAAATAAAATCTGATGTCTCCAGCTATGTGGTGACAGTGCTGAGGTAGATTGGTGTTGCTTTGGGTGTGGTCCATGTAATAGGCTTTTATAAGTGTAATCTGATATATTGATATTTCTATAGTGACGTGGTGAAAAGTCACAATTAGTGACTACCGTTAACCTCAAATCAGTTTGAATCATGAAATAAATATATTCTAATAACCCTTGTATGCAAAAAATAAAATCTACAAAAACAGATGAAAATAAAATAATCCTGGACATGTAAAAACAAAATTTATATGAGATTCATGTTGAATTTCTGTATCCTATTTGACTTTTTGTCAAATATTGTTTGAAAAATATAAGATTTCTCTTACAAACATTTGAAATATCTATAAAATTAATTTGTAGATTATTGTGTGGTCAAAATAAGATAGAACTAGATTGTTTGCTAGAATTTCAACTGATAACATCTCTATTAGGTAGATAATTAACTAAATAAAACTAAATCCAATAACAAAAAGTACTTTCATCTTTATCATTAAATTATTATAACTTTACTATCTGTAGCTGAGCAGCTACTTGACTGTTAGGAACTAGCAGGTGATTGATTACCATGTTTACTTTGTCAGAAAATGCCAAAAAATGTTAAACATCACTGTTCTGTTAAAGAAGTAAGACATAAAGTGGATTAATCTTTTAAATCATGTAATCAAATAATTGGTGTCAATTTCATTTTCAATTAATTTTCCACTACAGTTTTGTTTTCAACTCCCTACTACTTGTGATATCCCACTGAAATCTTGACTTGTAATCCCTAAACCTCTATCAAACCCCGAATCAAAAACATTCGATTCTTAACTTTACTTATCCCAAAATAATCCGAATGGGCCAAGACTGAAATTCTAACTCAAAGTCAGGGGGTGGGCTTATTACAGGACAATGAAATGATCTGTTTGTAATTCTGTTAAACATCAATACATCAGCATAGGCAAGTTTCTTAACAGATATAGCCTAAAAGGTAAATAAATAAACAGTATCTTTAAACCTCACCTTCTCTCTATTTCACAAGTGTTTATATTGTCAATTCTCACACTAGTTTCTGGTATATATATCCAATATTCAGATTTAGTAACACTTAATTCTTCATCAATGTATTTATCCATACATACATGTAACAGATCTGTACAACCAACGAGTGAGTTATAGTCATGATGCTCTTTGCAATTTAAAACGACATCCGTAATTATTTCTTGACAAAATATCCAAGTCTCATTTTATCCTATACATATCACCTACCCTGCATTAGAATGAAATGATTTGAGTTAAAATAGAACCTGAGTTGAATTATCTAAAAGAGAAATACAGGATTGTTTCCATTTTTATCTCGTTAATTTTAATAAGCTATGTTATAGATAAGATTAGTATACCATATTCTGCTCTTCAACACACATGGTAAGCACAGTTAGTGGTCCAGAATTGATAATAAAAATGCATGTTTCTATGGCAACAGTACAGGTGGAAAATAACGAGAGTTATTATTATACCTATACCAGGGAAATATACTATTTCATTCGTATTACCAGCTAGATCAATAGACTTGTGTACATGTATAAACAAGGTGACTGTCCCCTCTTCATCTGCTAGTCATCGTAACCGGATCTCAATTATGTATTAAAGACGCAAATATCATGTAGTTAATTGTTACATGGTCAACTTCACTAATCAAACAGGGATGAAAACTTCTGTGAATAGGTTCCCAAATAAAGGTAGGGAGAACCAAAGTGTTGCAATTTACTTGTCAAAAGTATAAACTTAATTAGTAGATACAAATTGATAAACACTAAAGCTGACATACAAGCTGGTAAACATAATACATATGTATACACGGAAAGAACACCAACATTTCTATGAATACACAGTACAATCATAGGATAGGAACTACAGCCTATTTTTTCTATGTAAATTCACCATCTAAGTACATCTGTATACCAGAAATCCTTAAGATCCCAACAATACATTACAAGGTTTTACTACCTCATTAAAGTGGTTGGCCATTATTTCAAATTCTTGGGCCCAAGGTCGTTCATTTCGGTCCAAGGTTGACGTTGCAGATCTTGCTGACAAGGCGTCATCAATGTCAATGGGGTTGTCTGCTGATATCGTCACCCTGCCAATGATGAATAGACTATTCAATCCAAATGTCGAGACTTCAACAACAGTTATCACCAGGAGATTTTACTGGCATACATCACCATGAAGTAAAAGGCGTGGTTTTTGTTTGAATTTCTTTGAATATGTTTAAAGTCTTCATGAATTTGACAGTCTGTTGACATGAATACAGTATATGATGTCATACATGTACAAATATAGTGAATTTGAAATGTAAATAAGAAATAGGAGATAAACAAATTGAAAAATATGTTTTGGTGGCAATTTTTGCATAAACAATCTTTTGTAAGTTTATACTACTCTTCTTATACAGCTGATATAGGTCTGTCACATATAGAGTTATAGGGGGTAAAGATCTCTTATCACCAACATAAATTCAAACAAATGTATTACCTGTAGAGAAATTTTGAACACGTTTCTTTAATTTCTTTCTTACCTTTATTTTCATTATATCATTGCACGAACAGTTATATACACAATATTCTATCACACAACTATCCTGTGTACAGTGTATTAACACCCATTACATAACTGTTTCTGTAATTACACATGTAATATGACCTGGTTGAGCTACAAATAGCTGAAGGTTCCAATTGTTTCCACTGTGATGTCAAACCTTCATGGTGTAATATGTATTGTGACACTGCCAGAGATAAGAGTGAGTGTTAGCCAAATCAGAATATGTTTCTTAGAAAAAGCTGTTTTCATGAATTTTTACAAAAAATATATCTAAATTCTGTGATAAATTGAACCTCATTTTCATTTCTATTTCAAATAAAGAAGTTTCCCTTGCCATAAGCTCATAAAAATAAAAATTCTAAAACCTATTTCATAAATCACATATAAATGGGAATTCATAACAGAATTCTGTTCAATTGATGATGATATTTCTACTTCAGTGTTGAAATTGGCTTATAAGAATGAATGCATGAATCTTTATAGCTGTACACATGTTGTACAATGCTGCTTCCATCCTTTTTGTGTAGTATGATTAAATGTTTTTTTAACTAAGTCAAATTGTAAGCATATGTATATTTTTCAGTACACTCAAAAGAAGTCATTTGAGTGTTTATGGTTCCTTAGATGAAGTCTGACCAAATTTGGGGAAACAAATGCCATTGACAATATTCAAGGTCATAGGGGTCAAAGTTGTTACATGCTCAAATGACTTATTCCTTATCATTTTATTGGACACAAAATTTTAACAAAGGGAGATATTTCTAAGGGATTCTAAGGGATTTAAGGGATTCCACACTGAATTGGGTACACTGCACATCTCTTAGTATGACCAATGTAAACACAATGTATCATCATACTAGTTTCAAAGCAGGCTAAGTTATACTCTGGACATGAAAGTTAAACAAAGGGCAACAACTCAAATAACTCCAACAAAATTTCATAATCCTTGCGTAACTATGGGTAAATTTATGCTCCAGACACAAAAGGATGTATTTATTTACAGATAAGCAAAGTGGCAACAAAGCAGAAAGCATAATAACAACATTTGGTCAGGACCATCTAAAGATCATTTCACACAAGTCTGAGTTAAAATCCACTTGAGGGAAATCAGAAGTGTGAAACAGGTGTTGTTTTAACAAAGCTGAAAAATAAAAACATTTGGTCAACTTCCATTCCTTATCACCCCTGCCAATTTTCAGTTGAGTGACTTATTTTTGAAACAAGGTTAACATATACAACTTATATATAGTAATGTACAGTAGGAAATAGAACCAAGACAATCTTTTTATTTGATGTAGGTCAAAGGTCAAAATATAGGTTTGAGTAACCTACCTTTGATTCATGAAACACCATCTCACTAAGGTGACCATACCCTAAGTATGAAGTTCCCATGACAAGCCGTGTAGGAGATAAAGCCCACACAAGATAGTGGATGAACAGACAGACGGATGGATATAAGGCAAAACTATAGTCTTCTTACCCCAATTCTCATAGGTAAATAAAAGTAACAACATTTAAGTCAGGACCTTCTCAGGATCATTTAAAGCAAGTCTGAGATGAATCCTAGAGGTAAGACACGAGAATTTAAAATGTGAAAAGTTTATGAAGATGTCAAAACACAAATCATGAAGATTAAAGGTCATCTAGACCCTATGGTTATACTGACTACTTAACAACACTGACATAAACTGGAGATTAGAGTGAATATTGGGGAGATGGATGGAAAGGATCAGTAACATAAAAAAAAATATCTCAGGGATAAAAAACTAAATCATAAAGAATTTGTTACACAAAGTTTGAAACATGCATTCTATGCTACTCCTTATTCTGTCTCTCAGTAACTATCATAGCCAGTATCTGTAGGTCTGGTAGGTCAGAAATACTGCATTTCCTTTACCTTAACAGCAAAGCAAATGTGACAACAAAAATGTAACATAACTTTGAAAATTCTAAGCTATACATTTGATTCTCAAAACAAAATTATAACAATTTTGATAAAATGATCAATACATGCAAATATTTTGATAAGCAGTGTTTGTTTCTACAGATGTCAGGCCTCTAACTACGTGCCATAAGAAATATTAAGTTTTAAAACCTAATTGCAACGCTAATGTGTGCTACCTTTTCCGTTTAAGGGAAGATGTCATTCCCATAAAGAATCTGAGAAATAAACATGAAAAAATGATTACAGTATTCAATGAAAGCTTTTTCGGCATTGAATTTTTGTTTTTTGTAGATCAAAAGGGAAGTTCGATGTTCATTATATTTACTATTTTGATTTCCTGTCTCAGAGACCCGAGACTATTCCATGAAAGTGATATGTTTTCTGACAGTATCAATAACATAAAGACATCACAGTTAATATAATGTATCTATTAAACACAATTTTTTTTGACACACGTTAAAAATTTGTCTTCTCCATCTTCATCACGTTGGTAGGATATCTGTACACAATGAAAGAGTAATATCTTTTTTATGTTACATCAATTTGAAATTTATGTATGTATATATACAAGTTAAAAACACATATATATGACTGATGATTTACAGAAAAAAATGATGGTATGAGCTAGTACATTTATTTGTATAATATAAACAAAATTTTGAGAATCATAACAAACTCAATAAACTTACTGTTCCTGCTCATGTTGCGATGTGTTGTCATGGCGACTACTGCCATTTAAATCTACGCCACTGTCATCATCAGGACTGTGGTTATCAGGTGCCTGATAACAAATAATCAAATAAATGTAAATAAATCTTAACATGTATGGAAAGTCTTATTCTAATCCAATTCAAATAAGGCTATTTAAATCTTTTAACACAAATTTCATCTATGAACCGAACAGGAAACATTGATTTATTTTACTAATGTTTCTCTTGTAATATAAGCTCTAGTAATCATTAAGTTTCGGTAGAAATAGCATCCAACTCTCCACATCTCATCTTCCTTCTCTACCTCTACACATCTTCCTACATCCCACTTTTCTATATCCCACCACCTTTCTACATCCATCCTCTCTATACGCCACCTCTCACCTATATCTCACTTTCCTTCTACACCCCATCTCTCTAAACTCCTTCCTATAACTCACCTCTCTACATCCCACTACCTACACCCCACCTCTCCATAACTCATCTCTCTACACCCCACCTCCTTACACCCCAGCTCTCTATACCCCACCTTCTACATCCCTCTCTACAACTCAACTCTTTACACCCCACTTCCTAAACCCCACCTTTCTACACCCCTCTCTACATCTCATCTCTCTACACCCCCTCTCCTTACACCCCACCTCTATATACCCCACCTTCTACATCCCTCTTCCTACAATCCACCTCTCTACACCCCCTCTACAACTCAACTCGTTACACCCCTCTTCCTACATCCCCACCTCTCTACCCCCACTCCCTTTACCCCACCTCTCTTCACCCCACTTCTCTACACCCCTCCCCCCTACATCCCTCTTCCTACACCCCACCACTCTACACCCCTCTTCCTACACCCCACCACCCTACAACCCCCCTACACCCCACCTCTCTACACCCCTCTTCCTACCCCCCCCCCTACACCCCACCTCTCTACACCCCTCTTCCTACACCCCACCTCTCTACACCCCTCTTCCTACAACCCACCTCTCGACCCCCCTACACCCCACCTCTCTACACCCCCCCCCTACACCCCACCTCTCTACACCCCTCTTCCTACACCCCCCCCTACACCCCACCTCTCTACACCCCTCTTCCTACACCCCACCACTCCACACCCCACCTCTCTACACCCCACCTCTCTACATCCCTCTTCCTACTTCCTACACCCCACCTCTCTACCCCCCCTACACCCCACCACTCTACACCCCCCCTACACCCCACCACTCTACATCCCACCTCTCTACACCCCATTTCCTAAACCCCACCTCTCTATACCCCCCTCTACATCTCATCTCTCGATACCCCATTTCCTACACCCCACCTCTCTACCCCCCCTCTCCCTACACCCCATCTCTCTACACCCCTCTTCCTACACCCCACCTCTCTATGCCCCCCTCTACATCTCATCTCTCTATACCCCATTTCCTACACCCTTCTCCCTACACCCCACCTGTTTACGTAAGACTTCTCTACAGCCCACCACTTTTTAACCTCTTTACACCCCGCCTGTCTACAACTCACTTCTCTTCACCCCACTTCTCAATATACCACCTCTCTACACTGAACAAGACATTTCTCTTCAATTACCTCTATCTGAATTAGTATAGGGAAAACCCTACATTTTGAAATTTTGCAGTGTTATATAGTTATTAAACTGACACTAAACTTATTTTTACGACATCCAATAAGTGAAACCACAAATTTGCAATCGTGAGGGTTTATCTCCTAATACTTGGGATTAATAAGTAAAATAAATATCTTTGATTTACCTTGTTGTACTGATGAACTTCGGCATGAACTGCATTTTCTGTGGTGACCCTTGAATCACGGTTTGATGAGGCTGGATTATTGAGTATAAAATTGTTATCTCTATAACTGCTATCATCAGTCAACCTACTGCTAACTGACTTTGAACCTCTGTAATTGACATCACCTGTCAATATTTTGGACTCTGACTTTGAACTTTTGTGACTGACGTTATCTGTCAACTGTCTATTGACCTCTGACCTGGGACTTTTGTGATTGACATCCTCCATAGATCCACTGACCTCTGACCTTTGAATCCCTGGCCTTGTTAGAGATTGAGGTGTTGAAGAGTTTGATTTCCTGTAAATGCAAAATCCATTACATTGTCTGACTTCAAACTTGAGAGAAGTGATTGGAATAAATCTTTCTAGTGCTGTATGGAATTCTTCAGCCTTTGACAGTATACAAGATAATGTGACACTAATTAAAGAAATTACTTAGTTATGGTCTCAACAAGCAAAGGCTTACAGACAGTCTGGACAGACAATGCCATATCCTATCTGATGATGGGGATATGACAGTCTGGACAGACAATGCCATATCCGATCTGATCATTGGGGATAAAACAGTCTGGACAGACAATGCCATATCCTATCTGATGATGGGGATAAGACAGTCTGGACAGACAATGCCATATCCTATCTGATGATGGGGATAAGACAGTCCGGACAGACAATGCCATATCCTATCTGATGATGGGGATAAGACAGTCTGGACAGACAATGCCATATCCTATCTGATGATGGGGATAAGACAGTCTGGACAGACAATGCCATATCCTATCTGATGATGGGGATAAGACAGTCCGGACAGACAATGTCGTATCCTATCTGATGATGGGGATAAGACAGTCTGGACAGACAATGCCATATCCTATCTGATGATTGGGGATAAGACAGTCTGGACAGACAATGTCATATCCTATCTGATGATGGGGATAAGACAGTCTGGACAGACAATGCCATATCCTATCTGATGATGGGGATAAGACAGTCTGGACAGACAATGCCATACCCTATCTGATGATAGGGATAAAACTAATCAAACTTAACATGATAACCAACAGTCATATTTTAAAAGTGTCTTCACTAGAACATCAATATTGATTATATTTTTTCTCGAATATGAGACCAGCAAGTCATAAGTGCTACCCTGTGCTACTTTTTTTGTCTTCTCCAATCTCTCTAATACCTTTGTGTGATATTTGGTGCCAAGTAACACCATAATAAAAGCAATATCAATTTCAATTGTCTCTCTTATATATAACCAAAAAGTCAAGTCATCTAATCAACTAGATGATTTTGTTCAATTTTGACAAGATCAAGAAATAGAATATATTCCCCCTATAAGTTTGAGATCAATTTATCTAAGTCTCCAACTGACATTCTTTAACATTGCAATTGAGGGAAAGTTGAAAATGCCGTTTTGTTACAGAATATCAGTCGGAGACTGAGATAGATTGATCTTAAACGTATGCAGGTAACAGAATCTGGTAATATATTCTGGTCCAGATCTTCATTTCTGCTGTCAAAATCTAAATGTACGGATGATCTTTATAGGGTGTAGAAAGTGTCACAAATCTTTTTAAATAATTTAAAAAAAAATAATCGTTTACCTGATGGGGACATCCTTCATAGGAATTCTCTTTGGAGTTCCAGTTATCTGTAAAGACTCGTTGTACCTAGAATCAGTCAAGCGTGACAGGCGGTCCTCTGCTGAGGACAGATGTGAGGGGCCAGGTTTGGGAGAGGGCGTGTGTCTGTACTGTTCACTGATAAGGCTGGACTGGGAGGAGGAAGGCTGAAGGGGGTACATTTCATGATGTGAAGAGGCAGGACTGGCCATACTGCTACTGGACTGGGTGTAGCCTTGGTCACTAAACTGTAACAACACAAAAACAATCTGTCTCAGATTTTATGTCAATTTCACAGCAGAAAATTAAAAAAATAATAAAATATATAGCAGAGACATTTGGACATTCCTTTGGAGAAATAGCAATGATAATCTTTACCTGCAGAGTGATTTGAACAGCCCACCATCATAAGATGGTGGGTTGAGAAAAGAAAAAAAAAGTAAAAAAATAATAAAATTGTTCTATAAGCAATGTCCTGTTTGGCTAAGAGTTTCATTCATACCCTACCTGTGGGAGATGGTCTGGTAGTCTATCGATGATTCCATCAATACTGATCTGTTCTATGGCCAGTCGTAAGGCCTCAAGGTCATTCTCTGTAATCACCTAGACACAATAGTGTTATCAGATATATATACATAAAAGTAACACAAATATCAATAATATGTTGTCATTTCATCACCAGTGGAAACTTACAATATATTTAATAACATCCAATGACAACTGGCAGTTTAGACCAACCAGCAGGAGGCACAGGCCCTGTGGGCCTGTAATGATTGGACTTTTTAAACAGAATTTCTTCTGGAAACTTTCCTGTGCAATCAAAACCTTAAATACCCCTAATTGTTAGTACTGTAAAGGTTGCATTTTTTTAAGGGGTTCTGTTTTTCACTTTTTTCAATGATTTATTGACAGAAAATTATTGAAAGATTGGCTACATAAACAAGGACTTTCCTACCTGAGAAGATGGAGGTCTTTTGTCAGCCCACCTTCTTGAGGCATCTTCTGACCGATAACTAGCATTGTCTGATTCCTGTTGGAAAAGAAATAAATACCTGTCCAAATATTTTGATCATTTTATCTGGAAATAAACAATTCTGTAAGAGGAAATTTACAGTAGCCAGAAAAAACCCATATGGTCAGTCAGATGACTATGGACACGTAGGATAAAGGTGAGTACATTCCCACAGGGCAATCTAATAATCCTAATGTGTGTTAAAAACACTGCTACTTCTCCAATAGCAATAGCAACATGATAAATGACACTGAAATTACGTCAAAAGATACCTTAGATTTCTTTTCTTATTTCATCCTACACAATACCATCCAGATATTACTAATCACCACAGACAATCAATACCCTTTTTGGTATAATTCTTGGACAGAACTTGATGTAGGAGGTTTTATTACAAGGTACTGCCTAAAGATGGTAAGAAAAATAAAGAACATATATTACCTGTCTGGAAGAAGACACAAGGTTCCTCTTTTTCTTACTGCGAACTTTTACTTCATTAGATAAGTTGGAGTGCCTGTCGGGGTATTTATCAGCATGCTTGTCTGAGAACAGGAAGTCTGCTGGGCGTGCCTGAAAAACGTGATTTTCCTAATCATACTCTCATGTAATCATCACAGCAAATTTGTATTATTTTTCACATTACTACCAGCAGAATCAATTACTATGAAATCTCTACCACAATCTACAACTGTCTGTGTGTATTGGCCTCACCATTCTTGATTCTATTTCTCTTTGTTTGGTAAGCAGGTCAAACTTCTCTAAGTCCTTAGCCAGGATAATGTTTCTGATCTCTGACATCAGGGTATACTGAAATATAAAACAGATGGTAAGACAAAAGTTCCTTAATACTTTACATCACCAGCCATTTACTGGTATAGTTTATTTAGGTGGTGATGAATTCAGACTGATTCAATGTACTGTAGATATGGTTCACATCAGAGTCCTTTTCTACAGAAGGACCTAAAGAGGTTGGTAAGAGAGACTAGTTTCACATAAAAGTGCAGGATAAACATTTGAATGGAAAGGAGTAAAAAAGCAAGTTCTGTGAATGTTTAGTCCAGCAATTACAGACAAGACTGGCAGTTTGTAATTTTGGAGGGTCGTGTAAGTCATTAAATAGTCATTTTTGCAAAAACCTTTCTAATCTTTATCAATATTTCCTCCCTAATTCCATCCTAATCCTATACCTTTGCATGTGTATTGAGGAGCTCTGTCAGTGCTAGCACAAGTCCTTCCACTGTGATGTGATCTCGTTGATACTCCTTCAGATAGTACCGCATTGTTCCATGTTCCGTTTCGTTGAGCTGCTGACCACCAACCTCCTCTATCATATTCCATTTGGAGTTGGCAAGAGAAGTTAGCATCAGCTGAGACCCTGCTCCCTTGGAAAACCCCGACTGTGAGAGAAATGTTGGTAAATATGTTACAAAAAATATTGATATACAAATAAGTTACTTAGTTGAAGGTCACAACTGAGATCTAAATGCTTGTATGAGGAAAATATTTGTAAATTGACAGTGAGATTGGTAAATGAGTGGTAGGCACAGAACCTCAATTGACAGTGAGGGTAGTTAATGCATGATAAAAGTTTGTTCGTTGAGAGAGGTTTGAGAGTACAGATTCCCAACAAGCAGTGAAAGTAGTTAATGAGTGGAAGTTTGATCCTTGAGATAAGGTTGAGGGTACAGAACCCCAATTGACAATGAGGGTAGTTAATGCGGGATAAAAGTTTGACCCTTGAGATAAGGGTGAGGGTATAGATTCCCCACAGACAATGAGGGAAGTTAATGAGTGGAAGTTTGATCCTTGAGATAAGTGTGAGGGTACAGATTCCCCACAGTGAGGGTAGTTAATGAGTGCAAGTTTGATCCTTGAGATAAGTGTGAGGGTACAGATTCCCAACAGACAGTGAGGGTAGTTAATGAGTGGAAGTTTGATACTTGAGATAATGGTGAGGGTATAGATTCCCCACAGACAGTGAGGGTAGTTAATGAGTGGAAGTTTGATCCTTGAGATAAGTGTGAGGGTACAGATTCCCAACAGAAAGTGAGGGTAGTTAATGAGTGCAAGTTTGATCCTTGAGATAAGTGTGAGGGTACAGATTCCCAACAGACAGTGAGGGTAGTTAATGAGTGGAAGTTTGATACTTGAGATAATGGTGAGGGTATAGATTCCCCACAGACAGTGAGGGTAGTTAATGAGTGGAAGTTTGATCCTTGAGGGTACAGAACCCCAATTGACAATGAGGGTAGTTAATGCGGGATAAAAGTTTGACCCTTGAGATAAGGGTGAGGGTATAGATTCCCCACAGACAATGAGGGAAGTTAATGAGTGGAAGTTTGATCCTTGAGATAAGTGAGGGTAGTTAATGAGGGAGTTAATGAGTGCAAGTTTGATCCTTGAGATAAGTGTGAGGGTACAGATTCCCAACAGACAGTGAGGGTAGTTAATGAGTGGAAGTTTGATCCTTGAGATAAGTTGAGATCCCCACAGACAATGAGGGTAGTGAGGCAAGTTTGATCCTTGAGATAAGTGTGAGGGTACAGATTCCCCATGACAATGAGGGTAGTTAATGAGTGGAAGTTTGAACCTTGAGATAAGTGTGAGGGTACAGATTCCCCACAGTGAGGGTAGTTAATGAGTGCAAGTTTGATCCTTGAGATAAGTGTGAGGGTACAGATTCCCAACAGACAGTGAGGGTAGTTAATGAGTGCAAGTTTGATCCTTGAGATAAGTATGAGGGTACAGATTCCCCACAGACAGTGAGGGTAGTTAATGAGTGGAAGTTTGATCCTTGAGATAAGTGTGAGGGTACAGATTCCCAACAGTGAGGGTAGTTAATGAGTGGAAGTTTGAACCTTGAGATAAGTGTGAGGGTACAGATTCCCCACAGACAGTGAGGGTAGTTAATGAGTGCAAGTTTGATCCTTGAGATAAGTGTGAGGGTACAGATTCTCCACAGACAATGAGGGTAGTTAATGAGTGGAAGTTTCATCCTTGAGATAAGTGTGAGGGTACAGATTCCCAACAGTGAGGGTAGTTAATGAGTGGAAGTTTGATTCTTGAGATAAGTGTGAGGGTACAGATTACCCATAGTGAGGGTATTTAATGAGTTGTACATGTAGGTTTGAGGTTACTGTTAGTTATGACTCATGTTAAAATGGTACAGAATATCTGTGCATTGACAACTTCAAAATAAATGTTAATATACACTTGGGGAAACAATTCGTTTAAGAATAGATGTGTACTTACTTTGGGGGTGAGCTTGAGGCTTGTTGATGAACTTCCAGTACCTTTACTTACATTAGGGGTCAGTGTACTGGACGAGGTCAAGGTGTCTGTACTAAGGGACAGTCTGAAATTAACAAACAAGGAAAATGTACATTAGAGCTTAGTAACAATGTAGCTGCTACATATGACAGATTTCTCATTCCAAAATGGGATAAACTAATTCCTTTTTTCTTAAGTAGAAATTTGGAGAAATTTTAAGCTAAAAAATGTTTATCCTGCAATGATCTCAAAAGGCTTAAACATTAACTAGGTGAGGTTTTCAATCTACTTTTTAAGAAAATGTTTTTTGGCATTTCAGAAGAAATAAAATATGTAGGGGTGACATAATTAACAGATATCCACCAGATCCTTATGACTAATACATTCTTGAAATATTTTGATAACGTTTTGATGACATATTACTTTCTACTACATATACATTCTAAATGAAATTCATCTAATTCATCCTAAAATTGGCAAAGTCTTAATTCTGGTTACAATAAATCCTGGTCTGCCATACCCACCCCCTGGCCAAGTCAATCCCATCCTCTAAAACCATGGCAGGGAGTAGTTACGTTGGGTGGTAAATTTAATGTGTTTCCAACAGAAAAAAGCACCCTAAATACTGCAGATATACAGGACATACAATAACAACAGATGTCTACATGAGTTTGGTGTTTGGAGTTGGATATATACTGTTTGGATTGGTACTCACTGACTACTAGATCTGGAGCCTGTCATCAGGGACTGGTTGATCCACTGTGTTTTATCAATGGTGGTCCGAGCAAAGGGTAACTTGCCTACATCCTTGAGAGTTAAGACCATCAGTCGCGATGTCTTTAGCACACGGACAGCCTCTGCGTGGGTAGTGTCCAGAAAACTATGACCATTCACGTCCAGTATCTGGTCACCTACCTGTGTAGGTGTAAGATTTATAGAAATTTATAGAAAATATTTCTACTTTTTTATCAACCTGAATCCATGTACCATATCCTGAATCAGAAAAGGCCCAAGGCACTTGTATCTATCTGTATGCAAAAAGACAGGCTGGTTAACCCCTTTCATACCAAAATCATTTGAAGAAATTTTTTCATTGTTGGCATTAAGTAGCTTTATCAAATTCAGAGGATTCTGTAGACTAACCTTTAGACCTGCACTTTTTGCCACTGACCCATGGTCAACACCAGATATGTAGATTCCAAGCCCAAACTCCAGACCCCCTCTAATCATCAATCCAAGTTTGTCCCTCTCACCTACTGCAACATTAACCTGAAAACAGAGGTGTGAGGAAATCAACACCTTTATAAAGTAAAAGAAACCATAGCAATCAAATTCAAGAATACTACCTGTATGTTTATATATTAAAAAAATGAAATATCAACTTTTTAAATCAAATAAGAGGAATCATTGCATCAAAAAGCAAGAGAAATGAATGAAATTTCAAGAAGACAAGAGAATAAGAGATTTGTAAATAAAGATTAAACACCCACTTTTCTCTCATCACTGCTTTTTAGTAGTAGTAGTCCACTTCTGCGTCCAATGGTGCCTGCTTCCAACTTCGCAATCTGTTCTAGTTCTGGTGGTGGAGATACTGCTCTACCATAGGGGTCTACCCATTTGTACATCTGATGGATCTCAAACGATCCTGGAATCCGTCCCACCCGACACACAACTAAGTCTAACCGCCGAGCAGCCTTGATAATCTGAAGTCATTAACATTACATGATGTTTTATATTTCTCACCGTATATATTAAGGCCCAATTATAAACAAGTCTTAAATATATCAATTAATATAAACATCATCTTCACACTGCAGAATATTGGTTATGAAATTAAGTGTTGAAATAAATCATAACAAGAGGCCCATACGGCCTGTATTCTGGGTTTGCTTGCTGAAATCACTTTACGAAAACTAACCATTTCTGCAGGAAGAGTAGGATTTTAAAGAACTTGCAAAATTTTCTGTTTTGGGCCCTGCCCTTCAGGCCACTGGGGCAGGAACCATTATTTATACAAAATATGTGTCTTCCCCCAAAGATGCTGCTGACTAATTTTTGGTCAAAATCTACTTAGTCATTCATGACTAGTAGTTATTTGCAGAAAGAATTGATGGAAGGATGAACGGACAACTGATGCCTTGGGTTGCCAATAGCTGACATAAAGGGCCAGGTGACCTAAAACTTATTATGTCTAACCAATTACACTGTCTTCCTGCTGGTTGTTACTCAGTCAAATATCTCTAAATTACATTTATTTGTGTTTAACTATCTATATCTGATAAAGTAAATGGTGGAGTAGAGTTCAGATAATGTCAGACTCAACAGCCATTTATTTTCTTTGCCATATGTACAATGTTATTGTTTGCCTGATTCTTAACAATAAAATAAAACATTGGCATAGTTCCAATATTTCATCTAAAGCAACTAATCCCTGAGTGCCTTTCTTGCAGAGTGTGTGTTCAGTTAATAGAAAATGCAGGTACAGGTACAATGTATACAGTCTGAAATATTTCAAATTACAGTAAAACTTCAATGTTTCAAAGTTCAAGGAACTAACAACAAAACTTTGAGACATGCATGGTGGTTTATATCAACATTTTCATGTTCGTAGCTATATATGGTTGATGACACGATATTTCTACTTGAACAAACACAACAAATACCAAAACACAAGTTTTAATCAAAAGATGCATTTTTATCTTTAAACAAAACATTTTCATTCATGAAAAAAAACATAACTTTAAAAAGAAATCAATGAGAGATTGATCCATCATGTCACACAGTATATGCATTTTATGGATCAATTTTAAATGAAACGACGCGCAGCATTAAAGTGGTCTTCACATGTTACAGTAATTATTTTGGGACTGATACAAAAATATTGAAGGCACTAATGAATTCAAATGAAAGAAAATTAATATAATGTATTCTGTCCAGAAACGACTGCATTAACGTCACATCTCTTCAGTTGAAGAAATTACAGGAGTGGATGGATGCTTTGATGACGGCTAGTCTGAATCAATCAAAGAACGCATGATTTACTGATAGATCATAGTGTTTCTCATGCTTTTATGCTTAATTCTAAAAAGTGACACTTTGGGAATGAGTGAAATCATCATACAAGTGATAGGATTTCCTCTGATTGCTTTCAAAATTCCTGTAAATTAGACCTAATTCAATGCCATTACCACAATGGCGGCGGTGAACAGCACATGAAGTCCCATTATCAAAAATGGGGCAGCCAGGCAGAAGGCAAGGGAAGGATGTTGTAGAACTCCATAAATTTATGGTAAGTATTACATCATGAAATTTGGTTTTACTATATATTTCAGTAATAATTACCATAACTTTAGTATACAAATTCATCTTACTATAGCGGAGACTTTGAGGCCAGGCAGCCAATCACAGTACAACCTAGAGAAAACTCCAGGTAGGGCCAGAAAGGTTCAGTGAACCCTACCAAAAAGTTCCAGATAAACTTTGGAGAGTACCTCCCTGTGAAGAAGTAGGTGCCCAAGGGTGGCCCCTAAATGCACAAGAATAAAAGATACCCCAGATTACTGAGGAGACCGAGCCACCACTAGAGGGCCAATAGAGCACTGACCCTTAGTATGAGTTGCCAAGGACCACAGATAGAAATCTGTGAAATCATTCCTGATCTGCCAAAAGGCAGCGGACATGACTTCCTGAAAAGAGGACCCATCGAAGAAGGTCTAAGATTCAGTGAGAGCCCTAATCTCATGAACTCGCATCTTTAATCTTACCCAAACCTGATCATCTGAACGCTCATAAGTGTACCTGATGACCTGGCAAACCCTACTTGAAACTGACTAGGAAGAAACATCCTGATTACCCAGTTTGATGGGCTAAAGCAGGCAGGATTGAGGACTCTGGCATGCATCCCCTCCCAGTCCAGAGAGAGTCTGAGAGCTGTTCCCAGACCATTCCCATGAGCGGCACTGACCGTTGAGGTAAGGACCCCAACATGTCATGGAAGCATCTGTGAACAGGGTTATAGAGGGTGCCGGCTTGGACAAAGGAACCCTGACATTCTCCTGAAATGTCAACCAATGGTTGAACTCATTGACTGACTGGTTGAAAGGAAGCCATACTTCCCCATCCCTAGAAGAAGGGACCCAGTTGGCCAGAAAAACATCTGTAGAAGTCTGTTGTGAAGTCTCCCTAACATCTGCCTGGGAGTTGAGATAACCCAGAAAACTGAGAAACCAATACACTTAGACACGTGACTAGCCAATGAAGGTCAGAGCAAGAGCCCTTGCCTTCTCGAATTTTTCCAAATGTTATAGGGCTATTCCCTGAATGGTAATAAATCGATTCCCCAGGAAAACAGAATCCTGAGATGGGGAGACTTCTCTCTGGAAGGAATTTGGGAAATTCCCCTTGGCAACCCTGAACAGGAAACTCTGGACCGGCACCTGGAACCTCAGTGGGTGAGTAACCCAGTCCAACATTGACGCCAGGATAAGCAAGCAGCGCATCACTAATCCCAGTAGAAACAGACAATCCCAAAAGGAATTCTGTAACACCGGGACCTGAACTTAGAAGGACAGGCCTGGCATCTAGGCTGCCACCACCAACAGACCTCCTGAGACAGGCCCACCGATCAGCTGAGAGCCGGAAACAGAACTCCTAACGGGATGCCTGCTCCTACTGGAAGTAGAAGGCAATCTTTATCAATCGATGGGCAGGAAGAAGTTTGATGCCCAGGCTGGAACATCTTGACTTGAGACCCTCCATGAGAACAAAGTTCTTAAAAAACTTAAAGGCAAACAATGGAAGAAAAGGAAAACAATGCCACTTGTCCATGTGGGGGATGCAAATGGCCCATGGAATTGTACGGAGGGCGGCATTTTTTAATATTTTGTTTTTGGGCTACAAAGCTAGATGTAGGTACCGTATTTGTTCACTAAAGTTATGGTAATTATTACTGAAATGAAATTATATTTTCCAATACCGTTTTGGACACATATGTCAAAGTTCGGGATATACTGAAGAATGCAATAGAATTCTAGCTTAACTTAAGTCAATTGTAAAAAGATTGAGCTGTAGTATACATCCTGGTATAAGATTAATCAAATAGAACTGTATCCAGCACTGTCTAGAAACAATATTCACAATTAATAAAACCTGTAAGAAAGTATCAATAAGCAATCATACGATCATCACTAGAGTGTGGATCTATACACATGTTTCTGGTAGCAGCAAACAGGACCTATAACTTTTCAGCAATTACCTCAACTTTTACAATGGGTTCAATTTTACTTTCAATTTAGTCAATCATTTGTTTGCTTATCATTTGCTAATCACAATCAATAGATTCAATACATAATGTTTGTATAATTAATCTAACATGATGAAAACTCATACACGAAGGATCTTACACAAGTTATCAATCCTCATGAAAATTCATAAAACAAGTCACATAAGGCAAACATAACTTTGCAAATATTTGAAAAATTAAGGGTTAAACTTTTGTTTTATTTATGATATCATAAATCCAATGGAGCATAGTTAAAAGATAAATGGCATCAATGAAAGTGTTCACGAGTTCACATTTAAGAACAATTCACTGCCTGCATGTCATCACACAAATAAAAAATCTAAAGTGGTGATATTCTCATTCTGCAATGGGGGGTGGAGGTGGGGGTGGGGGTGAGGGTTGGGGTAGAGGTGGGGTCAAAAACTTAAAAAAAAGGAGGAAGGAATGTAGCAGAACTGGACTGGGATGATCATGGACAATCATAGCATATTTGGTAAAGTTGTCTTTTAGAGTTCAGAAGGTTCCCGATCTGAACGCTGGTGTACCTGTGTATTGTTCTACTCCTGTTACTTATGTGTCATAAGGAAAAATATTGTCAGGAGTGTTTACAGTGATAACAAGGAAGTTAATGTCATCAAAATTCATTTAATATATGGACAATAACATCCATATGGCAAGTCAAGCACATAAACAAATGTAGTATATCTAGGAGATAATAAAAGCCTTTAGATACAGGTAATTAATCACTGATTACTACTTGTAATTCACTTAATTACGATTTGTACACATACTTACCTTGAGAATGGTGGGCCTGTTACATACATGACATTATTTGTCATCCTCACTGAGTTACCACTAGCTCTTACAGAGCTTAAGCTCCTTAATAGTATTGGTATACAGTATAAGCAGTGATTAGTTCCAACAGATTTCTTGTGAATATTAAATCAAAATAAGCTAAGTAAAGCCTTTCAGTGGATCTGGAGAAATTTCCAGCTATAAAACAGCCAATAAGGGCAATTCTAAGCCAGTAGATAAATTTTTCAACAGCTTAAGGCATCTAACACACTGTCTAAACCGTTTTACCTCTGCAACAGGAAAAAAAAATAAAATGGCAATTCCAATCAACTTTTAATCAATAACTTTCTCTCTATTTCAACAAGAAACCTTATCCAAAACCTAATATTAACATGACACAACTGAACAGGTAAGGTAGCGTACCTGTGGTTGTGTATATCAGGTAAGATGTCCTGTGGGACTATGGTTTATTTTGATACATTTATTTGATGGGTCTTGTATTGGTTTGATCACCTTGAAGCAACACATAATTTTATACAATGTAATCAGAAAAGCACCAGGAAGTCTCAAAATATCAGACCTACTTTTTCACAGAAATTTTTTTAAAAATAAAAAATTAATATTCTGTTTTTCTCATAGATCAATACAGTATTGGAACATCTAACAGTTGCATGAAAATATAACCCATATATTTAAGGTCTTCAGCATCTGAACTCTTAGATTACCACTTGATCTAAATTTAACTTGATGTAGATTGAAACATTATGACTTAAAGACAAATACTGTTGAAAAATTCTTCATCTAAACCAGAATACATATAATAACAATAATGATAAAAAAATATATTCACCTGAACAATTAAAAACCTGTTTGATATGTTAATAGCATTATCTATGAAAGGTACGTACCAAATTTGATGTTGATTTGAATAATTATGATTATAAAAGGAGTTCTTGAAAATTCACCAATATTTCATGTTTTGGGCCCCAAAAATAGACCATATTAATCTGATTCTTCATTTTTGTTGTGATTTGAGTTGTACACTCTTGAATTCCGAATTACTTCTACTTTTGGAGGAACTTCACTGAACACAACTACCATACAATGTAATGGGAGCTAGTAACAGAATGTCAACACAAAAGTTTAAACACCTAAGTCTCATCTCTGTTCCTTCATGGCAAGAAAAAAAATATGAACAATTTGAACTAGCACCTCTCATTAATAGAAATCTATGTGAAGTCAAATTCAGTTCCTAGAAAGATGTCAAGAAGTGGGGACAGATGGATTGGATAAAAGCATTCATATCAAACTCGAATGATATGGGGAAATGGAAGGTAGGCAGAAATATTGCTGTTACAATAATGACTTAACATAATGTGAAATATCCTATATTTAGGCACAGTGACCTTGACCGTTGGTCGATGACCTAAAGGTTCATATCTTAGTGCTTCTCCAGCGATAATACAGAGTCATGAAAGAAAAAGCTATTTTTGCTAGTGACCTTGACGTTTGGTTACTGACCTTCACATAAAAAGAGATCATGGAACCTTAATGATTTAAATATGTGACGTGTTAAAACAAAATCTTTCACTACAAGATAAATACATAATCCTTCGAGTGAATCGGCAAGAATGTGAGACAGATGAACTAACAGAAAAATTGCACACAAGAAGTATAAAGATGTATACTACTAAAACACATGAAAGAGTTGACCTGTCTGTTACATACCGAGGCAAAGTGTGGATAACATATATTGCAACGCTTAAATATATAAAACTATTCTTTGGTGTATAAGGGGCTACTCACTCAAACACTAAACTAAATAACTAATAAATGTAACTAAAACTACAAAGTTGCCTCCTTTGTATATCGGAGGAGGCCTGGTAAGAAAGAAAACTTTCATTGATTTAAACGTAGGCCATGTAGCTCTTTAGTGATTCAACATAACTAAAGGCCAGGTAGAATAAAAAAAAAAACTTGAATCCTGAGTGATTCTGAAGAAGTAGGTCAAGGAAATCTAGAGCGATTCAAGATAGACCAAGTTAGACCTCCAGAGCGATTCTGGAGAAGTATTGTCCACTGTCCCTAGTTCTTGAGCGATTCAAGATAGGGCAGTATGCAGCCAATCTTGGCTCCTAAGTGATTTAAGAGCCACAAGGCCTGCTCTAGGGCAAACATGAACAATTTATAAACAAAATAAAGCTAACAAAAGTATTGGAGGTAAAATTCATGAAGAATTTCTGCCCATATAGAACAAATAAGTAATTAATTACTATTGAGTGAGAGCCCGAATTGACAGAAAAAATGTATGCAAGAAGTATAAAGATATATATTACAAGTTCATGGAACTAATTCAGATATGTTCACTTAATTAATTCTCATAGGAAAATAACATGTAGAGCATTGGCGCTGGTCCTTATCCTTACATATACTAGCTTTATATAGAAATTCAGATTAGTGCTGATCAGTATATTGGAACTGGCCACTACAAGGCTAGGTAGACCATACCGCATTCATATTTAATCACTGTGGCATGCATTTGTTTTCTGGTTCCCAACCAAAACTACGCCACTGAATAACCAATGAAACTTCAATCCACAAACAATGTGTGGGGATTTACATGTACCTCTGAAGAAGAGTTTTTTTGTTTCCATAATTAGCACTAAGTTAAAGTCTCAGTTGAATACAACATAAGAATATATTATATATTAGTTGGTAAAGGTGGCTACAGTGTGATCTATGTTAGTGCCCTGGCAGCCAGCATACATCAGTTGAGCCAGTTGATCACTGTACGTTAGTCTACCTGTCCTCGTTAATTATTCAACATCCACGTACATTCTTATACCGAGTCTGCCTATAAACAAATCTGATGGAGCGGTATATTACCCTAAATCATGTTACAACATTATTCTGAATCGTATAACGGAATTATTATTGGCCAGTTTAAAATGTAAAAACTGACACAATAATAAGCTCCTCTGAATGATGTTCCCAAATATAAGAATTCTGAAATCGGATTTTCTTTACCAATAAAACCAATTTTATCAATTTCCAGAAAAAAGAAAGAAAAAAAAAAAGCGGAACAAATTTTTTGCTCATGATTAAATCTTGATGTTTGCAAACGTTTTTGTCCAGGTTTCTTCACTTCTGCTTTGTTTTGAAACTGTGCAATACCTGGATGCAAAGACAAAACTTGGAAAAGTTTATTCAAGCAGGTAAACCCTATAAAGAGTTTCACTATCTGACATGCTTTTGGCCAAATCTTTATGACTTTTGGTCTCCTGGTAATACAAGTAAGTGTGTAAAAGTTTCAATTTATTTTTGATTATGTGACTTCAAAAGTAGGTCAAGGATGTTTGTGTGAACAAGCTTTATAACCCTCCATCTCAGCATGCTACAGGCAAAATAACGGTTTGGCCATGACCTCTTTCAATTGGCTATAGTCAGAAGTCATTTGTTTAGAAGAAAGCATGGCTAACTCTTCTGGAACTTTTTTTAATCCAGCAAACTACTTGTGCCTTATCCTCTTTCTATTTATAAGAACTTGATAATATATTAGTATCTCTGCACCATGGCATAATCTCACATGACCTTCAGAAAACACCTGTTTTTTTAGCTATAAGCTTCCCATAATTTCTCTTTAATGTCTTACAGAGTGTATATGAAAATATAATCTAAATTTAAAAGTAAAAAGTGAAAGCAGGTTACAATTACTACATATACAAACTACTTCTTTTTAGCAGTGAACTGAAAAAAATTTAAATAATAAATAAAATAAAAAAAATAAATGGTAGCAAAGAATGAGGAAGTCTACTCCACAAAGCCATAGGGCCCAGTGTACCAAGATACTCTTAAAAATGGCTGGTTATTGTTCCCACGTTATGTATATATAACCATCTATTAATCTATCAGCATCTACAATGTATCCTGATTTATAGTGTTAGTAATTACTGAAGGGGTGACGGTTCATAAATCAATAATTGTATTACAAGTCCCTTACCATATGTCTTCGCTATTTTAATGAAACCTGTGCTATGTTGTTTGAATTAAATCCAATTCGTTTCAATAAAAATAAACACAAAAGTTTCATAATGATTTTCTTTTAATCCAAAGGATATGCTGTCTGAAGAAAGTGAAGAAGCTGGAGAAGTCAGATAGGCCCTGCACACAGTCTTGTGCTTTCTTTGTTTTATACAAGTACATACTTGTATATATATTAAGCAAGGTCACCTACTACTTGACACTAAAATTCTGATCCCAATCAGACATGTTATTTCAATTATTTACAATACAAACAGGTCCTTATCACTACAACTTACATCAAAGGACAAGGCATGTTTAATTACTTGACAAAGAGGTAAACACATTATGTCACTGAATCAATTGGTAATTAATGTTTGTTTACTTGCAGGGTTTATTGCCCTATAATACAGAACCAGGGTCATATTGAGGCATGGGTCCATATTCATGAAACCATTTTCATGCTCAAGCATAGATTTTGTGCTCACACAAACTTTTTTATGATTCTCCTAAATCATAAAATAATACAAATGTCAAATATTGATTATAACTTTCACTTGAAGTAATTTCAAATTTTTTAAAAAAAATCTTTGGCAAAATCAGTCTTATTTAATAATCATTAACTTAAACAAGACATAAGGCTTGAGCACAAAATTCATGCTTGAGTATGAGAACGGTTTCATGAATACGGGCCCTGGTCTCCTTGTAGTGGCTGGTGACTGCCTCAGTGAACAAGATATTGGAGGACCAACACATGACATCCAGAGCAATAACGTTAAAATGTCTTAACTAAAGACACAATCCCCATAACACAGATGAGAAGAAAGTTTCCCTGTTTCCTGAGAAAAAACAAACTGCCATGAGTTAGCCGCTCAAACCACACACCCCTATTCTTAACTGTCGCAAGTTAGGAGCTCAAACCACACACCTCTATTCTAAACTGCCAGGAGTTAGGAGCTCAAACCACACATCTCGATTCTTAACTGCCACGAGTTAAGAACTCAAACCACACACCTTTATTCTTCCCCATTAGGGGTTACATAGGTCAATGCTCTACTGATTGATCATCAGCTATTGTGGTGAGAGTACAGTATGCTGTATGACTAAACCCTTTTTTTTTAACAACAAAACCTACAATAATTGTCAACCAAATAAAATAAATTCATCACAGACATAAAAACCAATAGAACCCTCTGAATGAATCATACATACAGCTTTGTCTGTGAGAGGTTTAGTTACCTGACGATTTATCCCAAATAGATATTTTAAAAAAAGTAAACGCAATTACATGTAAAAGGCCGATGCAATTCTCTGGACAGTCTACATGGCATTGACCCAGGCCAGGTTCTGGCACGTCTTTCACTGTTCAGCCCTGAAGTATACTACTGCAGACAATGTTCAACTGCTTTTAAGCCAATCATTTTCTGATAATGATTCTGCCATACACTCCGTTCAATTAATTTCTACAATTTTCATATTCAATAAACAGGACTAAAATTTTCTATCCTTTCAATATCTACAACATTTCATATCAATGACATAAAACATTGAGTAACATTCCTTTGACCATGGGTTTTACCAAAATGAAACAAGAGGTCCACAGGCCAACTGCATAATGATAGCAATGGTAGCAGGTTCAATTATGATCAGAATAATCAAAACAATACTGAATCAGCAGTAAATGAAGAATAAAAAACACTAAACAAACAAAATTTACAACACATCTTTGATTTCAATTTCTCAATATTCCCTCAATTTATAGCTCAGTGACAGCAGAACTAGAGGAGTTTAAAATAAATGAGTTTCCAAGATGGTGGCCACATTGGATTTTGGACCAAATACCAATACTTTGTCAAGATCATTTCAAAACAATTCTAGGCAAGACTAAATACATTTGGTGAAACTTGCCAAGAAGTTAAAAACTGTTGTTCAGAAAAACCAGTCTCATACATTCATGTTACATATTAGTATCAAGACAGCAATATTGAACAGATAGAAAATACCTTTAACACTCTGTTGGCAACCATTTTTTAACATGTCAATCATTTTTCAGTTCAGTGACATCACTAGAACTTGAAAAGAAGTTTAAAATGTGTTTTTCCAAGATGGCAGCATATGCATACTGGTTTCCATACCAAAAAATAATAACACTGGGACAGGAGCTTTTCAGGCAAGTTTGAGCAAAATCTAAATGGTGGCACTTGAGTAGGTGTTTCAAATGTTTTCAATATGAAAACATTATGCACTGGCTAAATCACAACAGATTGTGCACAAAGACAGATGAAACAGAATGAGAGAACGTAATATTGACCCTTTGTGTCAAATGAAGTAAAAACCAAACCATTTCTGACAGGTATACTTTTTCTACTGACTGTGATATATTTAGTATGTTTGAAGGAAAATCAATAGACACATTTATGAACAAAATAATCTTAATATGTTTACCTTGACCGCCTCATCGTGTGCAATTTTCTTGAATGTTATATCGTTGACCTCCATAATCATGTCACCTGGTTGTAGTCCTTGCTTTTCTGCCACACTCCGACCATCCACTTGTGATATGTAGATTCCAAGTCCATATTCAGAACCACCTCTGATACTGAAGCCGAACCCCTTCTCTGGGTTAGACGGCTGGCCAAGAATTATTCTAAGAACCTCATTGGGTTGAGGGGTGAGGGACATAAGGGACCCTGACCCTGCTTTAGAGATCCTAGTACTTTTAATGCTGTTTTTATTACCATTGCTGTGTAAAATTGACACTGGAGCACTTCGTGCCGATCTTGGTTTTGATGAATGCTCCAACTTCACTTTTCCACCGAAGACACTTTTTGATTTTTTCTTTGTAGTTTTTTCTGATTTTGTGCTCCTCAAACTCTGTTTAGGCTTTCGTCGAGACTTTGAAGAAAATGATACTTGAGGATATTGTTCTGATGAAAAATGAGCATTTCTTTGAGTATGATGAGATTTACATGAGAGCGCCTTCTGTGTTTTACTACTGCTAGTTAAACTATCAAACGCCTCAATATCTGTCACAGGCATAACCTTCCGAATTAGTGGCAGCAGCTGACGTTTAGACTGGGTGTTAAGTATTGCCTTAAGTCTCCTAACAAACAGATGAACATCCCGATGAGTGTGATAATCATTGAGAGCCCCGACAAACAAGGTCTTCTCTTCCTCTTCCAGGATATTATTCAAGGCTTCCTGCAGGCGTCGCACATTTGCTGAAAGTGACCTGTGCCTGGAGCTAGCTAATGACCTAGGGCCTTGGTGGTGTGACATCTTCCACTATCTCAGGACTTTCGTTTCTGAAATAATCATCAAAATTTACATTTTTTACTTACTTTATTATTGCAATTATTGACAAATACTGTTAAGTGAATATTTTTTTCATGTGGAGCTTTCACATACACTTGGTAAATTTTTATACGGTCAGACATCCTATTAAAAATATATTGTTTTGTTTGCTGACCAGTATGTCTGGGTAAGAGTTATGTCCCCTGTGTTACTAATACTCAGGTACTTTAATTGTTAGAACCATCACAATGTATTCTACATGTTATTATCTGCAACAATGTAAGTATTGGATGATCTGATAAAATAATTACTGGTCTGCCTCAAAATAAAGATAACTGAACCCAGTGTATGGCACTATAATATTTCAGGATTTCTCACCAGAAATAGAAACATATAGCAATCTTCAAAATGTTAATAAAGAAAAATAAGCTTTAATCTAATACACAATATGTTTGTTTGCTGGGTTTTCTTGTCCTATCAACACCCAAGGTCATTTGGAGTTGAGGTCTTCTAGTAGAAGTTAGAGGCTACCTCACTGAACAACATATTCAAAGCAATAGGGATGAAGTGTCTAGTCCAAGGACCCAATCACTGCAGCACACAAGGACAATCCATCTCTCAATCTCTCATCAACACAAACTGACCAGGAGTCAATGAGCATCACACCTTATATTTTCACTTGACATGAAATTTAACACTCTACCGACTATGTTGTTGTAGCCTTCTTATACTCAACAAAGTACATGTCTTTCCTTCTTGAATTTTTGCAACTGTATAGCTTACAATCTGTTACAAACATATAGAAATATTTTGAGACCTTAATCTCAAAGACACAAGGAGTTAACTTCATATACAGAAATGAGGTCACTAGTATATTTTTCAAAACTCCTTCCTATAAAATAAACTAAACTGTTCAGCAGTGGTTTCTCCTGACATACAAGGCCATTCAAATGATAAAAAACAGCATTAACTGCATTGATTTGTTTCTTTTTATCCCAATGTCATTTATACATCAGCATATATATATTTTGGGGAAGAACCCAAGGAACTAGTATATAATCTGTAGCTATACATAGTTTTGTATATCAAAATATACAAAATGGAACACTGGATAGGAGTTTTATGGTGGCATTTGTTATTGGCAAAGGAGATTCATTAGATTAGAAGCCAGGACAGAAACACAAGTTTGACAGGTAGAACTTTAATCATTACAAAACTTGTAAACACACATATAAACATTTGTTAATAATGATAATACAACTAATAAGAATCTTTTCTTTGTTGCTAAATAAAAAACACTCAGCAGATGTACAAAAATATTTACAAATGTATACAGGGGGCCATGTACTGGTTCACTTCTCCATTATCATGGTGACTGGTGTTGGATTCGAATGTCACCTGTCAAGCCATACAGGTTTCTTCCAAGTATTCCAGTTGCCTCCCAAACCTAGGCATATTAAAGCTCATTTATATTGAATTACATAATTGTGTTTTACGTTGACAGACAACCCTACAGTTCTACATTTTATTATTGCTTTCCATATTTGTGACACAGTCCAACCCACATAATAACACAAAACTTGCCTCATACAAATGAAAATCAAATCCCCTAAAAAGTGTATTCAATATTTCTATATTGTTTTCCCACTTATTACAAATTAGTTACAATGAAAAACCCTGGTAATATACAAATTTTCCTTACCATTGTCACATTCTGACAATGGGCACTCCATAACAGTAAGAGAATAGTGTGTTCAATGAAACCATGGACTTTTAATAGATGGACAGGCCACTGCTGACGCTTCTTCATCTTGTTGCACCAGAATTCACATGATTTCAATTTTTTATACAAAATTGTTGCCTCGTTAATGCAGGATCACCGATGTGCTGTGGTTCATCTTCTTTCATTTACGGTAGAACCGACAACATGTGAGTTTGTCATACATTCTGTTTTTTACATTAATTAAAAATGTGTTGTGTTCCTGTAATTTTAATCTAACTTTAAAGCCTGTGAATAAACAATGTAAACCATATACTGTGTCATTTTGATTCATTTTGTTGTTCATTTTACATAGATAACACATATTTTACACTAAGGAGACTCCGACCAAAAAACCTGAGCAAAATTTTTCTTTGGATGTGAAATTTGACATAATTATTACAATGGACCGCAAGAACAAATCTAAATTTGAAATTTCAAAAGAATTCTATATATAATCCAAGCACTTTAACTTCAATACTGAAACAGTTAGAAAAAAATTATGTGCTCATGAACAGAGTGAATTTTCTCTTAAATGCAAATGTAAGAGATCTGGAAACTATACTGATGTTCAGGAATGCTTATACAAGTGGTTCCTCAGAACTCATCACAAAAATATTCCGATATTGGCTGATGTCCTCGTGCATAAAGCTGAAGACTTTGCCTATTTGTAATTTAATACATTATTGACACTAATTAATAGGTTACATTATTACACAGTTTTATATATTTCTAAATATATTATGTGTATACATATATATAAACCAAGTGTACACATGCATGCATGATGGCACATTGGATGCGCTAACCCAAACAGTATGAAAACTGTTTAGGACAAAAGCATTTGAATGGGCCCCAAGAATGCGTCATAACCAGGTTGGACTGTATTCACTTCTATGACTTTCTTACTTTGATATTTTAATTAGTGAATTTACTGTGATGAAAGTCTGTGTTGTGGATAAAGTCTGTGTCATAGATACAAAGGCCTAAATGTAAATTGGAAAAGGAGACCGAAGAGTTCTGAATATCTATCTTTGATTTCCTCTTTGTCTTGGACATGACTAAACCAAAAGTAAATTTGCGGCTAGGTGTGATCAGCACCCTGCAATCAAGTGCCCATTTAAATATGCAACCAGAAATTCTATTCTAATATAAGCTAGTTTGGACCTTTGACATTTTGGCATCTCTTTAATTATAAAATATTCCCTTACAATTGATGACCTACAAACTCTCAAACTCAAAAACTATGGACTTTCAAATTCGGCCTCAGAACTTAATTTGAACTATCTCAAAAACAGAAAACAAAAGGTTGAATTAGGAAATATTGAAAGCACCTTTCAGGAACTATACAAAGGAGTACCACAAGGATCAATATTAGGGCCAATTCTTTTCAACACTTTCATCAACGACATTTTCCACTCTATACAACACTGCAAATTATACAACTATGCTGATGACAACACTATTAGCAAAGCACACACCTCATTAGAAACAGTCAAAACATCACTACAAACAGACTGCAACTCACTCATACACTGGTTCGCAAACAATCACATGAAAGCTAACCCAAATAAATTTCAAGCCATGGCAGTAGGTAATAAAACACAAAACGAAAACATCACTTTCCAAGTAGGCAACAATACCATTAAATGCGAACCAGAGGTTAAACTGCTAGGAGTTACACTTGACTTTAAACTAAACTTCCACACACATGTATCCAATATCTGCAAAACAGCATCCAAACAACTCAATACACTCAAACGCATAGGAAAACACTTAAACAGACTGGGCAGACTCACTATATATCATTCTTTCATTCTTTCAAACTTTAATTTCTGCCCACTTACATGGCACTTCTGTTGTGAAACTAATACACGAAAAATGGAAAAAATTCAAGAAAGGGCTCTGAAATTCATCTATGACGACCACGAAAATACATACTAAAATTTATCAGCCCATTCAAAATTACCCTTTCTCAAAATTAGGCGCCTTCGAAATTTTGCAATTGAAGTTTTCAAAATTAGCAACAATCAAACACCAACATATCTGCATGACCTCATAAACGTAACAGAAAAATCATATACATTTAGATACCATAATACAGCGGAAATACCACAGGTTAGGACCACAAAATACGGCAAACACTCATTTAGATCAGAAGCACCTAAAATTTGGAACACCCTACCAGACCATTTCAGAACAACAACCACACTTACACAATTTAAGACACTAATTAACAGCTGGTATGGGCCAAAATCTAAATGCAACACATGCACACATGATTACAGACACACATTGAACACCTATATAATCAGACACATTTTATCAATACTATATTTTAATATATCACCTGCTAAATATTAAACTTTTTTATCCGAGTAGTTCTAAACTTATATCTTATCTATTATGTCATTGTGTATTTAATGTGTAACTGTATGCATGTGTCGGATGAAATAGCTCAAAAGAGCTAATGTTTCTATTGTTTTTAATACCGAAAATAAATAAACTTTATTATTATTGAAAAGTGACATAAAGATTTCAATGGCTATCATTTGGTACTTAAAAAGAATTGATTAATTATATCATCCTATTTTGCTAATAAGAATTGATTAATTATATCATCCTATTTTGCTAATAAAGTGTACATGCACATGTTAATATCTTAATATGACTTAACGAACAATGATATAAACCTGTATATCGTAAAACACACGATCTTCACGAATAACACAGCTGGTGTTTCTCAGAAAGCTCGGTTATTACACCACACTGTAATTCCACATGGTAGCCTAGTCAATACCATTCTCTGGATCACGGTATTTAGCTTTTACTCACCTACAGGCCTAATGAAATCCACATTTTTATCTATAACATCAATGTCACTTTACAAGTTGTATTGTAGGTGCGAAAACTTGTAAAAATGCGCGAGTCTTATAAATTTTACACTCGTCCATAGCTGAGTATTGGTACAATTCCTTCTCGTTCTATTCCAGGCTTCTCCTCATTCAAGATTCATGAGTTTGTTTACGCAGGAAATTGGTAATTTCGCGCGCATACACACAAAATATTTTCCGGATTTGATGTCCGTCTTCAAAACGCTTGTAACTTGGAAGCATTCTATACATTGCAATCAAAACGTTCAGATAACCCTAATACTGAGCAACAAAACTGAAAGTAAGGGACGTGGATATACATGCCGACAGAATAAACAGGTGAATAAGCTACGGGAAATAAGCACGAGGTGACGATAACACACGGGTTTCACACAGTTACTATGAATACAAAGATAACTCGTCGGAACACTGCATGAAACTCGACTCGCACATTAGTATGTCCTGGAATCCATTATGCACGTGGGACTTTAAAAATATTGCTAATGTAGACGATTGCCACGAAGTAATAGGAAAGTTTGGCGCTGGCGTAAAATAGAGAAAGGAAAAGTTATTTGTTATAATTATAATAAATCGAGTCATACAAACAGACTACATATATATTGGCTTACTACGTTTCCAGTCTAACTTTCACTTCAACTCCATCATAAACTGTATACTGTAGTACAGTAATACGCCAAGGATACACGTACTGGGTACAGTCTGTACCCAGTGCATGTATCCTTGGCGTATTAGTTTCGGATCCCTTAAGAATAATTTCTTGCTAGCTATGTTATGTCGACGAATTACCACCAAACAAATACATAAATAAATTAAAATGTGTTCATACTAGAAGATTTATTTAAAAAAAACCTTATCAGTGCAACACTAGTATTTTTTTTTAGAAATTAGCCACAGATGCGATCTCAAATTTGCTCACCTGAAATGAGCAACATCTGTATCAGACATGTGACTGCACTTCCTTTTCTGATGTCATCACTTAATCATTGAGATGCTTGGGTTAATTTACAGTGACCAAGAAGTACATATGTTTTACATAAAATCATCATTTGAATGGGAATGACATGTTGATGAAAATAGAATTAAAATAATGGTACAAAAATACTGCATATCTGTGATTATGTGGGCACATTTTCTAAAGGGTAAGAGGCAAGTTATTCATTATTTGGTCTGTCGCTTTCTCAAACGAGCCTTATTTCTTGGTAAACTTCTTGTTTTTATAACAAAAACTATCTAAATAAACTCAATTTTTCATCCCTCAGTCTACATCTCACAAGTTAAATGAATCAGAAATGAGTTGTCAAAAGATAATTAAAAATCATTATTTTTTCAATATAAGACATGCATTTTGGACTTGCATAGCTAAAATATTGCAAGATGGCGATGTCGAGATAACATCATTCAGACGCCTGTTTAGGTTATAAAATCCAGTGATGAATATAGAGGAATAAGAAACTAAGCCTATTGGTGACTTCTCTGGCATTAGCTTCTGTGTTTGTTGATCACTTTGCTGTGAAGTCCCGCGTCTCCATGTTGTTATCTAATCTTATATAACAATGCCCCATTTGATTTGATGTAGAAATTCATTTTCGTAACAAAAAACTAAAACTAATAAATTGAAGTCAGTTGGAAAATTACTCAGCTTTTTAATGTTATCTATTTAATGACAGTTTTCTACATATTTTGGGCTGAAAATGGTATACAATATAGGGGGATATTTCAGTTGTAAATAGCTGAAACATGCAATTTATTTTTTTCAAAATCAATTAAAAATTATTAAGCCTCTAGTACTGTTTATTTTGAAAAGATTAGTAATGTACTTTTCAAATTTCATATGTTAATTCCACTTGATGCCTAGCTGTGTTTTCTTCATTTCAGGACTGATCAGGAAAACAAAATGACAGATGGGCAGCTGTCTTTGATTTTGATTTTGTGAAGATGTGTTAATTAGAGCTATTTCTTGAGAAGTACTGAATGATTCTTTATCAAATTTCATATGAAAGTTTCTCTTGGTCTGTTGTTATATATAATAGTGCTATTTTAACATTGAGACCACCAGAAAAACAAAACACAAGCAGGCTAACAGAGTGCCATTTTGGATTCTGACAATGAAAGTTTGGTTTTGAGAAGTACATGTAGATGGATTGTTCTCAAATTCTTATTTAAGTCCCACTGTTCCTTTTTACATGAATTACTTTGTCCATTTCGGGAATGCAAATGGCTTGTACCTGGGTGGCCTTCTTGGATTTTGAAAGTGACCGCTTGTTATTGCTAT